>NC_035107.1:159838427-160475470 GCF_002204515.2 Aedes aegypti | reverse complement strand
TTTCAGCTTCCACTCACACGAAATTTGAAGTTAGATGCCTTTCCCCATACAAAATAAAATAAGAAAACTCCTGCTGATCAACTGTGGACAAGAGCAAAGCAGGTTTCTAAAAATTCAAAAGTTTTTGAGAAAAACTAAACAGAATAATAGCATTTCTCGAGGGGATGGACCTGGTGTAGTGGTTAGAACACACGCCTCTCACGCCGAGGACCTGGGATCGAATCCCATCCCCGAGATAGTCACTAAAAATTTCAGTGACGACTTCCTTCGGAAGGGAAGTAAAGCCGTTGGTCCCGAGATGAACTAGCCAAGGGCTAAAAATCTCGTTAATAAAGATAGAAAAAATAAATATCATTTCTGTGTTATATCTTCCCAAACCGTGTCATAAACTCGTGAAAGATCCTAAAATCTAAAAAATCTTTTTTATCTAAAAAATCTGTGATCTGTGATCACAGATATCTGTAAGCAAAAACAGGAAAAAATCTGTGTAATTACAGATAAATCTGTGTATGTGGCATCACTGGGCTTCTTATGGGAGCTCGCTTGCTTGTAGTAGTGAAACATTTTGTACCGTACACGGATGTCACGCACACTAAATGTCTTCTTTCTCAACTTGGTATATATTTTCATTGGCCATGCCCTCCGGCTTGCTCTAGCGAAGGCGCGCTCCTTATCAAACATAATCGATTTGATTTCTGAGGAACCAAATCGTTGCTGATATTTGACCATGTAGCGAAACTAAGAATTATAGGTTCCCAAACTTCTCAATTCCACGACCCACCTTGACGTAAAGCGTGTTCCTTGAGACACACCTGGGGAAAATCTTGAATGAATTAGTTTCGTGTTGAAATTTTCTAGCTAGGTTATATCCTACCATTAGTTATATCATTGAAATGGATTCCCATGATAAAGAATTGAACATATGTACGTTAAAAATACAAGAATTTTTAATGTTTTCAGCGTTTTTAGTACATAGCATGAGCATGAGCATGATTGACCGCCTACAGTTGCTACTTCGTTATTGCAAGAACAGGTGTACTTACACAGGGAACCAATAGATGATACTTAGGACTAGTAGCATCTTCAATGCATAAGTACTGGTGCTCTCAATATTATAGCAAACAATAACGGCGCCGGCTGCGTCCGAATGCAGGTCAATTTGAAGATGAGAGGGATGTCAACATGTTACTTGCTTTACGGAAACCGAGGAGTCCTCTGCACTTCCACAAGAAAACACTGGGAGTTTGGATATGGGAAATGGTTCGTTTTGGTAAACGATAAACTGCCCATAACTGCATATTTGTAACATTCGACAAAAGTAGGCATTGAGTAAATGGAATGCAAAGTTTGCATTTCATGGCAGTATGGGAGGAAACTAAATTTTCTAAAAATTACCAATAACTCGAAAGTGTTTATTTGAGGCTGATATTTTGTACAACTCATATCGCATACTAGGTGAGTTGTCAGAAAATAATTCTGATATAAATTTCATTGCTATTACATCACGAGGCTCATTTATAATCTCAATGTGACTATTATGCGGTTATAATTACCAATGTGACAAAACAACTTGGTATTTTTTTCGAATTTTCTAGAACAATCTCACAGATTTCAGTAAGTTGATCGAAAGTATTTATCATTTGATGACTCTCCCCGGTATTAACTCCAATTTGTTAAAAATGTCGAATGTGACTGTTTTGCAGTTATGGGCAGTAAAGATATAATTTGAAATTAATGCGTGAGCATATACACAGATAACCGATACCGATAGTGCAGTTACTACGCGAACCGGACCCAATCCTGATTTTGTTGCTCGCTCCATAGGACCATGAACCGGACACAACAAATCCGTATTCCGTCGCTCGCCCACAAAGTAGCGAGCAACAAATTCAACGGACCAAACACTACTCTTCCCTGAAGAACAGACAATGTTCGTAAGGAGGAAAATTTCAAGAAGTTTTTCAACATTTTAGTACATAGCGCATACATAGCCCAGAAAGATTATCTTCACATTTACCTTTAGATTAGCCGTTTTAGGATAGATAAATAAATGAGCTCTAGAGAAAAAGGAACATTACAATTTTTTGACTAAAAATTACCCAACCTCAATAGTATGAATCTCTATAAAAATGTCGGTAATTGTCTTAGTTTCTTGGAGTAGATTTTGGAGTTGTTTCTAAGAGAATTTCAAAAGCTTTAACTGGAAAAATTTCTGGAAAAAAAAACGTTTTGGACGCATTTTATTAATTTCAGACCAATGGAAAAGTCTCTGATGGGATTCATGGAATGTTTTTTTTCAGAGTCCTATATAAATTACCAGAAGAAAAGTTTAAACTAAAATCTCAGCCAAGCTCAAGGTAACGCTACAAAAAAGTAAGAACCAGTCTCTATGGTTTTTTCATTAGTCATCACTCTTCAGCAATATTACACTACAATTAGATGAGCTAAAAAATAGTAAATAAATTTATTTATTTATTTATTGTCGTCAATCATGTTTGTAGACCGTTACAGAGAGTTTCTTATGCGCATAATAGATCTCCAAAAATCTACTGAACTTCAGATTTTCTTTTGGGAGAAATTCAGTTAAAAATCTCCATATCAACGAAATTCAGCAAAACTATTATGTTTAGGGATATGTACGGGGAGATCCCCCAGTACCGGACAGCACCCAATACCTGACACCGTCAATAAATTGAGAAAACACGATCCAATCAAGATAGTGTATTATAAGAAAAGTAAGCTATCATAGAGAGTAATGGTTGCGTAGAATATAGAGATGGACAAAACGACTCATTTCAGTGAACGGACTCGATCCGAATCACTCATTTTAGTGAACCGGATCTTTTGAACGGTTCAGTGGCTCAGCGGCTCGCAAAAGAAGAGCGAACGGAAAAAAGCGATTCTCTCCCTATTGCGCGACATGCATCGTTCCTTTCATATCTTTTTTTTGCCTTTCTGATTGTGTGGCCGATGTTGACTGTTCGTTAGCTCCGATGTTACCCGTTGATTCTCATCATCCCCCGCTCAAAATCTCTTTACCTGCGTGTTTGGTACGCGACGAAAGGATTGCCCAACCTCAAGAAAACCGACCATTGAATTTCCGTCAAATCGACTTTGACGCTCTTCTGGACTACTTGCTAATCATAGACTGGAACGAAATATTTCTTAGCAATGACATTGATCAAGTGGCCGAAAATTTTTGCTCCATTTTGAACAATTGGCTTGCTTTGAATGTCCCACGAATACGACCGTCAGTTTCGCCTGCCTGGAGTACGCCTCGCTTGCGGGAACTAAAACGCGCGCGTAATGCTTGCCAACGTAAACTACGTCGTCAACGCACGCCAAGCAATAAACGAAAATTTCAACGAGCCAGCAATGCATACCGTTTTAAAAATGCCTCTCTTTACAAGTTGTACATATTGCGTGTACAAAGAGATTTGAGAAGGAATCCTCGTGGTTTTTGGCGCTTCGTCAACTCCAAACGAAAAAGTTCTGCAATTCCAACGAACGTGTTTTTGAACGAGCAATGTGCTAGGACTGCCGTAGAATCAAGCCAATTATTCGCCAGGCACTTTGAAGCTATATTTGCTGCAAACACCGCATCAATGCAGGAAGTAGCTGACGCAACTCGAGATGTCCCTGCAGATGTTGTTGACCTTAGTGCATTTACCATAAATCCCGATATGGTCTTATTGGCCGCGAAAAAGCTAAAACGGTCGTATGTTCCTGGTCCTGATGGATTACCGGCAATTATTATTTGTCGTTGTATTTCTGCATTGGTACAACCATTGTGCGATATCTTCAATCAGTCACTCCAGCAAGCAAAATTCCCACGCATCTGGAAACAATCGTTCATAACACCCGTTTTCAAACGCGGTGATTGCCATGATGTTTCAAACTATCGGGGTATTACAAGCCTGTCAGCTGTTTCGAAACTGTTCGAAATAATAATGTGTGGAATTATCTTCGAAACAACAAAATGCTACATCTCCGTTGAGCAACACGGATTCATGCCTAGCCGATCGGTTACTACGAACTTGTTGACTTTTACGTCAAAATGCATGAAGAGCATGGAAGAAAAGGCACAAATTGACGTAATTTATACCGACTTAAAAGCTGCGTTCGACAAGATTGACCACCGAATACTTTTGCACAAACTGTCCCGCCTCGGAGTATCCACGCATTTGGTTTCTTGGATCGATGGATGTGTATCATTACCCTTTTCGAACAAGTCTGGTGTCCCACAAGGAAGCAACCTTGGACCGTTGCTATTTATTATTTTCTTCAACGATGCTGCCTTGGTTCTCGGTGAAGGATTTAAGCTGATTTATGCCGATGATCTTAAACTGTACATTGTAGTACGGACTGAAAATGATTGTATGCGTCTTCAGAACTCGTTAACACTGTTTGCCGATTGGTGCCGCAGAAACAAGCTAATTATTAGCGTGGAGAAATGTCAGGTGATCACTTTTCACCGCAAGATGCATCCAATTGTTTTTCACTATGAAATTGATGGGATCATTCTCAACAGAGTTGATCATGTAACTGACTTAGGGGTTCAGCTTGATGAGAAAATGTCGTTTGAGCTGCATCGTTCTGCAATCATCTCAAAAGCAACGCGTCAGCTGGGCTTTATTTCCAAGGTTGCCAAGGATTTTTCAGACCCGCACTGCTGGAAATCATTGTATTGTTCCCTGGTACGCCCTATCTTGGAAAACGCATCCGTCGTTTGGCATCCGCACCAACTCACGTGGAGTCTAAGAATTGAACGGATTCAAAAGAGGTTCATTCGTTTGGCACTAAGAAACTTGCCATGGAGGGACCCCGACAACCTGCCACCGTATCCGGATAGATGCCGACTCCTGGGACTAGAAACATTGGATCGACGAAGAAAGGTACAGCAATCGTTGCTTATAGCGAAGTTGCTAAATGGCAAAGTCGATGCTCCAGAACTGCTTAGTTTGCTAGAATTTCGTGTTCCTAACCGAGTTCTCCGGAGTACAACACGGAGTAACACTGCTCCAATCAAGTTTTCATCGCACCGTATTTGGATACAACGAACCCATCTCAGCGTGCATCCGAGCATTCTCAGCTGTCGAAGAGTTTTTCGAGTTCGATGAACCGACGAGGCATTTTGCTAATAGAATACGATCTGTAGTTCAGTAATCTGTGTTAAGTGTATGTTATGTTCAAGTTTTTATTCATTAAGACTAATATGTCAGATGGATTATTTTAAATACAAATACAAATACAAATACAAATATCTTTCTCTCTCTCATTCTTCGTACATTCTTACCCAGAAACTCACGATACACTTGGCCGATTTCCCCTACCCAAATCAAGCCTATCTTACATACTCCTGTGTGAAAGGGGGCGGAGCAAATTTGTATGTCTATGCTGAGAGCGCCGAGAGCACGGTGCAGCATGTGTGACGTGGCGCGCAAAGCAAGGCACGTGTCAAGTACCGAGAAACGAACGAAGAAGAATATGGGAAACAATCGGTTCGTCCTTTTCCGGGTCACTTTTTGTCTGACCCATGCTGATCAAATGAATCGACTCTCGCCAAAAAAGAGCCACGGATCACTAGCTCTTTTGTATTATCCGGATCTTTTGAACGGCTCCGATTCTTTTTGCCCATCTCTAGTAGAATAACACATCCTTGAAATAAGCACACTTGTTTTTTTTTAAGTAGAGATGTTTGAAAAACGATGAAAAATTGACGTATCCTTTTAAATTTGAACTTATTTGGTAATGATTTTGAATATGGGAAAATAGTTTGGATCTCGCAAGCATGATGGAAATCTATCATAATTTGAAAGTAAGAATGTAATTTGTTTCACATTTGAACGAAATATGGTCAAACTACAATTTTGGTCCAGCACCACCTGTCCACCAGTTTCGGACACTCGTTTTGTTACATGATATCTTCGTAATTATTGCACCAGTGGGTCCAAATTCATTCATTTTCCATGGATTTTATCGATTATGGTATCAAAGATGCAATAAAAATACAAATAATGAAAATGTAGAACAACACATAAAACGTGTTATTTTTCATCATAAATGGAAGAGGTTTTCTTATAGACGACTTTCAGATTAAGTAAAACTCAAATTGCTCTTGTGAATGCTGCAAATGCATTGAATTGGCAATAAAATACTGTTCCCAGAGTTAAAATATTCAATTTTGTACAAATTTACAGAATTCGTGGTATTTCCAGATCGTGCCCGGTATTAGGTACCATGTTTTCAGATTGGCCAATTTGGTACTAATTTCAAAATGCAATGTTAAAATTCATACTATTATTTACAAATTTATTTTTTGTACGCTACAAAAATGATAATATTTTCCATAAATGGACACCAAGACCGCATAAAAATCAATACTTTTTGAATTTCAAATTTAGCGGTACAGGCTATAGTGGTTCCCTATTTGGCCAAATGTGTTTGAGTAGCTAGTGATTTCAATGTAGAAACCAATTTTTTTGACAAATTATATGACAATCATCATTCAAATGTTTTAGCTTTTGATTTTGTTGTCAAAGTTCGAGAATTCATTGAAAACGAAGGCAAATTCGTGCAATATAATTTTTTTTCGCTACTTTTTTGGTGTTGTTGTCAAAGATTGAGAATTAATTAAAAACGAAGGAAAACTCACGCAATATTAGATTTTTTTCGCGATCTTCCAGAGTTCGACTCACGACCCCCTGGGGGCCCCGATCCGTTGTTTGGGAAACTATGCTCTGTTTCGCTTTTAGGTTAGTTCTCGAAAACTACAAGAAAAGACCTTTGTACTAGCAGCAACACCGAATCAAGCTAGAAAATTGGTAATCAGCCTCCACGCAAGTCCTTGAACCTGGAATTACCAGTATTAAACAAGGTTGGTTTGGTACTCATGATTGTTATCCTGGCTTCAAGTATAGTCTAGCGACTGGCAAACCCAAGTCTTTACCCAATTGGTAGGGTCAAATAGTTCCAGAGACTAGTGCCAGTAACAAGAATTTTGTACCGTGAATACTTGAAGAAATATACAAGAATTTTGTACCACGAATGCTTGAACAGTAGAATAATAAGTCAATATCTCTATGAACAAATTGATATAATGTTTCATGTTGCATACAAGTATGTGGATATTATAATTATAAATATAGGGAAAGTGTACCGGTCATGACTATAGTGGTTTCCTATTTGGCCATATGTGAATTCTCGAAAACTTTCACGTTTTGAATACTTCTGAATGTTTAAACATCAAGAAATATTTGATAATAATTTCGTAAACACACAAAATGATTTAAAACTCGAAAACAATCAAATTATCACGTATGGTGAAATAGGGAACCATTATGTCCATCACTGGTACCTACACCTATCTTAAGTAATGTTATCAAAAACCGTTTGATAACATGTTTTGATATAACTTTCTCAGCTTGATGTGCGATTAATGTCGTCAGGCAGGTAAGCGAATCGTGTCCTGGGGTGTGGGTTTGATTCCCGCTGCAGTCATTGAAACTTTTCGTCAGGAATGTTTCTCGGCTGTACCGTTGGAGTATGCTTATACGTTGTCTAGTGTTAAGTTACAATTTGTGCTGCTAAATGGCGGAAGACGGTGTCTTTTTGTTCAACTTGATATTATAATATGAAGTTGCAATCAAATCCAATTTTGCCTTTTTTAGTGTTCCTGCAATATGAAAAAGAACAAATACATTACTTATAATATCAGATTATCTTAACATTTTGATGATTCTCATATAACCGTTTGATCTAAATTTCTAATGTTATTATTAGAAAATCATTCAAAACATTATCAAATCAAGTTATCAAATCAAGTACAGTCGACTCTCCACATCTCGATGTTCTACATCTCGATATCTCTCCCTATGTCGATGATTGCTTCGGTACCTTCATTCTGCATACGATTTCTCCCTCCATATCTTGATATCCTCCTTATCTCGATATCTCCATATCTCGATGCGTTCCTGTTGATTTTTTGTTCTCAATTTTCTCTCTATATGTCGATATGAACATTATCAAAGATTACTAGACCAGTAGGTGAATTCCGGCGCACATTTTCCTCGAAGAGAAGAAATTTTCTTCCATAATCCACCAGCAAGAAAATTTTCTTTTCTTCGAAGAAAATACGCGCCGCAATTCGCCTACAGATTTAAGCGAATCAGAACAATTTGGAAACTCGATATAAAGTTTGTTTGTTTATCATTTTCCTAGCAATGGAGTGATTTTCAATCTAGTGTTCATTAAATTAATGTTCTTTGTACCGATCTCGCCCTATCTCGATGGTCCCTTCCTTCGATATCGAGATATGGAGAGCCGACTGTAGCTGTACGATCATTATTTTTCATTAAGAACTTATTGCTTATCATTGATATATTTCTTAATTGATATATGACGACTATTTGCTACTTTAAATCTATATATTATCCAAATAGCTCAAAGAAAATAGCAGAGCAACAAAGGTTGATGTTATCATACAGTAATTATTCCTTACAACTCTTTTCGATGGACCAATTAGATAGGGGAAGGGGTGGTAAAATGAACACCTTAAGGAAATCATCTTGTTTCTGATAGAAAAACGTGGAATTTGTGTAGTTCTATCCCACAACATCAAAAACAGGGATATTATATTATCTATAGCAGCGACACTAATTCAGACTAAAATAGCTGAATTTTCACATATATTTGTCGCTTTCAAAAAACGATATAAATGTTCATTTTACCTGCACTATGTGGGTAAAATGAACAGCTGTTGGTGGTAAAATGAACATCATGCAAAAAACGTGAGCAAAACAAATATTTCTACCGTATTGCCTTACCGAAAATATATCGTTTAATGATTGTAACCCATTCAAAAATAATTCTGAAGGTATCAGATTTGACATCGTATCATAACGATATTCACCTCACTGAAAAACCTTAAGTCTTCCGAGCTAAAAGTTACGTCAGTTCTAATTTTCAAACGTGGTTTATTAAAATCTTAGTTTTTGTTGATATTTTCACTTCAGTTGACCTACGTATCAACTCGAACACTCTAATTTATGCTAAAGATTGTCCGTGCGTGATAAAAATTCATCAGAATTTGTTTTTTCTCGATAAAAGGTAAGGTTTTCATTTTACCACCACTTCCCTTACTGGTGTGCTATTGTCCAGTTTCTGTCTCAGCACAAAAAAAGAAATATAATTTGTCGCGTTTACTTTCGCGAGGTCAACTAAACTCACGAAGGCAGTTGAATCGATAGAATAAAAGTCAAGATCAAACCATAGGGTGAGAATTCGTTTTGTCTCAAGCTTACTAAACCCTAGGAAATTATTAATGGGTTTTAAAAAGCATCTTTTATTCATTTCCTTATGTTTACTCTCACTGTCCGCGAATGGGTATGATAAAATTCCCACATTTGTATTGGAGCACAATGAGCATGAAATATGTAGTGCTTTCGTGCACCCAACTGGCATTCGGTTGGTGACGGTAGCGGTGAACTTTCACATCAAATTAAGCGAAATATTTCGAACCGTCCGTGCCATCGCAAATTATGCGATTTCCCGCTCGAATGTTCAAGGCCTTGATTGTTACCGCGTGCTGCTGCGTAATGTTGCCCATGAGTGACGATCTTGGTGCACGACCGTATAAAAGTTATGTCGACTGTTTTTGGAATGGTTATCGCCAATGTTGCAGATTCCAATCTCCGCTGTTGAGAAGTTTGCGTCGTTTATCGCATTTAATTACAAAAAGCTAGTGCAGGGTGAAAAACCATATCAGGCGATGGCAGGACGTAAGCTAGTTAAGTGCTCTTTATTTCCGCACAGCACGTGGGAAAGTTAATAAATAATTCGAGTGGAATTTTTCAACCAGTGCCAATTACTTCATCGACAATTATTGCTTTCATTGTTTTGGAAATTAAACGGATTGGAAGCTCATTCAATGGTATTCTAGCTGTAATTGAATTGCATGGATGTACGCTTATGGTATGGGAAAGGTTTGAGGGAAATTGTTGTTTAATTACATTGACGACATTCGATTTCTCATACAGTGAAATACTTCTTATTAAATATTGAAATAATAATAGACATGTAAACTATTCACTCACAAAACACATGTATGCTTTCACATTATGTTTAATTTATAAAATTGGGGATAATTCCTTGAGTTACAATACCCGCTTAATACGTTTTCGTGTATACAACATTCCAGTTTAAAAAATGTTTTTTTAAAACAAACTTCATCGAACATATCGACTGCTCATGTTCGCAAAGTCGACGTAAGTGCCAATATGACCAACATATATTTCGTTGCGTTTCAACTAGTGTATTATTAGGTACAGAATGTAGTACCTAATAATACACTAGTTGAACATGAGAACAATACTTATTTGTTCTAAAATAATTGAATTATTGACAAGAGCATAAATAATAACCTTTTTGAATATACGTACGGTTTGTCTAGTGTTTGTTCGGAAAGTTTAGCGTATAAACTTGCTTTCCAATTCATCCATATGATCGTTCATTAAGCATCCTGATTGGTCGCATAAAGTGAAGAGCTTTTCTGTATTCATTCCACTGTATTCTGTATACGCTCAGCTAGTTTTTTTGGGCATTTTGTCATCGTAGTAGGCTGTTTTTTATCACGCAAATCTGTAATGAAACGGCCTATTTTACTATACTGAATTATGAAATTTTTATAAAAGTCAAATCAGTTACATAATAATGATTATTTTGCAACGCTTTTCCATTACGCAACTGTTTTGCATTGGGTAATAGATCAAAACAGGGGCCTTCTTTAGCTGAGTGGTTAGTGTCCGCGGCTACAAAGCAAAGCCATGCTGAAGATGTCTGGGTTCGATTCCCGGTCGGTCCAGGAACTTTTCGTAATGGAAATTTCCTTGATTTCCCTGGGCATAGAGTATCATCGTACCTGCCACACGATATACGAATGCGAAAATGGTAACCTTGGCAAAGAAAGCTCTCAGTTAATAACTGTGGAAGTGCTCATAAGAACACTAAGCTGAGAAGCAGGCTCTGTCCCAGTGCGGACGTTAATGCCAAGAAGAAGAAAAATAGAGCAAAATACAACAATTTTCAATAATTGTGAAATAATATTGAATGCATCCTGTTTTTATTTCTGATTTCCTCAAGTAGGTTTCTACGATATTGCAAAAATGTTGTACGCACCACGTTGCAGAACTTGATCTTTACAGCACTCGTCGTAATAATCTTACTCGGCATTGTACGACTGTACGACTTGTGCTGTAAAAATCATGATTCTTCAACTTGTTGCTTAAACTAATATTTCGTTAAATCGATACCTTTTGCTTACTTACAATACTGGTTATTTCTACAATGGTCTTCCATTCAGAATCCAGCACCCCCTTTCCCTCAAAGCCAAATCTGGCTTTGTGAGTATATGAAATTGAAAATGCAGGATAAGTTCCAGCTGGAAATTTGAGCCATGATGAAGAAGAACATATAACAAATAACAATGAAGAAACCTATGGCATCACTACAATACTAACTATAAATCACATGGATTCTTCCTTGGAATTCAATACTTCCGATCCCCTGAAAAATGCCACATATTCTAATAGGAGTTTTGTTTTCTTTCTATTTTCAGGTATTCCAATGTTCCCAACTGAACCAATTAATGAAATGAAAGTTAAACAGGAGAAAGTGCCACCATGTTAGATACTAAGTCGTCACTGTCAGGCTTTCGTTTCCAATACGATAGGTAATTTGCTACCGGCCAAATTACTGCGATGTGATAATATATAGTAAAACCGCATATCACGCTGCGAATCATATTGTTCAGCGTGCGGATGAAACGCGAAAGCTAGTGTTAATTTAGAACACTTAGGTATGGAGGTGCTAGAGGGACTTGTTGCATTCATTTTCTGCTTTCGATTTCATTCCAGTGATGATTTTGCATTTTCCATCCACAGTCTGAACCTCAATTGTGAGTCTTTTCAAGTCAGTGATTTCTTGTTTGCACATTACGTACATTATCATTATCATCATATTAGCAGATGATGCCCTTGCTGGTAAGCTAACCCGAGCTGAGTATGTACATAAATCGATAACATATTTTGTTAGTTGATTGAGTGTGAATTAGTGAACGAAACTTGTCAAAAAAGTTTCCATGTATACATCCAGTCATAAATTAGGGATTTTTTTATTTGAATGAACAATCTTTAGTGAAAGGTAAGAACATTCAAACCTATAAAAATAATATGTACGTTTTCAATATGAAACTTTCAGTGCAATCGAGTCACAAAAACAATGAAACAAAGAAATAATTCATCAATGTGCTATCAAAATTTTCTCAGGTGCTGTACTTGAACTCATTGCGATTTTGAATACTACTCGGGTTATGGCCAAGGGTGATTTCCAATAATAAGATTTGCGTGCGCAACATCTACATCATAAACATTGCTGGCTGGCCCGGTGCCATATTGTATATCAGACGAGTGCCCTTGATTGCTCGGAACGGGTAGCAACTAGCATAATTACACATGATTGGTCTTATTTGGGCTGTACATTTCCAGAAAGCTTGTGTGAGATTTATCTTTTAGAAAACATTGTGTGCTTTGTGAAGCTCTAGTTAAAATTTTGGCCATGATGAGAAAACACTGAGAAATTCCACTCATTTAAGTGGAAACAGTTTTAATTCTCAGCAAATTCCATGAGTAATTCCATGAGTAATTCCATGAGTAATTTAGTAACTCTCCAACCAATATTCTATCTTTTTAAATCTGTAAGCTGTATCAGCATAAAAAAAAATATTTAAAAAAATGGACAAATTGTTGAGAACAATAATTTAATTTTAGGGGATACGTATAAGGATTGATTAGATATGATTTTGCTGTATGTTGATAAGTGTGAAAGTACTCATAGAAAATCAAACTAAGATGCAGTTTTTTGCTTCATATGGGACGTAAGACCAGTAAGAAGAAGAATATAACAGAGTAGATGCAGTTTGTACGCCACATCGTTTTAATGAATACATGCTCGACACGTACCGAAACCCGAGTAACATTGGTCAGTTTTTTTTAGATAGGTAGTTATCCAAAATTTAATTAAAGAATGCAAATATTGCAAGTTTTATATTTTTGAAACATGTTCTGGCATTCATCACTTTTCACCATATACTGTATTTTGTGCCTTGAAAGTTTTAATATGGGATCTGAAATGTGAACAATGAACGGTAATATAGAAAATGTCGTTACTTACTAGAATCATGACCCCTAAAGCCGCTTAATTCTCACAAGTCATTTATCTTTTGAGTTAAAAAATTTTAATTTTATTCAAAACTAGTGGTCCCGGCAAACTTCGTCTTGCCATCAAGTAGGCTGTTGAAAAATTGCATAGTCTCCCATACTAAATTACAGATTAGTTTTCACTCGTTTTCCAACTATTCCGGAGATTTTTACAAACTTTCTCTTTACAGGAACACGTCGGAATGCTAGATGAATACAACAATGAAAGAATTATGCAAATCCGTTGACCCGTTCGAGTGCCATTTCGTGACATACAAACACCATTCTAAAAAAGGGACCGCGGGGCAAGTGGGACATTAAAAACGATAGTTCAAACAGATTGTCCAATATAATTTGAAAATGTCAATATTTTGCAAATCCAACAACACGGTCACATTTTGGCAACATATTTGCTGGTGTGTGTATGAATTTGTTCGAATAATTTCGAAATTGACGGATTTCACGCCAACTCGACAAAGGGATTGGCAGCACCGCTTCAGAATTCAATGAAACTTTCTGGGTGTGACTATGTGCAACTAAGATACTTTACATACTTTGTTTTTTCAAAATCGATCTAGACTAACATTTGGAAAGGGTCAAAGTCGGAAAGGGTTAAAGTCGTTTTAAAAAAACGGCCATCAAAACGGATTTTGATCATCCTTAAGCAAAAAGTTTGGTAATTAAATTTTCTAAAAGTCGTCCATACATTGCAAATTGGGCATATTTTAGAGAAAAAAGTTTTTCTAACATCGATTTTTTTAAGCACCAATATTTGTTTTTTACTTTTTTTATAGACCCGTATAACTCGAAAACGGTAAGACTTACAAAAAAGTGTTGTATGGGGGACTTTCGTGAAAGTTTGAGACGTTTTAGAGAAAAATATTGAAAAAATAAAAACACATTTTCTACACTGAAAAAAAAAATTATTAAAAACTTTAAAGTCGATTTAAAAAAACGGCCATTTCAGATTTTGATCATCCTTAAGCAAAAAGTTTGGTAATTAAATTTACTAAAAGTCGTCCATACATTGCAAATTGGGCATATTTTAGGGAAAAAAGTTTTTCTAACATCGAATTTTTTAAGTCCCAAAGTTTTTTTTTACTTTTTTTATAAACCAGTATAACTCGAAAACGGTAAGACCTTAAAAAAATCTGTTGTATGGGGGACTGTCGTGAAATTTCCTGAAGTTTTAGAAAAAAATATTGAAAAAATAAAAACACATTTTCTACACTGAAAAAAAAAATGATTCAATATTATATTTTTCTCTAAAACGTCAGGAAATTTCACGATAGTCCCCCATACAACACTTTTTTGTAGGTCTTACCGTTTTCGAGCTATACGGATCTATAAAAAAAGTAAAAAAAAAAAACTTTGGGACTTAAAAAATTCGATGTTAGAAAAACTTTTTTCTCTGAAATATGCCCAATTTGCAATGTATGGACGACTTTTAGTATTAATTACCAAACTTTTTGCTTAAGGATGATCAAAATCTGAAATGGCCGTTTTTTTAAATCGACATTAAAGTTTTTAATATTTTTTTTTTTCAGTGTAGAAAATGTGTTTTTATTTTTTCAATATTTTTCTCTAAAACGTCTCAAACTTTCACGAAAGTCCCCCATACAACACTTTTTTGTAAGTCTTACCGTTTTCGAGTTATACGGGTCTATAAAAAAAGTAAAAAACAAATATTGGTGCTTAAAAAAATCGATGTTAGAAAAACTTTTTTCTCTAAAATATGCCCAATTTGCAATGTATGGACGACTTTTAGAAAATTTAATTACCAAACTTTTTGCTTAAGGATGATCAAAATCTGAAGTGGCCGTTTTTTTAAAACGACTTTAAAGTTTTGAATATTTTTCAGTGTAGAAAATGTGTTTTTATTTTTTCAATATTTTTCTCTAAAACTTCAGGAAATTTCAAGACAGTCCCCCATACAACACTTTTTTGTAGGTCTTACCGTTTTCGAGTTATACGGGTTTATAAAAAAAAAGTAAAATAACTTTGACCCTTTCCAAATGTTAGTCTAGATCGATTTTGAAAAAAACAAAATATGCAAAGTATCTTAGTTTTACATACTTTTGACATCCAGAAAGTTTTATTGAATTCTGAAGGGGTGCTGCCAATCGCGTGTCGAGTTGGCGTGAAATCCGTCAATTGTGAAAACCTTAGAAAAAATATGGACAATGAGCCATTAGACGCAGTTACCTCGCTGAACGGGGCAAGTGGGACACATCCAGTTTCATGCGTCAAACCACATCAGTAAGTCAACCATTGCAATAATAGGATTGATAAATCATAGATTTTCAATTTTGAGTATATATTTGATGTACATAAGGGATCAACCATAAAATACGTAACGTTTTAGGAAGAAAACGTAAATGTAAGGTTATGTATGACTTAATATGACATCGCATTCAATTTTAACTGAAAATTTGTGAAAAATATCAAATAAAGTTCAATAAAATTGGTATGGTGATCTTTCTTATGATGTGTTTTAAATTTTGTCTCTGTCTTCGTTCAATTCTAAATTCATATTTCAAAAATAAAAATAGAAAAAATATTTAGAAAAATTAGTAATTTTTTCTCTCTATTCAACAATTATGTAATATAAGATTAATTGTTTTTTTTAGTAAAAATCATTCGTTTGAATGTTTTAGTGCTACTCTCTAGGAAAATGTTTGAAACGTGTAGGAAAAGTTTTGATTCTGGTGCTTGTTTCGATAGATCCCACTTACTCCGGGTATAAAGATATTTTGAAGTAAGTTAGACTATAGAAATATTCATATGAAATGAAAACAAAATACCTGTTTTTCATAAGCAGCTTGTAACAATACTTGAAGGTGTAGCTTATCAATGGTAATTCGATTTATAGCACAATTATTTTTTGCGAGTCAATTCAGAACGTGAAACGTGTCACAATTTTTCATGCAAGTTGAAAATGGTGCTGAGGTAACAACTATTACATGAAGCACATGGTATTAAAAATAAAAATAATTTTTGTACTAAATACTTTCCTTATCATAGTATCTTCAACTTTCTAGAAGAATACCCCCTTGAAAAACTTTTCCTAAACGAGCTATGACGGAATGTCCCACTTACCCCGGGTTCTCACTTGCCCCGGGGTACCTTATGCAGATTAAAAACACATTGATCAATGGCATACGCTTAAAGGTTGGCAATTTCCCAAACAAAAATTACATTATTCATAATTATTCGTAAATTTAGATAAATCGAAAATACATATGGGAATTTTGACAAAGGAATCATTTTTAACGATGCCATTTTTAAGAAAAACCGCATTGTCCTTGTTTTTGTCGGTTGCAGAACCCATGTGATACATGAATCTTTGGTAGTGTCATCCATAACCAAGAAAATCATTCCTTCGAAATTTTGAAAAATTTACGCATGGACCATGTTTGGTTTACAAAAACCTTAATTTTAATTTGCTCATCAATATAAGAAACAGAAGCATAAAACATATTCCATCGATATACGTTGATTTGAGCTGTTTACTAGGACGAGCTTTCCGATCAATGTTACCCCATTTTACGGTACGTTCAAAATCATGTCAAAGCAGATGTTCATGCATTCTTTAATTTACTTAGTTAACATCTTAACAGATAACACTGAATCAACAATTTCACGCCACAATACTCGGTTCCTGGCTGCATCTCTCCATCCTCAGTTCTGCCCCACGCTCGCCAAATCGATATGCACTTGATCCGCCCACCTGATCGCTGCATTTCACGCCTTCTTGTACCAACCGTATCCGACGCGAACACCATCTTTGCAGGGTTTCTGTCCGGCATTCTTGCAACATGCCCTGCTCATCATATCCTTCTAGCATTGGCCACCTTCGCCCAAGCTCGTGGTTCATCCTTCGCCGACACACCCTGTTTTACTGCATACCGTCAAAGATCGTCCTAGGCACCCGACGATCGAAGACTCCAAGTGCTTGCAGGTTCTTCTCGAGTATGCCACGTTTCATGCCCGTAGAGGACTACTGGCCTTTTGCGCGTTTTGTGCATGATACATTTGGTGCGGCGAACTCGTCGACCACCTCGAACGTATCCCCGTCTATCGTAACACTGCTACCTATGCGAGACCTGTCGCGCTCGGCCCCACCAACTAGCATGTACTTTGTCTTTGTTACATTCACCACCAGTTCAACACCAAAGTCTGTATGTCTTAAATCTGATAAGTTCCCCAATTTTATGTTTCGGGAAGCTGTTCTACTCCCAAAGTTATCATGAATATCAAACTAAATTATTACGAAAACTATCCACCAACAGAAATACACTGTTCTAGCGCAATATTGAACAACAGGCACGAAAGTTCGTCCCCTTATCGTAGTCCTCGGCGGTATCCAAACGAACTGAAATGTTTGCCTGAAACCTTCACACAATTTTGCACACCTTCCATCGTCGCTCTTATCAGTCTCGCGAGCTTCCCGGGAAAGCTGTTCTCGTCCATGATTTTCCATAGCTCTACGCGGTCAATACTTTCGTAGGCCGCCTTGAAATCGATGAAAGATGATGCGTTGTGACCAGGAATTCACGAAATTTGAGAGGATTTACCGTACAGTAAAGATCTTGTCCGTTGTCGATGGGCCGTCAAAGAAGTCGGATTGATATCTCCCCACGAACTCGTTTACTACAGGTAATAGACGACGGCAGATGATCTGGGATAATACTTTGTATGCCGCATTTAGAATGGTGATCGCTTGAAAGTTCCCACAATCTAACTTGTCGCCTTTCTTTTAGATGTGGCATATTACCCTTCCACTCCTCCGAAAGTTGTTTTGTTTCCCAGATCGTACCTATCCGCCGGTGCAGACGAATGGCCAACCTCTCCGGGCCCATCTTAATGTGGTCAGCTCCGATACCATCCTTACCAGCAGCTTTATTGTTTTAGAGCTGGTGGATGGCATCCTTAACCTCCCTCAAAGTGGGGGCTGGTTGGTTTCCATCGCCTGCAGTACTGACGAAGGCATTTCCTCCGTTTTGCCGTTCTCCATTGCCAGTGCTCTCAGCGCCATTCAGCTGTTCGTCGAAGTGCTGCTTCCACCTTTTGATCACCTTACGCTCGTCTGTCAAAATGCTCACATCCTTATGCCTGCACATCTCGGCTCGTGACACGAAGTCGTTGCGGGATGCGTTGAGCTTCTGATAGAACTTACCCCAAGCAGCACAGTTTGTTTCAACTCAAGAATAAAATAATCTCTTGAAACTAATCCAAGTTGTCAATAGTTGAAAATATGACTTTCAATTGCACTGAACAGCAACGCAAAAAGCGCAAGAGGTGGAGTCTGTTTGCAACATATTTAAGTTATATCGAAATTGCTTATTTGTGGCAAAAATACTTGAGAGAAAAAAATGAAAACAAAAATATGAACGAGAACCAAACTTCCGACCTCAAGATCACCAAACTTCTTCTCTACTCGCTACTCCACCAGCTCTTGGAACAATTGCTTCGCCAATGCACTATAAAAGCGACCACATGGCCCATTAATCAAAGCTTGTTGCTTTTAACTTTACTGCACCCTTCGGAATACAAGTTCATTACTGTCGAAATTAGACCACGCCTGAAATAATCTAAACTCTTTGCAAAAACTTCTGCGCAACATATGAGAAACACCATTCAAACAAACAAACTGTTGCTAGACCATGTTTTCGTTGTTAGATGATACGTAAGGTGCAACTCAACCATATTGCAACTCGATTCAAACAAACAAACTTCTAGCTGTCATACACGTAGTTTAGTGCAACTTGGTCGCAACTGGGATGAATCTTCTTGAGTTGTGGGTATGGAAACGAAAATTGAATGCAAGTTGCGGATGCTTTAAATGAAAGTAATTTGAAACATAACATTAAAACGGGCATTTTGGGAGAAGTTTCAAGAGTTTGTTTGAAAAGTTGCTGGAAACATCTTGACAAACTTGACTTCATTGCTATTTGCAAAGGACATTTGCAGCAAATCTTGTCGTTTCAAAAATGTTGAACGTCAAACAAGAAGTGAAATGCATATTCATTGGAACGGAAATGAAACTTTATGAGCCTTGATATTGATATGCAACCGAACTAGAACCATGTAAGTTACAGATGCTTTTATTGATACGCGATTGAAACCATTTTTGAAAAGCATCTCTTTGGAAGATGTTTCGTGTGCTACTTGGGACGTGTTTCTTGAGATCGGAGAGGATGATACATCCAAGAAATTGTCGTTTTCTTCATACTGTCTCTTTTCGACGTTTTGTCCTTTCGAAATTTTTTTCATTAGACGTTTTGGAATTCGAAGTTTTGTCACCCATCCATTTATTATTCGTGTAAAATATATTTATGTTGGTGGCACCTATGTTTTTCATAACAGCCTTCAATAGTCGAACGATTTACAGAAAGCCAGGTTGAGTGACAAAACATCGAAATATAAAATGTCGAAGTCCAAAATGTCGATTGCCAAAATGTTGAAGTGACAAAATTTCGTAGGGACAAAACGTCGAAAGAGAGATTTCAATGGGCACCAAAAATTTCCTGGAAGAATAATTCTCTTCCGAAAGAATAAATAATTAGACGTTTTGGCATTCGACATTTTGTCTTTCGACATTTTGTCCCTAAACAAGGAAGTCGATGTGAGCGCCAATATGATCAAAATGCCTTTTTTCCATTTCTATGCATTATTTACCTATTAATACACTTATTGGACATGCCAACGGCACTTATTTGATTGATGTGACACATACACCAACTTATCTGAATAAAAATACGTTTTTTCTGGTGTTTGTTTGGATATTTATCGTGTAAACCAGGTTGCTATGACAGTGATCAGGTGTTTATGTCAATTCATCCATATTACCGTTCCTCAAACACACTGATTCTTCGGATAAAATGTTGTATGCGTTTCTAGCTGATATTTGCATGACACAAAACAAATTCAAAAGTTATCTTTTGTATTCCATTTTTTTTTTGCAAATTCACAGATTATTTGATTGAATATGTTAACAGATGCAAGAATGCAGCCGGGAACACAAAAACGCATTTCCCCCATGCGGTTATTTAAATATTACTTATAAGTTATTGAACAAAAACTGTCTAAAAACATGGTTTTCTTATGAAAGAATCAAATTTCTTACATAATTCATTTTTTTGCGGTAACTTTTAGTTTTTCTATCAAACTTGAACTAAAAAGCTATCTTGTTATAACTAAGAGTTGACTTAAAATTATGATTATTTTTCGTTGGGGAGAAAAACTATTAGAAGATCACTTCGAATATTCATTGAATATAATTGATGCTACGAACAATAGGATAAAGTAAAATTTTGAACTTGCTTCCAAAAAGTGATTTTTAAAACTGTCGCTTAACATTCAAATGGAAATGTGGTACACATTTAATTGAGATAAGCAATCAGTTCGATACCTTAGATATTTTTTTTTTCGGAGCTGCATATCGTAGAAACCTCTAGTTCAAGCTCTTAAATTCCAGTTAGGTAGAAAATAGTGCCGCTAATAGTGGTTAGTATTTCCGAATTTGGTAACCTTAGGCAGGGGATCTTGAACTTTATTAGAAGATTCAAGCACACTAATCGTATTCACTTACGTTATAGACGCCCGAGATATTAAAACGACTTAAGAGATGTAAGTCTACGTTACAAACGACGTAATTTTCCATCATATTGGGTATAATATTGTGTAGATCACAAAGCTTTTCAATAAGATTGGAAGTAATTTTACAAGAATGACGTATTTTTAAATTCCAAAACTATAAAATTTACGTAATTTGTCTTTCACATCGAGACATGAAATTTACGTTATGTGTAATATTAGTTTTTTCGTAGTGTGAAGTTTCCATTCAAACACAAATAAAACTTCCGGTGCTTCGGAAACCATTAGAGATCGTGATTTAATTCTCAAACATCATGTATGTTCAGTCTGGATGCATTTTTATATGAAAATTTAAAATTATTTGTGTGGTTCAAAAGAAATATCAAACTCCCCCGTATCAATATAATCTCACGTAATTAATGGACGACCCTACAATGATATTTAAACATTGGTATTCGGAATAAACATTCATATCCGTCTTCTATCACAAGATATCGAACCGTACCATGTTGGGAGTTTTAACACATTAATTAATATGTAATCCAGCGGAATGAAATGCAAAACATTCCTTACAGCAAAACTGAAAAGGGGAGGGGTTACAATGAAAAATTTCAGATTAATCACAACAAATTGGCATAAAATTATCATAAATAATATCACCGTGAGCAATCGGCACATGTGAAAGTCGTCTGTTCAGATCGAGAAAGATTTCAATTGCCGGACGACGAGCTGGCGACGCAATCTTCCTCCTCATGCATATTTAGCGGCGATGTTCCTTCCCATTTGATTCTCGTTTCCAGAAACGATTTTCTTCTTGAGGTAGTCGCCTTGTCTTGGGGGCAGCGTTTAAAGTAGAATTAATATGAATTTATGAGAACGTTCTTCTCCGCACACTCTGGTTTTGTTTGCCATTCATCTATATGTCGTAATTAAGGCAGCAGTGCGCTCTCAGAATGATGCTGCGCAAGACGTAGGGGTACCTGGCGTAATATAAATTGTCGGGAAAAAAATGCAGCTTGTATTTTTTCCTGGATGAACAACAAACTGTTGAGTGAAAAATACCACGCAGATTGATAAAACATTGTAAATCGTTTACATCTTGAGAATTTTACATATTTAGAATTTCTTAGCAGGGAAATAGAAAAAAAAAATAATCGAAAAGCATGGTTCTGATGTAGCTTTTCCTATCATTGCCGTTTTGCAAGTGCTATATTGAAATCTCTTATAAGTTTTAAACGTTGAACATCTGTTTTAAGATTGGATTAACTGTCGGTTAGATGATTTGGCGATACACCAAGATGATTACTTTTTGACAAACAACTTTTCTGTTAACACGTACTCCAAAGTTTAGCCATTTGGAGTCTTTGTCAAATAAGTTGTGCAAAATTGTATAATCTTGTTAGGGACAATGATTTGAAATCCATGTTTTTTATTAATAAAATTTAAATGATAAAATGAATCTTGCCTCATTGTTGTAAAACACTTTGTCCTTCTGTTTAGGTGCGTCTAGCCTCAATGTTGTGATACGTCTGGTCCCAAAACGGAGTGCATTCTACCCCATATAAAGAATTATTTACGCAGAATTAGTGTTTGAAAAAACAAGTTTGGACATAAATCAACTAGATTCACGTATTGAAACCCTTCATTTATTTATGTTGTTTGGTCTTCACTTCAGCACATCTTTCTTAACTGGTGCATTTTACCCCTGGTCCCCCTACCTACCCACTTGTATGCCAGAAGAAGGTGATGAACCGGGAAGCGAGTAAGTCATAAAGCTGACGGCTAAAGGCGAAAATCTCGTGCACAGTTTTCTTTCGCATTCTATACCTACTGGCACACGAAGTGCTGTCAAAGAAGACAGTCCGGTTAGTTGAAATCAAAGATTTATTATTCTTCGGTCTCAATTGCAGTGATAATACGAGACCGTTTAATTTAATGGTGTGATTCGGTCCTTCACTGGACAAGCATATAAATATTGTTGATAGATGGCATATTATGTAAAGCTCAATCTATATGGTAATCTGTTGACCGCTATGAGAAAAGTTCTTAACACTTCAGTAATGGGTCGTAGAAAATAGATATTGAAAGACGTATTGAAGTTTGCTTGGTGGAAGATTTGCAGTTTTTATCATTGATTTAAGAAATACCGACCTTGAGTTTGAGCTGAAAATATCGGGGAAAAGGGAACACTGGCATGATCAACAATCCAAGAACATCCGATAGCAAAAGTGTTCCCCAGGTTTGGAGCTTGTTTAGATGGGTTTTATCGTACACTGTTATTGCTCCTATGTAATCAGAACTGCAGCAGTAAACGATAAACAGACTGTATAGACAGCATGAGCATAAGCATGAGCATAGATGACCGTAAAATTCGTAGTTGCTACTCTGTGAATGGGCTTGGGATTAACTTACCATTCTTCAATGTGCACAAATCGAGAGCTCAAATTTTAAAAGTCCATAACGGCTCCTTGCGGTCATCGGGAAAGGGAACGAATGTTAGTTCGATAACCGTTACTAGAGACCGAGATTACCTCTGCATCTCCACAGTTGTCATGGAAAAGAATTTGGGTTAGTGGGATAAGGTAAAGATCTGGGAGTCACCAGTGGTTGGTGATGCGATCCATGATATAATCACGCCTAATCGGATTCACGATATAATTCGGTAATCGCGTTATACGCTGAACAAGTGTTCATCACTCGCCCACGCAAGAGCAAGTGACGCGATCAATAGATCAAACACTACTTTCGATGCGCGTTTAAAAAAAGATGTTTGGACAATGACCCATCCTCCTCCTCCCATAAAGGATTACATGGTTCATAGACGACCCCATATTTTTCCAAACCATGGGCTTAATAGCTTTAAAAATACCCTACCGAAGTGAATCTAGAGAACCAATCCGTCTACCATCTATTCTATTCTAAGTTAGTTTTGCCTGAAACAGTTGTTGAAACAGTTAAATGGCCTGAGTCCCTAGATTGGAATAATACGATAGTGATTGTTTTATCGATCCTGTCCCTCAGTTCGTCAAATGGCTCTAAACAAGGTAAAAACGTCAGTGGCAATGTCCTCAAGGAACTCTTAAATATCAAGCTGTAAGCAATCAGGTATTCTTACAGCTTGATCAGCGACTTCTTCAATGATGGGGACTCTTTTGGTTGTTATCGGCATGCTGAACTCGTAGTGATTGGTGGCGATTATATAACATATAACGTAGACAACTGAAGTAGATCCTAGCTTTAATAAGGCAACGCATACGCTGTTCAGCGGGCTATGTGGAAGTATGAAATTGAACGAATCTCATTATCAAAACAATTCCACATAGACCACACACAGAGAAGCACAGATCGCATTGTTAATAATCGGTACTGATTCTAAGAAGTTCTAAGAAGTTGGAAAACATAAAAATGAACAAGACTCTTTCACGATACGCATGAAATCGTATTTTTACGATGATTCGATGGATGGTGAATAAATGTGTGTCCTCAGATCACATTGAGTATGCGGCCATAAGCAAAGGTGGCCGAACAATTCACACCTAAATTCAATGAAAGAGACTTGATATTAGATTACCATTATCAATGTACTCAAATTCAATGTGCACAGAATTCAAAAGTCAATAACGCCACCAGCCACAGTCATAGGGGAACGAAGAATCTTCGCCATCTCCACAGTGTCCATGGAAGGGATATTGAGGTAGCGATTAGTGCATGCCAAATTAATCAAACTAAATGTTGTTGCTTTGAAAACGGTAGCGGTCAATGACAATTCAACATGTTCAGGATCGCGATGCAACGCTGCATAGATTAAGGAATCTTCCCGGATGTATGGAAGCGACAGAAATTGATGCTACTACCAAAAGCGGGTAAACCACTAAGTGACCCGTTGGCGTAAAAACCTATCTGTCTACTAGATGCGACGTGCATACGAAAGGTGCGGACGGCCTATACTACAACCAATTTGGATTCAGGAAAGGTAAATCGACTTTAGGACATTTCGTCGAATGACATTTGGTCGAATGACGTTTGGTCGAATGACATTCGGTCGAAAATACATTCAATCGAAAGGACATTTGGTCGAATGGACATTTGGTCGAATGGACATTTGGTCGAATGGACATTTGGTCGAATTGCTTTGGAACATTTATTTTGATCGAATGACGTTTTGTTGAACCGAAAATTGGTTGAAAGCTTATTTTCAAATGTTTTATTGAAAGATCGTTTGATAAAATTTGATTATTGTTTTCTAAGTTTTGCGAAGTTGGTAGCATAACGTATTCCTTTGAATAATCTGTTCAACAACTGTTATTGAATAAAAAATAAATCCAATATTTCGACCAGAGAAATTCGCAACGCATGTGAAGAGACGCCGTTTAGAGGTTGGCAGCTGAGATAATTCCACTAAAGGTAGATGATCTCATTGGCTAATATCAAATGTGCCAGATTGGTATAAAATAATGCATGGGTTAGTGAACTCCCTCCTGGCGCAGCTTCCGTCAGGACATGGTTACTATAGGCAGTACATGCAAAGGTTCGGACACTCAAAATGTACCAACCAAGAGTGGGCTGCAGAGGATTAGCTCTGCTGAGGCTTGTCCCCTGTAACATAGTTTAAGTCGGCTAGGAGAAGCAGTTTTTCTTGGCTACTTTCTGTTCAGGGGAGAAAAGGGTCTAAAGCCAAGGGTAATGTCTGTATACCACTTACAGAGCATGGGCTGGTTATAGTGGGTCGTCGGTAATGCGACATCCGCACATTCCCTAGTTACCTTCTCAGGGGTTTTGCAGATTTCCCCCTTGTAAAAAAAACAAGTCACATTAATGATAACCAGTCGTGATCCAGAACTGATACCTAGTACTTAAAAATGTGGTGGAATACAAAAATAAAGAAACACCATATCGCGACAAACCTGTTTATATTCAGCCTTGAAATGCACCAGAGATAAATGATGAACGGTATGCAAGTTTCACATTTTCTAAATTATTTCAAATGAATAAATACAGATGACGAAATGGCATGAAAAACATCATGGGAAATTAAAATTCATTCGAATAAGCTAGTGTGATTTTGATGATAAAACGCAAAAAAGGCACCACCCGGTGGATTGATCAGCGAACGTCTGGAATTCTCATGGAGACCCAATGATTTTATTTTCCATGTCTCGCCACGATAGTGCTGGCAAAGAAGGATCGTCAAGCACTTCATTCTCTGCATTTCATCCAGAATCGGAATGAAAGAATGCACGATGAAGATAGAATAGCGCAGGTCGATAATAAAGTTAATCATTAAATTACGCAAATAAATAACTGTACATCGCACCGGACGCCAATCTGCAGAATGGCGGCCACAATAATGTGTACTAATTGATTAAAATGATTAATCAACACGGTAAGCTTCAGCCACCATGCATGAAGATATGTTGAGTAGCTCAACGAAAGGGACGCACAATATATGCGAAGCATTTAAACTAGGAATGAATGGAATCCATATGGTGTGCATTAAAAGAAATTATATCCCATTCATAATTACGATCTGCTTTGGATGCTACAGGTAATTTATGGTCGACCGTTCATTAGGCGCAGAGTTTTATTGCAACCATTTATAATGTTTACTTTCCACCAGATATTGCGTCACAGAATGAACGATAATTTTATGTTTCACCCCATATGACAATGTAAGAGGACGAAAGTGGGAATAGTTAGTTGCCATTCAAAAGAGCGGAAATTTAATGCAATATTGACCTAACTAGGTTTTGACGCATGGCTTGAGCTAACGGTGACGTCGTTTGCATAAATTTCGCCGGTGATTGAGTAATTTGAGAAGCCTCGCTGAATAACTGTTAGATTCATAGGGCTGCATTTCTTTATAAGATAATGGAAATGGATCGGTTTTCTCTTACCGACATGTGCATTTTTTGGGGCCAATGGGTAAAATGGAGAGGCGGTCTCTGGTTGCATTATATTGCAGTGACGCATGAAATTTCTATCAATTAATAGGCACGTTTCTTTGATTATTATTTCTAGACTGGCTGTGATCCAAATATTTGTAAATTCAGAAAGTAAATTGAAAAATAAACTCACACAATGTCTTGTGACAAGAATTGTAGTTTATTTAAATCGTAAAACTTTATAACTTAAATCATCAAGCATTATAATAATCTATTTTTGCAAATGCGCGATTAGGTAACCACAATCATCAATAAATTTTTGAAGATAGTGATATCGAAGTTGAAATATTCTGTATTTTTTTAACTGACTCAACTTAGATTGCTGAATGTTACCTAGCTCATGAACACACCCTTGCAAAAATGTAATTAATTATAGTCGCTTTCGTAGTTTTTCAATCAATAAAACTTATTAAAATGACTGATTGTATTAACAGCAGCGAAGTTGAAAATATAGGGATAAAAATCGACTAAAATATCTCATTAACTTCAATCGAATCCATTTGAAGTGGAGTCCAGACTTCCACATCAAACTGGTTGCAAGCCGAATACGGTGGAATATTTTAACTTTTAAGGCGAACTAGTAAAATTATGGTAAGTGTTATAGGTACATTGTAAAATTATTGGTAAAATTTAAAATTGACTCGCGTAACTTTTCAAATGGACTTATCTGACATTGAGAGGTTCTCTTAGTATATTTTCTCTTTTCTCTAACCTCTTCTGTTTCGTTTTTGTATGAAACGTTAGCCAAGGGCTTTGTCTTCCGATTTATAGTGAAAAACTTTCCAAACGCTCTGGTATTGCTTTTTGGGAATGTAAAGAGAGCGAAAGCGGAAAGAATTTCTCAATGCTACACAGGTCCTTCTAAAAAGTTACGCGAGAAATAGGTTATTATGAGAGTTGAAAATGCTACTCGACTTTGTGACCTTATTTTAACGATTTGAATTGTTCAATAATTATTATTCGTATCAAGTAAAACATATCTTATTCACTTATTCAGTTTCTTTAAAAATGAAAACGATTAAAGTTTCTGCAAATTCTAGTAATAAAATGTTGTATTTTTAAACATTTCATGCATATATGAGTTTATTGACTTGAAACAGGTATATCCCAGTTTGAAAAAAGGGTTTCAAGTCAATCATAGCTTGGATGATATAAATGGAAAATGTACGATACAAACTTAGCATTAGAGTTTTTAGAGTTACACCGTTTACTTCCCAAAACGAAAAAAAAATGGACAACCAGCTAAACTCCCACCATGCAAGGTATCGCGAATTGCACAAGCATAGTGGCGTAGAGGAAGAAAGCAAAACGGAGTTAAATTAAAAACAAACATGCATACATGAATGACGATAAAAAAACGTGTGCGAAGCAAATTTAGGACAAAGGTCGAAACATCTACGTTCGCTATTATTCATTTCGCGTTCTATCATCATTCGCCCATTTTCTTTCTGTCTATCTTTGAGTTCCACCGACGAGTGGTTTTATGTAGTAGAAAATAAGTTACTCCCAATGTAGAGGAGGATGGCGCACGGCTTCAGAATGATCCATCATTAATTAATAAATTTGTGGAGGAACGCTTTGAGGAGATTTTTAAAGCTTTTCCGAATAAAAAAATTGATTGATTTATGAAGGAACTTCTGGTGAAATCGCTGCAGTAAATTATAGTGTGATTTTTTTTAAGCAATCCCTTATGCCTTAAAAGCAAAAATATCTTGTAAGAAAATTTCGAAGGAATTTATAGGGAAATAGGCGCTTAAGTAACAATTTCAATGTTTCCTGAACTTAGATGTTATTTTTTGAGGTTTTCTTAGAGGAGCATTCGATTATAATAAATTCCATAACAATTTGAATAGAGCTAAATAGTCTTTTCAGTGAAAAACATTAAAAAAAACGGTCTGATGCTTGTTATTGGAGTGCAATCTGTTTGTGGGATTGCCATGTAGAAAAAAGGACGTTACCAAATTATTAGTTTATCAAAACAAGAACTGAACTACATAAAAAACTTTTTATAAGCATCGATCCAAAAATTTCTTCCATTTATTTTTTACATTCATTTCTTATACCTAGATGTTCTGTGTTAAGCGAAGTATGCACTTCAACAGAAAAGTAATCGCCTGTCTCGATGCGTGGAGAATTTCTTACAAGATGTGGTCAAGAAAAGCATTTTTCTTTGATCGCAGTAAGCAGTCGAAAAGAAACGTCATTTCAAATCAGTGCGCATCGTACCTTCGTGCTGTGCGTACACG
The DNA here is from genome assembly GCF_002204515.2 of Aedes aegypti. Classification (NCBI taxonomy): domain Eukaryota; kingdom Metazoa; phylum Arthropoda; class Insecta; order Diptera; family Culicidae; genus Aedes; species Aedes aegypti. Next base: position 160,446,430 of record NC_035107.1, on the reverse strand, counting down.
AATTCTCTCTTCTCTTGGAAGTTTTCTTAAAAACTACCTAAAGCAATAAAACAGTACTTTTCAGTGCTACATAAACAGTACTTTTCAGTGCTAATATTAAAAACGGTACTTTTCAGTGCCACTAAAAAAGTACTTTTCAGTACTACTTTTTCTACTATTGATCCCTTTACGATCCTTGTTTGGACCCGTGCCTTCGATTTTTCGTTGGACCCAGCGGTGGTAATCCTTCTTGGACACCGTCTTGGGAAAAAACCTCTCGAAGGTCACGTCTTTCTCGTTTATTAACTAAACATGGTATCAACAACTAACAAAAGGAAGGGTGAATCTCTGAATTCACTACTTCCTTCCAAAAAAGTGGGTTTTAAAACTGTCACTACACGTGGCAAGAATGGAAGAAAGGACGCTTCCCTGGAATGCGAAGTTTCTTCCAAGGGTGAAATGAACAATTGTATCGAAATGAGCAATCAGTTCGATGCTCTAGACAAATTTTCCGAACACCAAATCGAAGCAGCCTCTAGCCCAGGCTCTTTGATTCAAGTGAGGAAGCAAAGAGTGCCGCCTATCGTGGTCAGTTGTTCCGAATTTGGGGGATTTAGGCAGGAGATCTTGAACTCCATTAGGGGAATCAAGGTTTCCTTCCAAATCGCAAAGAAAGGAGACTGTCGCGTTTTGCCGGAAACTCTTAAAGATCGTGAACTTCTTCTCAGACATCTTGAAGAGAAGAAGCACAAATTTTTTACTTATGACGACAAAACTGAACGTTTGTTCAAAGTTGTCTTGAAAGGTCTCTCAAATGACTATAAGTCACCTGAAGATATCAAAAATGGAATAAATGATTCACTTGGATTTTCCCCAGTTCAAGTAATCATTATGAAAAAGAGAACCCAATCTGGCATTGTTCGGAAAGGGCTTTCTCAAGAATATTATTTAGTTCACTTTAACAAAAAAGAACTAAATAATATTAAAGCTTTAGAAAAAGCAAAACTTATGTTCGATGTCCGTGTGACATGGGAACATTTCCAGAAACCTGGAGGAAATTACCAGAACCCCACTCAGTGCCGTCGGTGCCAAAAGTGGGGTCATGGTACAAAAAATTGTCGCATGGATGCTAAATGCATGATTTGCGGAGGTTCTTCTCACGCTAAGGACGTCTGTCCTGTGAAAGAAGATACCAGAAAGTTTGAATGCGCCAATTGCAAGGGCCCTCATAAAGCTAACTTTTGGGAATGCCCTTCACGCAAAAGAGTCATTGAGGCTCGTGCCAGGCAGATGAAGGATAATATCCGTTACGATAACGGTCGTTTCCGGAATTTGCCTGGTAGAGTATCGAACAATGCTCATTTTTCAGTTAACGATCACTTGATTAGGAATCATACCCACCAGGAAGATCATAATCATGCTCATTCACAAACAAATTTTAATCCGTCGGGTAGCCGTTCGAATCCTTCAATTTCGAATGTATCTACCAACGAAAAATCCTTTGCTGATATCGTAGCAGGTAATTTGAACTCCTCCTCTGTTCGTACTATGAGTACCCATTCTACTTGTTTCAAATCAAATGGAAAAAACCCTACCGCCACAGGTAATTCCTAATCCGCTTGTTCGTCTACCGAAAATTCCAATGGGAAATCATCAGATGTACCCACTTCAAGTGATATGTCTGCCTCTGATTTTAATTTTCTAACTGAACAATTGAATCTAATGATTGATGCAATGTTCAAAGCCACCACTATGACTTAAGCAGTCCAAGTAGGTGTAAAATTTACGAATCAAATTGTTATTGGATTACGTTTTTCTAATGGATCCAAATAATAATTTAAATATTTTAAATTGGAATGCTCGTTCTCTGAATGGTAAAGAGGACGAGCTGTTTAATTTTCTTACAGCTAATGACGTGCATATAGCAGTTATTACCGAAACTTATTTAAAACCTGGATCCAAACTAAAACAAGATCCTAACTTTTTTGTTTATCGTAATGATCGACTTGATGGGGCATGTGGGGGAGTTGCAATCATCATTCATAGGCGTATAAAACATCAACTGTTTTCGTCATTTGAAACTAAAGTTTTTGAAACTTTAGGTGTTTTTGTTGAAACACAGCTTGGTAAATATACTTTCATAGCTGCCTATTTGCCTTTTCAGTGCTCTGGGCAGCAAGTTAATTTGCTCCAAACTGACTTGCGAAAATTGACTCGCAATAAGTCAAGATTTTTTGTCATTGGTGACTTTAATGCCAAACATCGGTCATGGAATAATTCTCAAAGTAATTCCAACGGCAGAATTTTATTTGATTAGTGCTCTTCAGGATATTTCTCAATTCAATACCCTGATAGCCCTACATGTTTTTCCTCTTCTAGAAATCCATCTACGATTGATTTGGTCTTAACCGACTCTAGTCATCTTTGTAGCCAATTAGTTACTCATGCAGATTTTGATTCTGATCATGTGCCTGTTACATTTAAAATATCCCATGAAGCGATTCTCAATCCTTTCAGCTCCACTTTTAATTATTTACGAGCCGACTGGAATACATATGAAACGTATGTTGACTCTAATCTTGATGTTAACATTACTTTAGAAACTAAATTGATATTGACAATGCTCTTGAAACTTTAACAAATTCCATTGTTGAAGCCAGAAGCATTGCAATTCCAAAATGTGAAGTAAAATTTGAATCCGTGATTATAGACGATGATCTTAAACTCTTGATCCGTCTTAAAAACGTGAGGAGAAGGCAATTTCAACGCACTCGTGATCCTGCTATGAAAATTATATGGCAGGATTTGAAGAAAGTAATCAAGAAACGTTTTGCAGATTAAAGAAACAAAAGTTTTGAAAATAAAATTTCTCAATTGGACCCTGGCTCTAAGCCCTTTTGGAAATTATCTAAAATTTTGAAAAAACCTCGGAAGCCAATACCGGCATTGAAAGAGGAAAACAAATTATTACTAACTAATTGCGAAAAAGCTCAAAAACTTGCTATACAGTTTGAAAGTGCGCACAATTAATTAATTTAGGACTTACTAGTCCAATTGAAAATCAAGTTACTCAGGACTTCGAAAATATTCTCAATCAAGAGAACGTTTTCGAAAATGCCTGGGAGACTGATTTGGAAGATGTGAGAACTATTATTAAAAAAATTCAAAAATATGAAAGCTCCTGGCGATGATGGAATTTTCTACATCCTCATCAAGAAACTTCCAGAAAGTAGCTTATCATTTTTAGTTGATATATTCAACAAATGTTTTCAATTAGCATATTTTCCCGACAAATGGAAAAATGTTAAGGTTATTCCAATTTTAAAACCAGACAAAAATCCTGCAGAAGCTTCTAGCTATCGTCCAATCAGTTTGCTTTCCTCCATCAGTAAACTTTTTGAAAAGGTTATATTGAACAGAATGATGGCCCACATCAACGAAAATTTAATTTTTGCCAATGAACAGTTCGGATTCCGCCATGGACATTCGACCACTCATCAACTCTTACGTGTAACAAATTTGATCCGTTCCAACAAATCTGAAGGCTATTCTACTGGTCTTGCTCTTCTAGACATAGAAAAAGCATTCGACAGTGTTTGGCATGAAGGTTTGATCGTAAAATTGAAAAACTTTAATTTTCCAACATACATTGTTAGAATAATTCAAAGTTATCTGTCAAATCGTACACTTCAGGTTAATTATCAGAACTCCAGATCTGAAAGACTTCCTGTAAGAGCTGGTGTTCCTCAAGGCAGCATTTTGGGACCAATATTATACAATATTTTCACATCTGACTTACCTGAGTTACCTCAGGGATGTCAAAAATCCTTGTTTGCGGATGACACAGGCCTCTCCGCCAAAGGACGAAGCCTGCGTGTCATCTGTAGTCGATTGCAAAAAAGTTTGGATATTTTTTCTTCATACTTGCAAAAATAGAAGATTTCTCCTAATGCTTCCAAAACTCAACTAATAATATTCCCACATAAACCAAAAGCTCTTTATTTGAAACCTTCAAGTAGACATGTTGTCACGCTGAGAGGTGTTCCAATAAATTGGTCAGATGAAGTTAAGTATCTAGGGCTCATGCTAGATAAGAATTTAACTTTAAAAAATCACATTGAGGGCATTCAAGCCAAATCTAACAAATATGTAAAATGGTTCTATCCACTTATTAATAGAAAATCAAAACTTTGTCTTAAGAACAAGCTTTTGATATTCAAACAAATTTTCAGGCCAGCCATGTTGTATGCTGTACCAATATGGACTAGCTGTTGTAATACCAGGAAAAAAGCTCTGCAGAGACACCAAAATACAATTTTGAAAATGATTCTGAGGCTTCCTCCCTGGTATAGTACCAATGAGTTACATAGAATATCCAATGTTGAAACATTGGAACAAATGTCAAATAAAATAATCAATAATTTCAGGCAAAAATCGTTGCAATCTTCTATTGCCACGATTAATGCGTTAGATGTTTAGGTTAAGTATATTGAAAACGTTTTTTTTTCTCTTGTAAGCAGGTGAAATCAACTCACCTGTAAAAAATCTGAACTGCTACGGCAAATGAAATGTAATATGTGGTTAACAAAATGTTAATAAAATCTTAGATTTGTTTTACCAAATTAGGATGATAGTGTTGTCTAATAACACAGAATACCTAGATATAAGAAATAATGAATGTAATGTTTAGAATGATACTAATAAAGAAATAAAAAAAAACAATGAAAAAAAAATAAAAAAAAACCTCATTTCAAATGGAGCTCACTGTAGAAAATTTCTTGAACATTTCTTCCTCAGAAATTTTTACTTTTCTTGAGCGGAACAGCATACTTAGCTTTAGAAAACACTAACATCATTATTTGCTGAAACTAAATTAAGATTTTGTTAACAATATCTTCTTCTTGGTATTACGTCCTCGCTGGGACAGAGCCTGCTTCTCAGCTTAGTGTTATTATGAGCATTTCCACAGTTATTTACTGAAAACTTTCATTGTCAAATTTTCCATTTTCGCATTCGTATATCGTGTGGCAGATACGATGATATTTTATGCCCAGGGAAGTCAAGAAAATTTTCATTACGAAAAGATCCTGGACCGACCGGGAATCGAACCTAGACACCTTCAGCACTCTAACTACTCGGCTAAGGAAGGCCCTTAATATATTACATTTCATTTGCCGGAGCAGTTCAGAATTTTCACAGATGAGTTGATTTCACCTGTTTATATATAAAAAAAAAAATATTTTTTCTCCTCAAGACCCCAAATGTGCCTAGAAATAATTTCTGGCTACGCCACTGCACAGTGGGACGGATTGAGGTTTTAGGAGGAAAGATGGAACTCACGCCTTCAATTGTGATTTTACGTTAAAATAATGTTCCGCAAAGTTGTTTCTAATAAAAAATCAATTTTTTTGGTCGGAGCGAAAATTAGGGTGGCCCTATGTTAAAAAAGATAACCATTAAAACTTTTTTAATTTACGGAATATGGATATAGTTTGTTCTACAAAGTTGAAGATCGAAAAATTTCAAGCTGATTTGATGAAAAAAGTTTTTTCCTTGCTCAAAAATTGACCGTTTTAGAGCATTTTTCGCTATTGATGTAGGGTGGCCCATCAAAAATTGTTTTTTTTTTTTATTATTTCAAGTTTCTTAGTAAAATTGTCTTCCCATTACTTTCAAGACTAATTGAATCGCAAACATAAAAGATATAGCTAATGGAAACAAATAGATACAAGAGTCTTTTCGTAATGAAAATTTAATTCACTTCCTTGGACATAAAGTATTATCAATACTAATAAATACGATATACGAATGCAAAATGAAAAATATGGCAAAAAAAGCTCTCAGTTAATAACTGTGGAAGTGCTCCTAACAACAATAACCTGAGAAGTATGATCTGTTCCAGGAGGGACGCGATGCAAAACAAAAAAAAAAATATTGATACAATTTTTTTTTTTTAATGAAAAGTTAAAGACTTTTTGATAACCAAAAAAACACATGTTTATATGTTTGTATAGTTGGGAAAACAAAATTAATTGTGTTGACATGACGATAGTGTTTGTCAGATTAAAAATGTGAATAATTGTATTATACTTCGGCGGATCTGTTTGCTAATGATATGACTGGTTCATATATTAATAACCGTTACTAACAGATTTTTGAAGGAACTCCCAAATTTACTATAATGTTCAATTTTCAGGCATGGCTATCTCTAAACTATAGCCTCAATTAATCAAAACATCTGAACATGATCAAATAATGCATATAGTTATTCTTCTTAATCTAGCCTTGAAAGTCAGCGTCATAATCAGAAATCGTACTCTTGGAATATACCGTTCCAGATACGATAGATCTCCTACGGTGGACAAATTACTAGTAATTGAGCATTCGTTACTTCCAATCAGAATGTTTCCCAAAGAGCCCGGCAAATCCCAGAACAGAAGTATTCGGAAGTTTGGGATGAGCCATGCCAGTAAATTCAACCGTGAGGTAAATTTAGAAGATATTTTCAAAAAACTTTTCTCCTTATTTATATTGCTGAGCTCCTTTGACTCTTTTCGGAAGTACGTATATAAGAATATGAAATAGGTTAGTTTTTTATTCCGATTCAAAGCCGAAAGATAATAATTGTCATGCAAAAACAAATCTTTTTTTGCCCCAACTACATTTACATGTAAAAAAACGTTTGTTTTCCATGAAAAATGTTTATAACTATTCACCGACAAAATTGTATAGGCCTTAAAATATGCGTCTCAATCGTCTAAAGATGAAGGAATGACAACTTTGATGAGATATCTAAAAATAAAAAATAAATATAACACAAAAACCTATTTTTGAAGGGCCACCCTACATCAATAGCGAAAAAATGCTCTAAAACGGTCAATTTTTGAGCTAGGAAAAAACTTTTTTCATCAAATCAGCTTAAAATTCTCCGATCTTCAACTTTGTAGAACAAGCTATGTCAATATTCAATAAAATAAAAAAGTTTTAATGGTTATCTTTTTTTACATAGGGCCACCCTAATTTTCGTTCCGACCAAAAAAATTGTTTTTATATTAGAAAACACTTTGTAGAACATCATTTTTACGTAAAATCGCAATTGAAGGCGTGAGTTCCATCTTTCCTCCTAAAACCCCTATCCGTCCCACTGTGCACTGCACCATATAAATAAAACAACGAAAAAAGATGATAGTTAAGTTCTTTTATCGCAAATTTTCTGTGTTCTCTTAGTGATTCGATTATCCGGAGGATTCGATTATCCAGAGTGAAAAAAAAATCTGTACTCCGGGTAATCGAGTCCTACCTGTAATTTTATTTAGCATGAGCCCTAGATACTTAACATCATCTGTCCAACTAGTTGGAGTTGTCTACTTGAAGGCTACAAATAAAAAGCGTTACTTTACTAAACGAATAATAATTTAATTTTATAAACCTTCAATTTGTCTCCATCAGAAGTGAATGAAAACTCAATGGAACCCACTTTCCCCTATTCCATATCTACTGCGGGGCCAAGAGTCGCCGCCGCAAAACAAATGTTGCCGCAAGCGGAAAGAACATGCATGCAATAATAAAAGTAGAAGAATTTACATCGGCGCAACCACACACAGTAGGGGTATTAAATGATGCTACTACAGATTCGCTTGGTCTGAAGACTACATGTACACAGGTGGTAGCAGGAGAAGAGAAGCTGATTAATCAATGCTCCAACTGGCATGGGAAAGACGCCAGTTGGCGATCGATTATTTATTCGTTTCGTACTTGCGTGTTGCTGAAAGTAAGACCACAGAAGAAATTTAGATTCAATGTAAGCCGACTGGCGATAGATGAAGCGGACCGCAAGATTTCTGATAGATTGAAAGTGTAATTAAAAAGGTGTAAATCCAGAATCTTTTCCTAGCAATCTAGAAACACAAACACTTTGAGGGACTAAACGTTATACTCCAATGATCTGCTGGAGGCGATTCAGATAATGGTGTTTTATCGGTCATTAAAAAAGAATTAAGACTAAGACTTGATTACGACTTAATTGTCGTTTTTCGCAGTAGTAGGGTAGGTGTATTAGTTTTGACCAGCCCATTTTTTTTTTAATAGTATTTGTCATTTAAACTAAAATATTTATTATTTTTATTCCTCATCGATTTATCATATTCATTTTTAATAATGGTGACAGAAGAGGGTTATACTTGGCTAAATAAGGTTCAACGAGTAATTCTGGCTTAAACCAGGCACCATCGGCACAAATCTTTAGAATTTCAGTTTATCGAAGCTTATCTGTAGAATATGCTAGAGCTAGAGGGTAATGGTTTTGGTTAACCCAAATCGGTGGACCCCTGGTACGCTTGGTAGCTGAACAGTTAAAATAGCTTCTTAAAATGGCGGTTATATTATGAAGTTTCAAGAGTTGTGACTTATGCATTTTTTTTTTGCGTGTTGGATGTGTATTTGAGTGATAATCAATTATTTCAAGCAAATTTTCTAGATCTTTTCTAGATCCACCAAATACACCCGTAATATAGACAATTCTACATACCTCGATATTAAAGGGAATATCGAATTAGAGGGCTTTAGGATAGTTCGTCGAATGACATTTGGTCGAATGACGTTTGGTCGAATGACATTTGGTCGAATGGATTTAGAACATTTATTTTGGTCGAATGATGTTGTTGAATGGAAATTAAAAAAAAAATGGGAAATTTTATGTAGTCTTATTTTAAAAATTTCATAGACCTTTTAACTTGTAATTTGAAGTTATGCCAAAATCTAGGATTTCAATGATTATTCAAATAAACTTTTTAGTAGTTTTTTTTGTACATTGACAGAAATACTTACCTCTAGTTATTTTATTATTCTTTTGAAATATCAGCATTCTTTGAAAAACTGCTCGACAAGTTATTTTATAACTCAACGATGTGATCGTAATGTTTTTTTATTTATTATCCTTTTAAATAATACATCGTTATTCGTAATGAAGATCAGCTCATCTGATGGAAGCATTTGGAGAGAGTACTCGGAATCTTTCTTTGAGTTCCGGGTCTTGCAGCTCACGGAAAAATTTACTTTAAGGAAAACCTTTATAGCGAAGAGAAACGTTAGGTGTCGGTAATTCTACTTATGGTCAATTGGTTTATCGTGGCTTCTAGTTCAATAACATAACTCAAGCATATAGATGGCTCTGCTGACAGTGTTGATGACCTCTGGTGAATAACAGAGTTTGCAGTAGAAGCTTTGGATTATTATCGGGTAAGGGAAGACGAGTTGACTGAGGTGACAAAAGTTGACTTGTTTCCATCTAAGATCAGCTTATCGCAGAACATGCTTGAACTAAAAAGCTGCATGAAACGTCGAAATCGTAAGAGATTGATCAATATGTTGGAAGAGCGTGCATCGAATTGAATTTCAAAATTTTACTAATCGCAGTAAATCGTGAGTAAATGGCTTATACTTTTTCAATTATTCAATCACTCTTGTATTAACAACAAAATGCTAATCTCGACGGTAGTCAGACTAAACGTAAAACATTGCTTCCATACTATTTAGATTCGAGCCCTTTCCACGAAATGTCGGTTCGACCAAATATCATATGCTTTCTGTTGCAACTAAACCTTTTCGACCAAATGCCCGTTCGAACAAATGTACTTTCGACCAAACGTCATTCGACTAAACGTCATTCGACCAAATGTCATAGATTCGAATTAGAGATGTATCGAGTTGTAGAACATAGAACCAGTGCAAATGCGAGCCAAGGGACCATCGAGGTAGCCATGAAAACCAACTTCTCAAACTCGATATCGAGATACCGAATATCGAGTAAGGGAGAGTTTACTGTAATATCCAATTCTTCACCCCTCTGGCGATGACCTCAAAATTCAGAACGAGCGGTGCACTTATGGTGAAAAACGTTTTTGTTTTCTGGGAAAATCAAAAATATTTTCATTTGTTTTTTCAACTTCAAATCAAAGTCACATACTTCCGCTATACAATGAGATAAAATTTCGTATGGATTGAGGAAAATATGTTCAATAAAGTTGACCAAAACGACTTTCCTAACAAATAGGGTGATTGTACCCAGTGCTGTAAACATTCGACGCTTTGCGCGACATTCGTTTCGTTGTCATGGTCAGCAGTCACAGCACGAGCGTTAGAATGAACGTCGACAAACCCAAAAAAGTGTCAATTGAATGTCGTCAGGCATAATGACATTTTCATAAGTCATAAGATTTACATAGAATTCAGACATCGGATCATAAACAACATGAATAGTTTGATCTGGTCTGTTATGTTGAATGTGACACACATACAGTGAAAGCAGAACAGAAACAAACAAAACCGTAACGTTTCCTAGCTTTCGATAGCTTTCGTGGTCAGTGGCATTCAATTGACATTTTTCTTTTCGACATTCGTTTGATCGCTCGTGTTGTGAATGTTTAGTTTTGAATATCAGCGAAAACGTGTCGACTACCATGATTGCTTACAACACTGGTTGTACCTTTGAAACACAGTGTTCTATGGTCGAACTAATTACTTTTTACGACCGTTTTGCTGTAAACCGTAGCAACATATTTTAACTTTTGAAGTTCAGAAGCTAATTATCTAAGTATACCATTGATGTTCAGCTTGATTACGTTCAAAAAATTGTAGAAGTAATTAGTCTCGTTGGAAATTTAAGCTTCTTTGCATTCATAGTAACGCTACAGTACCTATAGTAGCACTGCAAAGAGTAACCATTTTTTTTTATAAATATATAAAACTATATTAAGTGCGCATGTACGATTTCTCTATACAGATTTGATGGTTTTGATTTATTCTTCATTGGAAAAATATAAAAGCTCTATGAGAAAATTATTTCGATTTAAGATGCGCCTGCAGCGTTAAGCTAGCGCTACTTTATTAACAGAAATTAGAAATATCGCTAATATTAGCACATGTATTCCTAGATTGGCTCAAGTTAAATGAAATAGAACAGTATCATTTTCCGTACTTTCATATTTCTCCTTCAAATCCAAAGTAGGAAGCTTTCGTATGACGTAAAAAGAATAACACTGACTTTATTGTTCGATTATATTCAAATATGTGTTCGTAGCTGATCGGTTATTGGTATACCTACCCTATTAGCGACATAAAAGTGGAATTCTTGAAATATGTGCCGATGGTGGCCTAGTTTCAATGAGAATTCCTTCAATGGTACTGAACTTTAAAGAAAAGTGTTTGCCTTTAACACACAAGAAGAAAACGTTACAGGTATCGAGTGTCAGTGAGCAAAACTTAAAGCCAGGGGTCATGTAATTGGGTCCTAAAATTTTTAATGAAATCTTGTTTTTATTTAATAACACGAAAGAGCATGTTACTGTAACTACTTTAGCAATTTTTCCCGCTCAAATAATGGCTATATCATGTTTAAACTTTAATTTAAAAATTTGGTCCATTAATGAACCTTGACACTTTTGATCATGTTTGACGTTCGCTTAGTCGACAAAAACACCACAGGGGTTTTAGTTCCACCACTGGGGTTGTTCCTATCTGACATTTCGTAAGGAACACGGAAAACAAAATACACCCAATATTTGAGTTTAAGCGAAAGGATGTGACAAAATCTAAAAATATGTTTTTTAAGCTTAAACCAACGGAAAACATTAGAAAATTGAGTAAATATGTGTTTTTGGCCTTAACTTAAGCGTTTGGCACTAAAATTGGGACAGGGCTTTAGGACCCTATTACTCTAGTTCAACTATTATGCATTACCCAGAAACAGCAAACAGAAATAATTTGGTACATTAAGCAGCATTTCATAGGCAACTCCGGCAACTTCATTGCCATAGTCAGTGTACGTATAATTAACCAGTCAAGTAGTTCTCCAGCCGGCGAGTATCATTTGTGAGATAAAAAAAAAGCGTATCAACTATTCCACCGTGAATTGAGTTCGCAAGCAAACGAATCACTCGAGAAGAGCCCGTTAAGAGTGCCATGCGTTGAATAGATTATGGTGTTAATTGCGTTGTAATTGAAACATCAAAGAAGGGTACAACGTGGTTCACGATTGGCCAGTATCACTTTTCTCCTGCATCTTAAAGTGGATCCATTTGGGAGTTATAATCGTGGAGCAGTCAATCTTAGCCGTGAATCAGGGGCGCAACTGTTATAATGGGCCATAGCTTTAAAAGGCCATGGTAGCGGAAGATGCACGACCGGCTTTATTATTTCCTTCGTCTGTTTCGTGGGGATGCAGCATCAGCGTATAATTTATAAAAATCGCGTGAAATCGTGATCTCGTTGATACCTTTTCGAAACGGTGCGGACCCTGTTGATGCACCGAAACTGAATCGATCGATGATCTGTTTTCTATTTCCGTTCCTTGTGTGGTGCTTCAAGGGATCGTCTGTCTCTCTAGTATCGACGCTGTTGATTCGATGGGAAAATGAAATTCGCGCCAAATTAGGAAGGAAAAATGTCGTAATTTAACATGGAAAGTTGTCTTCACTCCGTGTGTGAGCTCAGACCTTGAAATAGTCGAACGGGGTCTATGAATTATCGACCAGCTTAAGGCCCCGCTGCACAGTGATTCCATTTTTCTACGAAACGGCCTTAAATCATTTTACACATTCTTGAAAAGATTTAAGGTGAAGATGCATCGAAGCTAAATCTCGAATTTTCAAGAGCACAAATCTAGAGAACCAGACAGCCATTTGTCCTGAAATTTTTACCCCCTGGTCACTGGCTGGTGGTGATCAATCGATCAAATTTTCAGCGTTAACGGTTGTCAGGTTGTCTAGATTTGTGCTCTTGAAAATTCAAGGTTTGGCTTCGATGCACCTTCAACTTAAATAAACTAAATGCACCGGTGTTTGTATGTCACAAAATGGCTGGGTTTTCAAAAAATGTCATAGCACGTCCGGTTTTGAGATATGTGTTAAAAATGTATCATTTATCGATTAACACCAACTTGCATCCAAGTTTAACAGTTTGTAAGCAGATGTACGTGTTTAATTTGCTACATGCATCACTTTTAAAGTCCTAAAGAATAATTTATTAAAGAATTACAAGAAAAATTATGTTCCCACATTCTTGCGACCATAATTGATCCATGAAAAGGTAAAAGAGAGAAAAACAACACAACTTATGTTTCGATTTTTGGCCTAAGGATGGTACCACTGTGCGCTGCCGCACACTGGGGCAGAATCGAAAAAACGCGGAAACAACCTGTAATTCTTCGGAATGAAGAGATAGACGTTTGGTGTCTTGAGCGAAAATGGTCCTTTCAATGAGACCGATGTTTTGAGTTAAAGTCATATATTTTTGTATTATTCGCATAAATGGCTTATATACCATTTCGGTCAAATGGCATTTTAGGTGTATGGTTTCTTCGACAAAGTTGTTCATTGTTTTATGCTGAAAATTATTGCTGAAGACGTCAAATTTCCAAGGCCTACTATTTTTAAAATATAGACCATTTTTGAAAAAAGGTGCTAAAAACCGTAATATTTGAGTTTTGCTTGTAGTTTTTCACATAAAATGCCATATATCGCCTATGACTATGACATTTATTGGCATAAAGCAGGTCTGGTACAAATTTGATGGTAAAAATAAAATTTTGTTTGCTTTTTTTAAGAATATTTCTAAAAAAACAAAGATATTGCAAATAGGCCATTCTTGCGATCGGGCAATTTCGGGCAGGTGTTTTCGTCGCCATCCACTTACGAAAGGTCAGAGCATTATTGTCTATTATTTTCTAGGATATGATATTCGATCAAGGGGCCCAGATAGCCGTAGCGGTAAACGCGCAGCTATTCAGCATGACCATGCTGAGGGTCGTGGGTTCGAATCCCGCTGGTCGAGGATCTTTTCGTAAAGGAAATTTTCTCGATTCCCAGGGCATAGAGTGTCTTCGTACCTGCCACACGATATACACATGCAAAAATGGTCAATCGGCAAAGAAAGCTCTCAGTTAATAACTGTGGAAGTGCTCATAAGAACACTAATCTGAGAAGCAGGCTTTGTCCCAGTTGGAACGTAACGCCAGAAAGAAGAAGAAGAAGATGATATTCGATATATTTTTTCTAAGCGATCTGGAAGTAGTTTCAAAATTACTATAGCAATGGAGCAATGAAAAACAATGAAAACAAAAGTTCATAATAATAATTAACCTCTTTGCGGTTTACTGGTGGTTAAATTTACTTAAATATTTGTTATATACATTGATTATGTATTTTCTATTCGCAAAAATGCCCTAAGCGCCAAATTCATTATGTCAAACCATATCGTTCGATTCGATATATAGGTTGCTATATGATTTCTTCTGAAAAGTTGATCGTTATTTTATCCTGAAAATAATTGCTAAAGATGTCAAATTTCTGGAGCCTACTACATGTGACAAAAATTTTTTTTTAAGAAATTTTGTTCATAATATTTATTGTTATATGTTTTGCTCGTTATTTTTCAGTTTTAATTCCATATATCGCCTAGGCCTATGTCATTTCTTGGCATGAAACAGAGCTGTTTGTTTGTTTGATTATTTTACAAAAGTTTCAATAAAAAACAGGGTCATTGTGTATAGACTATTTTTGCAATCAGTCAAGTTCGGTCCGGTGTTTTTATCGCTATCCACTTATGAACGGCCAAGGCTTTAATGTCCATTTTTGCCAAGGGCATAATGTTTAATATATTTTTTCAATGCTATCTGGAAGTTGACTAAGCTATAAACATGCTTGAAGTAGAAGTTTTTCAAATAAAAAAAGCTCCAAATAATGATGAATATTATTGCGGTTAACTATATTATTCCTATGTTGGACAGTTATTCATACCGCGTGCATGAAGTACTCGTAGCATATTGGATTTCAGCCAATAATTCCAAAACGAAAACTTATCGCAATGCACAGATGCATTCACTCTAATCAAAGACGAAAAAAGACGATCATTTCGCTTGCATTTGCCTAAAATTTGATGGCAGGTTAGGTAATATACAAACATATAAAATACTGAGAGTGTAACAAACAAACGACTGCAAGTGTAACACAAGTTTGCCAAACTTCGGTACTGAGCGTAGTACGGAGAAACCGACTATAGTACTCAAAACAATTTCATCAGTTTTTCAAAAATAGTAGGCTTTGGAAACTTAACATCTTTAGCAATTAATGTCAGCATAAAATAATGATCAAATTTGCCGAAGAAATCATTCTACATACCTAAATTGTCATTCGACCGAAATGGTTTGATATAATGAGTCTGGCGCTTAGGTCATTTTTGCGAATAGAGCAATAAATAAAGGCAATGTATATAACATATATTTGAGTAAATGTAGCTACCAGTGAACCGCAAGAATGTTAATTATTATTTTGAACTTTTGTTTTCATTGGAAAACTGCTTCATTGTGATGTAGAATAATTTTTAACCTTTTTATAAGCTTAGCATACTTCCAGATCGCATAGAAAAAATATATTAAATATCATATCCTAGAAATTAATAGACAATAATGCTCTGACCTTTCGTAAGTGGATGGCGATGAAAACAACTGCCCGAAATTGCCCGATCGCAAGAATGGCCTATATGCAATATCCCTGTTTTTTGGAAATATTCTTTAAAAAATCAAACAAATTTTTATTTTTAACATCCAATTTTTACCAGACCTGCTTTATGCCAATAAATGACATAGTCATAGGCGATATATGGCATTTTAGTTGAAAAAATACTTGCAAAACTCAAATATTACGGTTTTGAGCACCATTTTCTCGAAAATTGTCTATATTTTAAAAATAGTAGGCCTTGGAAATTTGACGTCTTCAGCAATAATTTTCAGCATAAAACAATGAACAACGTTGCCGAAGAAACCATACACCTAAAATGCCATTTGGCCGAAATGGCATATGAGCCATTTATGCGAATAATACAAACATATATGATTTTATCTCAAAAAATCGGTCTCATTGAAAGGACCATTTTCGCTGAAGACAGAAAACGTCTATCTCTTCATTCCGAAAAATTACAGGTTCTTTCCGCGTTTTTTCGGTTCTGCCCCATTGTGTGCCGCAAGAGACATTAGATTCCACGGAATTACAGTTGTCGGTTGTTGGTAGTCTCATTCTTCAATGAATTGGCCACGGCATTAAGGTAGCTCGAGCATGGTACCGCGCACTGGAACAAGTTTTCCCCTTGGAGCATACCGCGATTTGTGAATCAAGCCGGAATGACATAGTCAGTGGGATACGGATCTGTGCGAATTTTGAGCACAACACATTGTGCAAGTATCTACACGAGGAGCTACTGGGTGCCGAGAGAAAGCCTCCTGGATACAAATAACGAAACAGAATAACCACGTACAGATAGCTACCTTGTGCGAGCGAGTATTAACGATTACATTGAAACTGACTATCGTTGGCAGTTCTTTGTACCGGCGAGGTACTATATCATTTTATTTTGTTCGATGAAACCGAACATCTGTTGCTTTATATGAACGATCCGGTGCTTTGTTTAAGATGGGATGGAACATGATCAGTATCTCTGAGTAGTTTTCATTTATTTATTTATCTATTTGAGGTACAGAATTTACCAAAAACTGTATCTTAGAATATAAGGATAAAAATAAACAATTTATACACAGTAATATATTTTTTCAAAATGTTTGATTACATTTGGTGTCATATCCAAATGATGCTTGGTTATCCATTGAATTCAAGGTTGAGTCAAATTGCATTTATTAATTAAAATCGTACTCATACGTACCTACGTGCTACCTTCCATCGCTTAACAACGCGTTGTGAAGGTAGATTTCGGTAGAGCAAAGTTTTAGCAATAGGAAATTTGTTCGACAATACCAACAGTTTTTCTTATAAATAGGTTAATTAAGTTTTAATATTTCAATTGCCATTGCAGCTCAGAATCTCTACATTTGAGTTGATTCTACTTACAACATAAATTATAGGCTGCGTTGAGAATAGTTCTCATATTCTACCTTGTTACACTGCTTGTGTTGTCGCACCTCCGGTAGTGGTTCGTAGATTGGTCCGGTAGTTTTGCAGCGTATCGTTTCAGATTTAGGCATCTGGGGTACTAGGTTCACCGTAGAGTTGGGTGGTTCATCGTGGTTCATCTTCATCGCCACACGCCGTTTCCCTGCATGCCGCTGAAGCTGTCCAAAAAATGAGACAAAATCAACAGATACCGAGCCATAACATAGAATATCGTTCCACCATGCGGACACCAAATGAATATTCTAACCAAACCGCGGCATGCTAGAAGATCAACGCGCTCAGGAAATTCACGTCGATTTTTGTTGCCATCCAATGTTCAAATACTATTAAGCTTTCTGCAGTTGCCAAAACCTTAAGAAACTACTTTGGTAGTCTAGTTAGCTTCAATGAATACGTTCCAGCTTTCTTGCGGAATAATTGCCGCCCATCCAATGGCTTTGCCTTCGTCATAGCTAAAAGTGTCAAACATGAAAGTCATCCGGTCCTAAGAAGCCTTGATCAGGGTTGGGAAATTCACTCTACAGTGTCAAGCAAAGCAAATCACAGTCAGCGGAGCCAGTGAAATTCACGCCCATCGCTAGGCAAAAAGCTTTGATCATTACAAAACAACCGTTTTTATTTATTTACAACATCTTCGACATTATGCCGCACAGACTGAACTTAGGTTTACTTAATTCTATTCTTAAACACCAGTTTACTAATATTAAAATCAAAAACATCACAAACATCATCAAATAATCTACAACATGAATCGAGTTGATTATTATACCCATAGAGCGAGCGATGGGAAGGTATCCAGAGTAATTGTCGATTCCGGAGCTGACGAGCTGGCGCGTGAAACTGCACATTTGCCAGCAGACTGCTGCAATCAATGTTGCCGGTGATAACGTCGAAGACAAATAATCTCTGCAGCAGAGTTCGACGGTTAGCCAAAGACTGCACACCTATCAGCGCCCAGCGATGCTAATATGGAGGCAGGTGAGCAGGATCATTCCATGGCAGACCTCGAAGAGCGTACCTTATGAAACGCTTTTGGACTCTTTCGATACTTTCAACATGAACAGCATGATACGGAGCCCAAATCTGCACTCCGTATTCAAGCACACTGCGAACTAAGGCGCAATAAAGGTACTTCACGGTGCTCCTGACCGTTATTATCAGAAAAAAATCTCCATCAAATCTGTGCTCACCAGTCGTTTTCTATGGCTAAGCTGCATGTCTGGGCAAAATTTCAAAAAAAAAATCGTATGGCCCGTTTTGAAGTTACGCCCTTTTTATTGCATAAGTCCGCAAATTCAAAGGAAATCTGAGATATTTCAACGGATTATTATTGGCCGTGATTGTCAAAAAAACATCAAAATTTGGTTTAAAGTAGGTGTTTTTAGTTATTCGTAACCTCTGGGCGATGTTTTGAATAAGACGATCGTCGAAATTTTGAGTTACGCCCTTTTTGAAGTGTAACTATTAAAATCACCTATTTCAATTAAATTAATTAGGCATTCTAATACCAGTAAGCATGTTCAAATGTTTCTAATAACTCATTGCGCTCACATGCCGTCAAAATCCAGTCTTTTCGATCTTACAAACACGTAAGATTCCTGGATGAATATAATAGTGAAAGAATTGTATAAATCAATCAATACATTCTCAAGCCAACTCGAGAAGATTAAGCATCAATACTTGAAATACGTTTAAGAAAAGTAAGAAATATTCGGAATTGTTTGGATACACTGATTTTAAAATCATAACACTTGCAGAGCTTAATTTCACATGTCTTCCATAAAAATCAATACTCAAATCAAACCTCTCTTAAAAATATTCCACCCAATAATCCCGAGTTTGATTCCCCGAATGTCATTAACCCGAGAGTCATCTCCATAAACGCACCATTATGCTAAATGCTATTGTCCCGAATTTAATTTAACTTGAATGATATTGCCCCGTTATAATGAAATTCGAAGTAAAGTCATTTTAGGAACTGGAACTCGAGGTTATGGTCTTCAGGTTTATGATATTCGGGGTAACGGAATTCAGAGGGGCATAATTTAAAGAAGACTTAACCTCCAGTTTTTGTTACCGGTAATTGTTCTGTGGCCGTGTTGATTACCTGCTAATCTATCTACCATAACAGAGTTTGCATCCTACACAAATTGATGATTTATCTGCAAACTTCATTTTTTTTTCTATAACAAACCATGCCTGTGAAGTAAAGACTCTCCCGCTGCTATAATTAGTGGAGACATACTAAAATAAATCATACTTTGTTAAACAAACCTTTTTAAGCTCTGTTAGTACCACGATTTTAAATTCCTTTATATTTACATAAATTCCAATAACGGATATTGTATACTTTGCATTATTTTTTTTTCCATGTTGTATCGTTGCCTTCTACATCGTTAATTTTATTTTATTCCATACCCTGCTACTCATTACCGAAAACTCAAATCCGAAAGTATTCTTTGACGTCAACTTGCGTTCCGGTATACAACATGAATTGCATTTTGAGTAATCTGAATCGTGAGTTCATTGCTTCGCCAAACTATCCAGAATATCGTTTAATAAAAAAAATATTTGGTTACATGATAAAATTGGCTTCGTAATGCCTTATATCGCTTGAACCCATGAAAAATCTGCCAATTGTGAAAGACTTTGACGCTCATGTAAGTGCAATATGTAATTGAAAGCATTTGAACATGCTTATCGGTATTTAAATGCATAATTAATCTAATTGAAAATGGTGATTTCAATGGTTGTGCTACTTTTCCCCGAATGTCGGTTCCCCGAATGTCGTTTCCCTGAACGCCAGTTCCCCGAATGCCAGTTCCCCGAATATCCCGTTTCCCCGAATAGCCCACTTCCCCGAAAAGTTTTTGGCACTCATATTTGTCATAACTTTATACATTTCAGGAGGGTGAATGTACTGCTCATCTAATATGCACCCTTCTTTATTTGATTGGCAGTTCTTACGAGTTTTACCGTCCTCGGCATTTTTGGCAACATATTTTTAGTTGAGAATGATTAAATGCCTCCTTCTTTTGATTGCTTATCGTTCTTCCTAATTCACCATCCTGCCACTGAAAACTATTATAGCACCTATTTGAACTGATACACTTTTCGGGGAAACGGGTCATTCGGGGAAATGACATTCGGGGAAACGGGTCATTCGGGGAACTGGCATTCGGGGAACCGACATTCGGGGAAACGACATTCGGGGAAAAGTAGCACAATCGATTTCAATAGTTACACTTCAAAAAGGGCGTAACTCAAAACTTCGACGATTTTCTCATTCAAAATTCCGCCCAGAGGTTACAAATATATAAAAACACCTACTTTGAACCAAATTGAGATGGTTTATTTCGTCTGATAATCAAGGCCAATAATAATCCCAGCCCAGACATGCAGCTTAGCTATAGAAAACGACTGGTGAGCACAGATTTGATGGAGATTTTTTTCTGATAATAATGGTCAGGGGAGCACCGTGACTTAAGTGCATAAGCATCGTCGAAAAGCTGTGTATTACGGCGAAGAAAACCAAGCATTGCATTGGCTTCGGCTGTCATCGTGGTGATATGTTCATGGAATCGGAGTTTGGAATCAAGGATCACACCAAGATCCTTGATGGACGATACTCTTTCCAGCGATGAGCTATTCAAAGAGTAGTCAAAAACTGTGGTGGACTGACGACGGCTGAATGATATGACTTTGCATTTGTTAGCATTCATCTGCATAGCGTTAAGATCACACCAATTGGAAACTCTATCGACATCAGCTTGTAGCGCGCAACAGTCCAGCAATGTTTTGATCGTACGAAATAGCTTCAAATCATCTGCATACAGTAATTTGCCACAGTCCAGCTGATCACACAAATCGTTTATGAAGAGCACGAAAATAAGTGGACCTAGATGACTTCCTTGTGGAACTCCGGAGGATATACCAAATATATCAGATCTCGCGCCTTGTACTTTCACAAAAGCTTTACGGGAGGATAAATAAGATTTCAGCCACTGGATGGTCCAACAAGGCAGTACAAGGCGGTTCAGTTTTGCGATGGCTAAATTGTGAGGTACTTTGGCGAAAGCTTTGGAGAAATCCACATATATGGCATCAACATGGCTACGTTTCTCGAGTTTGTCAAACACAGCATGAGTGAACGTCATCAGATTCGACGTCGTTGATCGCTTTTTGACGAATCCGTGCTAAGACTCAGATATAGCGGGCTGCACAACTGGATACAAAGCATCGTGTAGCAAACCTTCACCAAGCAGCAGAGAATAGATATTGGTCGGTAGTTTTCCACGTCATATACACTCCCCGATTTATGTATAGGAGTGATAGACGCGAGCTTCCACGCTTCGGAGAAGACTCCCTCAATCAACGAACGGTTGAAAATCGATCGCCGCAAGCGATTGAGCGCATTGTTTGATGAAGCTTGGCGGAATAAGGTCGGGTCCGGGACCTTTAGAAGCATCTACTTTGCTGATTGCTGCACGAATACTATCGCCGTCAAACGTGACTCGATGGAGCTGTATGTTGTACGATGGAAGGCTGTTTACGTAGTCCTGAGATATTGGAGGTGGATTTTCAACATATACTGAACGAAAGAACTCTGCAAAGAGATTTGCGTTTTCTTCGGGTGAGCCGGCACTACGCGTGCGATAAGAAACGTCGGCAGGGATTGTGGCTGAACTTTTTCGCTTATTTAAGTACGTCCAAAAGGATGATGGATCTTGCTTAAAATTCGATTGGAGGCTGTTGACATATTCCCGGAAACGATTATGTTGTAGGCGCAAATAATCATCCTCCGCTGTCTTAAGATTACTGATCGCTGTGGGATTTCTGTTACGATAGAATCTTTTTCTGGCTTTTCGTAAACGGTTGCGGAAGTTACGAAGCTGCGGTGTCCACCAAGGTTGCCTGAACGATTTCGTAGACCGCTTAGCTTTGACGGGAACAGTTTCGCTGATGATTCGGTTAATAACGTGGTAGAAAGTAGCCACTGAGTTATCAACAGAGTCTTGGTCAAGAAGCTGATTCCAATCCTGAGAAGCTATCAAGTTGTTAATAGCATGGTAGTCACAACGGGAGAAGTCATAGTCAGCACTAAGCTCAGGAGATGATTGCAGTCTTGCGTGACGAGAACGGGCGTCCAACGATAAAATGATTGGCTTATGATGAGCGTCAATTTTAAGAAGCGATGATGGTGACTCGAAGAGATCAATTATGCATGAATCACTTACGAAAACCAAGTCAAGTAACCTATCGTTCACGTTCAGTACGTCATTGATTTGATACAAACCAGCCGACAACATAGGTTCAACTAAGGCAATCTCCTGTTCGGTTGATACGTTGGTTGGTAAAAACCCTGAAAGATCCTCATCAAAACGCCAGGTCAAATTAGGTAGATTGTAATCACCAAGGCATAAAATAATATCGTGGGCGTTGACTTTCTTCAGTATTTGATCAACAGATTCGACGTGTTTTGTGTAAATATCAGGATGACTGTTCGGTCGAATATAAACGCAACAAATATACACGGAAAGATGTGGTAAAACAATCTGCACGATAGTTTGTTCCAAATCGACAGGAGATGTCAGATTAGCGGATTTGCAATTCAGCTCAGATTTCACTGCAATTAGAACTCCGCCACCTCTTCGAAGATTGCTGGTGGAAGAATTACGATCACATCTACCGTGATGAATCAAAATCCGGACGGTACCAATATCCGGACACTCCAATAACATCCACTAATTTCCATGTAAATTTGATTAAAAATGTGCTTTTAATTATTTACATCTGACTTGTGTAACATTGCTTGACACTTTACTATGATTTTTCATCTAGTAATCATTGGAAGAAAATTGAAAATAATAAAAACATAATTGTGACCCCAGTTTGACAACGTATTTTCATGGTGCAGTTTTTGTGGTTTTAGCTCGCCAGCAAAAAAAGAGAAACTTTGTGTGAACGAAAATTAATTGAAAAGTGAATTGTTTGTGGATTTGTGGTAACAAAAGAGTGTACAAACTAGTAAATGAACAATTCCAACATGTCGAAGCTGCAGAAAGTAGTCTATAAGGATGTTTTTCGAACGAAAAATGAGTGTTCGGGTCAGTGAACCATGATTTTAAATCCGGACGCTACGCATTCGAGTTATATTTTGCGTGAGTAAATAACTATTCGAGAAGAAAAATGCGAATTTAACCTAAAGGAAAGCTAGGAAAAGCGTATGTTTAAATGAAAATTTGATAATTGCGGAAAAAATGCTTCAATGACAATTATTATTGCAGATCATCTGATGCTAACTACAGTCAAAGAGAGTAAGTAACCGAAATATTAAATTTTCTCACAGCTAATTTTTGAGAGCATTTATATGTGTTTCCATGTGATAAGTTTAATTAAATGTAGTCTAATGACCTCATTTGAATACATTTATTGGAAATTTATTTGAATTTAGCTAGCTAGAGTATGAGTGTCCGGAATTTGATTCAGAAGTGTCCGGCTTTTCGATTCATATGTCCGGATTTAAAAACAAGACTTGTGTAGCAAATATCATCATTTTAGTATTTAATTAATTTAGTATTTAATTTGGTTGGTAAATGGCTGGGCATGGCGTACCATTGGTACCTCGCGTACCTGAAGGAATAAAATAGACCCCTCTGTGCGGTCCTTAGCCTCTTGCCCAGCAACTCCTATCCCTACCTCCTCGCGGTACTGGCCGGGGTACGAGTAACCTTAGGGAAGATCGGGTAACCAACCCCCGGTGGGAACTTTGGTCGTATGCTGACAGGGAAGGGGGGGTTTGCTTCTGCAAACCTTGAGCGTCTGTACTCCATGTTAGGAGCGGCTCACAACAGCGTCTGTTCCCCATGTCAGGGGCGGCTGATCATCGTCCGAGTGCCAGAGAAGGACTCTAAGCTAAACTGCGCACTATGGCCCTCCGAACATTTAGGGGGAATGGTCCTCCGGAAATCTAGGGGGTTGGTGTCAGGCCCTGCAAGCCAGCCGTAAAAACACATCAGCACAGGAACGTCAACGAGAGAATACGGACCGGAACAATCGGCAAAGACCACAGCGACGGAAATGGACTAGCGATTGGAAACTCGGTACGTGGAACTGCAAATCTCTCAACTTCATCGGAAGCACACGCATACTCTCCGATGTACTGAAGATCCGCGGTTTCGACATCGTAGCGCTGCAGGAGGTGTGCTGGACAGGTTCGATGGTGCGAACGTTTAGAGGTAATCATACCATCTACCAGAGCTGCGGCAACACACGTGAGCTGGGAACAGCTTTTATAGTGATGGGTGATATGCAGAGGCGCGTGATCGGGTGGTGGCCGATCAACGAAAGAATGTGCAAGTTGAGGCTCAAAGGCCGGTTCTTCAACTTCAGCATCATAAACGTGCATAGCCCTCACTCCGGAAGCACTGATGATGACAAGGACGCATTTTACGCGCAGCTCGAACGCGAGTACGACCGCTGCCCAAGCCACGACGTCAAGATCATCATAGGTGATTTGAACGCTCAGGTTGGCCAGGAGGAGGAGTTCAGACCGACGATTGGAAGGTTCAGCGCCCACCGGCTGACGAACGAGAACGGCCTACGACTGATAGATTTTGCCGCCTCCAAGAACATGGCCATTCGCAGCACCTACTTCCAGCACAGCCTCCCGTATCGATACACCTGGAGATCACCACTGCAGACGGAATCACAAATCGACCACGTTTTGATCGATGGACGGCACTTCTCCGATATTACCGACGTCAGAACCTATCGTGGCGCTAACATCGACTCTGATCACTATCTAGTGATGGTGAAACTGCGCCAAAAACTATCCGTCATCAACAATGTACGGTATCGACGCCCGCCTCGGTATAACCTAGCGCGACTGGCCCAACCGAACGTCGCTGCCGCATACGCGCAGCATCTCGAGGTAGCGTTGCCGGAAGAGGGCGAGCTTGACGAAGCCCCTCTTGAGGACTGCTGGAGCAACATAAAAGCAGCCATCAACAACGCAGCCGAGAGCATCGTCGGGTACGTGGAAAGGAGGACATGTAACGATTGGTTCGACGAAGAGTGCAGGCAGGTTTTGGAGGAGAAGGATGCAGCGCGGGCTGCAATGCTGCAGCAAGGAACGCGACAAAACGTGGAGCGATATAAAAGAAAACGGAAGCAGCAAACCCGCCTATTCCGGGACAAAAAGCGCCGCCTGGAAGAAGCGGAATGTGAAGAAATGGAACAGCTGCATCGTTCTCAAGAAACGCGAAAGTTCTACGAGAAGCTCAACGCATCCCGAAAAGGCTTCGTGCCGCGAGCCGAAATGTGTAGGGATAAGGACGGAAGCATCTTGACGGACGAACGTGAGGTGATTGAAAGGTGGAAGCAGCACTACGATGAACACCTGAATGGCACGGAGAACACAGGCGACGAGGGTCACGACAGCGGAGGAAGTGACTATGTCAGCACGGCGGATGAAGGAAACCAACCTGCCCCCTCATTGAGGGAAGTTAAGGATGCCATCAGCCAGCTCAAGAATAATAAGGCCGCTGGTAAAGATGGTATTGGAGCTGAACTCATCAAAATGGGCCCGGAGAGGTTGGCCGCCTGTCTGCACCGGCTGATTGTCAGAATCTGGGAAACCGAACAGCTGCCGGAGGAGTGGAAGCAAGGGGTCATATGCCCCATCTACAAGAAGGGCGACAAACTGGAATGTGAAAACTATCGTGCGATCACTATCCTGAATGCCGCCTACAAAGTGCTATCCCAGATTATCTTCCGTCGTCTATCACCAATAACAAATGAGTTTGTGGGAAGTTATCAAGCTGGTTTCATCAACGGCCGCTCGACAACGGACCAAATCTTCACTGTACGGCAAATCCTCCAGAAATGCCGTGAATACCAAGTCCCAACGCATCACTTGTTCATCGATTTCAAAGCGGCTTATGATAGCATCGACCGCGAAGAGCTATGGAAAATCATGGACGAGTACAGCTTTCCCGGGAAGCTCACAAGACTAATAAGAGCAACGATGGACGGTGTGCAGAATAGCGTGAAGATTTCGGGCGAACATTCCAGTTCGTTCGAATCCCGCCGGGGACTTCGACAGGGTGATGGCCTTTCGTGCCTGCTGTTCAACATCGCGCTAGAAGGTGTCATGCGGAGAGCCGGTTTCAATAACCGAGGTACGATTTTCACAAGATCCAGCCAATTTGTTTGCTTCGCGGATGATATGGATGTTGTCGGCAGAACATTTGGAACGGTGACAGACCTCTACACCCGCCTGAAACGTGAAGCAACAAAAGTCGGCCTGGTGGTGAATGCGTCAAAAACAAAGTACATGCTGATAGGCGGAACCGAGCGCGACAGAGCCCGCCTGGGAAGCAGTGTTACGATAGACGGGGATACTTTTGAGGTGGTTGATGAGTTCGTCTACCTCGGATCCTTGTTAACGGCTGATAACAACGTTAGTCGTGAAATACGGAGACGCATCATCAGTGGAAGTCGCGCCTACTATGGGCTCCAGAAGAAGCTGCGGTCGAGAAAGATTCAACCCCGCACCAAATGTACGATGTACAAAACGCTTATAAGACCGGTGGTCCTCTATGGACATGAAGCATGGACCATGCTGGAAGAGGACCTGCACGCACTTGAAGTGTTCGAACGAAGGGTGCTTAGGACGATCTTTGGCGGAGTGCAGGAGAACGGTGTGTGGCGGCGGAGAATGAACCACGAGCTCGCTAGGCTCTACGGCGAACCAAGTATCCAGAAGGTTGCGAAAGCCGGAAGGGTGCGCTGGGCAGGGCATGTTGCAAGACTACCGGACAACAATCCTGCAAAGATGGTGTTCGCGTCGAATCCGGTTGGCACAAGAAGGCGAGGAGCACAGCGAGCGAGGTGGCTTGATCAGGTGCAACAAGATCTGGAGAACGTGGGCCAAAATCGAGGTTGGAGAGACACAGCCTTGGACCGAGTAAATTGGCGTAACATCGTTAACGAGGTTTTATCAAATTAATTGATGTAATACCAACTAAATAAATAATAATAGTATTTAATTCTTTATTTAAACAACAACACTTGTCATCATCATGAAGAATAATGTCCAAACAATATGCGACATGGTGGTACATTCATAAAATCAAACAAAAGTGGATTGAAATCGGTATCAGATCATTTGTCACTGCTTAAGCGTCCGGGTATTGATTCATCACGGTATAGATTACGTAGTTGCAAGTTAGTACACTGGAAGCAATTTCGGAGTGGAGGCAGGTTTCAGTTACCACCACTATGTCGAAGTCGCAAGTAAGCAGAGAGAGAAGCAAGTTGTTTGTTTTTGTTCTCAACCCACGGAAGTTGCTAAGGGCAACCCAAAATTACTGTAGAAAAATGTTCTATTTCCCGCTGCATTTCCCGCATTTAAAGCCTTCAATGACACTAACGATTAAGAAAATTCATGCACCCAACATAGGCTACTTGATGAGATTCACGTTTTTGAACTACTGTACTGGGAAGGGTCACGTGAATTTCTCGAAATTCAAGCCTACTACTATTACCATTCCAAGGACTGGCCTTGATTGTCCCCTATCTACAACTTAAGGAGCATTCCAATGCAGTCACAAAACTTGATAAGACCATCGGTGGTTTTTCATGGTCATGAGATCTGGACCATGTTGGAGGAAGACATGCGAGCACTTGAAATATTCGAACGACGAATATTTTGAAACTTATTTGGCAGAGTGCAGAAGAACAGTGTGTAACGGCGAGAAATGAATCACGAGTCCACTCAACTCTACGGCAAACCCAGTATCCCAAAAGGATCCGGAGGGCAAGGCATGTTGTAAGACAATCGAATACCACTCCTGTGAAAATAGTGTTTGCTTTAAATACAGTCGGAACTGAAAGATGTGGGGTGCAGCGAGCTAGGAGGATTGACCAGATTCAGTAGGACCTGGAGCGCGTGTTGCCAATGATGAAGATAGGTGGTCACAAACTGAGTGAATTGGAGAATTTGTGGGTTTTGTGGTCGTGCGGTTAGTGTCGGCAGACAATTAAGCGCATCGAGTCTTGGAGTATGGCTTCGACTCCCGTTTCAGCCTTTCGTGAGGAATGTTTGTAGTGCTTAGTTGTAGGCTGTGAAACTAAATAGTTTAAATCAACGTTTTTGATTTTTTTTTTTTATTTAAATTCTACCGAATTTAAATGATCATATGCGACTGCAGGTTTAGAAATCATGATTGCTTAATTTTTTTTTAAATCATTCAGGAAACGTCAGTATCGTCGGCTGCAATTTACAGTCACCCCACAGTTATGGATCAACTAAGGGTCATTTTTCAGAATAAAATACGATTAAAAAACATGGTGAAGCTGTACAGAACAAAATTACCTTCCTGGCACTGCGGAATATAGTTGTTTTTGAAAATACACCTCAAAATACCCGGTTATTTACGAAAAAGTGTCGATTTCGATAGAAATTGCAAACGATGTCCACCCCACAGATGTGGATCAGTGGGAGAGGAGGATCCGTATTATGGATCAAATTGACTCATATTATGGATCAAAACACTATAACTGCAATTTATCTGCGAGATAAATGAATGGTGTGCTAGTGAAAGCATACGTTTTGGCGTTTGTTTCGGAATCGTCTTATCTTTGATTCATAACTGTGGTATGGGTTTCAATGCCCCACAGTTATGAATCAACGCATCTGGGAATACGCTGACATTTTATTTCCTAAGGACGGAAAGAATATGAAAAAGCATATTACAATTGATTGTGATGCTGTACAGATTTATGGTGCACGTAGGTAAAATGTGTTCTGCGTAATTGCAACTCTATTTGATGAGATATTCCCGTTTTAATCCTAATCTGATCCATATCTGTGTGCTATCCATAACTGTGGGGTGACTGTACAGCTCGAATGTTTTCATATCTGACAAATTGTTTAATTTACAATCATTGTTCACATAAACAACTATTAAGCTTTCAAAATGCACACAGCCTAAAAAAATGTTGTAAATTTAAGTTTATTTTCATGCACATATTTGGAGCATCAACATAAACCTAAATTTCAACGACCAATCCATTATTTTTCAATCGAATTCACTTTAAATTTACACGATCATGTAATATTCAAGTATTTTTAGTGGAAAATTGAATGTATATTAATTTAAGTTTATATGGTGCTGTAACAACACATGAATTTGATTTATTTTTACAGTGATCTACTATCAAATTTAAATATTGTTTTCTGTGCATGGCCTTTTTTGTTCCGGTTTTTTATAAGATTTTCACAAGCTTAACGACAAAAATTTTTGTGTTTTGCAATCCTCAAAATGATGACCTATTTTAATATTTTATACTACCGATTGTGGAAACAACAACCTTCAACCAAACTGTATATCAATAAATAATTAAATTAAATCCAATTGTTCAACAGGAATAATGTTATTTTCATTTCATTTATTTTCAGGTAAATACGATTCAATATGGCTAGCATCCAACGTACAACATTGCGGTAATTAGTAGTGTGCTATCAATAATTTTCTCGTCTCGTCAAATTTATTTCTATGGCGGATATACTCTAGGAACTTCTCTTCTTGTACGCAGAAGCATTGCTCCGAAGAAGAAAGGAAAAAAAAAGATTTGAATACCCAATACCTAGAAGTCTATTTGAAATGATACATGCCAATTTAATAATATCTAATTGGGAGTAATGGACTGAGTAGCTTAAGGTTTGATTGATCAGATCAGCGATTAGAAACGGTAGTGAATTTGCACGTGTGATCTGTTCATGCGGCTAGTAGTGTGGACCAATATTTATATACACTCCCTGTTCTAATATTTTACTTGTGAAACTCTAGCAAATTTCTATAATTTTTAATGTTTTTCTGCAATTATGAGTAGAAAATTTTCATTTGTTTTTTCAAAATATATAACAAACTCAGTATTGTTGCTATGAACTGCAATAGTGTGATCAGTAGAGTGATGCAAATTCTGAAATTTTTGCTCCCCTATGCTTAAACGATTTTAATTATGGTAAATAGCCTCCTCCCAAAGTTTGAAGTGATTTGGAAAAAAATGACTGTGCACACGCCATTTGAAGTTTATATGGAGATTACTATGGAAAACGCCAATCTTTTGTGTTCAGCCCTCTATCTCTTCATCATAAAATTTTATAGAAAAGTGAACAAATTCTTCTAATATGAAATCCTCCCAGCTACAACTTTGCCGAAGACCACTTTTTGATTGGACGTCAGGATAAATTGTTATTCATCATAATAAAGTTGGTTTGCATGTAGCATGCTTCACCAACTGTTCGGCAGGCAACAGTGGTGCTCCTGGCGGGAAGAATAGATCAAAGTAATCCAGGCTACTATGTTCTACAGCAAAAAAGCAGTGTTGCTCTGAAAGTAATTGAATGATCATCTCAGCATGATATAGACATTGTTATCAAAAATAACAAATTATCCTTACGTCCCATCGAAATGTGGTCTTCGGCAAAGTTGTAGCTAGGAAGTTTTCACATGAGATGAGTGTGTTCACTTTTCCATATATTATTATGACGAGCAGTTAGAGGACTGAACACAAAAGGTTTGCCTTTTCCATAGTAATTTCCATATAAACTTCAAATAGCGTGTGCATAACCAAATTTCTTCCGAATCACTTCAAATTTCGGGAGGATCATTTTCATCATAATTGACATCGGTTAAGCATAGGGGAGCAAAAAATTTAAAATTTGCATCAGTCTAGTGATCAGTGTATATATTTTTGTGGTCAGATAACCTTTTCGTCTATATATAGTAAGTAGATATGCCATTGTTCAAAGCAGCAACCAAGGCTACAACGAAGACCTTCGCGTATTGAAAACACCGAAAAGTGATCTACCCTAATTGGCATGATGCGTGCTCGACTTCCATCATCACTGATTGCTCACCCACTAAAGCTGCTTACCTAACAGTACTTGACTCCACATAAACAACGGCCGCAGAGACCGCACAGTCTCGTACAAAGTTGTTTGGTTTCGAGTTAAGATTTTTCTCCCTTACTGTTGTTGGCATTTGTATGCGCGCACGATGGGCATTTGGTACGTGCGCTGCTTTTTTATGAGCGGTAGAGTGCACATATAGCGTCATACTTGAACTTGATCCATTTGCGCTCATCATTCACAATACACCGTTTGTTTATTGGGATGATATCTACACGCCAACATTTACCTTCAAGATGCATGAATATTGTGCAATACTTATTGATCGATCGTCAGCATTCAACAGACTTTTTTATGATTTTATTTGTATAATTTTGTTTTAAAAAATAACTTCATATTTAATTTTAATATCTGTTTTCTATAATATGATATATTTTAAAATCTTGAGGCGAAGTAGGCCGTCATTTAAATTTGTACGCGTTATTGATGATTGTTGCTATTTCATCTCATGGTTTCGAAATAATGAAGATCAGTTGAGTTTGGGCTGATATCGCTGAAATAGTAGTTTGCGGAACAAGTTGCAGAATTATGATTTTAACAGAGTCGTAAATTTATCCTACCAGGCTTGCCGAGTTGGATAATGACGACGAGTGCTGTAAAAATGGAATTCTGCAACGAGTTATGCATGACATTTTTTTCTGCAATTTGGTGGAAGACACCTTGACGGTATCAGAAACCATATTGGGATGCATTCATCATTATTAAGCAATTTCTGGAAATAGTTTGGCAATGATTCATTACGCAACTTTAAACAGTTGCGTAATGAAAAAGCGTTGCATAATATTGATTGCGCAACTGTTTTCAGTAGCGTAATGATTATTAGTGCACTGCATAAATCTTTTCAGGAAAGTAGGCCGAATCTCCGAATGACGTTTCCTTATACGTCTGTACTGCAAATAGGGTCCGTGCAGTGGCGCAACCACCCCTCTTGGGGGTCAAAACCCCTCCCAGAGCAGAAAAATTTATATGACTTATCATAAATGTTTTCGAAATTCAACACTGTAATCTATAAGTACCGTAGCAGTAGGTTGTATTACCAGTTGTAGTCATTTAAATTGTGCCTTTCTTGTTAATATGACCTCAAAAATTGTCGTGTAAATGTAAATTTCTTACTTTTATTGATAAATATACTACTGGCTTTATGTTCGCCAAATTACATGTAGGTATATTGGTACATTTTTAACAGCTGATTGATGTATTATCCAAAGCTTCTACAGTCTTTTAGTTAGCTCAGCATTAAGCCGAATTTTACCACTTTCAGGGCACGTAAATTCTCGGAGAAACAATTCTCTAGTTTTCAATGATTACGAATAAAACCCTAGGAAAGCTCAAGAGGGATGGCAGTTCCGTTCCTAACATGAAAAATTACAAATATTCGACTAAGGACTGTAATATGTTCTGATAATTCAAGGATTCGCGGTACAAAGTCCTTGTTACTGGCAACAGTTTCTAAAAATTAATCTATTTTACCTAGCAGATGGTTAAAGACTCGGAGTTGGTCAGTCCCGAGACTACACTTGAAGCCAGGAAACAATCATGAGTATTAACTCAACAAGGA
Source organism: Aedes aegypti (assembly GCF_002204515.2). Lineage (NCBI taxonomy): Eukaryota > Metazoa > Arthropoda > Insecta > Diptera > Culicidae > Aedes > Aedes aegypti. Next base: position 160,413,957 of record NC_035107.1, on the reverse strand, counting down.
CTGTAAGTACTGGTAATTCAAGGACTCACGTGAATTCTGATTACTAAACAAATTTTCTAGCTTGATTCGGTTTTGCTGCTAGGATAAAGCCCCTTTTTTCTAGTATTTTTAGTAGGACTAAACTAAAAGCGAAACAAGGATGTGACTAGAGTTCCGTTGCATGGTCAAATATCAGTAGTACCGATTTGGTTCCTCAGAAATTTAATCGATTATGTTTGCTAAGGGGTGCGCCTTCGCTGAGATGTAAATTTCTATGAAGGGTGTAAATAGCGGGACCTTTTCATCATAGTCGATTTCTATCAATATCTGAGGAATCAAAACAAAAACTGTACAGAAATCGATGCTTTATTACCTATCAATGGAAATGGAGTAATGCGACATGCACTATACACTAAGGATACGGGTAATGCCACAATAGATCTAAATACTGGTCGCAGTGGCGCATCCGAACAGAGAAAATAAAAAAAGGACTGTTTATTTTATGAAGTGGACACTTTGTTTATGCTATATCTTTTTTTATTTATTAATAAAATCGTATTCGGTTTTATGTGCATCATTCAACTATTATTCTACAATGCTATGAAAGTATATGATCTTGGAAAATGCTTTTAATTGAAGAGCTTAATAGATTTTCCAAAAACTCCTAAGAAAAGCTGATCGTCAAAGTTTAACAATATTTTTCGCATAACAAATATTCTCATATTTCTTAACAAATCGTATGTCTGTATCCTTTACTATTCTACTAAAGGTATAGCTTCAAAAAATCAATTATATTCCACCATTCTCTGAAATTAGGCAACTTCAGTGATTTATCCATTTATGGCCAAATTTGCTGATACACCATCCTTTCACTCCCAGCAAATGAGAAAAGTAAATAGCGTGTTCAAAACTGGGTAAGATTACTAACAAAACTATATTTGTATAAACGAGAGCTAAATCGTGAGTCTAAACCACAGTCTTAAGTATAAATTTTACTCTTTCTGGTCGTTTTACTAAAAAGTCTCATACTTTCAAAATCTTGTACGCATATTTATTGATCTACAACAAATTGTAAACGTTTTTCTTGGAATGTTTCAATTGGTTATCTCAGAATAGCATATTATGAAAATAATATACGGAAAATAATATCGATTTTATTACAGCAGTGTTGCCAATTTCGATGATTGTCAATGTACTTTGAAAAGTCTTCTAAAAATAAAGCAATCGTTTTTCAATTGTGCTTTAAATGTGACGTGGGGACTAATAAGTAACCCTATGAAGGCGTAAATTGTTTTTCATATTAATACTATATTAGTACTTCCATCAGGACGTACTTTAAACAAAAAAGAAAATCTACTCAAATCAGTTCACTTAAAATTTAAAATATTTTCCTCTAAAAATAACGGGGAAAAATGATATTATTATATCTGTAAAATTGATGCTCTAAAAATAACTTGATTTCTTACATCAGGCTTCTGATTGATGATTCTTTTCGAATAACAAGCCTTTTTTGAAAATAAAAAATATATATTGTCGAATTTTCTAGCCAATTTCAAACAATGATTGATTTTGATAACCTCCAAAAATCGACCGTTCTGAACGTTGTTCCATATTGGTTTTAAATTTAATTATTTTGGAGAATTTTTTATTATTACAACATTATACAATACTAGTCGAACGATGTACAGAAAACCGATTGAAATTTCGTTGATAAATTAAATAGATACAGCATGCACAAGGTGTCCACTTTATAAAATGAACAGTCCTTATAAGCTGGGAATGTTTCAAAATCTACAATGCCGATTTCTTTTCGACCAACTGCTTTTGATAATCGCAACGTTTCCTACTGCAACTTAATGCGCTGATAAATCGTTCTCATCGTTTAAAACTTGAAAAAAATATTTAAGGACAAAAAAGGCTATCACGCAATTATGCACCAAATATAATTATTAGTAAAGAAAATGACGAACTTTTTATTTCATGAAGGATGATTTGAATCGTTATCACAAAATTTCCTATTTTCCATTTATTCATTGCTTTTTGAAAAGAAAAGTAAAATCTATTCTTATTTTTGATCCATTCATCACAGGCGTATTTCGGAAAATTTTGGAAAATTTCAAACAAACCCCCTTCAACTAGTGGTGAAAGTTTTCATAAAAAGGTATACCTGAAGTGAACGAGAGAAGGTGAAGTTTGCAGATGTTGTTTCACGCTCTTTGAATGATACTCTAGAAATATATTTAGATTTTTTCACTTTCAACGTAGTTTTCCTCCCAAAACCCCCCCTAGAGCTAAATCCTCGTTGCGCTACTGGGTCCGTGTATCATTACTAGACAGTCCTCTATAGTCACACTAGTGGCTTGTACAGCCGTTTGCTATAAATCGTTTTAATATATTTTTTAATTATGATGGTCAGTTGCTATTTACCTAAGTACCATTGATTAACAGCTCGATTTTGTTCGAAATAAATGATTTCGCTTAAAATTTAAGCTCTCTTGCAACTGTAGTAGGAAAATTGACAACTTTTTTACATCAATCTGAAGCTTTTGATTCATTATTTGAAAGAAAATTATAATAGTTTAGTAAAAATACGATTTTGATTTGTGTTTTGCCTACGCTGTGAAGCTAGTGCTACTATAGGAACAGATATTAGAAATAGTGCTACTATAGTCACATGTGCGGTTATTGGTACACCGACCCAAGGTTTTCCTTGAAAATTCGGTTCTCATAGTTTTCCTATCATTCACTATCCTCAGCTATCAGAATTCAATATTCACCTTTAGGTTGCAAATGTCTTGACGTACACAGTTCGAACGAAACGTGTAAATTTCTGAGACATATAATGCACATAATTGGAGCGTGGTATATAATGGATATTTACATGACATGTCATGTAAACTTCAATTATATGGGGGGTGACCCATTTCGCATAAAGACGTTTCGCATAAGGACATTTCGCATACGGACGTTTGGCATAATGGACGTTTCGCATAAAGCAGTTTGATACAAGAACAGGTAGCATTTTAAAGAAGGCATATAAATCTCATTATGCCAAATGTCCATTATGCCAAACGTCCGTATGCGAAACGTCCTTATGCGAAACGTCTTTATGCGAAATGGCCCACCCCCATTATATGTCATGTAATCCAGCAGGATTCTGTGTGATTACATGACATATAACACAAATTTACATGATTCCAGACTTAAATTTTACATGACGTCATGTTTACATCGCATAAATGAAGTTTACATGACGTGTAATCTTCATTATTTTTAACTGTGTATAGTACAATTACCGGATTGGTTATACATTATTTCTTATGAGAAATTTACTTGACTTCCTGAGAATATTGTACCACTACACTGCTTATGTTCACATAGCCAACGTAAGCGCCAATCTAATCAAAATGTACCCTATTCATTGTTATGCAATGTTTACCCAATAATAGTTTTGCACATGAAGTACAAAATATAATGTTGTAATTATTTTTTTTGCAATTTCTCATCGTAATAGTCTGTTTTTCATCAGGCCCATCTGTCATGAAACGGCCTACTTCCCTGCACTGAAGTATGCAGTGCGGGAATAGTCATTATGCAACTAAAACCAGTGCTGTAATGATTCATTACGCAACGCTTCCTCATTACGCAACTGTTTTGAGTTACTTAATAAATCATTACACAACAACTTTTCAGAAATTGTAAAATAATGGTGAATGCATTCCTATATAATTTCTGATACCCTCAAGTGGTCTTCTAAGAAATTGCCAAAAATGTTGTACGTAACTCGGTGCAGAACTCGATTTTTACAGCAATCGTCGTAATTATCCTTACGAATTTACGACTCGTGCTGTAAAAATCATCATTCTGCAACTTGTTCCGTAAACTACTATTTCATTCAAATAAAAAATACAGTTAACATTCCGTATCTCGATATCGAGTTAGAGAACCATAGTATAAGTTGGTTTTCATGGCTAACTCGATAGTCTCTTGGGACGCAGTTGCACTGCTTATGTGTTCTGTAACTCGATACCTCCCTAACTCGATGGTCCCTTCAATATCGAGTAAGGGAGAGTGGTTGGTTGTTTTGGGGATAACTTTAACCATAGTTGATTTAACATTGTTGTCAACAACTATGTTGTTAATTGAATTCACAAAAGCAAACGTCAAAAATAAACTCTACCAGTTTACTCAATACATTGTTATTGAGCCATTTTACGAAGCAGGTCGAATGACAGGAGACCTGGGACTTTTCAATTACTGATCACAAAAATGCCCTTTTATGTGAAATATAGGTTAAAAAGAGGTAGCTGATACATTAACTAGGTGTAATGTTGCAGTAACGAATATTTTTGGTTTATTATCACAAGCAAAATAAATGTAAATTAAAAATCGTGTTAATAGTAATCGGTAGACTAGCTTTTCCGATAAATGGGTTACATTCCTTCAAGATCACACACTAATGAACCTGAAATAATTAATAAAAAGCCTTTCTTCGGGGAAAGTATGCTGGAAAATTCTCAAAACTGACCAGATATTGTGTTTGCTTTGGTAATTCTCTCAGATGTTTTGTTATAAACACGTTGAAACAGTGCCAAGTTCGGGAATTGACTATAGAAGCTTCCGACTTAAATACCAAGATACAAAATATGATTTAGGTTTTGTGTGATGCGTTACGTCTACGTTAGGTTTGGGATAGCTTATTTGGCAGCATTCGTTTAATACTTAACACTAAAATTGAATATTTTTAACCCCTTATCCTTCCAACGTAACGATTTGTGTATGAAAATCTTCGTAACGCTTGAGTGTACCGCCTCCCTCGTCGAGCGTTACGTAAATTTTGGACGACGCCTCTAATCATTTCGCTTTTGCTATGCTCTCGTTTATTTCATTAGTCATCTGGTCAATCCAACTAATGTGGAATACTTTTAACTTCATCGGTAGGCTGACATACTGAATTTTTATGTCTCTAATCTCATTTCATTCATCGTGTACCGGTTTCGGAATTTCAAGCTGGATCTATTCATTTTCTACGTATACCCACAATAATTATTATCCACAGGTGCTTTGTTCAACTTCTAAGATGACATTAAATATGAAGCCGTTCAGCATACACGGGAATTTCTTCAAAGTTGGTGGCTCATTGTGATACGGATTTGGGGAAATGCCGCGTCAATGCATTTTATGTTCGGTCTAGAGTCTACCATAACATTAATTCTTTTCACTGCGGTGCGCGAATAGAGGAACCGTTGGTCTGCCAACTTGTGAGAGCATGTCTTTTGGTACCGCATTTTTTATGGCCCATTGATTTCCACGCAGTGTCTCGTGGCGTCCATCACCGACAGTTGGCAAAACAAAATAGTATTCCATACGTGTAGTTACATGTGTTTTGACCCTTTTTATTTGAGTTATAACCAAATTGGTTGAGTTTCTTAAAACAGGCAGTATGAAACGTCACATTTTAAACAATGGCAAATGATCAAACTCTGATGTAAATAAGCTTTCAATAAATGAAACAGCGTAACAAAAATGACAATGACGGCGTAACAAAAATGAACAATGACGATCAAATTATGTATCTAGAAGATTTGTGGTTGCTGAATCTGATGTCGTTTTCAGATATGTTCCAACACGTTACAATTTGTCACACTGGCTTCATTGATGTTTACGTGAAATTTAAAGTATGATATATCAAACTTTTTATTTGTAATTTAATCAATCAAGAAATAAAAATAGGACTTCAACTTTCATTTTAGGTATAATTTGGTTTAAATTGCACGATTGAATTTAGATTGAATCGATTTTTTTCAACTTGCTTGTAGTCTCCATACAAAAATCTTCGTTTTTCTTATATGGAAAAATACAATACTTTTCTAGACCATCAACAAATAACTTTTGAGCATCAAAATTGTTATGAACTTTGTTGATAAGTATTGCCCATTTCTTTCGCCACTGGACTATCGCTTAAGTTTTTAAAAGTGCGGAAACGCTAATAAAAGTGCGCAATTTCGTCAAATCGAGTCTTTAGCGGTCTTATTCATCGCAATCCAAAGAATAAATGCTCTGAAGACACCAACATGATGCGACGCAATCCCGCACTTTTATTCGGATTTTCGCACATATAAAACCACACTTCGCTGTCCAGTAGTGAAGGAAATACACAATATTGTTAGACACATGAAGTTTTGAGTTTTGTGGCAAATTTAGCAAATAAATTTCCATACATGCTTGCAAACTTGTATGCAAGCCGGCTGAAAAAAATGCGGTGGGTAATGTCTATTACATTACCGCGGGGTTGACGTAGGACTAATATGGACACAACTTCGATCAATTCTGAGTCAAACTCTTACAACAGTGCGGTAGCTTTTTGCAGGTGATAGGATGTTTGATGATAGATGATAGGTGCTGTGATTGTGAGTATTCAATTACGTTATGGTTTTAAGGGTTGGTTAGGAAGCTTTTTCAAAGTTTCGGATTTCTTAACTCTTTTTGGACTCATTTTGGTGGTCCTGAAAAGGATCGTTTGTCGTTCTGTGGTTCCGAGAACTAGTGTTTGTGGTTACAGGAATGATCCAGTGATGTGCCAGATGATTGCGTTTGTTTGCTTGGTCGTCGCTTCCTTGAGTTGTTTGGTTGGGTGATCGTTTTCAGTTCTGGCTCCAGCTGTAGTTCGCCAAACTCCTCCAGTGGATTAGATGTTTGATAGCTCGGGTGCTTCGATCGTGAGAATCGAAAATTTAAATGAAATGAACAGAATCAGCCGAAAGTAGTATGTTTTACACAATTTGAATAGCAGACGATGTTCCTCCCATTCGTATTTTTCGCCTTCTTCTGATTGACCAATCTGGGACATAAGGTATTTGAAGTAGATGTCTTGGTTAGGGATTTACATATCTTTGAAAATTCATGGACGCGTTCGGATGGACAATAAAACATTATTTTAATAGTTTACAATAAATGAAAAAACACGAATGTTTGCCTTCGAGCAAATTTTAAATATTTCTGATCAATGTGCGTAAAAGTTATGGAAATCGGAATTCGAAACCCAATACAAGCCTTAATATGAATGCTCTGCTTTATATAATATGACATTTGCAATGGATTTCTTTATTGAAACTAACATGTAGAAAAAATTCAGATCAAAAGATGCTAATAACAACTGGTCAAGAAACAGTTTAGTGAACAGTATTTAAAATTGGTTGCAATTTGAATACATTTCCAAATTTCGTAACTCGAGAATTTAGGAAGTGTTCCCCCGTTATATGATAACTTAACGATGCTGTTGGAAATACCATACAATGCTGAGTACTATGATATTATTACGGTCCGCCTTCGCTACAACGGCGTCCACGAGTAAATTCTCAAATTTCATGAGATTAGTTTAGCCCACAATTATGTGAATCAAATCAAGTTTTGTAAAATACCGCTAGATTTAAATCATAATAGATGAATCAGGAAATATTATTCAATTTACCCTTTGGCCCTGAAAAGGGCCGATTGAGCTTGTATGCTGTCACAGATGAACAGCACTACGGGATGTTATCAGTTGATTGCCATGGTTAAACAGGGAAACCCCAACGAATGTGTATATGTGAATAAGTTCTCTGTTTATACGACAAACCAGCTGAATATTTCATGGGTGCACAACAGCAACAGCGTAGTGGATCACAGGGATTTAGTTGAAATCTGGAAACGTAGCTCAATCTTGAAATCTTGAGCAATTTCAACAACCAGACGCTCGATAAGCAGCTCCTCGGATGAGTCATTCAGGGGGCTTTGAAATTGGTGCCTAGCGGGCTGCACTACCGATGCTGAGTTTAATCTGGAAGCGCGAGTTGGTCAACCTAGAAATCTTAAGCGATTTCACAAACCAGATGCTGGATTGGCAGCTTGAAGATTTACAGCTCAGCAGGTTACTTCTCGCTGAGCAAGTTCGGAGGTGCTCTTACCAGCTCGAAAGCGGAAATGGAATGAAACTGAATCTGACGAAGGAAGCATGTTTTATAATCTTAGAATAGCAGATGATGTGCCGTCCTATCGTATTCGGACCTGTTCAGGATGGTTCTGTAGTAGTATCTATATATATAGATATATAGTATACGAAGGTTACTTTATAGTAAGAAAGAAGATCCAGCAGCTGTGCTTAAAACTTTGCTGCACCCAAAGCCAGGAAAACCATGGCCTCGTTTAGGCCCATTTGTCTGTGGGATACACTTAGAAAACTCATGGAAAGCATGAATCTTAACAGGATGATGAAGCGTAATGAGAGTGACCGTATATTGTTCAACAAGCTTTCGAAGCAGCGTTGTGTCGCGATCGGCGTATGCTAGGTATTCCGCCGGGAATTGGTCGCCAAGGTATCTGGTAAGCGAAAGTCATCTGCCACCCGTAACCGCAGGACCAACCTCGGATCTTGTCTCAAGATCGAGATAACAGTCGGGGTAGGCTACCCGAGCAGAAGAAAATAACTAGTGAATACTAAATTGAAGTATTCCATACCAGATAATTTCCAATACTTAAGACCTAAATGAGGTATGAATTAGCCCTGCATAAGAGGTAAAATACCTCAAATAATATCTCAAGCATATTCTACGAACACCAAACTGATAACTAGATCAGGTATTGTAATACCTCAATAATAATTGATGGATTTTCATATAAAAATGAAATTTTTCAATTGTAGTTCAATACCTCCAGCAGACCTTAATAGCTGTTTAATACCTCAATGAAGTATTTTTAATTGTTTTAAAATTTTTTTTCAATACCATTATAATTCCAAATTGAGGTATTGACAACTGAAAAATACCTAATTTTGGTATGATACCAAAAAATGGTATGCATAAGTTATTGGCGAGTTATTTGTTCCTCCTCGGGTAACTCCATCAGGGGACTAGTTGAGTAGATCGCGAAAAAGCACCGACAAATGGTCGTCGGGTCGCCTGTGACCCGGATGTCCCCCTCCACAAAAATTGCAAGATCAACCTAGCTATTGTAAGGTAATAGGTAAAAGTGAGCCCGGACTTTCCTGGTCTCATCCCAGGAGCATATATTCGTGTGTTGTGTATATATTGTGGCAGGCAAGATGATATTTCACTTACATCTTCGAGAAGCGATGAAATTTGCAGTCAAAAAAAAAAAACTTCGACATAAGGCAATCAAATCCACTAGAGCAGCTAGTTCAGCCACAACCTGTGCACACCTATGCAACCAGTTTGTTGCGTATCGTCATCCAATCTCACCACTTCTTGAGCGGGAGCTGATACAATAGAGGAATTCCCCTATAGAAAGCATCTTATTCATCGAGGTGTCTTTAGGTAGCCAAAACTCTCCGTCATTCGCTTTTACCCGAAGTAGTGTCGAGCCAAACTTATTCGTCGTTGGCGTGGCGGAAATTGCTTGGACGGATATATTTAAATACAGACAGTTGTTGATTTATTTGGTGAAGCCCGAATTTCGATTTCTATGTGTAGCGCCCGGTGCATTTGAGATGGGAAGTGACCGACAGACCGGATTCCGACAACCAAAGCGAAAATAAATCTTTCTCATAGCAACAAATTTAATTGATGATCTCAAGACGCGGCTGGGTGCCTCCGGGATCAGTCTCGGTAATTGTAGGTTCCAGAAATTTGCGGGCTGCGTTTATGTCTACATATCATCGGTAAATTATTTGTTTTGGGAATCTGTTAATAGTAGTGTTGCTGGTTTGTTATTCATTCATCCCGCTTGGACCTTGTTCCTTTATATGGTGAAGTGAAATTACTGCTTGAGACCGTCCTGGATTAGATATGAACTATTGATCGTCATAATTTGGAGTGATGGACAGAGATTAACACGATGCGAATTTATTTGGATTAGACCAAGATGAAAGAATTGCTTTCAACTTTTCATCCTGAATTCAATGCCCCCATATTGATGGTACTATTCACTTGATGTTAAAATTTCTCTAAACATCGTATCCTGATTAGCAATTAAATCAGGATGGAGGTATTAGACGGACAAATAGTTTGGCTATGGACCATAAGGTTATTTTCTATTCAAATAATCTTGTTTGAAAAGTATTCTGATCCAGTAAGGATGTAATGCTAGTATATTTGTTATTAACATGAAAGCATAATGAGTGTTAAATCATTAGATCAATATTGCATAATACAAACCGAATAGGTTGTGATGTTTGCCTGATGAGAAAGCATGGTCTGTATCTCACATTTTGTTCCACTTGCTTACTCTTGAATTAATCAGATCACCTATTTGTTATTTATCCTCCTTCCGGCGGTACGTCAATGAAATCGCGTGTGCTTTTCGGACCACTGGCTTTTAGATCTTCACGATATCTGTAACCAATCCATCAATGAAACCTCTCGGCAATGCAAGAAAAAAACTCCGCATTCATGATAGTGGCAGGCGCAACAAATTGATTAATTAATAGCGAAACATGCCTAGCTTTTTTCACCTCAGCTATTCCCTGCTAATCATTTTGCACATTGGCGTACTCAACAATGTGTATATCACCCTCAATTAGAGATTGTGTTGAGGAATACATTATGTTCCGATGTAAGACAAGGTCCGGTGGATCCCACGTTTTGTTCGTGATTCATCCGAAAAGGTCATTCGACGATGTTTTATGTCGTGACTAACGATATACGGAACTTCCCTCGGAGACCGATAGCTGCTTCCGAGAAACGGTATTCCTCGAGGATATAAGCAATTTATTAGACAGAAGATGCTGAAGCTAAGTTAAGATTTGTGAAACGTAAAGTTGTTAACGAAAATGGTTTAGATCCTTGTTAGGTCAGCAGCATCTTCAATGCTAATAGAAATATTATGTGTACAGGGTACAGACTTTAGAGACATGCTTATATGTAACCAAGCTGAACCAATTAAGGTTTCCTACATGGTTTAATATCTTGACCTGTTATGTTCTAAAGCAGTGAGTTTGACACATTTATGATTTCAATTTTTTGTAAAACCAAACAAATATCCACCAAGCTCACTGAATTTGAACCGCATATAGGGTGACCATTTCCTGAAGATTCAAAATCAGGACATTTTGCTATTTCCACAACTTACCTGTGCAAGTTCTATTTCAGCTCAAATACCGAAAATAACTCATATTCCAAACAGGATTTTCAAAGATTTGTTTTAAATTTTGCTGTTAAGGACTTGTAATATAAGATCACGAGTATGTATGGCGGGTATGAGTGTAAAGCAAACAAATTCTTAATTATAACTAGGTAGTCACTTTTCCGAAAACACTGGGGTGTTTCAATTACGCAAATTAAAACATAGAAGTCGTCAAAAACTCTTTAGTACTTTATCAACGATTTTTCCGGGAATCTGACAAAAATTTTCTCTAGTTTGTTATTTGAAGTCTGCCGAAAACCACAATAGGCATCATTTTTGCGAGAATATGATTCCCCCAACATTTTTTTTTAGGAATCTGCCTAGGGTCTCAGAATATTCATTTAGATATCTCACGAAATCCTGCAAAAATTTCGCTAGCAATTTACGGATGATTGTCCGATCAAGATCTTGCTAGGTAATAACTGAGAACACAGTCAAACACAGTCAAGTATATTTAATAGAATCTAATAAAAAAGTATCAGAAATCAGCCTTAAATCTTTTCTGAGGATTATACGACATTATGCAAGGAAATACGGATAGTTACCCTCGAATCATGGTTTTACAGAATGTCTGCTAAAAGTATTTTTAAGAATTTCATAAACAAGCTTCCGTTAAGTTTCCATAAAGATCTCGTAAGAGTTTGCTAAGGATTTCGTGAGAAATTCAGCCCTACAAAAAATTCAATCAGTTTTTGGGAGAAATCCGTCAAAGATTTTCCTTGGAAACAAACTTTTTTTTCTTCACGATTCTGAGAAACATTTGTTAACTCTTGGTTAGGTATGACGTGGAGCACGAGATGTTAGATGGAGGGATTTCCTCTTTACGATGCATCAAAATATTGCACAAAGATAAGAAACATTGTTATAATCCCTTGATTGCTACCACCTGTGCTGAAACTAATAATCAGAGTATCTGAGATCTCCTTCATTCTGATAGCAATGAAATGTACCTGAAAAATAAATGTAAAAATACATCACAGTTTATTTAGTACGAGACCAAATGATTCTATTAGCAGTATTAGAATCGTCATACTTCCACTGAATTTGAAGGTGTTGTGATACAAAATGAAACGCATCCCAAACTCTCTATGCAACTGAAGTCGATATCTAAACCACAAAACTAAACATGAACTTTAAGATACATACCATTTGAACCTTCTTGATGTGTTTTGGTGTGAGGACAGTTTAACAAATTAAAAATTATCTATAGCATAACATGGTGTTCACCATACAGGGAAAAGCAGGACAAAACTTAAAATACGAAAAATAAATCAGGACGCTTGAAAAGAATTTCAAAATCAGGACTTGTCCTGCGGATGGTAACCCTAACCGCATATTTCCCTATTTCTTATCTATCTTGAAGTCAATACCCAGGGAAATCACCTCATAATAAGGATGAGAACAATAAGAGAAGAATAACAAGTGACCTCCAAGAATAACGTAGGGGAACTGGGTGTAAAATGCGCCGTTAGGGTAAAACGCGCCACCCTTGTTTTGAACGAACGACGTGCTTTGGGACGTTGTTTTTCACCCGAGATAATGAAAAATGTATTGAAATGCTTCTCTATATATATTTTTAAGTGTTTTCCTGGCAAAAATCGTAAAAAACTCGAAAAAACGGTTTCGCTGTTTTTGTTGTAATTTTCTGTTTTTTTTCTAGGCCATTTTTCAAACCGATAAATAACAAAACTGTTGAAACTATCACCGAGAATTGACTTGTGCACTCCCATAGTTCGTATTCCATGTGAAAAAAGTGTTGAATTTATCATTAAAAAGCATATTGAAGGATTTAAACTTTAATCAACTCGTGGGGCAAAACGGCCACTCCTATTTCATAACACCAAAACAGCCGTTTGAATTCAAATTCCAGCAAACGTAATGCCAAGCTGTAGTTACGTGCCAATTTGAACCTTTCAAATGCAAATTTTTCGAATCAGCATGTATACTATAAGGGGTCATTCAAAAATGACGTCCAGCGTTTGGGGGAGGGGGGGGGTCTACGAAAGTGTGACAGTGCGTGTATAAGGTATTGGAAAAAGCGTGACAGAGGGGGGGAGGGGGGTTCTAGAAATCCCGAAAAACGATGGACGTCATATTTGAATCGTCCCTAATCGAACAATAACATCTGATCAAACGCCCTTATGTATGCAACGTATTGGCAAGCATGATTGCGCATGCGTGCGCGCGAACGACTAACTCCGAGATCAGGTGGCGCGTTTTACCCCGCAAAAAATAAAAATGCAGATAAGCAAGCATTTTATAAAAATTGATTTATTAACTCCAGAAAAAATAAAATGGATGGCTGTTTCTACTATTTGATAGAAAACATGTTTGTCTATGAGATTATGAATAAAAAAAGGCTTATAATGTTCTTCATAGCTAAAAACGCTTCTTTCCTTAGAGGGCGCGTTTTACCCCCAGTTACCCTACCCAAAATATGTACTTATCTCAGTACGATGCAATCATTTTATAATAATGGAATATTCTTTTTTGTGAACATATAGATGCTTTATTAAAGGTATATGGCTCATAAAAATGCGAAAATTGTTTGAACATGAATAAAGTAACATAGAATACACAAGCGTTACTTTCATTGTTTTCGTGAGTGAGTGTATATTTTGGTTATTGTAGTATTGTTCGTTTTGTTGAGGAATAGATTGTCGTGCAAATTTTCAACGTAGGGAAATAAATACTCAAATGTCAGTTTATATGGCAGTTTAGCAGCTTGTATGCAATACACAATCCAACAGTATATGTTACATGTGCGTTACGTGTTCGTTTTGTTAGCTACGACGCCATCCAATATATGGCAAACATGGTGGGAGAATATTTTGGTGGGACAAAATTTTTTAGGTGTGAGTCTATTGGAGGGCAAAATCCCCAATATATTATGACATAATTTCCCTAAATAGGATAATTTTTGTCATATTTTTCCAGGCTCATATTTTCGGTAGCATTTGCGAATTATGATTTGAACATGCCTTTTTTGTTGTAGTTTAATCAAAAAAATGAATACAGAGATCGTTATGAGGAAGCAAAGTGTTCCTTTGCTCAGAGACAACTTAGATCATTACCAGCTCATTGGTTTTTAGCGAAACAGAGCCGCTAACTTCTATGAATGTTCAACAACGGTTTTGCAGAATGAGCTGTTTATTCTAAAATATGTTTAAGTCTCCAGCGCTCCAATTGTAAATCCATTGTATCATTTGACATGAGCAAATAACCAAGATAAGGCTTTTGAAGAGTCTCCCATCATCGTTGACGTTTTGAAACCCTTCATCACAAAGATATGGAACTCAATGATTGCGTGATAAAATTTGAAGGTATGCTTCCAGGAGTAAGGAAAAAAGAACTGATAAAATTATGTCCACAGCGAAAAACAAAGTCCAAACAAAATTAACAATACAAATAAAGAAAAAAAAATGTTTCATGTTTACTTTCCATATAAAAACTAAAACAAAACGTGATATGGAGATTTTCGCATTTTTCATGGGAATTGAGAGAAAAAATTTTTCCTGTAGAGTGATTCCAAGCAACAGCACCAAAATTTGGTAAATTTTTTAATTCATTTTTTTCTATTGAGCTGAAACTTTGCACAGTTTTCCAGTTCCATCTAAATCGTCATTTTCCGATATCAAATCTTCAAGTTGAGTCACGACTAACTTTTCAAAAGGGTGTATGTGAAAATGGTTCGAAAATATTCAAAAAGCTGCACAGCAAAAACGGTTCGTTCGATTGTTAGACAACTAAAGAAACAAAGTTAGACAACTAAATAAAGATTCCAAAAAAAAATACACACAGTAAAAAAAATTTTTTTTGCATTAAAAAACATAATTTTTGACACAAAAACTCAAATATCTCAAAACCCTATCGGAATACCAACGTAATTTTTTGAGGGAAAACGGTCCATTATATTAGCTATCTACCATAAAAATTTGGTGATGGTAAACCAATAAACAAAAAAGTTATGACATTTCAAACATGTCACAATTTTCACATTTAGTAGAAAAAAAATTTTTTTTTTCGGTGTAAATTATTACGGGAACCGCAGTTTGTTGCTGATTTTATTGTTAAGGGCCTTGCGTGAATTAAACAAGTCGTTTTCATGTATTCATTAGTATTATGTATATTATATGTATAAATATTATGTATATGTATAAATATTATAAGTATATGTATATATGTATAAATTAAAATGAATTAACAGATTACACGAAAATAAATTTTTTTTACCAGGATATTTTTTTTAGAGTATGATCGATGAGTTTCTAAATGTTATATATAAACTTTAAAAGTTTTGGATTTGGGTATGCGTTATGAGATCATGAAAACATTTTATTAATACTTATTTATTTATTTATTGTTATTCAATTTTTTTAAAATATCGAACACTTTTGCATCATTATCAGTACAGTTCGAGTATAGTTTTGCTTTAATTTTATTTTCTGACAATGGAATGAAACAGTGAAATTTTTGGGTTCCTTGGATCGTTTTCGCGTTATTATATTGCTCGCTGAGCTCTGATGCCGTTAATTCGTACTCTTCAGTAGTAGTAAAACAAAATGATAATTTTGTTAAATCTTCTTCTTTTCTGCGATTCGCCCAATCAAATAGTTCTTTTGCAGTTTTAATTGGATGCTCACGTTCTTTGGCTAAACTTGCTCTTGTGGCCATGCGCTTTATGGTTCCTCCAATAGCATCACAAGGACCTTTGCCATGTGACGTAGCAAAGAAATGCCATTCTGCATCAATTCCGTACTTTGATTTAAATTGACATAGGCTCGAAAAATTCTTACGGTTTTTGTACTGCGATGCTGCTCCATCAGACATGAAATATATCTAGCTGGTTTCTTTATCCTTATCAACGCGTAAAAAGTTAATCATTTTGGCAATGAACAAATTTACAGATACTGAGTCGTGTCTTAAATCTTCGGAAATTACAATAAAACTAAAATGTTCAATTTGCGTACTTCCATTGAAATAAATAACGAATGGATGAATTGTAGCTTGTTGTACGTTCCAGTGATGGGACTGCACTTCATCTTGCAATACAAAGCTATAGTTTTCAGAAAAATCACAAATGACTAAAAATTCACCATCTTGTAATGTATTTTTCGTATTTTTTAAAAAGCGGGATTGCTCTGTTTTAATAAAGTCGTGAGGAATTAAACTTTCTAATTTCAAGCAAAAAAATGACACAAACTCATCTACAGGTTTTACAATAGTTTCTAGGTCACACCTATCCGTGGTCACCCATTGCTCAAATGATAACTGATCAATATAATTTTCTTCAAACTCAGCGAATGAAGTATTTTCCAATGATGAAGAATCTGGACAATCCGAACAAGATCGTAGATAGCAATTTGATGTTGTATTTTCACACAAAAGACTACCAGTTAACATTTTAATATCCTTTGATAAATTGATTCTTTTCAAACTATGTAAGTTTAGGTTAATATTTTCGTGTGTTGTGCACACACAAACATTATGTGTTCCTGAATTGGATAGAAGCTTGCATTGCCTTGGACGAAGGCTTGCAAATGAGGAAAAACCTACCTTAATATTTTCGTTAATTTCCTTGAAGCGTGTATACGCTTCTTTCAAAGTAGTCATCATTAATCGTTTTTGGATTGCTTGACGCTTTCCATCTTTTTTTACAGATACATAATCTTTTTGGCCAGGCATAGCTCTACTTACTTCATCGTCTTCAAAATATTGAATTATTTTTTCTTTTGTCTCATCTGTTAATGAAGTACTCGACCTAGCATTTTTGGTTGCAAGACAGTTATTTTTGAATTGTTTTGCCTCTTTTGCTGTATTTCTATTGGTTTTGAACTCATCAATGGCGTCTTGAATAGACCACGAGCTTGGCAGCATCGACAAAATCAATAATTTTTCTTTCCTTGTCGTGGCTAGATTCGAGAACCTTTCCTTCATATTCATAATTACCTCATCGTAGTCTGTATTTTCCACATCCTCAGGTCCTAATTTGAAGAGGTTTCTTCGTACAGCTTCGTTGATTTCACGGTATTTTTTCTCGGGATAATTGACGTAACCCATCTTCGTCCATTTAATCGGAGTCACTTTTATTCCAGCTATCCCTTCGTTGAAGCGTTCGATGTTGACCTTCTGGATGCACTCATCTTCTGATTGATTTGTTGAAACAGATGTCGCTGATGGTACCGTGGCAAGACTATCTGCACTTGGTACTTCTGGTAACTCCTCAGTTGTTGTCGGTGCATCTAGTAATTCCTCAGTTGTTGTTGTTTTCGAACTTCCTGCAACCTGATCCACCGATGATGTACAGATTGCCCGTTTGTCAACGTTTAAACGGCAGGACGTACAAATGCGTAAATTTGTATTCAATGTAGACATTGGAGCATAACCAGCCGCTTTCAGTTTATCTATGGTGCTTTCGGTGAGATTTCGTAGCTCTTTCGAACACTTTTTTTCTGCAAACGGCCTGCAACAGTTGAGAAAGCGACTACTCATGTTGCTCGTTAGATTTTAATAAACAAAATCACTTTTAAGTTTTTACTAGTTTGGTGTCGTTTGCTTGACTGAAGAAAAATTTTACAATTAAATCTTTTATAACCATAGTGGTAGTATATTTTTAGCTTTTTCGTGAGTATGTTCATGGTATGTACCTATCATGTTTTTGATGTTGTTGAAGTTACTCGCTTTCTCCCAAATATGATTAACAAAGTCTATTCTCTACCAAGGCGGGTCTATACCCAGGTGTAATCAGATTTTAACGTTGTGGAGAAAACCAGCGCCGAGAAAACCGACCTGCTTTACGTATACTAGATCACCTGGGTATAGACCCACCTTGTTCTCAACGAGGTAAACTTTTTGCAGGTGAACTAGTCGTATACCTGTATAGAAAACTTTTTTTGTAGCTTTTGTCTTCAATATTAGATTTCTTATAGGTTTCTTTTATCAAAAGGTTACAACACTATTGAGAGAATTTTTCTTCAGTTACGTACAATAAAAAATATGACACTATCAAGACTTTAGATCACAACACTGGATCGCGTCTAACTTTCTAATAGATGCTATAATAGTTATGAATAATTAAATAAAATATCATGAAAACAACTTGTTAACCTCATGTGGTACCCTTAACAAAAAATTCAGCAACAAACTTCGGTTCTAAAAAAAATTAACAATGAAAAAAACAAAAATTTCACTAAGTGTCAAATTTGTGAAATATTTGAAATGTCATAACTTTTTTTGTTTATTGGTTTACCATCACCAAATTTTTATGGTAGATAGCTAATATAATGGACCGTTTTCCCTCAAAAAATTACGTTGGTATTCCGATAGGGTTTTGAGATATTTGAGTTTTTGTGACAAAAATGATGTTTTTTAATGCAAAAAAATTTTTTTTTTACTGTGTGTATTTTTTTTGGAATCTTTATTTAGTTGTCTAACTTTGTTTCTTTAGTTATCTAACAATCGAACGAACCGTTTTTGCTGTGCAGCTTTTTGAATATTTTTAAACCATTTTCACATACACCCTTTTGAAAAGTTAGTCGTGACTCAACTTGAAGATTTGATATAGGAAAATGACGATTTAGATGGAACTGAAAAACTGTGCAAAGTTTCAGATATTTTTGAAATGGTCGATCAGAATCGACTTGCATGCCTCCGTGGAATCCCTCTGTATTTTTGTTTGGGCATACCTATTCTACATGAGTAAATGAAGATCAATTCATCATTTCCAAGTAGACGAATATTTCACAATACTGAACCCAAGAAGAATGTTATATTTTGAAAAACCCCGTGAATCGTCAAGATCATCGTTTTGATAACTAAGTTAAAACAACAGGTTTTCTAGTTCATCGAAAAACTTCCTGGAATCGATCCCTTCAAGTTACTGATGAGATAAGCAATCTTTTGATGGTTTCTAATGTGGCACACACCTCAAACCATTCATTTACTTAAAGAGGACATGGTATGAATAAGTACAGATTGAGACCGCTGAAGGAGTCATTCGTCGGCGAATACCAAGCTGGTTTTCGTGAGGACCGATCAACGACGGATCAAATGTTTACTTTGCGACAAATGCTTGATATGTTCCGGGAATACAACTTTCAGACTCACCATCTGTTCATTGATTTCAAGGCTACGTACGATTCAGTAAAGAGAAATGAGTTATGGCAGATAATGGTAGAACATGGTTTTCCGGCGATACTGATTAGACTGATTCGTGCAACGTTGGATGGATCGAAATCAAGTGTGCGGGTTGCGGATGAGACTTCAACCTCCTTCGTAACCTTAGATGGATTGAAGCAAAAAGATGCGCTTACGAACCTTTTGTTCAACATTGCTCTGGATGGAGCTATTAGGAGAGCGGGCGTCCAAAGAAGCGGTACCATCGTCACTCGGTCGCATATGCTCCTGGGTTTTGCGGACGATATCGATATAATCGGAATTGATCGTCGAGCCGTAGAAGAGGCATTCGTGCTTTTTAAAAGGGAGACAACAAGGATTGGACTTACCGTCAACACCAGCAAATCAAAGTACATGATCGCTGGTAGACAGCGTGGTTCCAATCTTAAGTCCAGCTTAAGTCCCGTAGCCTGCAGACGAAAACAAAATTCGCGCTATATAGGACACTAATCCTTCCGGTTTGCTTTATACGGCCATGAATCCTGGACGTTAAAAGAGGTCGACCGGAAAGCGTTTGGAGTTTTTGAGCTTAAAGTGCTGCGAACAATACTCGGCGGTAAACAAGAAAATGGCATCTGGTGGCGTCGCATGAATCATGAGTTGTACCAAGTATATAAAGAAGTGGATATTATCAAGCTTATAAAACATGGCAGGCCGCGTTGTGCTGGTCACGTGGTACGAATGCCGGAAGAACGACAAGCTAAAATAATATTCAGTACAGAACCCGGACGAGGCCGTCGGATTCGTGGTAGGCCGCGCACACGTTGGCTTTTTGCAGTTGAAGAGGACTTAAGGGCACTTAACGTTCAGGGCGACTGGAAGCGATTGGCTCAGGACCGAGCCCAGTGGAGAAGAGTTATCCATTCGGCGTAGATTCAACGTAGCGGATTGTAGCCCATCAAGCAAAGAATAAGTACCAATGTTCTTGGTCAATGAAATACAGGCCTAAGAATCTACACGCCTAAGTGATTGTATATTGATGCATTTATTAATAGCATAGACTCTTAACTCTTTATATAACTAAACAGAGTATTGCTTTGGTTTATACGGATATTCTTGGTCCTCCAAAGACTCCATCAAATATATGCCTTAGGATCTATAAACATAATTAGTGGTTTATTGATAGCTTACAGACCCTTAGCCATTTACATAGGTAAAAGGAATATCATTTTGATTCGTAACGATGCTATTGAACTTACAAAGCCCACAAAGAGTCCATGGAGGACTTGAGATCTACATACATGCAATCTATTGATTTATTGTTTATTTGATTGTTTATTTAGTTGATTGTAAATTTATTGATCGTTTTGAATTGTGGTACATAGATAATTTGACAATTGTTGAACGACTAAAAAGCTCGCTTGTTGTCGAGCACGCTATAAGAAATGCGTGGGCTGTTGAACAATAGGTGATATTTTTAGCCGCTCAATAATAACACAGCGCAACAAAAATAACATCTTTGCGTGTCTCAAGGATCAAATTATGTGTCTCTAGTAGATTTGGGGTTGCTGAATCTGATGCCGTTCTCAGAAATTTCCCAGCACGTCACAATTTTTAGCTACAGGTCGCCAAAGTTGTATAAAACATTGATTTTATCGATGTTTACCTAAAATTTAAAGTATATTTTATCAAACTTACTTGTCATCTTATCCATCTAGCATACAAAAGAGGACTTAAACTTTCATTTTAGATGTATTTTGATTGAAAATGCACGATTAAATTTAGATTAAACCGATTTTTTCAATATACTTGTAGTCTCCATACTAAATTCTTCGTTTCTCTTATATGGCAAAATACAATACTTTTCTAAACCATCAAAAAATAACTTTTTCGGTTCAAAAGTATTACAAACTTTGATGATAAGTATTGTTCTACACATAAAGTTTGAATTCTGTGGCAAATTAAGTAAATAAATTGCCTTACAAGCTGGAAAACTTGCATGCAAGTTGGCTGAAATAGTCAATTTTCGCATTTTCAACAACCAATATCTCAAAAACTAGACGTGCTATGATATTTCTGTAAACGGCAATGGATTCAGCAACCCTTTATTAAGTAAACAGAGGTATTTTGATGCTGGAGACAAAAACGTGTTCCGCAGTGTAAGCGAACTACCTTACTTACCTTACCAGTCAGGCTAAGGCCTGGGTGGCCTCTTCCATCTACACTCCACCGTAGATTGTCCGCAGCACCTTCCGTTCGAAAACACCAAGGGTGCGTTGTTCTTCTGCACGTAGGGTCCATGCTTCGTGCCCATAGAGGAGTACCGGTCTAATCGGCGTCTTGCTTGATACTTTATTCGAACGAAGAGTTCAGCGGAGTCCAAAGTAGGCACGATTTCCAGCAACGATGCGTCCCTGGATTTCTTTGTCGGTGGTCAACAGTGAGCCCAAGTACACGAATTCTTCGACCACCTCGATTTCATCATCGCCAATATGAACTCAAAGTGGGGGCGTGCCGTGTTTTCTCTTGAGCCCCTCGCTATGATGGCTCTACCTCATTTGGCATAATAGCCATTTGGCATAACGGCCATTTGGCATAATTGAACGAAATATTATTTTTCTCTCACATTTCAAAACGTTTATTTAGGTACTTGAAATATATGTCTTAGACAAGTAAAGTTTATTGGAAGAAGTGGAAAATATTGACCACGATTTTGTGTTTGAATAAGTAATGTGAAGTACAAGGAAACACATTAAGAAATACTCGTTGTCACAAAGTGTGTATTTGGGGCTGATGACAAAAAACATCAGCAATGTAATGTCACATCTGCGATAGAGCATATCGTGGAGATGGAGATCCAAGCATATGGGATAATTGATTTTAATACAGCATCATTAGAAAGGTCTCAAGTTTGAGTGTGTTGAAACACAAACACCGAACCGAATCGTTGTGTACAATTTGACCAAATTAGGGGCCCAGATAGCCGTAGCGGTAAACGCGCAGCTATTCAGCAAGACCAAGCTGAGGGTCGTGGGTTCGAATCCCACCGGTCGAGGATCTTTTCGGGTTGGAAATTTTCTCGACTTCCCAGGGCATAGAGTATCATCGTACCTGCCACACGATATACGCATGCAAAAATGGTCATTGGCACAGTAAGCTCTCAGTTAATAACTGTGGAAGTGCTCATAAGAACACTAAGCTGAGAAGCAGGCTCTGTCCCAGTGGGGACGTAATGCCAGAAAGAAGAAGAATTTGACCAAATGAAAGAATGGGCTTGACTCCCATAAGCCATGAAATTCCATTTGCGGCTGAGTACTCTCTTGAAATTTTTTGAATTTCACGTATACGTTATATATCTAGAGGAGAAGTTGAAGTGGCAGAACCTGCAAAATAGTGCAGCCAATTGTTCCAATTTTACAGAAATGGTTGGTGCAGAGCAATTAATGTAGATGAGTGAATTTCACCTTCTTCCAAACATGAGCTGTTCTTTTGAGTTTGCATTTTAGCTAATCTTCACTTTTATCCCGTGCTGCTTCAAATTGCTAGAAGCTTTGAAAGCTGGGCAGTTGCATGTTTCTCGGTGTTTTTGGACCTTATTCCGACTTTCTTGTAGCGGTGTCGATGGTGTAGTGGTAAGCGTGATTGCTTCTCACCCCAGTCGGTCGGGTATCAACTCTCGTCGACGCCGTCGGTCGCGTCTTCTTTCGGAAGGGAAGAAAAGTCCTTGGTCCCAACCCATTTGCTGATGTGTTCGATATGTAGGGTCCCAGGTGTGTGTGGCTGTCTCTCTGGGCATCGGAGTTTTAAGGCTTCGATTCCAGACCCAGCCAAAGCAGTCTTATTAAACAAACAACTGGCCCAGAGAAATAAGAAGAAGTGTTTTTTTGCCTAAACTCCATAATTTCAGCTTCTTCTACATTATCCATGCATAAAAGTAGCCGAAAAAAAATATTTTTGTGTGAATTAAGGCCGGTGTCCAACATTCGAAGCGTATGGGCAATTCGAATCAACACAATCTGATGTAATAAACTTCATTCTTGGCGTGCCTATGATTCGTTACGCTGCAAACTAAAAAGAACATTTTATGTTTGAAAGAAGGTATTATTTCTAATAGAGTAATTCGCCAATTGTTGAATGCCTAAAGGCTCGCTAATTGTAGAACACGTCATTAGGAATACATGTACTGTCAAAAATAGGCGAGATTTTCAGCATTCAACGAGATTCAACTGCCCTAATGAATTATTAACCAGTATCAACTGATTTTTGTAGCATTTAAGGCAAAGCCTCTCTCTTGAGATTGTCTTTCTTTAGAACATTGGTAGTTCTTTATATGGTTTCTTCGTCCTCAGAAATAAAAAAAATCAATATTTTTAGAGGCTAAGCTAAATGGTTTCATATAACTGCTTTTTCAACAGCGACAAAATTGTGACATCCAAGCCGCGGTCAAAAACCGGACTACAACATTATCACAAATAAAAGAAGACAGACGTTCAGGAAGAATTATACGACTGATTAAAGCGAGATCACTCTATGGTGGCAAATTTTATACTCCTCATATTACTCCTTCATGAAGCGATACGAATAAGTACTCAAATCTACAATTGTGACTTGTAAGACGCCGGTCGGAACTCGGAAGTGATTCAATTTTATTGTCTAGAGTCGAAGATGACACATTGGACTTATCGTGTCCAAATTTGAGATTTTTTTGGAGGAAATGTATTCTTCAAATTATGCCAAATGGCCGTTATGCCAATTGGCCATTATGACAAATGGCGTTATGCCAAACGGCATTATGCCAAATTGCATTATGCCAAATGGGGTAGAGCCGCTATGATGTACTTTTTCTTCGACACATTGATGTTCAGTCCGATTCGCCCTTAGTCGGATGTACGTACCCGCCATCATCTCAAAGTTCCATGTTACTATATCTATGTCGTCGTCGAAACCAAAAAGCTGGACGGACTTTCTGAAAATCTGCCACTTGTGTTTATCCCCGCTCTTTTTATCACACCCTCTAACACAATGTTGAACAGTAAACATGAAAGGTCCTTGCCAATTTTCGATTGATTCGAAGGAACTTAAGAGTGTCCCTGATACTCGAACTACGCACATTACTCGCTCCATCATCAAGGCGACATCAGTTTGTCCGGGAAACCGTCTTCGTGCATAATCTACCATAGCTGATCTTGATCGATTGTATCATAGGCCGATTTAAAATCGATGAACATATGATGTGTGAGTACTCCGGTAATACTTCCTCCTCCTAAATCTCGGAAATAACCCAGTGTGGCGTTCCTGCCAGTGCATCACCACCGTATTTTAGCACCTCGCTCGGTAGTTGGTCCACCCCAGCGGTTTTGTTGTTTTTCAAACGTCCAATCTCCGTTTGAACTTCTTGGAGATCTGGAGTCTGGAGTCTTTCATCCTCTGCGCGTTCTCCGAAAATTACTTCCGTGTCACCTTTGCCACTGGCCACATCACCATTAAGGTACTCGTCGTAGTGCTGCCGCCATCGTTCGACCGTGAGAAGATTATCGTCACAGTCTCTGCACATGTCGGCTTGTGGCACAAAGCCTTTGCACGAACGAACAGCATCTCGTAGAACTTATGTGTGCCTTAAGCGCGGAACAACTCTTCCATCGCATCGCGATCTCGTTCTTCTTGTTGGCGCTTCTTTCTCTGGAAGATCGAGTTTTGTCTGTACCTTGACTATTTAAATCGTGCATCGTTCGCTCTCTTGCAGTGTTGCAGCATTCTCGCGCATGCTGCATTATTCGCATCCTTCAACTGCTCGCATCCGCCGTCGTACCAGTCGTTTCTCTGATTCGGGGACGCTGAACCTAGTGCTACTGTTGCGGTACTACCTATGGCGGATCGTATGGGCCTCCAGCCATCTTCAAGAGTGGCGTCGCCAAGCTGCTCTTCCGTAGGTAGGGCCACTTCCAACTGTTGCGCATAAACTTGGGCTACTTCTGAGTCCCGTAGCCCCTCGATGTTGAGCCGCGGCGTTCGGATTCGACGCGAATCGGACACCGTCGAAATTTTTGAGCGCATACATATAGCAACTAGGTGATGATCCGAATCTTTATTCGCACTGCGGTATCTTCGCGGGGGATGAAGGTACTTCGGACTACCATACCACGAGAGACTGCAAAGTTGACGCTTCGTTGACCGCTGTTGTTCGATACAACGTGCAGGTTGTTCCGCCTGATCGCCGGTCTGTACATCTCGTGTCGTCCTACCTGTGCGTTTATGTCACCAACTATGATTTTCACGTCACGCTACGAGCATCCGTCATACAGCTGCGGGTAAAACGGCTCCTTCTCGTAGTCGGGTCAACCTTCGTGTAGACAGTGTACGTTGATAATGCTGTAGTTGAAGAAAAAACGGCCTTTAATCCTCATCTTGCACATCCTTGCGTTGATCGGCTGTCACCCAATAAAGCATTGCCTTATCTTTTCAACACTATGAAGGCAGTTCCTAGCTAATTTGTGGTACCACAGCTTTGGTGGAAGGTAGCCGCTCGATGCCTACTTTTCCACACCTTCTGCCCAGTCCAACAAAGTTCGAAGATCTGAAGTTCATGGCAAGTATGACCAATAATAATAAGGAGTGTATCGAAAAGTAGTCGCAAACATTCAAAACGGTATATCCGTATATATAAAAGCATTGTTAAGGACTGTTCATTTTATAAAGTGGACACCTTGTGCAAGCTGTATCTTCTTAATTTATCAATGAAATTTTAATCGGTTTTCTGCACATCATTCGACTAGTATTGTACATTAGACTGGCCCTTAAACAAAAAAGTTGTAAAACTCAACGGGGCACCCCCCAGATATGTGCCTTAGGGTAAGAAAAAAGCTCTCTCAAAATTTCAACTCAATTGGTTGCTCCACCAGCTGGCGCATTGAACCCGAAGTTTGTATGGGATATTCGTTTCAAATATATTGAAAACTGTCCCCATGTCACTGTTTCGTTCCGTATACTAGTTGATCGAATTCAATCGAGCCCAGAATGTCAAATACTCTAGTTGATACCCTAATGAACATTATTGTAGAAGATTGTATCTCAATTGAAGCTCATTTTCATGACCATTTCAGTTGTTGAAAGTTAGGCTTTGGTCAGAACTCACGTACAATCACATTTATGCATGCGTCTTGTGCAGCAGCTCGCCCAGCGTCATAGGTGGCTATGATGCGCCGGATGGCTGCCACCATGCGGTGTTGAAGAAATGCAAAGCAATATTGCTTGTGCTTAATAAATCTGCTTCAGATAGTTAAAACACCAACTTTTTCTATTTTAATCATGATACGACCTTCTACAATATTGTTCGCTAAAGTATAAAGTAGTGTTTTTGACATTCTGGGTTCAATTGAACGTAATCCACAATTTGCCTGAACCAAACAGTAGACGTTGTGCTGTTTCCCATATGTTTGAGCTGCAAAGGCCATATTAACTTCAATTCAAATGCGCCAACTCATGAAACGACCAAATGAGCTGAAATTTTCAGGAAATCTCCCTTTAACCCTAAGGAATAATCGTGGGGGGTGCCCCGTGGAATTATACAACTTTATTTTTCTCCCATACTGAGCTGGGCCAGTCTATTGTACATTGTAATAATAAAAATTCTTCAAAACAATTGAATTTCACACGAATATGGAACAACGATTAGAACGATCGATTTTTGGAGGGTATCAATATTAATAATTGTTCGAAATTGGCTGGAAAATTCGACCATCTATGTTTTTTATTTTCAAAAAAGGCTTGTTCTTCAAAAGCATCATCAATCAGAAGCCTGATGGAAAAAATCAAGTTATTTTTGGAACAACAGTTTTACAGATATAATAAAATCATTTTCCCCTATATTTATTTAGAGAAAACTATTTTAAATTTGAAGGGAACTGATATGAGTAGAATTTTTTGGTTAAAAGTTCGTCCTGACGGAAGTCCTAATATAGTATTAATATGAAAAATAACTTACGCCTTCATAGAGTTCCTTAATTAGTCCCACGTCACATTTAAAGCGCAATAGAAACACAATTGCTTTATTTTTAGAAGATATTTAAAAGAGCATTGGCAATTATCAAAATTGGCAACACTGCTGTAATAAAATCGATTTCATTTTCCACATATTATTTTCATTAAATGTTATTCTGAGATTACCAATTGAAATATTCGGAGAAAACCATTTATAATTTGCTGTAGATCGATAAATATGCGTTAACAATTTTAAAAGTATGACACTTTTTAGTAAAACTACAATAAACAGTAAAATTTATACTTAAGACTATGGTTTAAACGCAGGATTTAGCTCTCGTTTGTACAAATATAGTTTCCTTAGTAAATCAAACTTGTTTTGAACACGCTTTTTACTTGTCTTTTTTGCTGGGAGTGAAAATATGGTGTATCAGCAAATTTGGCCATAATTGGGTAAATCACTAAAGTTACTTCATGTCAGAGAATTGTGGAATATAATTGATTTTTTTTAAAGCTATACCTATAGTAGAATAGTAAAGAATACAAACATACAATTTGTTCATAAAAATCAGGATTTTTGTTTTGCGAAAAATAATGTCAACTTTGACAAACAGCTTTTCTTATGAGTTTTTGGAAAATCAATTTAGCTCTTCAACCAAAAGCATTTTCTAAGATCTTATATTGTCATTACATTGTAGAATAATAGCTGAACGATGCACAGAAAACCGATTTCGATTTTATCAATAAATATAAAAGATATAGTATAAACAAAGTGTCCACTTTATAAAATGAACAGTCCTTAATCTTTTTAAAACAATTTTTCAAGCAAATCTTAATTATGTCATCAATAATTGTAGAATCTTAAAACTATTCAATACTGTGATTTTTAATATAAATATAACATGGTTTTTAAAGCATTAAATACAAAATCTTGCACAAAATGACATTTTTAAGTGTCTTTAGGAAATTCGACCAAGTTTTAAATCAAACAAAATAAGATAAAAAGGTAATTCTTTCTGAAAATATTTTTTCTTCACACACCACGCAAAACAAATAAAAAAAGAATGAGATATTGCTCTATAAATGCTCAATTTTTGGAATAAGGTAGGCTTCAAAAAGTCCATTTTTTGTAATCAATATTTAAAGCTCTGTGAAATTTAGCTGTAATGATATCGAGTACCATTTTTTGCTAACGTTACTTCATAATAGGGTCCTAAAATGTTTAATGAAATCTTGTTTTCATTTCATATGATGATGATCAACGATAAGCTTACCTTTGGTAGCCACGTCGATTATGCCTGCAAGAGAGCCTCCACAGCTATTGTGGCACTGTCTCGGATGATGTCCAATAGCTCTGCGGTGTACGCCAGTAAGCGTAAGCATCTGGCCAGTGTCGCCTCGTCTATACTGAGGTATGGTGGCCCGGCTTGGGGCACGGCTTTAAGTACCGACAGCTACCGTAGCTCTAGCTTGCTTATAGGCAAATATGCCTGAGGGTTGCGAGCGCGTACCGTACCGTGTCACACGATGCACTCTGCATCATCACCGGTATGGTGCCTATTGGTATCCTTATTATGGAAGACATAGAGTGCTTCGAAAAGCGCGGTACAAGAGGCATACGCAGGACTGCCAGACTGGCCTCTATGGTCAAATGGCAGCGTGCATGGGATAGTTCCACCAAGGGAGTGTGGACTCACAGGTTGATTCCGAGGTTAGATATCTGAGTCAAAAGGCGCCATGGGGAACTAACATTCCACCTGACACAGGTCCTTTCGGGCCATGGTTGCTTTAGACAGTATCTACTCCGTTTCGGTCATGCAGGTTCTCCCAAATGTCCAGTTTGTGCAGGTTTAGAGGAAACGGCGGAACACGTTTTGTTCGTGTGCCCGCGTTTCCGCACAATGCGTGACCGCATGTTTGCCACATGCGGTGGGGACACGACTCCGGACAATCTGGTTCAGAGGATGTGTGAAGACGAGCTTGGCTGGAATGCCGTTTCATCGGCTATCACCCACATCGTCTTGAAACTACAAAGGGGGTGGCGAGTGGACTCGAGGAGTGGCTAGTGCAGACGTTAAACAACAGGTGGTCCAAGGGTTCGCAGTCGGCTACGTAGGTCATACCGGTGCCATACGGTCGAAATCGCCCCTCTCCGAAGCAATGTCTTCTTGGTGGTCCTGGAGAGACGAAAGGTTTGGCGGCAATGGGAATGGTTTAGTGGGTTCTGGTGATCTTCTATTTGTAGGCAACAATGTTGATATATCCTTGCATCTACGCCAGTTTATGCGGGAAGGTGTAGGGATGGTAAATTTACGGCAGATAGCAAGTGGTTAGCTATAGCCATTAGACCACCAATTCCGTCATGTCATGACGAGCAAAGAATATTTTAGGACAATCACTTCAATTGTATTTCTAATCTTGAAAATGTTTGCGAGTTCAACACATTAGTTTTGAGATAGTTTCAAATGTTTGCAACTACTTGTTATTATAATTCATATATTAAACATATCTGAACTAAACTACAAAGCATAAGTTGAAAACAGATTATTTCCGCGTAACTCATCATTACGAAACCTTATTTCCAATATGACTGTCTCAACTAAATTTACAAACTTCGTTAAAAAAGTTATGTAAATTGAATTTACGCAAACTTTGTAAACTGAGGTTTAAATGTGACAGATTTTGAAAAATGCTGTCAAATCTCAAACTAAAACATAAACCACACAGAAAGAAAAATCCATGTAAATTTCGGCGTAAAATGATGCACATAAGTGGAATGCCAGATTTGTCGTAAATTTACATTACACATGCTGTAAAATTACATCAACATCGTGTAAATTTCCGCCACTAATCCAACATGGACTCTAACCGATTACGCGACAATTTGCACAAATTTACATGATGTTGATGTAATTTTACACGATGTGTAATTTAAATTTACGACAGATCTATTATTCCCTTTATGTGCATGATTTAACGCTAAAATTTACATGCATTTTTCTTTCTGTGCATGACTAAAAAAATGTGAAATTTTGCCATTGTTTCGGATTCTTCTTCTTCTTTCTGGCGTTACGTCCCAACTGGGAGAAAGCCTGCTTCTCAGCATAGTGTTCTTATGAGCACTTCCACAGTTATTAACTGAGGAACTGTTACCTACTACAATGTTACATTACACTGTTAGATTACACGTCATGTAAACTTCATTTATACGATGTAAACATGAAGTCATGTAAATTTATGTCTCATATAACGCAAAAATGTGTTACATGTCACGTAATCTGACAGGACCCTGCTGGATTACATGTGTAAAGGTGTGTGTTTGTATGGATTGATGTTTTGATCGTTGCCGATTCGTATTAGTTTTTCGTAGTGAAATTACTCACCTTAATTGCTCGAATATCATTCAATCATTCCGCGTATTAATTCGCCGTGTTGGGAACTCAAGATTGACGCGAATAGTGCTGGTTTTGTGGCGTGAATCATTTTTTATTTATTTTTTCGCGACTCGCTGCAGCCGCGACAGCAACAATAATAGTGTTTTGTTTTGATTCTACTCGGTACTGTAAGCCTACCTCGCTCGTCATTTTTCCTGCTCACAACGCCATCTACAATCTGGAATCTGCATTACGTTTCTACGCACGCTTAAGTTCATTTTCACATCGACGTCATCATGGTCTGCCTGCGTTGTAATAAGAAAGTGTCCGAAAAGGAAAGCGTTGTATGTCGAGGCTACTGTGGTGCATCTTTTCATGCGGTTTGCGTTAACGTCGACGAACCATTCCGCAAGCAGTTGATGCAGAACACTAACAACGTGTTTTGGATGTGTGATGGATGTGCGAAACTTTTCTCAAATTCACACTTTCGATGCATGATGAATGGTTTTGAGGAAAAAATATCAGTTATGCCAACTACTATTCAATCTATGCAGGCCGAGATCGAGAAGCTTCACTCTAGTTTGAATGCTTTATCGCTTAAAGTTGATGCAAAGCCTACCACTCCGACACCGTTTTCTACACCAAATCTGTGGTCCAACGTTGTCAACCGTTCTGCTAAATCAGTCAAACGTCGCCGAGTTACCGAAGGAAATCCAATCAACATTGACGATGACTCTACCAAGACCGGAACGAAATCTGTAAACGCAAGCTGTAGTATACGCGTCGTTCAGCGGCCCGATGATGATGTTTTTTGGATTTATCTATCCGCCTTCCATCCGAATACAACGGAAAGCCAGATCTCAACATTTGTTATCGAATGCTTGGAGCTGACACCTGACACAAACCTCAGAGTAGTTAAACCTGTTCCCCGAGGGAAAGACGAAACTACTCTCAATTACGTTTCGTTCAAAATCGGGATTGGTAAACAATTTAAAGACAAGGCGCTCTCCTGTGATTCATGGCCCGAGTATATCCGGTTTCGTCAGTTCGAAGATGGTCGGGCAAAAAACTTACCGAGGGTAGTCAGCTTTCCTACCACGTCGACGATGGAGAATCCGGAGCCAATCAGTATGGACGCATGAAATATGCCGAAGCACCAGGACGCACGCAACAAAGCATGATGGGAGCCTCTTCTGACCCCGTAACAGTCGAGCCTTCATTCAGCGTGGATTCCAACCTTTCTACCGATTCAGTCTCCTGCAACCGTCGTCCTGGTCCTGTTTACGGTGGTTTGGAAGGGGTCTCCCAGCCTGCACTTCCAGGCAAGTATGCGTGTTATACCAGACGTTCTTTCCGTGATGAATTGCCAAATTTCAGCTCTCTATCCGCCGCCGATGTAACATCAATTACTCCTAAATGCAACCCAGTTATGTCTTCGAATGGTCAACAACCGGGCCGCACTGTAGAAAGCCTCATGGAAGCTCCCGGCCCTTCTGACCCAGTCGAGCGTAATGCAGTCACCGTTCTTCATAGCCGTCCCGGTCCTGCGGTCGGTTGTGGTACGGGAGTCTTCCACTCTGCAACCTCAGGCGAGTACTCTTCCATTATTGACAATGCTCCCTCGCCGTCCATCGTTTTAAATTCCAGAACATGTAACGCTCATAAGATGCCGATATCTGCGAATGCTAAGAAGAGTGACGATTTGCTGATTTATTATCAGAACGCTGGCGGAATGAACTGCGACGTAGACAAATACCTCTTAGCGACATCCGACGACTGCTACGATATTATTGTGCTGACTGAGACCTGGCTCGACACACGCACTATTTCAACCCAGGTTTTCACACCGGAATACGAAGTCTTCCGCTGTGACCGCAACGCAAGAAACAGTCGTAAGTCTACCGGGGGTGGCGTCCTGATCGCGGTGAAGAAGAAACTTAAGGCCAATATTATCGAAAAATTATCTTTGGTGTAGCACCGAGCAATTATGGGTGCACGTTCAGTTCTTTGGTCACAGCTTATTTCTGTGCGGTATTTACATTCCACCCGATCGAGCGCGTGATGAGACGCTGAATGAAACTCACCTGCAGTCTGTTATGTCCGTGATCGAAATCGCAAAGCCCATGGATGAAATCGTTGTGCTTGGCGATTTTAACTTACCTGGAATATCTTGGGTATCATCTAGCAATGGGTTCCTTCACCCAGATATGAACCATTCACACGTCCACTCCGCCGCTTCTCGACTTCTCGATGGCTACAGTACAGCAACTCTTCGACAGATCAACCACGTAACCAATGAGAATCTCCGAAGCCTCGATCTTTGCTTCGTCAGTGCTCAAGATGTCGCTCCGCCCATATCCAATGCGCCCTCATCATTGGTAAAGCAAGTCAACCACCATCCTCCTCTGGTTCTCAAGCTGATCGTCCAGCATTATAGCACACGTGAATCAATCGCCCAAGTGACGTATGCATTCTGGAATTCCTCACCGCCGTTGAATGGACAGAAGTTCTCGACACTCGTGACGTGGACAATGCTGCTTCGACTCTTGCTCACATTCTCGGACACGTGATCGAGAGGCATGTTCCCAAAAAAACTCTTGCCAGCAAGGGTTTGCCATGGCAAACCAGGGAGCTTCGCACGATGAAAACTGCTAAGAGAACCGCATTAAGACGCTACACCAAAAACCCTACTCCGCGGATGCGCGAGCAATATGTTAAGTTAAATGCCGCCTATAAGAGAACAAGTCGGCATTGCTTCAATCGTTATCAGCAACAAGTTCAACGAGACCTTACAGCAAAACCGAAATCTTTTTGGAGGTACGTGAATGAGCAGAGAAAAGTGTCTGGTCTGCCTCCAACTTTGTTTTTAAATGGAGATGTCGCTTCAGAGCCTCAAAACGTTTGTCAACTCTTCGCTCAAAAGTTTTCTAGCACCTTTTGTGATGAAGTAATTCCTGAGGTACTCGTTACTCAAGCCACCAGCAACGTTCCGTTGGTCAACGATTCGTGGGCTACCCTCACCGTCGACGATGACATGATTTCCCGAGCCGCCTCTCAATTGAAATCGACGATGAAAGCTGGTCCGGATGGCATTCCTTCTGCTTTCCTGAAGAGGCATATTGATAGTTTGCTCGTTCCTATTCGACAGGTGTTTAATTTATCCCTTATTAGCGAAGTCTTTCCGTCATTATGGAAAAATGCTTCCATGTTTCCCGTGCATAAAAAGGGCGAACGCAAAGACGTCAATAATTATCGAGGGATTTCGTCTTTGTGTGCCATCTCCAAACTGTTCGAGCTCGTGGTAATGGACCCACTGATGACACATTGTAAAAATCACCTAAGCGACGATCAACACGGATTCATCTCGGGTAGATCGACGGCCACCAACCTAATACGCCTAACGTCGCACATTGCTGACAATTTCGCAGAGGGAGCGCAAACGGACGCTATCTATACCGACTTGACAGCCGCTTTCGATAAGATTAACCACGCTATCGCAACGGCTAAATTGGAAAGGTTCGGCATTAGCGGCAACATGCTACGCTGGCTCCATTCGTACCTCATTGGACGTAAACTGACGGTTACCATTGAAGGTTTTCAATCCAATGAATTTCTAGCTACATCGGAATTCCTCAAGGCAGCCACTTGGGACCGTTAATATTTTTGATATATTTCAACGATGTTCACTACACTCTCAAGGGGCCTCGGTTATCCTTCGCAGATGATTTAAAGATCTATCGACGAATTCATTCGGACTACGACGCAATGTGCCTTCAGCAGGATCTTCATGCATTTGCCAGCTGGTGCACCCTGAATCGAATGACCGTTAATCCCGGAAAATGTTCTGTGATTTCTTTTGTCCGTATTCGTAGACCTGTAGTTTTCCGGTACGAACTCTTCAACACTGTGATTCAGCGCGTTGATAGTGTGAAAGATCTTGGAGTGATTCTTGACCCACAACTCACTTTTAAGCATCATGTGGCGTACGTAGTTGCGAAGGCATCGAGGACATTGGGCTTCATATTTCGCGTTGCCAAAGATTTTACTAGCGTATATTGTCTGAAATCGCTGTACTGCTCGCTGGTTCGATCAACACTTGAATACTGCAGTGTAGTTTGGAATCCCTACTACCAGAACGGCTCTGACAGGATTGAATCAATACAGCACCGCTTTATTCGCTTTGCTCTTCGTCAACTTCCATGGCGAGATCCACTTGCCGAGTTACAGAAGTCGGTGCCAACTAATTGATCTTGAGACTCTTCAGCTACGTAGGGATATCGCACGAGCTATGGTTGTAGCAGACACATTGCAGGGGAGAATCAACTGTCCTGTACTTCTGCAGTCACTCGATTTGAATGTCCGCCCAAGAGTATTACGAAACAATACGATGCTTCGACTTCCTTTCCGGAGAACAAACTTTGGACAACAGAGCGCATACATTGGCATCAAACGAGTGTTTAACAGGGTCGCTTCTGTTTTCGACTTTCACCTTTCCCGACAAACGATCCGGAGAAAGTTTAAAACCGTGTTTCTTTCATTTCTTGACGAATAATGTTGTTTTTATGTTGTTGTATTCTCATCGTGATTTTGTTCGTAACTGCTTTATATTTGTTAAACTAGAATAAGATATACATAAGTTATACATCATTGGGACCTGTTTTGTCTGTTGATGTCATCCAATAAATAAATAAATAAACATGAGATATAATTGAAGTTTACATGACATTTAATGTAAATATCCATGATATGCCTCGCTTCAATTACGTGCATTACATATCACAGAAGTTTACACGCTACATTCGAACCGTGTACGCTTAAGAAAGTGCAGTCATAACTTTGTTCACATTTTGTGTGTTGCACTATGTTAGTGACAGTTCTCTGCTACACGTATATAGTATAAAAGTACATACTATTTATATATTTTTTTGTTATTCATTCCAACAATATACTTAACTTTGTGGATGTTAATATTGAATAGATGCTACATGTTGTTAAGTTATTCATACTACCAGATGTCTTCCCAGAAGTTTAAAGAAATTACAGAAATTATTAGATAAAGAAAATACTTTGAGGGGAAAAAAGTATATCCACGTTACAAACAAATTTTTGATATGGGTTTATGAAAACGAAAACAGGTTCTACGTATATTTTTCCTTTAATAATATAACATTTTATCTTAACTTTCAAAGCGGAAGGCCATTGTAAATTTCAAAATGAAATATATAGTTTTATTATTTTGTCCATTTTAGAGGTACTCCGAGATGTCGAGCTCTTTAAATTCAAAATATCAATTTAATACTTTATTGCTTCATAAAATTACTGATAAGTTCAGAAAACAAAAATCAGAACCATCAGTGGACTTGAAGTCATTAATTTATGTGATGAGATTAACCGAAGGGAAAATTTCCAAAGTCAAAAACTTTCCTACAACCACTAAAACAGACGATCTTGCTCTGCGAATGAACAAGACGATGTGCACACACTCGCATTAATGTTACTGGAAAAACATCAATTCATGCTGAAATAAACTTGTTTGCCAGGTACTTTAAATTCTCGGAAAGTCAAGATTGTGTTCCGAAAATTGAAGTGACTGTCCAAACAGATAGAATGGGCTGGCGAAGCAGACTGAATACCGCAAACCACAGCCTTATCTCATGTGAAAGAAACGGTGTAGAAGGCCTCGAATGAAATTGCATGCCACAAATCATTCCGATCAGACTGACATGTGCAGGTTTAGGCACCGTATAGGCATTCTTAAAACAGTTTGAGTTAATCTTTGAACGAGTTTTAGTTTTAAGCGATATTCAATATTAAGTTCGAAGCGATATGCAATTTCTCTGAAAGCCTCTTTAGAAATGAACACATGGATAAAAACATTACGATTATTCAATACGGATTTGAAGATGAACTTTTGCCGCTTCTCATTTGAGCCTTATTATGCAAACCAATGCAACATTTTTTTGGAGCTTAATGCAAAAAAAAGATACGTTCCAATATACCTACTTTTGTTATGTCGTAATAGAAAGAAAAAAACACTGATGAACTATCAGGGCCGCGGCCGGTACGTGACTCTAATCAAACAGTTGTGTAAACTGCGGAAAGCAGCATCCGCAAAAGAAAGCTGTTGCTGTTGAATGCACTTGACTTCGAATTTTCGGCACGGACTGTGCGCTTCACCAAATACGAACTTGCTGATAAACGTCCACCGTATGGGTATGCGATTTATTTTTTCTATGTTGGTACGGAATTTATAATACTGATAATAACGAAATGAAATATGGAAAAGTTATGTGTAGCTCGATACAAAATACGATATAGCACGAAATTTTTTGAAACGAAACGGATTTTTAAATTTATTTCTCAGAATATGATTTCCGTTACTTTTCGTTTCATTTAATTTGCAAGTTTTCTTGGAAATATTGCTGTTTCTTTTTTTCATTGTTCACTGTACGTTCTGTATAAATTACAAAATCTATTCAACGAATCATGTCTGACATCAAACCCACATACCTTCAACTTTTTCGTGCCACTTGGGCTTAAGCGGAAAAACCAGTTCCCAAGTTGAAAATTTAAAATTGTATATGGACAAATCCACTACAAAGTTTCAAGGGCAAAATTCCAGAGAACTGAACGCTTAAAATTTGATTGATTGGTCCTTTGACAATTTATCGATAACATTTTCAGCAAAAAATGTTTGTTCTTATGATGTATGCTTTTGAAATTTTGAGGTGTGGCTCATCTTCGCTATGTTTTCACATTGTAGCTGATAAAACCAAGTTTATAAATATCGGAATACATAATTTCTACATATCTATGAAACAAAGAATTTTGTGGCTGCACTTGCTTCAAGATTGTTAAGTATTGAACTTTTTCATTGCTTTTCTTCTGTTGCCAATTAAAACGCTAGATTTGATTCTAGCCCATATATGTTTTTTTTTTCATTTACGAGACAGTTGATCCATCCAATCCAATGAAATCAATTTATTTGCTCTACTCTCCGGGTAAACAAATTTACGGAACACACAATTCTATAAATTTTCACGAAAAATTTAAAAACATAATGTTTGAACTACAAATGAAAAAAAAAAAGAAGTTCAAGTATACATTTTGTGTGGATTGGCAGAATTCCGTATTGTTTTGTCCGTTTCCAAAAAAATCTACCTTTTTTTAAACTTTACGTAGGGTAAAAGCACCGGTTTTGGCCAGCCTAAGAGAAAATGTCAATACATATTATATGGAAAGCCGTATTTATATTACAAATATGTCAAATGCAAGCTTTCAATCCAAATTAAGTGTGTAAAATATCAAAACTGAGCTAAAACCATCGTTTCTTTTCGAAAATATCGTTGGTCAATATAGGCCACCAGAACCAGTTTCGGCCAGAGATGTAACTGTTAAGTATTCCCGGTTCGGTAAATCCGCAGAAACCCCAACGGATTCTGATTGAACTACCACGAGCAAACTGTTCAGTACTGTAAATGTATGTGACACCAATGTGTATAAAAAGGAAGCCGAAATAAACCAAATAGTCAGTTCTTAACAGAAATCCTAAAAGTTAATTTATTTCTTATAATAAGAAACGTCTAGAGATATTTAATAAAGTTCTTGTTCACAGAACGGAACAGTGGCGACGAGATAAAATTAATTACAACCTTGTGCAGTGTTAGTGATCGGATATATCATAAGTGATCAAGCCACCGGCTGCTTTGTTCTACACTATAGTGCTACAGCGGAACAGAAAACTTTTGTTTCCAGCGCCGGCTGTGATTTGAAAAAGCCAGACCTAGCGTAGGCAATTGAATGCTGAAACGTAGTGGTTCGTAAATTACGGTGCGAATTAACAGAAAACATATTCGAAGCGGTAAGTGAAATTAGTAAATTTACAAGACCGTGTGCGAGGAATACTTAGTGAATCATTAAAACAGTGAGCAGTGAAAGGCGCGCAAAAGCTGATAACTCAATTGCTGTGAGTGGACGAATAAGAGCTCAGTAACCCAGGACGAGATCATTGAGTGGGTATATCCAGAGAAAACCGTAAGTGCATTTTATCTAATTTTTGTCTCTTTCTCGAAGCTCTCTCAGAAAATGTCTGCTATGGGAACGCTGGACCACTATGTGGCAGGTACTCCTTTCACTAATTACGTTGAGAGACTGGAGAGCCTTAGCCGGTTTAACAAATGGGACGAAGAGAATAAGAAATGTATTCTAATTGCTCTGTCTGGTTCGGTTGTATACGATGAATTAAAGTTAATGTTTCCTGGCGTCGAACTTCAAACGTTGAAATACGATGACATGATTAAAAAGTTGAAAGAACGTTTCGATAAAGTCGAACCAGACATGATGCAAAGATATCGATTTTATAATCGATATCAACGCCCTGATGAAACAGCTGAGAGCTACATTCTTGCTGTTAAGTTACAAGCTGAAAATTGTGATTTCAAGCAATTTAAAGAAACCGCAATTCGAGATAGGCTTATTATGGGACTTTTTGACAAAGAATTACAGAAAAAGTTGTTGATGGATGAGGAATTGAGTTTAGCAGCGGTCGAGAAGAAGATTATCAGTAGTGAAGTAGCAGGAAACCAAGCGAATTCTATTTTCGGGCCGGAGAGACGTGAATCATCTGAGATTAGCTCAATTAAGAACCGGTTAGGGAGAAAAGAGTATGATGGAAACCCCAGGGAATACGAGCGAGAACCCAGAGATTATGGGAGGAGATCCAGAGAGTTTTACAGGCAACCTAGAGATCATAGCCGAAGCACTGGTGAGAGAAAACATGTTAGCTTTCGTGAGAGGTCTACTTCAAATAACAGGGACGTGAATCCATATGCAAATGCAGTTTGTAACTACTGTAAAAAGAAGGGCCACTTAAGACGACAATGTTATTCTTATCGTAACAGAAATTCAGTTAGGTTTGTTGGACAAGGTTCAAAAACTGAAACATCATATAGCTTCAAACGCGACAAAGAAAATAGCTCATCTGAAGTTGAATCTGATGGTATGGAATGCATGCTGATAACCGCTGTAAACAAAATTAGTGAGCCCTGCATGGTTGAGGTTGTTGTAGAAGGAAACAAAATGCGTATGGAAATCGATTCGGGAGCGGCAGTATCTGTAATAAGCGATATCGATTACTTGGAGTTCTTTGGGACAGTTCCTATTGACGCCTGTAATAGACAATTAGCTGTTGTAAACGGTGATAGTTTATATATTGTGGGAGAGATCAAAGTTAGGGTTGTCTTGAATGGAAGAAAGAGCTATCAAAAGTTGATCATCTTAGAATGTGAAAAGAATTTTACGCCCCTTGTCGGTCGTACCTGGCTTGATTTCTACTATCCTGAATGGAGATCAGGCTTTATGCAGAAAGCTTCGGTTAACAATTTGGTTCAAAGCAAAGGTACAGATAAAATTGTTGCAAGTTTGAAGCAAAAATATTCAAAAATTTTCAATAAAGATTTTTCAGAACCAATTGAGGGATATGAAGGAGAGTTGCAACTAAAACATGACCAACCGATTTTTAAGAAAGCGTACACTGTGCCCTACAAACTCAAAGACAAGTTGGATCGTCATCTTAATATGCTTGAGCAGCAAAATGTAATAACATCCATTAAGGCCAGCGAATGGGCTTCACCGATTATCGTAGTTGTTAAAAAAGATCAAGACATCCGCATGGTGATTGATTGCAAGGTATCTATTAATCAAGTTATTATACCGAATACTTATCCGTTACCATTAGCTCAGGATATATTTGCTTCTCTGGCTGGATGTACGGTTTTTTGCTGTTTGGATTTGGCGGGGGCTTATACCCAAGTGCAACTCTCTGAGCGTTCTAGAAAATTTATGGTGATAAATACATCCAAGGGTTTGTACACGTATAATCGGCTCCCACAGGGTGCTTCTAGTAGCGCAGCAATATTCCAACAAATTATGGATCAAATTCTGCAGGGTTTGAAAAACATAAGTGTGTATTTAGATGACGTCCTGATTGCAGGGAAAGATTTAGCTGAATGTTTGAAAAATTTGGAATTAGTTTTAGAACGTTTATGTAAAGCTAATGTAAAGGTTAATTTTTCAAAATGTAAATTTTTTGTAAACAAATTACCATATTTAGGTCACGTAGTGACAGACAAAGGGTTAATGCCTTCTCCAGAAAAGTTATCAACAATTGAACAAGCTAAACCTCCTAAAAATGTTAGTGAATTAAGGGCTTATCTTGGCCTGATTAATTATTACCACAGGTTTGTACCGCACCTTTCAACTAAGCTGAGCAGTTTGCATGCTCTGTTGAAAAATGACAAACATTTTGAATGGACTGAAATGTGTGATAATGCGTTCAAAGACAGTAAGATTGCCCTTTTAAAGGCAGATATTTTGGAATATTATGACCCGAACAAACCACTTGTTGTTGTATCGGATGCTAGTTCGTATGGTTTAGGAGGAGTTTTAGCGCATGAAATCAATGGAAAAGAAAAGCCGATATGTTTTACATCGTTCTCTCTAAACTCTGCCCAGAAAAAGTATCCAATACTACACCTTGAAGCTCTGGCGTTAGTTTGCACCATCAAGAAGTTCCATAAATTTCTCTTTGGGCAAAAATTTAACGTTTTCACAGACCACAAGCCATTATTAGGAATTTTCGGCAAGAGCGGAGCTAACTCAGTTTTTGTGACACGACTTCAAAGATACATTATGGAGTTATCGATTTATGATTTTGAGATCGCTTACAGACCTTCATCACTAATGGGAAACGCAGACTTTTGCTCGCGATTCCCTTTGGATCAAATGGTTCCTAAAAGTTTGGACACGGAGCATGTTAAAAGTTTGAACTTTTCACATTCCCTACCAATAGATAACCGAAAGATTGCAGAAGGAACTACAACAGATCCTTATTTAGCAGAAATCCGGCGTTTTGTAAAAGAAGGTTGGCCAATGTCGATAAATGAACGATACAAATCTATGTATTCTTTACGAGCCGATCTAGAAGTCACAGAAAATTGTGTCATGTATCAAGGAAGAGTTATTATTCCTGTGGATTTGAGGCCCAAAATACTAAAAATGCTGCATGCTAACCACATAGGCATAGTTAAGATGAAACAATTGGCCCGAGAGACAGTATTTTGGCCTCGAATTAATATGGATATAGAAGATTTCCTCAATGGTTGTGAAATCTGTATAAAATCATCTCCAGCGCCTTCTAAGCCTACGGAGAATAAATGGATTCCTACGACTAGACCTTTCAGTCGAATTCATGCCGACTTTTTCTATTTTGATAGGAAAATGTTTCTATTAATAGTGGACAGTCACTCTAAATGGGTGGAAGTAGAATTAATGCAAAACGGTACAGATGCAAAACGAGTAATTGACAAATTCATGGCCGTTTTTGCTAGATTTGGGCTTCCTGACGTTGTGGTTACCGATGGT
The DNA here is from genome assembly GCF_002204515.2 of Aedes aegypti. Classification (NCBI taxonomy): domain Eukaryota; kingdom Metazoa; phylum Arthropoda; class Insecta; order Diptera; family Culicidae; genus Aedes; species Aedes aegypti. The sequence continues at coordinate 160,371,973 of NC_035107.1, read as the reverse complement.
GGCCCCCCATTTAATTCAAAGGAGTTCTTTTCATTTCTTGTGAATCATGGAATAAAACCTTTGAAAAGCCCTCCTTACAACCCAAGTAGCAACGGTCAGGCTGAACGACTTGTTAGGGTTGTGAAGGATGCTTTGAAGAAACATCTTTTAGATCCAGAGTTACGAAGGTTAGACATGGTGAGTCAATTGAATTACTTCCTATTCAACTACAGGAACCAAATCACTACAACGGATGGGTTTATACCTTCCAGCAAAATGTTTAGTTATAAACCCAAAATTTTGATGGATTTGCTTAATCCAAATAGACAATACAAGCAATACTTAGAGAACCCAAAACCAATAGACAATGCCTACATCCCGGCAGAGCAAGACCCAGACCCGTTTAGTAAGCTGGTAGTGGGGGATAAGATATTCTATAAAAATTTTAGGAAAACTGATCCACAGCGTATGATTGAAGCTAAATTCATTAAACAACTTTCCAAAAATATTTTTCAAATATCTCTCCATAGGAACGTTTTATCGGCGCACAGAAATCAACTTAAGTTGCTGAAGTCTACGAGAGGTTCTGCACTGCTAGTCCCGTCAAAACAATCTCGGAAGCGCAGTAGTAGGGAAATGACAGACGAAAATAGTGTTTGTATGGGCTTTGAAGTAGAGCCTAAGGATCAATCATTCAGCATGTTTATGGATAATCTAGAAAGATCAAGCGGAGCAAACAAACCTAAGAGACTGAAGCGCAGTAGAAGTCCAATAATTACAAGAAGTCGCTCGCGAACATGTGAGATGTAGTATAAGTAGATAGAAATACAATAATGAACTATTAGCATTAAGTAGAATTTTGTCAATATGAAATTATGATAAATTGTTTTCCAAAGAGGGAAGGATTGTTAAGTATTCCCGGTTCGGTAAATCCGCAGAAACCCCAACGGATTCTGATTGAACTACCACGAGCAAACTGTTCAGTACTGTAAATGTATGTGACACCAATGTGTATAAAAAGGAAGCCGAAATAAACCAAATAGTCAGTTCTTAACAGAAATCCTAAAAGTTAATTTATTTCTTATAATAAGAAACGTCTAGAGATATTTAATAAAGTTCTTGTTCACAGAACGGAACAGTAACTTCGGTTCCTAAATTGGCCAATCACATTGATTTTTTATGAGAGTGACCAAATTAGGAGTACCCTGGTCAAATAAGGTGTATGGGAGTTAAAATTATAAGGAAAATTAATTGTTTTTCTTATGTTTTGAATCAATTCGGACGAGTAAATGAATGTAGCTCTATCATGTGGATGTGATCTATTGAACACAAAAGGTTTCATGCTGATTGGCTATGTAAAACGGGGTATAATCCACTGTGGCTACAACTGGCGTATGGCCAAAACCGGTGCTTCTACCCTAACAATATCGGAAAAAAATAAATTTCATTAGATTCCGTGGTATTCCGCGATACTTTACTGAACCAACAGAAATATCGCATACCCTTAGCCCGCCGGATGGTCCAGCACTGCTGCAGGGGAAACCGGCTTCGACAAATATGTTGTGTTGCAGTTTGTTGCGCCGTGACAAATTCGCTAATCGCACAACTTTTTATGTTTTTTCGTTAGCAGCGGGTAGGCTATCGGTTGTGGCTTTTGGCCCTTATTGTAATGCGTTTTCCCGTGCCATGCCTCAGTAGTTGATTGGAGAAAATGTAATTTCTCTCAAACTATAAATCTTGATTTATCTATTATGGTTGTACCTGTGATGAACGCGGATTAATTTTCTAAAATTTTATCGAACTGTATCCAAGCGTGATGTAAGAAGAGCTTCGAATGCTATGAAGGACTGTTAGCGACAAAATTTGGACATAATTATTAAATGTGTAGAAGGGCGGTTCAAGAATAATAATCTCCCATATCTTCCTTACCATCCTTATGATAAAATTAGTAGTCTGTGAAATTTCCAGCTTTTCGGTGATGATTTGAGGACTGTTCATTTTATAAAGTGGACACCTTGTGCATGCTGTATCTTTTTAATTTATCAATGAAATTTCAATCGGTTCTCTGCACATCGTTCGACTAGTATTGTACAATGTTGTGATAATAAAAGTTCTCTAAAATAATTGAATTTCACACGAATATAGAACAACGATTGAAACGGTCGATTTTTGGAGGTTATTGATTGTTAGAAATTGGGTGTAAAATACGACAATTTATATATTTTTTATTTAAAAAAACTTGTTCTTCGAATCAAATCGATTCCCGGGATGTTAGAAATAAAATCCCGGGAAACGGGAAACCCCGAAATTTGCCAAATCCCGGGATGTCCCGGGATGGACACTCTAACGACCACAATATGCACATCACAAAAAAAATATGCACGATTCTTTTTGCACCTCCCCAATAATGGGTAAAAAATTCAGTCGGAGTGTATAAAGATTAGACAATGGTAGATTTCATATATAATATCAAACAAGTGTACATATATGTATATTGAAAAAAAATATATATATATATACTGATAAGCTATAGTCGACTAATAGACTTCTGGTTCCTCTACTTAGTGAGAAAAAGTTTTCATTAACTAAGGGCTTCTTTGCCAAAATTGTGATTCTTTTACTAGAAAGAAAATCCGTATAGAAATTTCCACTCTGTACAGATACTGGTATGTCCAGGATTCGAACCTAGCCAATTTAAACTTTATTTCTTTTAAGTATTTGTAGAAATGGTTGACAGTCTGTGCCTTACAAAAACCCTGATTAACAAAATTAATTGATTTTGTAAGAAAGACACACGAGCAATAACTAGGTGACTAATTTTGAAAAATGTTTGCTTCTTAGTAAATACTTTACAAATTTTGTTTGTGGTGCAAAAACTATCATTCGAACAACTCTTTGCTCATTGTTTTGGGCAACTTTTTTTTCCTTTTGATTAAAACCAATGAATACACTTTGCACAGTTTTCGTCTCTCCCTAACAAGATTCAACGTTCTCTAAATCGAATTTAAATGTCACCAAGTGTCTGTATATGCCATTTTTGTTCTACATAATATTTTCGTTAGCGGCATGATCTTGATTAAATATTACCTACAGCAAAGTATAAGTTAATGGCGCATGGAACAGCCTCATCCATAATTACTATCACCATATAATCCTACCGCGCAATAATTTATTTTCCTTACAAGCTACAACGGGAACCGTTATGTCCAGGGTCTAAAACTACGATGAGCTTAAGTCAGTATGTGGTTTTGCTTAACTGGTCCAAGAATCAGATCGACGACGGTATCAGTAGTCCAATCAACACAAGGTATACGCCCGATTCAAACTGTGTTCGTTGTTCTGGTCGATTCTCTAAGAAGCAGAAACAAATGGCAAGCAGCAATGTTCATAAATCAAAAATCAACGGATATCAGAACAACAAGCTTGAGAGAAAGATTTGCTTGGAAATTATTAAAACCCGCCTTTAGGAAAGTGAGCGTGGTGCTATTTTGATCTTGTTGACCTATTCGTTAATTCCTTATAACTTCAATTGGGTGATATTCCAACACATGCTACACGCAGACCAAACCCTGATTGCAAACATGATAACCATCAATGGAGAGGAGGTTTTCGTGACTTGTGGATTGGTTGTTACACGTTGTCTGATTACTTGATCTTCACTCTATCGTACCTAGTACTTTCAAACGCCAAGTAATGGTATTGATTGGGCGAGCGGTCGATCTGGAATAATTTTATCAGCCAATTGAACTGCGAATATGGATTTGTATGAACAGAGCTGGATTTGAGGGGGTGGGATAGATCAGTTTATAACTGTGGAAGTGCTCATAAGAACACTAAACTGAAAAGCAGGGTCTTTCATTGTGAGAACGTAACGCCACGAAGAAAAGGAAAGATGGAAGAAGAACGAGTAAAATGGGTTGAAGTTGATCACTTTTGAGCGATTTTGTCCTATTATCCCTAGTAGAATGCATGTATTATAATTCAAATGTTTTTAAACCTGTACTGGTTGGGTGTTTATCGAATTCTTCTTCTCCTTGGTATTAACGTCCCCACTGGGACATAGCCGGCTTCTCAGCTTAGTGTTCTTATGAGCACTTCCACAGTTATTAACTGAGAGCTTTCTTTGCCAAAGTTGCCATTTTCGCATTCGTATATCGTGTGGCAGGTACGATGATACTCTATGCCCAGGGAAGTCAAGGAAATTTTCATTAGGAAAAGATCCTGGACCGACCGGGAATTGAACCCAGACACCTTCAGCATGGCTTTGCTTATGAGCACTTCCACAGTTATTAACTGAGAGCTTACTATGCCAATGACCTTTTTTGCATGCGTATATCGTGTGGCAGGTACGAAGATACTCTATGCCCTTGGAAGTCGAGAAAATTTCCAACCCGAAAAGATCCTCGACTGGTGGGATTCGAACCCACGAGCCTCAGCTTAGTCTTGCTGAATAGCTGCGCGTTTACCGTTACGGCTATCTGGGCCCCTGAATTGTGCATGTAAGAGAGTCGAATTGTGCATCTAAGAGAGCCGAAGAAGATGTAGAATTGTAATAGAGAATGTGGGGTCGTGAGGGATTTTGGTTTCAGGTTGGTCGACCGCGCTACAGTATCGTTACTCGTTACACATTACGAACAAAACCTGTAAAAATATAGTGAATCGAATGTAACAAAAGGCCTCCATCATATATGCTAGATATTTATGTGCGATCTCAAAATTACAATTGCTGCTGGTTTGAAAACATAGTTGGAAGGGCCCTGATTGATTGACATACGGTCTGATTTGCTTCAGCTGTCGACTAACGCATGTAATTTTCAAATTTCCATCAATGTCCAAATTGAGTGCTGCTTAATATCCACAAAATTTTGCTGTGTACGTTTATCTTTTAAGTGCTTCTAATTTATTTCATGCTCCCTTGGCTCGATGACAACTCAATGGACCAATGCACGAGTTCACTAATTTGACGGTTGAGCGGTACCGCTCAAACGTCAAATAATGGACTCGTGCATTTGTCCATTGAAAAAAAAGTAAACTGGAAAAACTGTCATTATCTTAAATGTTTTCTATTATTTGTTTAGTTATGCATCCCATAATTCCTAAATTTTACACTGAGCAATAAATTTCTCGTCGAAATCTAAGATTGCTCAGGGGACTGACCTGGTGTACCGGTTATAACTCACGCCTCTCACGCCGAGGATCTGGAATAGAACCCTATCCCCAAGATAGTCACTTATGACGAAACGTTATAGTGACGACTTTCTTCGGAAGGGAAGTAAAGCCGTTTTTCCCGAGATAAACCAGCCCAGGGCTTAAAATCTCGTTAAGGTGATTATAAAACGAAGCCAAACTTTGAATTTTCAAGTGCACAAGACGAGAGAATCTGACAACAGTTCGCGTTGAAAGCCAATCAAATTGCTTGCTTGCTGGTGGTGACCAATGGGATAGATTTTCAACGCGGAGCGCTGTTTGGTTCTCAAGTCTGGTTCTTGAAAATTTGAGGTGTGGCTTCGTTATATAATGCCCTTAAAAAGAAAAGAAAAGATTGCTAAGGATTTTATATGAAAAATTCGGAAGTTTAAAATTTAAAACGCAATTTTCCAAGATTTGCTTAAAACACCTTGAGGAGTTAATTGCGTTCGACTGTGAAATATCTGAAAAAAAAACACGATAGAATCAAAATTCTGGGAATAGAAAAAAAAATAATCCAACAAAACTATTTTTCTAGGTTCCTTAAATGATTTCCTTTAAAAGTGACGACGAAAATTTGGCTTTTCGCATGTTTCAAGTTAATAAACATTTGACCAAAATTTGGTTGAAATATATGATGGTTGATTACACGGGCTGTGCTGTGCTGTGTTAGGTAGGGTAAAATGCTCAAAAAAACGAAACGATTTGTGTCGTTTTATCGTTATAGGATCTACATTTTAATGTCATTCAAAGCATTAAAATGTTTGCTGGCTACCACTATGAAAACATTTTCCAACATTTTGTCCATCACCATGGTTTTAAATTGAGTCAAAAAGATGAATTAAAAATTAGGGTGGGTAATGTCTGTTACATTACCGCGGGGTTGACGTAGGACTATGAACACAACTTTGACCAATTTTGGGTCAGACTCTAACAACAGTGCGGTAGCTTTTTGCAGATGATAGGATGTTTGATGCCGTTCGGAGAAGTGTCCCAGTCATCGATATCCTCATCGCCACCATAAATTTCAATTTGCCGTTTTGTCAATTCTTCTTCTTCCTCTTGGCATAACGTCCTCACTGGGACAGAGCCTGCTTCTCAGCTTAGTGTTCAATGAGCACTTCCACAGTTATTAACTAAGAGATTTCATTGCCTAAGTTGCCATTTTCGCATTCGTACATCGTGTGGCAGGTACGATGAGACATTATGCCCAGGGAAGTCAAGGAAATTCCAATTACGAAAAGATCCTGGACCGACCGGGAATCGAACTCAGACTTTGTAGCCACGGACTCTAACCACTCGGCTAAGGAAAGCCCCCAATTGGCAATTGTCAAATATTCATAACAAATAAGATATTGTATGATGTTACGAAAAGAATTGAGAGATTATAGCAAGTATGTGCTAAATACATTAGGAAATATTACACAAATAACTCTTTAGTAGACATTTGTTGGCCCTGAAGAGGGCCGAGTGAATTGTTGAATTCGAGTAACACGGACACATTTTGGCGCACAAGTTAAAATCCATCTCGCCCAATGAGGTTTACGGTGGCGGCTTCTTCGTGGTCTTGCTCATCGCGGCTTTCTTTGAAACTTGGTGAGTTTTGCTTAGAAACTGCCTTCTTTTTCTCCTCCTCCTTCTCGGATGCCAGATCCATAGTTTCTCGGGATTTCACTTCACTCTTGCAATCTTGCCGACATCGCAGTTGTAGTTTCCGCCGATGTATTTCTCGATCATCTGCAGGGAGGACCCGTTCCGTTCGTTTAGGGCTGTGATGGCGGCCGCAACCATCTCATTCGCCTGTGAACTGCTTCTTCTTCTTCTTGACGGCGGCAGCGGTGATGCTTCGGACTTCGGATGGCATCTTCTTTCGGTCGGTCGACGGTCAGTTTGATTTAAGCGAAGCGAACCAAGAAGGGAAGGGGGTTCCTTCGCTATCGATGTCTGTGCCTTAGAAGCACTCCAGGTCAGAGCAAGCCGATCTGTTGCCTGCTGAGATGCAATCCAAGTGGAGAGAGCACCCCTATTTATAGATTTGCTTGAAATCAACGTTCTCTTTTAAAACAGTTATTAAACTATTTGGACAGGTTTGTGGGATTCAGTAAGTAAACGACATGAACCTTTGATGCCTTGTCTTTCGATTGAGGTGCTAATCAAAGAATTTCGTTAAGCCAGCAAAAAGTTATAAGCGTTAAAAATATTTCATGCCAACGTAACGCTCTTGGTTTAGAAATTCCAATTTTACTCCTGTATAGAGAAGAAAGACGTAGTCCTACGTCAAAATGGACCCAGTTCAAAATGGTCCAAAAGGTAGGGTAGAACGCCATTTAGTCTGGAGAACTGATAGTCAACAACCAAGCTCCTCCATGAGTGTGCTCCGTAGCATGGAAACGATTATTCGTTAAAAAATCTGCGGAAAAGCTTACGACTAACGCAAAAAAGTGAAAAATATTTGAACTTCACTGGGAAAATAACAGAAAATCTATGAGTTTATCTTCAAGGCTTGTAGTGGCAACTCTTAAGTAAACATATATTGACACCTTGGTACAGAAACAGAATACAAATTGAATCCTTATGGAAGTAATTCAATTAGTCGAACCATTCTACCCCAGAATATATGAACACTTTTGCAAAAAGCTTTCAGTAAATAATTGTGGAAGTGTCCATAAAACAATAATCTGAAAAGCACTCTCTGTTCCACGAATCTGTAGTGGATTCACTGGGAAAATACATGAAGCTAGATATTAATAATACCTAGATGATTCCTTTCACGCATTTTTATTAATGTTAATGTCATGACAAATCCGAGGAAAATCTTTGGACGGAACCTCAACAAATTCTTGAAGAAATCACTGAAAGAACCCATTGAGATTTTTCTTTAGAAATTCCTAGTGAAATCTTCGGAGGATTTTGTTCCACATGGTTGTTGGATAATTCCTTACCTGCAGCATTTCATAATGATATTTTTTCAAGGTTTTGGACATATCTCTGCATGATTTTTTAATAATTCCTAGAGATAACTCACGAATAATAACTAGATTGTACATTAAATTAGCCGCTAGAAATCAATTTAATATTTTATTTATTATTCATTTCGTAGAAAAATATTTCGTACATATAATGCTTTTTTCATTCACCATACGAAATATTTGTGCTTGAATTTTGCGATTCAGAAAATGTACAAAATAACGTTTCAGCTTTATCACACTACTCATTTTGAAATAGTTGTAAATTGTTTAGTATCTATTACGAAGCTCATCAAAATTATACGTTGTTTTCTGGAACGGAATGGTATCTTAGGCACATTAAGTAGAAAATCCATAACTCGATCCTTCAATACAAAGATAGGGAGGTATCAAGTTATAGAACACAAAACTAGTACAAATGCAATCCAATAGACCATTGAGGTAGCCATAATAAACGTTTACTGTGGTTTTAAAAAAACGGACACTGTCTTCAGCCATTTAGCTGCACAGACTGTAACTTAACACTAGACAACGGGTAAGCATGCCTGACGAAAAGTTTCACTGGCTGCAGCAGGAATCGAACCTACATTCCATGACATGATGCACTTTACTGCCTGACGACATTAACCGCACGGCCACGAAGCCCACACTTACTTGATATCGAGATAGGAAATATCGAATAAGGGAGAGCTTATTGTATGTCGATCACAATTTTGTCTCAAATTCTGAACATGATTCATATTCCGAACACTCGACTTTTTTAGCGATTGTTCGAAACTGTTCATAGGATAAGTCCTCGTCACTTAAAAGTTGTAAAAATAAAAATTCTTATATTTTGAATCGAATGAGAGAATATGATCCACTTTCGGAATTTGAAACAAAATGGTTTCAATGTTTGATGCTATATAACATTTGTTTGTTTTCACTTGGAGATCTAAATTTCTTACGAAGCTGGTTATATACATGCTTTGGAACTGATTCATTACAGAAACAACACATTATTTTGTAGGTTTAGCGAACGATTTCGTTGTATAAAACAAAATATATTTTCAGTGTAATTCAATGAAGAAATCTCTTGACAAATTCCTGCAGGATTTCCGGAGAAGAATATGGAATCATAGGGGTACGTGTAATTTCTTGAAGAAGTCATAAAATCGCCCAGTCAAATTGTTAAATTGAAGTTTCAAGAAACATTTTAAGAAATTCAAACTATGTCCTTGGAATTTCTGGAAATAATTTAGCTCCAGGCCCCCTCCAGAACCACGCAGACCCCCCCCCCCCCCAGAAATTTTGGATGATAATATATATGAAAATAAAAATAAATATGTAACGTGATTCTATCGTGAAGAATAACCTTTATAATTAAATAATAAATTTGCATTAGTACTTATGTTCTTTTATTTTGTACATCAATAGTGAGAGAACCTCGCTTGTCGTACACAGCATCAGTGTGGCGGTTCAGACTATTAACCATCCTGTTGTCGCTCAATTGGTTACCGATATAACCAGCTTAATGTTATGTGCGATAAGCTCAATTTTCGACATCTCCATTGCAAAAAAATACTGTTATACTAAAATGCGTCAGTATCCTGAAAATTCGTATACATCTCGTATAATGTTCGATAAAATTAATTGAAAAATAATCAAAATTACTACAGAAGCTTCTTAGTCAAAAGATATTTGGGATTTTTGGCGAATTGGTTACAGATCTTTTCAAGGAATTTCAACACAGCTAAGACTGTAAAGAAAAGTCCAACAAAAACAGCCATACTTTTTTATCCAGCACTGAATTTTCTCTTTGATTTCGCGTCATTTTTCAAATTATTTCTCATGAATAAACTTATTGCTTAAACTCTTGACTAAGTTTTTCCAATAAAAAGTTTTATATTCTCAAAAACTTTAGTATAATCAAATTTCTCATGGAATATCGGAAAGTGAATTTATAGCTTTTGCTACAAATCTTTCGGAAATAAGTCAAATAATAATGTGCGATTAGTTCATAAATACTTTCAACGTGAATTCCTCGATTCCTCCTATGTCTACTTTTTATCCACAAATTGATTCCAGAATATGTTCCCGGATATGACTAAAAAAAATTTTGGTCCTTTAAGTTCAAACTTTTCCGTCGCAATTCCTCCAAAAATTAATTGATTTTGTCAATTTTTTCCATATAGTTTCACAAAACCATGTATTAAAAATTATATCGCAAAGTCCTTCAGAAATTTTCAAAATACATCACAAATCGTAACTTGTTTTTTTTCTGTAAATTCTACTTCAAATCCCCGGATTACGAAAAGTATTTTTGGAATGTCTGTTGCCTTCGAATCCTCAGATGAAATTTGTTGGAAAACCCCAGACATACTTTTGCTTCCAAAATTGGCATAGCGGTAAAGGAATCTGTTGACCAACATTTAGCCAAATATCTGGAACCGTTCAAGCTGAACACTTGATCGATTGGTCATTTGTTGGTGGTGAGCAATCGATTAAGTTTTCATCTCAAAGCGTCGACTGGTTCTCTAGATTTCTGCTCTTGAAAACTTGAGCTATGGTTTCGTTTTATCTTCATCTTAAGAAATTCTTTAAGACATTTGTTAAAACTTTTATTTAGAAATAGTTTTGACAATTCTGCTAATCATAAATTTTCTGGAATTGAATTCATGTGCAATTTTAATACGTAATTCCAAGAGAAAAAATTCTGCTAGATTTCAAGGATAATTTTTTAAAAAGATTCTTATGGAGCTTTTTTCAACTCGTTAGAGAGTTTTTATTTATCCTGTATATATCCATTTCTAGAAGGAAGATTAGAAATAATCACTAATCTTTAATTGTTCTGCTATCCATCTGTTGTTTCTACCTGCTTCGAATTATTTTGTCAATCATCTCTTCACATGACGCTTTCTTGAACAACTTCGATTTTTTTTCATACTCTAAAAATCAACATTTTGAAGAATCTAAAGAAAAAAAATCTAAGAATCGTTAAAAATTGCAGAATTTTTATACGTATGGTTACCGATTTCTGAAAGTCCATCAGGGATTCCTCAACAAATTTTCAAAGTACAGTCAACTCTCCCTTACTCGATATTATGTATCTCGATATTCCCCCTAACTCGATGTAATGTGCGGTCCCTTCAATTTAGCATAGTTTGATCCCTCTGTAAGTCGATACCTCTCTATCTCGATGTTCTCTAACTCGATGCGATCTGTTTGAGTTTCCCCTTCCAAATGTAAATAAATGTTTTAAATTTTAATGTTATGTTAATGCTTACAGTTATATTATGGGTTTAAACTTATTTCAGGGTGGTAAAACTTTTAAATTTTTGTTGACTGTTCAAAAGGTGTAAAGTAGTTGAATGTGTCAAAATGCTACCTTTTTTTTTGTAAAATTTACGAAAATTTAAAAATTTAGAAAAATCTGTTTTCTGTATCTCGATACCTCTCTAACTCGATGGTCCCTTCAATATCGAGTAAGGGAGAGATGACTGTGGTACAAAAATTTCCTCCAAGTTTTATTGTGGCGGATACACCCCTGACTACGCCTGTGGAACGCGATCGGTAGAAGTAGAAGTCGAACGACAGAATGTTATCCTGGATAATCATAACATTCAGCCGTTGTAGAACGATGAACTACCAAATGCTTACACAGCAGAAAGTATGTGTCACGCCACTCAGTAGGTAGGCTAGCGTAAGGAAATGATTTTTGAATAAAGCAGATATATACGAACCACCGACTGGACAACATCATTCTATCCAAACTAATCCAGTCAATGCATGGCGATCCTAAGCCAGTATTAAGACCATAAATTAGTGTTTAGCACTAAGTGAAAGTATTCTACACTCAAGTGTAATGAAAAGTTTTGAAAAAAGAAGTGTTTGAGGCCGATATCACCGTAACAGTTGTGTACCAGAATGAACATTACGCGTGACATTAATTGCAAATTAAATCGCATGGGAAAAACTTACTGAAACGATGGGTTGGTTTTCGGCTGACGAAATCGTCGCCCCAACCATCACCGCGTCAGCACCGAATGGTCACCACGTAGCACAAACCATTGCACTTTGCGTAATGGCTGGCGTAGTGGTGGGCTACATATTGGCAAAGAGTATTATCAGGTGCCACCGCCAGCAAACTGAGCGGGTTGCCGAACGTACGGCACGGCTGGCGACGCTCCCAGCTTGATAAGTGAAAACGAGAAACCAACGGAACAAGTGAAACATGAAAAAGACTAGTTTTCTGGTGCTCCGTTAATTTTATTTTTCGTGTCAAATGTCAAAAAACTAAAATTTTAAGAGATTTTTACGATTACGCGGTACACAGTAACTCGTTGCATCGAGAAACAGTAAAGTGCTCGTCAGAGAAAAACAATCGGCTTGATAAACCAATCGAAAAGAAGAAGTTCTCGTTTCGGACTAACCCCGCAAAGAGATGAACAATGGCAGAGAAACGGACGCTGCACGAGGAAACTGATATTGATTAGTTACGAGGAAGTCCAGGCCAAACAGCAAATAGGTGAGGCCGTATTTGGAGTTGCAGCAGCAGCATTGGCGAAAATCGAGCCACAAAGCACCCGGACGGGATGGCGCGAGACGCTGTTGTTTGAATATCGAGAACTCAACCAGACAATGGAAAATTATTAACAACAACAGAGCAGGGGGAGTAACCAAATAAACTGGTAAATTAAAAAAAAAACATATTTACACAAAAACAAAAATTATTTTAGGATAACGAAATCAAAACAACCAAAAACATGAAAAACTAAGGAAAAAGAAGAAGATTAACGATAAACAAAAGAGAGAAAAACAGAAATGTGTGAGTAAACCAAAATTTTTTAAAAAATTGATATCTTTTGAATGGATAGATTTTTTATAATCCAAGATGCAATTTTAAGATTGCATACTAGCTTGAAAAAATGTAATTTCGGACTAGAGAAAAAAAATAGCAAGATTAAAGAATTACTAAAACTCAAAGATAGATTGAGAATCATAGTAAAAGATAAAAAAGTAAGAGTAAATCTATCAAAACAATATAGAGATCTGAGAGTGATCATAAATGATTGTATCAAATTATTAAAAAGTTCAATCAAAAAGGACCTATCCATTCAAAAGATTATTAGTGAAGAATCAGACTCAGAGGAGGACCACTCGGAATCATCAGACGGGGAAGAAACCTTACCCAAGATGGCTCCAAAACTAGATTTGGGCACTGCCCTAAAGCTGGTAGATAAATTCAACGGGGAAGCTGAAAAGCTTTCCAGTTTTTTTTGAAACTCTGGACCTCCTTAAAGATTATAACGATGGAGTTCCAGAAATCGAAATTTTGAAATTTGTAAAAACTCGATTGACTGGTCCCGCGCACGGTGTAATAAACACGGCGGTGACCATGGCCGAAGCCAAAAGGCTTCTAAAAATTAAATTTTCTGTAAAATTTAGTCCGCAGGCCATTGAGTCGGAAATGGCCACGATCAAACAAAACAAGAAAACTTTAACGGACTACGGGAAGGAGATTGGTGAGCTAGCAGCAAAGCTTGCAGCTGCTCACGTCTCCAACGGAACATTCGCAGATGAGGCGGCGGCTGAGGCCATCGTACAACCCATCGCGATCCGAACCTTCATGCAGGGTTTGAAGGACTCTAGGACGCAATTTTTCCTCAAGGCAAGGAATCCAGGCACACTTACCAGAGCGATAAGTGATGCTCTGGAGGTGCACACCAATGAGGAGGAAACGGCTATGTGGATGCATGCCGGCCCCTCAGGGTTTTATAGAGGAAACTATCGGGGAAGAAGTTCTAATTTTCGGACAAGAAGAGGAAGCAGAGTAAGAGGTTTCGGTTATGGCAGAGGCCGAGGTAGAGGCTTCCACCAAAACCAGCAACCTCCCGGAAATAGACAACAACCCAACAATAATAACAACTATCCACAACAAAACCGTGGTAACAACAACAGAGGTAGACACGGACATGCCAATGTAGCTGTCCAAGAACCTCAACAGCGACTAAATCAACAACAGGAAGAAGATGTTGCGAATATTATCGAGCTTTTTCGTGAGTAATGTAGGGAAAAGGCTACCATCGATAACATTCAACATCAACAATGAACAGGTACCATTTATTTTAGACAGTGGAGCAAGTTGTTCTATTATTTCAGCACATCTTGTTCCCCGTGAAACAGCAATTGACAAAAATGACAAAATTTAAATAAGAGGAATAAATGGTTCAACTTTGTCGTCAGGAAGTATTAATATTTGTCTTTGCTATGGACAAACAGTTTTTGGAATCAAGGCTTATGTTGTCAAGGGATTACCCCCTAGCATACCTGCCTTGCTTGGAAAAAATTTCTTGTACAAGTATGAAACAATATTAAACTTCAAGGAACAAACACTAATTGCATACGTAAACAATTGCAAAATTAAAATACCATTCAACACACCAAATATGTCATTTATATGTGTACCCGCTAGAACGGAGATCACAGCATTTGTAGAGGTAAATGTAAACGAACCTCAGGTGTTATTAAGTGAGGAAGTCAAACCATACGTTTTTATAGCTAATTCAATTGTAAAACCTAACAATGGGAAGATCCCAGTAAAAATTTTAAATGTATCAAGAAAAACAGTTCTTTTGCATGAACTGCAACCAAAAATGGAGAAGCTTGATCAATATAATATAATTCAACTTGATGATGTCAAAACTGACTCGAATTGAGCTGAAAAATTGTTAAAGGAATTAAAAATTAATCACTTATCTCGTGAGGAAAAAGCCACGATTCGAAAAATTTGTCTGAAGTACAACGATATATTTTGTCTATCAGACGATAAGCTATCGGTAACCAAAATTTTATCACCATCGATTGCCGTTAAGCAAAATACGCAACCAGTATACACAAAACCATATCGGTTGCCACAATCACAAAAAGAAGAAATTGCCAAACAAATTAAAAATATGACTGACAGTGGTATAATAGAGGAAGCCCGTTCCGAATGGAATAGCCCGGTGCTCCTCGTACCCAAAAAGTCATGCGATGACAAAAAAAATGGAGGATGGTAATTGATTACCGAAAGGTAAACAATTCCCTTCAAGATGATAGGTTTGAATTAGGAAATATCGAAGACATTATAGATTCTCTGGCAGGGGCCAAGTACTTCACGCACTTGGATCTCTCGCAGGGATACTATCAATGTGAGATAGATCCTAAAAGTAGACCTATAACAGCTTTTTCAACAGCCACTGGTCAATTTCAAATGACCAGGCTGCCAATGGGATTAAAAATTAGTCCCTCAACTTTTTCAAGATTAATGACAGTCGCGATGTCGGGACTGAATATGGAAAAATGTTTAGTTTATCTAGACGATATAATAGTTTTTGGCAAGACACTAGAAGAACACAATAAGAACCTTATTGCTATTTTTGAAAGACTTAGGGGAGTTAATCTTAAATTAAATCCCGCTAAGTGCAATTTTTTGCAGCAAGAGTTGCTTTATTTGGGACATTTCATATCGGAAGAAGGAGTTCGACCTGATCCTTCGAAGATAGAAAGTATAAAAAATTGGCCTGTACCTAAAACAGCCGATGAAGTTAAACGTTTTGTTGCTTTCGCCAACTACTATCGAAAGCACATAAAAGATTTTTCAAGGATTTGTATTCCATTGAATCAGTTGACAAGGAAAGGTGTAGTATTTGAATGGATACCAGAATGTCAACAAAGCTTCGAAATATTGAAAACTAATTTTGTTAACCCACCAATTTTGGATTACTCGGATTTTGAAAATTCTTTTAAATTGCAAACTGATGCGTCAGGGTATGCTTTGGGAGCAGTGCTGTCTAACCGAAAAAACGGAAGACCAGTAGCATATGCATCCAGAGCACTGAACAAATCAGAATTAAATTATGGAACTATTGAAAAGGAACTATTGGCTGTAGTTTGGGCGATCAAGCATTTCAGACCATATCTGTATGGAAGAAAGTTTGATTTGGAAACAGACCACAGACCATTAGTCTATTTGTTTTCAATGAAGGAACCTTCTAGTAGGCTAACTAAATTCAGGTTAGCACTGGAAGAGTATGATTTTAGTATAACGTATATTCCAGGAAAGGACAAAGTATTGGCAGACGCCTTATCTAGGATGACAAGCGACAATTTAAAAGAAATAAACAAGAAAGTTGACCAAGATGTTCTAGTGACCACGCGAAGTAAATCAGCAAAAGAGAATTCTGATGGGGATCCAAATAATGAAATGGCTGGCCAGCATTCATTATCAGGATTGTCAATCGAAGTAACCTTTAATGAAAACAAAGTAATACCTGAAGTAAGATTTGATGCTCCAAAACATCAAATTAAAATTAATCCAGCTAAGACTCTAATCCAGCTACGGCGGATAGTAGTAATGCTGAAAGAAATGTGCAAAATAAACAAAATAAACGAGCTCGTAATAAAGAATACTGATCCAGGAAAACAATTTTACAACATGATACATACCAACAACTTAAATAATGGCATGCCACCATTGAGAATAATGGATCAGAAGATAAAGCACATTGAAAGTAAAATGGAGAAAGATCTCATAATAAATGATTTTCATTTACTGCCTACGGCAGGCCATGCAGGTATCGCGAAAACACTAAAGAACATACAAAGGCGATATTTTTGGTCGACTATGAAAAAGGATATTTCCAATTTCATAAAGTCTTGCGAATCTTGCCAGAAAAATAAACACATAAAACCCAAAAATGTACCACAGATCGTAACAACAACGGCAAATAGTGCATTCAGCAAAATCTATTTAGATTTGGTTGGACCACTTGTGCCTAGTTATGAAGGTCATTCATACATACTAACAACACAGTGTGAATTGACAAAATTCATCACTGCGACACCAATATTAAACAAATCAACCAAAATTGTTGCTAAAGCTTTTGTAGAGAATGTTATATTAAATTATGGAGTTCCCGATGAAATTGCTACTGATCGAGGGACAGAATTTATGTCAGAGTTATTTACAAAAATTTGTGAACTTTTAAAAATTTCTAAATTAAATTCAACTGCTTATCACCATCAGTCGATAGGCGCATTGGAAAACTCGCATAAGAGTTTAGGAAATTTTTTGAGAATCTATGCAGCAGGAAATCCTGGAGAATGGTCATCATGGACCAAGTTTTATCAATTTGCGTATAATACCACAACTCATCTGGAGACTGAAAAAACTCCATTTGAGTTAGTGTTTGGAAAACATTGTAAACTGCCATCAAGTTTAAGCGATCCTCCTCCGATTCTGACACCCATTTACAATTTGGACGATTATTCAAAATTACTAAAAATAAAAATTCAAGCAACACAACAAGCAGCACACAAATCATTAACTGAAGCAAAAACAAGAAGAACTCTAAAATTAAATACAAACACAAAAGAATTACACTATGTCACTGGACAGTTATTGTTAATAAAAAATGAAACAGGGAACAAGTTTAGTACAGTATATGAGGGACCGTACCCTGTAGTAGAAGACAGAGGACCGAATGTAGCGATTCGAATAAAAGATAAGGTAGATTTAATTCATAAAAGTAGGACAAAACCTTTTATAACAAATCCATCAATTTTATAACCAATATAATACAGTAAAATATTTTTAGGACGTGTGGCGGATGAGCTCGCTACCACTTACGTTTTTAATAATACCAAACAAATATCATTCCATTTCACATAAATGAGTATCTCGAATGTTAGTTCTGTAGAGTCTTGAGAAGACTGAGCTGGAGATATGAGATATCAAAGGCGATCTACAATGGATCACATTAGTTAAACACATTTACATTTCAAATTATTAGAATTAAAAATAAACATGTATTTCAAACTAAATGTTTTACGTTTCAACCATTATAAACTAAATGTTTTAAATTTTCAACTATAAGATAAAAATTTAAAAATAAATAAATAGGGCGTGTGGCGGATACACCCCTGACTACGCCTGTGGAACGCGATCGGTAGAAGTAGAAGTCGAACGACAGAATGTTATGCTGGATAATCATAACATTCAGCCGTTGTAGAACGATGAACTACCAAATGCTTACACAGCAGAAAGTATGTGTCACGCCACTCAGTAGGTAGGCTAGCGTAAGGAAATGATTTTTGAATAAAGCAGATATATACGAACCACCGACTGGACAACATCATTCTATCCAAACTAATCCAGTCAATGCATTATATTAGGTAAGATTTTACCAATTACGAATTCTACCATAAGACATCTTTGGCAATATACTAACGATAAACTTCTGCAGTTGTAGCACGATAGTTAGTCCCTCCAAAAAGTTTTTTTTTTGGAACTTCTGCAAGTAGGAAGAAATTGATTTTTACATCAATTTGTTCGCCACAGTATCATGAAATAGGTACAAATACTTTCAGTACAAATTTTATCCTTTTTAACGTAAATTGATTTGGATTTAAAAAACGCGGATAAATATAAACAAAAAATAAATCGTAAATCTTATAAAAACCAACTAATCTTTTCAGTGAAGTAAACCGTCAAGAATTTCGCCAAAAGATTCAGAAATTCTACGTTGAATCTTGAATTTTCCGACAATAATTTAGTATATTTTTCAGATTTAATTTAAGCTGAAATTATCAAGCAAAAAATGGCTTTCCAAATCGAATATTGACATCGAGTGATTCGTAGAGTAATTTGTATAGAAATCCTTAAAAAATAGGTATTGCTGGAGTAGTTTTTGAACCTAATATGGGGAGTGGATAGATACCTTGATATTATTTCTGGAAGAATCCCTGATTTAACATTCGGAAAAAAATATGGAGGGATTTGTTAAACCTGAAAGAATACTTGGTGAAATTACTAAAGATATTTTTCGAGAAGTTCGAGAATAAATGCACAATTCTTTAGTAAATGTGTTGAAAAATGTCTTCTAAAAATCGTCAGAAGATTTGCTAAGGCAGTTTAAAGTAACAAAATCTCTAGAAAATACTTGGATGGATCTCTGGTGATTTTTTTGGAGGAATCGTAGGACGACATTCCAGAACAACAAGAATATAATTCTCCGACTTAATCACAATACAAATCACTCGTATTGAATTGTTTAAAAAAATCTTGTAAAATATTAGAAGGTATCCTTAGAGTATCCTGAATAAATCAACCCTGGAAAGTTTTTGCTATGATTTTTTCAAACAATCCTTGAAGAATTTCTAAGAGATTTGTTGAAATTTGTTTAAGGATTATGGAGAAAAATTTTAGGAAGAATCTCAAAGGCAAAGTTGGAAAAACTGTTGGTGAAGAATTCGTGGAAAGAATCCTTGCTTGATGATCTTGAAGACGTTTTAATTATTAGTTTATTATAAATGAGCAGCTAAATGATGTTTTTAACTAATAATTAGAATTTATGTGCAATAAGTACGTAGAGGACCTTCATGGAAAAATTATTCAAATTCTGAATTCTACAAGAGATTCTTTTAAGCAATTAGATACATATGCTTCGAAAATTTTTGTGTTAAGCTCAGAAAGCATAAAGAAACTTCAAGAAAAAAAATCTGTCCAATAATAACTATTAATCCCAGAAACGATTTTCAGTTGGAATCCCAGGAATAACTCAGTGAAAAAGTACGGAAACCATTCATGAAGAAATCTCCGAAATTTATGGAAGAATAACAAAGGGATATTCCTCATGTGTTCTTTGGAAGAATTCCTGATGTTTTTTAATGGACTAGACAAGAAATGAATATTTTCAATAGTGAAAATTGAAATTTACAAGTAACATTGTGCAGCGATATGAGACAAAATCAGTTTGTGGTTTGTGAAAATCGTGATTGTTGTGACCGACATTACTTCTGTAAACCAAGAGTTTGCAAGGTCCCCCCTTTGCAAAGATAACACAGCGTAACAGAAAAGTGTCTTTGGGATCGAATTATGTGTCTCTAGTAGATTTCATTTTCTCGACTTCCCTGGGCATAAAGTATCATCGTACCTGCCACACGATATACGCATGCAAAAAATGGTCATTGGCATAGTAAGCTCTCAGTTAATAACTGTGGAAGTGCTCATAAGAACACTAAGCTGAGAAGCAGGCTCTGTCCCAGTGGGGACGTAACGCCAGAAAGAAGAAGAAGTAGATTTCAGGTGGCTGAATCTAATGCCGTTATCAAAAATATTCCAGAACGTCACATTTTGAGCTACAGCTCGTCAAAGTTGTATATCACAGTAGTTTCATTGATGTTTAAATTATATTTAAAGTATGATTATTCAAACTTTTTAATGATTTTAACAACCAAAAATATAGAATAGGACAACAACTTTCGTTTAAGATATAATTTGATTTAAGTTGCACGATTAAACATAATTTAGATCGACTTTTTTCACAAGCTTGTAGTTTCCATACAAAACTCTTCGTTTCTCTGATATGGAAAAATATATTACATTTCTAAACCATCATAAAATAACTGTTAAAAATCGAACATATTAAGATCTTTGTTGATAAGCATTGTTTAACACATAATGTTGGAATTCTGTAAAATTATAGGCAAATAAATTGCCATACAAGCTGACAAACTTGCATGCAAGTTCACTAAAACCGTCAAATTCTGCATTTTCAACAGCCAATATCCAAAAACTTGACGTGCTATAATATTTTTGAAAACGTCAATGGATTACGCACCCCTTCATTAAGTAAATAGTGGTATTGTGGTTCTTGAGGCAAACTTCCGCAAAGTAATAAATTATGAAATAATATGAATAACCTGGAACTACGGTAACTTTAAAAAGCTGAAAACTAAGCTCTGTTCCAGAGAGGATAAATTATCAAAAAGAAGCACTGCTTGTAAGTCTTTATAGCCAACAATCTGTCTATTCAAGGATAAATTATTGCGCCGAATTAAGCTCGGTAATGTGACCTACCTTCGAATCAGTCATGCTGCATGCCCTGCTGTTTAGGTTAATGGATGTGACGCTATTTTTTTTTTACTTTCTCTTCATTAGGTCGCACGTTCTGTTTAGGCTGAACCATTGCATTGCCGTTAGGAGGGTTGTGTTTCTCATCCAGTAGAAAAGAAAAAAAACACCAGAGCTTACTTTTGATAATGCGAATTGACTTCAAGTATAGGCAATTAAAAGAAATCGTGGTCACCAATGGTAATTGCTCACCCATTTTCATCAATTACTGTTATAATAATTGATAGATTTATCTTATCATGCAACGTAAATTAAAACAAGTGAACCAGAAAAAAATAATTTCAATCCGTCATGCAGTTCGATTTCCCAATTACTAATTAATGTACTTTGGTCTTCTGTCTTTCAGTTTAATTTTACTGCTAATGTGTGTGCTTTCCACGTTACAAGCGGCACCCAACAATCATCGTCACAGTGACAGTAATACTGAGGTGGTGACGATCAAAGAAAACGAGAACGAAACAATCAAAACGGCAAAATCATTAACAGCTGGCAATAGGACCAAGAAATCCAACCTCAAGTCGACACCAATTACCTACATCACCACGCTAGCGGACGTCGCCCATCAGCACCATGCCAAAGCGTCTACGCCGAAGAAATACAGCGGCAAACCGATGGCGAAAGCTCGTGACGACAAAGAACTGCAGCAACACAAGACAGTCAAAGTCAAGCATCATCATTCGGAAAAGTCCAACGGCAAGTCTCTGGAGGTGCCAAAAAAGGAACCTCTGAATAATCCAGCAATGCTCAGGTAAATTGAGGGAGTCGTAAAACTACAAACAGAATAGTAAAACACTGATACTGGTGATAGGAGCCTACGATGAAATTGGGTTGATATCTGGAAATGATCACTTAACCGAACGTGAGGGTGAAGGGTAAATTGCCAATTATTACAACCAGCTCGATTATTGCACACCTCTTTTATAAACAAGATTTTTATCCCTTAGCAAGTTCATCATCGGAACCAATGGTTTTACTTTATTTTCGAATAAAAACTTACAACGGGCGGAGATCATTTGGCATAAAGAAGTTTGTCATAAAGCCATTTGCCATAATATTGATTGCAATAAAAGTAATTTCTCATAAGGTTGTTTGGAATATTGATCGTTAGTTATAGTAGACTTAGCATAAAAGCTTTTTGACATACTAATCATTGGGCATAAAGGTCCTTCATATAACAGTCGTTTGGCATAATGAGCTTAAAACCAAGGATTCCGTAAGGATTCCACTAATGATTTTTGGTATAGTGTTGAACGAATTGATACCATAAATGATTAAGGTACGCCGGGGCAAGTGAGACCCAAAAAAAATATTGGTCAGACAAATTGTCCAATTTAATTCTCTCAATCAAATATTTATCGGCGTATTTGCTGATGTTTGCACGAATAGGTAGTAAAGATTGCAAAATATTTAAAACTTTAGAAGAATGTCTGTTCAATTAGCTATAAGACTCGATTACCTCGCACTGCGGAGTAAGTGGGACACATTCAATTAAATTTGTTAACACTTCAATCGTCGCTCTGTTGTATTTTGTACAACACTACTGAAAAAACCTCGCTTTTCGTTCACAACAGCAGCGCGGTGGCAAACCGCGCGACGACTGGAAGGGTAATCATTCTCTCTGTTTGTATGTTCTGTGATATTTGTCCACCATGTTATACGAGGCATGCTTGGCTGCTCCAATGCGCCCATTTTGGCGCAAAAATCCTCGTTCATCTAATGTCGGGACCAGTTGATACAGTTTGCTCGTTCTTGGAATCGTTTGAAGATTGTCCTTCATTGCAGTCTTCTGGGTAAGCATCGCCATCTCTTCTGGAAAAAAAGTCCATTGCACTTGCCTAAAGATGACTGCCTTGGACGCCTGAAGCTCCTGTTGTTGTTACTCACCAACCATCTTGGATCCGATTTTATCCATGAAAGAGTCGTTGTACTATCAGTCCACAAGAACCGCTTCGAAAAGGAGATGGAATGATTTTCTTCAACGAATTTCAACATTCTCACACCAAGGACACATCCCTGCAGTTCTAGCCTGGGTACCGACATAGGTTTTAATGGCGCCACTTTTGCCTTCGCAGCCGCCAGTGAACAACTTCCATATCCGTCTTGATCTGTCACACAAATGTAAACGACGCAGCAATAGGCAACAGGACTCGCGTCTACAAAGATGTGTAGCTGAGCATTTTCGTAGGTCTGTTGCGTTGCCGATAAACAGTACCATCTTGGTATACCATGATTCGTATGAAGACGTGTTCTATGAACTGGATCATTTGTACCCAGTCTTTCCATCGGTTGAACTGATGGTCTGTAACTTTCTCGTCCCAGTCGATTCCTGTTTTCCACAATTCTTGGATCAGTACCTTTCCATGGATTAAGAAGGTCGCAAGCATCCCTAGGGAGGTCGAAAAGTGTCATTACAGAGCGAAGCACTTGACGTTTCGTGGGACCTGTAGAGGTTTCTATCAGTGCGCAAACCTCTTGACTCATCTGAGTCGCAAACCGTAATTCATCCGTTTTTGTTACCCACAGCAATCCCAGAACTCGTTCAGTATGCTCCTTGTTAATCAGGTTGATATTCTCATCGCCGTTAACAGCTGGCTCATTGAGATACTGTAACACTGCATCGCTGTTGGCATTCCAGTATCGAAGGATGAACCCGCCGTTGCGGTGAACTAGCCGTACATGTTCGGCGATCTGTTTAGCTTCATCCTCATCTTCAAAACTATCCAGATAATCATCGACATAATGGTTGTCGACTATGCGCTGGGCTGCCTGAGGGTACTGATACGAGTGCTCTTGGGCATTTAAGTTCTTAACAAACTGTGCTGATGCCGGAGAGCATGTGGCCCCGAAAGTAGCCACGTCCATAATATATTGCGACGGAGGCTGTTCTGTATCACAGCGAAACAGAAATCTTTGAGAATGTTTGTCTTCTGGTTTAATCAGTATTTGATGAAACATCTCTTGTATATCGGCGCTAACGACCCATCAACATTTGCTGCTGCGTCCCATATGATGCGTACCTTATTCGTTTTATAGGATTTGTTACAGCTCCCAATGGTAGAAACCAGACTCTTCTGGGATCGGCATTAGCAATTTCGTCTTCGGTTGCCACGTGAGCGTACCCTTTGTCAACATACTCCTGCACTTTCTGATGAGTTTTCAGCTTCAGACTCGAGTCTTTCTCCAAACGTTGTTCCAAACACTTCAGCCTACTGACGGCCTGGGATAGCTGTCTGGCAGTTCAAGTAATCTGTCCGCCATAACAGTCCCGTTTCGTACCGTTCGCCAACTCTACGCGTTGTATTCTGCAGAAGTTGTAGAGCACGTTGGTCTTCTGTCGTGAGAATGGGTTTCGAAGATCCAACTTCTTCAACAACAAAAAAGTTTTTCACCGTGTCTCGTTAGGTGTGCATTCACATATATGAAAACTATAGGCTTCCCGATCTCCTTCTCTTTATTGGCCGTAGACACACTACCCGAGCCTTGTCTTTGTACCTATTGGTTCACGCACATCTCCTTCCTTTATTTTCAAAGGCACGGCAAGGTGTAAGTTATCTACTCCGATCAAAATGCCAGGTGTAGCATTTTGATAGCTTCGTAACGGAAGATTTTTCAAATAATCAAAGCGCTTAAAGGTCTTATCATAGTAGAAGCTTTGCTTTGGTAAATTTAACGATTCTACCGTTTGGGTTCCAACCAGTTTGTACTTTTGTTGCTTATCCACACTAGAAATGGAAATCGACACAATCTGGGAGTTTTCTCAGTTCGGCACGTGTTGGCCGTCCAGCGTAGACAGAGCGGTGCGGGGCTCCCAATAACTTCCAACTTGGCCATTAGATCCTGCTCATCCATCGTAACAGATGACCTTTTATCAAATAATGCAAAGGTATTCACTCTTCCGGTATCACCATATAGTGTGACTGGAATTATTCTGAAGAGAATACTTGAAGTCATTCGACGGTGCGTATGATTTTCTGCTAGTTGTGTAGAAATAGCATTCGATGGCCGTTGAACCGAATGCAGGAGCGGATGATGTTTATGTTGGCATCCATCGGTTCCACAGCGTGTATTCATCCGGCACGAGCGTCGATCATACCTGAACAGACAGTTCTGACAGACTCCTAATGAGCGTATTTTTTGCCATCGGTTATCTACGCTAAGCGATTTGAATTCAAGACATTCTCGAATACGATGACTTAATTTGCTGCAGTTGACACATTCGATCTTATCGGTCGGTTTCGAAACTGGTACTTCAAATGTTCCTTCACGGCCCGAAGTGTGTGAATTGAGAAAATGTTTCTGCTTCATCCTCTCTCATTCGTGCTCTTTCCCGATAAACCGCCTTTCCTCCGATTCAAACGAAAGCATTCTTGGAGCGTCCTTGACGACTTGTTGCATGTAATTGCAGAAAGTACGCAAATCCACGTTATTGACACCCAGTGATGGCATTTTCCTCAGTGTGAGGGAGAGCGGTGCGTTTTGTTACACGCACTCTTGATTTCAGAGTGAGAGCACACTCTCAAGTTAATATTCACCACTGCTGATATGGTGAGCGCACTGACTAAGGGAGAAGAGATGATCACTTGTATCACTCAATACTAGCATGCACTAGGGTGTAATTAAAGAGCACCGACGATTCTCTACGGTGAGCGTATTTTGTTCACCACAGTGAGCACCGAGGTGAGCACTGCAGAGCGAGCTCTACCTTTTGCACTGGAGTGTTCACTGATGTGATGGATTTAAAACGTCATTGGAATGATTAGATACCTATTATATTTTTAAATATTGAATGGGTGTTATGATATAGATGCATGTACATGCGTACATTATCTAAAACACCCCCGAAAGTGTTGTACATCGATAGAGTCTCTCTCTTTAGCGATGCAGTATTTAGGGTCCATTCACAAATATCATAATGCTGAAGGGGGTGGGTGGGTGGCCTTAAGATGTTACAGCTCATACAAAATTTAAAACATACTCATACAAAATGCGTTACGAGGGGGTGGGTGGGTGTCAAAATGATCATTTTTGGCGTTATGAAATTTGTGAATAAACCCTTATGGCAGCGCGCGGCACCGGAAGTTTAGATATTTGCGGACACGCAGCCGTCTCCTAAGATATGGAACAATCGAAGTTTTGCTCACTTTTAAGTAAAATCTTTATGGGAGATGTCTTATCATTCACCGCAAGAAATTTGGGAAAAATGCGGATAAGTCAATGTTAATAGCATCGTGTTTTGTTGTTATCCTTCCGGTTGTCGCGCAGTAGGTTGAAGCTCCACCGCGTCTATGCTGTTTAAGCGAGCTTTACCACATGCATTGTACCAGAACCGCGGCCACGTTCGAAACCATGGGTAGGACAAATGTTAGAAAATAATTTGAGCACATGGAGCTAAGATAAAATTTAATCCCATGGAATCCTAGACTGGAAATTGAAAGTTACTTTATTTGAGGGGCGCAAACGCAAAGGGAAGTTAGTGATATTTTGGTCGGATTTTAGGTGAGTTGAGGAAATCTACTATTTCCAAGCGTTCTAACGATATTTTCATGTGATTTTTCCGCTCAACAGAAAAATAATATAATTTAGAAGACAGGGCTAGTGGCAAGTGAGTACATGAAAAAAGACCCTTAAACGGACCAAAACCGAGACTGAAGTGATACCAAATAGGATCCAAGAAAATCAAACGAAACCTAATAGGAGTCAAGAGATAAGAGTTTAATTCTTCTTAGCATCAGAGCAGGCATTTCTCTTAGATCTAAGATTTTTTTGAGAATTCCTTGTGACGATAAGTATTACTGGATGTGTTTTTTTTTACATAATTTTCTCTAAAAATTCATCACAAAATTTATTCAAGTATTCGTGTTAAGTTATTACTCCAGAAATTTTTAAAGGCGTTCTTTAAGTAATTTTTGCCCGAGGAATTTCTCCGATAATTTTCCTAAAGAATTTTGTTTAGGCTTCCAAAAGATTTATACTTGGATTTTCCCAAGGAGGGCCACAGAAATTAAATTTCTCCGAAAATATTTTCAGAAATAATCTGAATTTCTCAAAAAAATCTTTTAAAAAATTTTCAAGAGTGTGTGTTAGTGTAAGTGTCTAGTATTAACTGGTGTGAAAACTTTTATCTTGAAGATTGCATGGGATTTTTTTGAGAAACTTTTTGAAAATGTTTGGAGTAACTGCAGGAGTGATATTTGGGTGAAATGCTCGAAAAGTTCCTAGAAAAAATAGATTTGTTAGAAGAAATCTCAATGAATTGTGGGTTTCCTGGGGGGAAACATAGATGAATTCTTGAAAGAATCCACATGAACAAGCAGAGGATTTCTTGCAGAGTTTCTAGAAAAAGCTAGTTTTTTTTAAACTCTGGAATAAATCTTTGTGCATTTCCTCAGAAGGAATTCTGTAAAAATCTGTAGAGCAAGAACTGGGAGAATTAGTGAAAAAATATCTAGAGGAAAATTAAAGTAATTCCAACTTTTAAACTTTTTAAGTCAATACCAACTTTATCCTTTTTAAACTTTTTAAATCAATTTTAGTAAACAAATTTGACAACAATAAATTAAACTGCTTGCCTTTACAACCCGTGAGGTTGTTCTTATTCGCTCAACTAATTCTTAATAACAAATGGATCAACAGCAAAATTTACGTGAATTTGTGAAGTTTATTTATCTTTGTACGGAAGTAACACGAATAATTACCAAATGGATTTATAAATGATGCCACAAAATATCGATAGGAATTTAATCAAATCATTTCTAGAAATTACCTAATAACTTCTTCCAGTAATTTTCACGGCAATCCTGAATCAGCCAAAAGCTTCTAGAGAGTGGGCTGCGAGAATTTTACTTGAATTGCTCTGAAAATCATCAAGAGATTCAGCAATGCTTTGAAGGATTACATCAAGAGTAATCGAACGTTCAGAAATTGCTAGCACTGTCACACTCGTGATGTGTATAACACGATGCGACTGGTATTAGAACATTCCATTACTACCATGCCCACACAGTTACGGATCACCCACAGTGACGGATCACTTTGGCATTCAACACCGGATAACTCGCTCAAAACATAAACGTTAACGTAAAACATATTTTTCCCATGTTATACTATTTTTCTTCTACCATTTGTAATGTTAAGCACAACATTCAACCGCTAAATAACGGTGTATTTGACAAATATTTAGTTGGTACCACACAGCTTTCATTATATGGTCGTTTTCTGTAAGAAGTGCCGTCAGCATTCATAAGCTTCCACAGGTGGTAAATTCAAATGTTATAGCATAAAACATGCTCGTTCGCTTTGATTTAGTATGAATTCATGTTTGGAAAACATTTTTCTTGATTGTTGATTCTAAATACCGAATATTAGCACTTCTAACTAGTGATCCATAATATGGACCAGGAAATGATTGTTTACCACGGTTATGGATCACTTCCAAAGAATGTAGATTTCTGCCATTCTAAGCATTGGATTCTGCACTTTCGGATAATAGCACTAAGGATAAAACTAATAAAACATCAAGGTTTGTAAATTTCATTTTTTAGCCGACAAAAATGGGTGGGAAACTTGGTGTGGAGCGAAAACAGTTCATGTCTCAGTTACTTCAATGCAATATTACACAAAAAAGGGCATTTTACCCTTGTTTCCATCTCTAACACTGCTATTTTTTGCAGTAATATGTGACACATAGTTAACTTTCGCCAAATTATGCAATACAGATGCATTGAGTTGAAAATCTTTTGATTTTGCGCACTGATCCGTAATATGTCACAATTTGATCCATAATATGAAAATTGATCCGTAATATGGTTTTCAGAAACCAATAGAATTTTTAGTTTTTATGCAATGCTATGTAAATATTACACTCAAAACAGTTTACTAACCAAAGTTACAATTTGAAACAATTCAATTCGTGCTTTTAAATTACAATTTTACGTTTTTCCATGTCGTTTTATTGAATTTTATAGGTTGGACTCCACATTATTTGATCCATAACTGTGGGGTCATGGTATATCCAAAGATTTTCAATAATTTTTCGATTATTCTCTAAGGATTTTCCAGAAACTTCTCAAGAATTACTTCGAGGAATGCTCAAGGTAAGTTGTCACAGAACACATACAGGATTGGCCGTAAATGTTTTTAGGAAACTATTCATTGATTATAAATTCCATAGAGGATTTCTCTATTTATGTTTAACTGGCTAAAAACGTTTCTTGTAGTAATTATTTTAGTTAGTTTCCCAGGGTTTTCACTATAGATATTGTCAATTCTCACGAGAATACAATGAAAAACCATATCGTTTCTTCTATCCTCTAAAAGAATGAATACGACATTGATCGAATTTGTATGTATATTGGACAGATGATGAAGAGTTTAATTTATTTTTCATGCTTTCTGCTGATCTGTTTTTTTTTTTGTTGTTGAATCGTGGGTAGGACAACCCGTTGACTACCCAAGTATTTTTGTACGTAGTACATGTCCTACCTGTCCTACCCGCTTCCCGCGCCACTGCATTGTACAAAATACAACATCGCAACTACTGAAGTGTTACTACTTACAGTAGACGATTTAATGCCCGCCAAATCTTCGGCACATTCCAAGCTATTATAATTATAGTTCCTTGTACGAAAGTTGAGCCAAATAAAAATAACATGAAAAATCAAATCTCGCGTTCAGTATCATAAGGGCGTATATACAGTTTTGGCGGGAAATGAGATTTCGTTATATTTGAATTCTATAGGTCCGAAACTATAACCCTACCAAAAATTATTACTTAAAACATTCTAGAAATATCATATTTTCAAAAAAAAATTTTGACGTAACTACAAAACTGCAATGGGAACAAAGATATGTCAGGCGTAACTTTTCTGGTCATCTTCTGTTGAAGTTGCGCCAACAGTGATACTGTTTCGTGTTTTACAAAATGGCTAACAGAAAATATTTGCTGCACCGTATTATTTCTTCATTTTACACAAGATATGCGAGTGATGTTAAAATAACAGTTTTCAGTAAATTTGTGTTACCATCATTGAACACAGCACAGCAGATTCTCGTACAGGCAATGTTGTAGGAACAGAAAAGGACTACTAGGAACCAGTGTACAATATAATTCGAACAAGTTCTAGTTGAAAATTAACTACCTTTCCCTATATCTTAGCCGTAAGCGATACATGAACACCAAAATGATATTATAGAAAAAAGGGGTGTTCTATTAATTGTAAATTTGTCCAAAGTGTACGTACTAGAGAAGCTGGTTCAATTCCAGTAGGTATGAAATTTTAACAAAACATTATTAGAGACTCTCAGAGTCTGTTTAGTGTTATAAAAATTGTAAATTTATCAAGAACTAATGATTTTGCTTCGTGGCGTAACTTTTGCCAATGCGACACACCGGCGTAACTACAATTTATCTCATTTTCCAGCATATTTTACGTGCACTCCATATGGCACCGGATACTCTAATGTCGTGATAGTATTTGTACAAATTTTCAGTTAAATTCACTTTGAAACAAAAATTACGTCAATTTTTTGTTTGCTCAAAACTTCAATGTCTCGGTTTCTTCGAAACTGCAGTTACGCCCTTATGATACTGAACGCGAGAAATCAATGTTCTAATGTGAAATGTTTATTAGATATCTTTGCAAGTTTCTCGGCATTGTTACCAGAATAATAAATCTGAGATTATTGTTGAGAATTTTTCCGCTGTATTTTAGTATCAATATTACCAATGTTAAAAGGTATGCTCCAATACCAGACAACATAATGAAGCTTCTCGAAGTAAATGTACCAAGATAATATGAACTTGTACCTCTTTGAATGTTTCCAGGAAAAAGAATTTTAAACATTTACAGTTGTGTTCAGAATAATAGTAGTGTTGTAACATTGTTTCCCTATGACTACAAATATTATCAATTTCATGATCACAAAATATTTTTTTTACAGTATTGATTAAGAAGTTAAGCACAGTGAAATAGCTCAAAATACAAGTAGTTTTAACAATAATAATATTTGCAGTATTATGAGTTATTGAATTTTTCTTTACTCATCGTTTAAACAATTTTCACCCTAACTTTACACTTATAAACAAACCAATTTTTATAAAAATGTTGCTGAACAGAAATTTACAAAAAGGAACTATTATTTTGAGTATTTCACCTGGTGCCTAACTTTTTTATCACTACGATGATTTTTTTTTAAATTTTGTGATAATGTAATTGAGAATGTTTGAAGTTTTTCGTCAAAAATTTATACCGATCACTCATAGGAAAACTTGGTTACAACATGCCAAAATAGAGCATTTTGTTTGAAAATTGACTTTCACTACTATAATTCTGAACACAACTTTTAATAATCAAACATAATACCCATGTAATATTCAAACATTTGAACTACGATCATCCTTTGTTATGCTTCTAAGATCAAAAATACGATTAATAAAAGTTCCATGTCAGGACTGCCGAACGTACGGCCCGCGACGTCATTTTGTACGGCCCGTGAAGAGTTTAAAGATTCTTCTCATAGCTGTCCCGTTGTTTGTTCTATTTATTTAATGTTAAAAAACTCTCTGTCTCTGAATGATGAAAATGAGGGGCCCAAACGCAATTGTAAAGGGTGTTAGTGGCATTTTGATCGATTTTGATTTAGGTTACTGTTTTCAAGCTTTTTTGCGGTATTTTAGATGATTTTTCCGTTAAACAGAAAAAACAACATAATTCGTAGATTTGATTTTTGGCTCTCATAAAATTTGTATGGAATGAGAAATTGCTGCAAACACTTAAAACTCGTTTTTCTTAAAAACAAACTTTTATCACTTCCACCCCTTTGCTTATAAATCCCTCAAATGATAGAATTTCAAATTTTGAATTTAATCAATTTGAAGTTCATAATGAGAAACCATACTTTTCAAATAATTTTATGAAGATTGTAAGAACACTCATGTCATGTTTTTTTCTTCGATATTTGATGAGAAAAAGTGATTTTCAGTCAAACTTAACTATCTCGCGTATCCTACAATTCTTACAGAATCCTGGATTATTCCTAAATGTCACTTAGGCTTCTCACATATCTCTCTGCAGAATCATCAAATAATATTGGGTTGAATTGTGACATTTTTATAGTAAGTATCTTATAACATTGCCTTAAATGTTATATTGGAATCATGTCCAAGATTCCAATATAAAAATTTAAGGCAATTTTTTAACGATTCCTGGACGAAATTCTGCAAAGTCTTGAATACAACTGCTTTGTAAAATTTTTATAGAAAATGAGACGGATTCTCACTGGAGGATACTCAAAAACGATTGATCTTATCATTTTTTTCCAACAGAAATTTTATTTTTCTTAATCGTTTAACAAATATGTTGGAAATGCTTTGGTCCGCCGCGAAAAATTATTTCTGAAATCTTGCCCACGGTTCAAACATTATTAGGCAGAACTGCTCTATGTGTACAAAACTGGAGGCCATATTCGTACATTCCAGTTCAGACGAGTTCGTTTGGTGCTTTCTATAATTTCGATAATTTAGATAAAACAAGTAGATATATATTTCCACGCAATGATCATCAGATAGCTAATCACATAGGCTACCACTCTGCCATTTAGTCACTCTTGAATGACACGGAAATAAGCCAACATTGAGCGAAGAAACTCCCCTTTCGGTAAATGCAACGCACCTTGCGTTTGGGAACAAAACAGGTTACACGTTGCAGTTTCCGTACTTCACATTAACGCGAAATATTGTTCGCGCCCAGCAGGGAATTTACATATCACCAAGCATAGAATAGTGCGCTCACCAGCCATGCCATGCACTGCAGTGCCGCACTGGCGTGGATAACACTGGTGAGTTCGCCGGAGTGAGAGATCTAGAGCGCGCGCAAAATTCATTTCACCAGTGTGGTGAGTTTCTGATTTCTCTTTGCTCTCACCACACTCGAACTCGCGCGCTCTTGAATGCGTGGTTCACCACAGTGAGTGTATGTATTTTCTCGTATGTGGAGCGACTGGATGCTCCTCAGTGAGACAGATTCACTTACACGCTAGTGCTACACACTGGTGAAATGCCATCACTGTTGACACCACGTCGGAATCCGGTCCACACCATCTTTTAATCCGACGGCAGCTTGGCTACCAACTCCTGTATAGGCCAGGAGAAGTGGATGAACTTGTCATTCATTTTTCTGTCAAATCTCATACAAAATCTACTTTTTCTTTGACAGAAATTCACTCTAGGTGAACCACTTCCCCTGGCCTATTAGCGTAGGGTTTGCTAGATGACTGAGTTCATTCGCAGCCTCGATGTGATCGCACAACGCTTGTATAGCTGTTCCATATTCAACGAGTCCCTCTAATCAATCGGCCCATGGCGCAGGAATCGATCGCACCTTCTTAAGAAGTGCGTTAATAAGAAGCTCCGGGTGACCGTAGTAGCGCATTTGCAAAGCATCGATGACTTGATGTACGCTTGATGGTATCACTAGGCGGCTCCTTACGCTCTTCAGCGTACTCCCTTTTAAACACCTCTGCAAACGTATTATATTTTCTCCATCGGAATAGCCGCATGCTGCCGTCGTATAATTGTAACTGGAGATAAAAATGAGCCATTCTGCTGGGTTCCTGATGAATACGGGAAGATCTCTGGCCAGCGATTGTCGCGCTGCAAGCTGCTGGGCGGTAGGTCCTAGTTATGGCTCAACATGGGTGACTCTAGGGGGAATGACGGGGTGAAGCTCTTGACGTGTCGAGTGAGATCGGTTCATATTGGGAACACGATCGTACGGATTCGAGTATGTGCCAACTTGCAGAGACTCAAAGTGGGAGGAGGATTTTTGGTATTGTTAGCGGGAGGACTGATATCGAAAAAAACTAGTGCTGTTTTTAATTAGAGTGTAGGAAATGGCCGGACGTTTACCTGTTTGATCCATTTGACGTGGATGGGGAGGACTCCTGTACTTGGACCTGGCTGCATCGTTGGTGGAAGAGTCAACGGTGGAGGCTGCGGTTTTGTCTGCTGGTTGACATGGAAGCCTTTTTCCATACGCCTCATGCTGGTCTCCAGTTGAGCTCGAAGTTCTGCTACGTCTGTGTGAGTCGGCATCCGGTCGGTTGATGTGGCGATGGCCAAAGATGCTGCCGGGACTTGCTTAGTAGCGTCAGGACGCTCCGGGTGAAGCTGTTGGTTACCTAGGTCCGTTGGAGTGGCAGCTTGTTGAGATAAACCTCCAACTGCGCCTTTTTCTTTATCGTCAATGGTGTGATTCACCCAGTCTTTCATCCGTTGCGTATTTGCTTCCTGATCTATGTTACTCGATCGATCCTTCGTCTTTTCTGTCGTTGCCGCTTTATTCAACAGTTCCTGTTGTTGATCCAGAAATTTCATTTGCAATAACAGGTTCGCTCATTTTAACTCGATCTCTTGCTGCTGCTTCAAACGTTCAAGCTCTCGAGTAAGAGATGAACCGGTTTTGATGGAGTGCCCACTTTTTCCAGATATGCTGGGAGCGGCGCGGCATTTAGCACACACCCACACGCGTTCGCTCACTGATGCATCGACGCCGGCACATGAAAAGTGACACCAGGCATCACAGGCGTCACACTGAACGAAGTTGCCGGTTACATCGAGCCTATTGCAGGTTATACAGCTTACTTCATCAACCTGAGGAGGTTGTAGATCCAGCGACTTGGGCATATTCAATTATTTGAAGAATTGTTGCGGTAATAAAAACCCTTGCACTAAGGTTCGACAGCTATATTTGTTCAGCTTCAAAGCTATAAATAATCATAGTTCTAGGGATCATACTGCCTGAATCGCAAGTCAGTCCCATCTGCATTTTCGTCAAAATTGAGTTCAGTTTTCGACATATCTTCTAATGCTTTTTCTGCTGCACTAATGAGTTAATATGATTTGTTCGGAAAATTTAGGGGAAAAAACAGCAAGTCAAATTGTCCCATAATGAAAAGTAACCGCATATCAGTCTCACTACAGATTTCCGCACAGTGTAACACAAAAATGAACCTTGTTTTGATCATCTTTATATTTTTCTCGGAAAAATATCGTAGTGAAAAGCAAATTGTGAAAGTTTCATTAAGATTTGAACATGTTCCAATCCTCCTTTTTACAGTTGGGACTGACTTGCGATTCACAGCAGCATAGCAGTAATAGATTTTACAGGGCAACTTACAATTTAGTGCTTTTAAGTTCAAAATAGGGTTAGGGTATAACAAATTTCCGCATATATCTTTGAACCTATCAATAGGTCATAATAATATGTAATTACTAATGAAGAGATATTCGAATTCAATTGTAATACTTTTGATTAGGTGAAGGTATTAATAAACGAATATTATTGAATAAATTTCCTGCTAACAATAGAGGATCACTTTTATGCAGCTTTCTCGATTACACTTTAATCCCGTTGACGACAAACGCTGATCGGTGACAGCCGAACAATGGATTTGTCTATAACGGGTGTCATTACATCATCCGCTATTGGTCTTCACCCTTTCGGTATTGATCATTGCTGAACAATATATCAAAGTATTTTTGCTGGACACATATTTGATGTAATTAGGATATCAATCATAGCATATGTAATATTTTTAGCAGAAAAGTTTCTTTGGTTTCAATACACAGTGGTTACACTAGCAGATTTACGCGGAAAGATGCATTTTGTAACAGTTTGTACAGAGAACGAAACATTAGACAAAAATTGTTGCCTACAAATTTGATTTTATAAGTTAGGTCCTTAATTTGGTGTTGTTCAAACCACCCTTATGGTCCACGTTTTCGTATAAATTGTCTAACTTTCTTATTAGTAGAAATTATGGTACACCAAAACACTTGCATTTACGGGAATGACTTGAGGACCCATAAATTTAACAAGAAACCTCGTCATCCCGTAGGGCTCAAATAGTAACGTTACAAATGTAAATTTATGTTCAGTGATTTGTCTACTTGTGTAAATTATCTTAATTTATTAATTTTTGTAACATATTCAATGCACTTTTGCAAATTTCGTTGAATACACAGAAAATGCATACTTTTAATACAGTATTTGTAATGTAATCTTACTATTACTGTATGAATACCTTACATTTTCTGTTTAGACAACGATGTTATACAATTTTTATATTAGGTCTCATTTTGGTTTTGGTTTGGTTATACAATTTTTATATTAGGTCTCATTTTGGGTTTATACATGCTTCAGCTAAACTATAAACCATTCAATTTCAAGAAAATTTAGTTCTTAAATAAACGAATTTAAAGCTTTACATAGGGTGGTTGAGTCAGAGATTTACGAACAATTCTATTACTGGAAGACACAACTGCTTAAATAATCTGAAGTTTTCCCTGCTTTCATATTTTGCTGCTCTTTAAAATCATAATGTTATAATTGTTATCGGCATTGTAGCTGTAAATGTTTTCATCAGAAATTTTCCTTATAACTAGCTTTTTAATGAGTATGTGGATTCTATAATGGAGTCCTGAAATGTTCTAAGGCAGACTTGTCTAACTTGTTTGGCTATTGTTCGACAAGTAAGTTGCAAAACTAATCTGTCATAAGCAAATTTTACCTCAGGTCAAAATTTGGTAATTATTTCTGACTGATTCATTCAGAAAAAATCGAATTTATATCAAACTCTTTGTAAGCTTGTTATCAATTGAAAATCAGCCAAAAATGTTGGCTGAGAAGGCGAAAGAAATATTCTCACAACACTAAATGCATACTTTTTCCAGATGTAATTCACTCACGAAAACAAATTGCTCTTTGATTGATCGTCTCAAAAATAACTGACAATTCAGAAGAATGACAACAGTAATCAAATTGTCTGCTTGTATATCTTGCGACTGTTTCATTTTTAAATTTACGAATGCGGGAAATAGTCATATTTGACACCCACCCACCCATGTGGAACGGTTTGTGCATGCGTATTGCAGGTTTTTTTATGATCCGAAATATCTCAAGGACACCCATAAGTTATTTTATGCCGAACGTCCATTATGATCAACGTATTTTATGCCTTACATCTGTTATGCACAATGTCTTTATGCCTATCGTCCATTATGTCTAACATTCTTATGACTTACGTCTTTATGCCCAATGGGGTATACTCGCTTTAGCAAGTCTGACTTATAGAGAAATGATATCAAAATACATATTAAACGTGAGCAGCGTTAAATAATACTCAAAACTTGAGTTTCCTGGTTTTAACTGGTTTACGACACGTTAAACGTGCCGCAATTCTCCATACAAGTTGAAAATGGATTTAAAAACTATAACTGTTGCACAGTTAACATGCTAGTAAAACAATAATATTTTTTGTGCCATTTCTTGGCATTATTATCTCAACTTTCAAGAAGAATACTCTCTTGAAAATTTACCACAAATTTGCTACGTCTGAAGGTACACTTGCCCTTGAGTACCTTATATGTTTTTCCCACAATTCAGTGCCCCTGAATAAACTAATGTGGGTCATGCTCATTTGGCTATGCTGTTTTTTCAATAATAATTGGCATAGCAACATGTCACATTTCAATCACAAATTCAACCTTATTTCTAAGAGTTGTTGTTCTTAAATTCACATTTCCATTTCTACTCTTTGTTTATCTATTTTTTAATATGGGCTACTAACACTGCTTAAAACTTTTGTTCCTTTTAACCTATAGTTATGCAGTATTGATATTCGCGTCAGAAAGCAATGGATTGTGCCTTTCGTTTAGGACCAGCTTGGAGTTCCCGGAATTCACCCAAACTTCCATAGTAGCTTCAGAGGGTCCACTTGAACAAACTTTTCGGGGTGTAACCTCAGATTTTTAAAAGTTGATTTTTCCCATATAAAAGTGGGCCACTTTATTGTAGCTGCATGCATTTGGTAGCTTCGAA
The DNA here is from genome assembly GCF_002204515.2 of Aedes aegypti. Lineage (NCBI taxonomy): Eukaryota > Metazoa > Arthropoda > Insecta > Diptera > Culicidae > Aedes > Aedes aegypti. The sequence continues at coordinate 160,334,027 of NC_035107.1, read as the reverse complement.
GGGAGCAAAGTCATACTTAAGTTTTTTGGGTTAAATCGTGTTATTAGTTTATCACAAGGTATCAAGCATTAACCCGTTAACGCCCAAGGTATCCGACAATTGTGCTTAAGATTGTTATCAATAGTGAGATTACCATAAAATAAACACAGTTTTAGGAAAAAAAATTAAAGTCTACGGTGAGGATTCAAAAAAATCTTAAAAGTGTGTCGCCGATTTCTGATAGCTCCAAAGAATTATTTTGCATTTTATTAAGACAAAATTAATGCTAGTTGATCCTTTAGAAACAATAAGCGTTGTAAAAAATATTTTCGGTTGGAAACGTTCAACTCTTTTACTACCACGTGAGTGAAAACTTACGCTTACAACAAAGGGTCCAGAAAAAGTTAGAAGTCCAACTTTGACAATGCATATCTCCGTCGTTTTTAAAGCGATTTTCAAAATTTTTGCTGCAATGGAATTAGACACTTTTTGAGATCAATTTTCATTTGAAATTTATTTAAGAAGATAGTATACCCAAAGTTTTTTAAACAAAGTTTTCTTCTTAGTGTTATCTGGAACGGATTTGTGGCACAAATTAAGCAATATTTGAGGTGATAAATTATCGTTTCCTTGGTGAAAACAAATTCCGAAACCACAATTCACATGTTTGGGTTGAAAGATAATTTTTTGATTACACTCAAAATTTGTTTTAGTTCTAAAGCCTCGAAAAAATCTGTTTTTGAATCTTTTTACCTGTAAATCAAAATTCGACCCTGTGACATGTAGTTTTTTCTACATGAATTTGATAGTAGAAGACCAGTAAATATTTTTGGGCAGACATAAAAAAATTTGAATACACTTAAAATATCTTTTAATTAAAAAAATAACGAAAAATTTAATTTTTCAACACTGTTTACCTATAAAGCAAAATTCGAAGCAATAACTGATGGATTTCGAGACTTAAACATGACTATTTCTATTGAATACATTTGTGCATAAATGTATTTTTTTGATTACAATCTAAATTGATTTCATTTTTGAAAATTACGAAAATCCCATTTTTCAAACTATTTGCCAATATGTCAAAATTTAATGCGATAACATATTGTTTTGTCGCTATAAATTTGATTATAGAAGTCTTATGAACATGTTTGCCCGAAAATAAAATTTTTGAGGCATTTAAAACTTATTTTACTTCAAAAACTACGAAAAGCCCTTTTAAAACTTTTTGCCTACAAATCAGAAATTAAAAACAATTTACCATGTTCCCCGACAAACAATCTGGAGAATGTTCGAAGCTGTTTTACTTTCTTTTCTTGGCGAATAATGAAATCGTATTTGTATTTTTTTCATAGATTGTGTGTTAGTTTGTAACTGGTGATAAATGTTAAACTAGAATGAGTATAAAGTGATATATAATTGGGATCTGTTTTTCCTTTTGATGTCATCCAATTAAATAAATAAAACAAAGACAACTTCATATCAATCAGCTTAGTTTCTGATTGTAAATAGAAAGTTTTTTTATACTTAGATTTAAATTAATAAAATTATGAAAAAAGCATTGTCTTACTAATAGGGTCCTAAGGCCCTGTCAAAATTATAGTGCCAAACGCTTAAATTTAGGCCAAAAACACATGTTTACTCAATTTTTTAATGTTTTCCGTTTGTTTAAGTCCAAAATAACATTTTTTATGTTTTTCTTAATATTTTGTCACACCCCTTGGCTTAAACTCAAATTTTGGGTGTATTTTGTTTTCCGTGTCCCTTCCGAAATGTCAGATAGGAACAACTCCAGTGATAATACTATAACCCCTGTGGTGTTTTTGTCGACTCATTGTTGGACCCAATTTTTAAATTAAAGTTTAAATATGATATAGTCGTTATTTGAGCGGGAAAAATTTCTAAAGTAGTTAAAGTAACATGCTCTTTCGTGTTATTAAATAAAAACAAGATTTCATTCAACATTTTAGTACTCTATCGTTTTTAAACCAAAATGTAATGCGATGACGCGTCAATTCGTCTTTTTCTGTCTACACATTTTAGGCAAACAAACTTAGGTTGTTTAAAAGCATGTCATTACTTCGAGCCTTGATTTAAGGTAAAAAGAGGTTAAATAGTTGGATATTTATTAGTTTTTCAATTAAAATAAATTTTGAGTGTTATCTAAATTTCAATTCTTGCTCAAACATGATCATGTCTAGTGGCAAATTATTGTCAAAAAAACAAAATTATCATTGCATTGCATTTTGATTTACAGACTAACAGGCTAAAACCTTGAGTTTTTAATAGCTCTTTTGGTTAAAAAATAAGTTTTATCAAGAAGCTTTATTTCTGCACTGACGTGTTGACTAGACTTCTACAATTAATGCATTTTCGAAGAATGTACATGTAATTACTATGAATTTTGATTTACAGGCAAGTATTTTAAAATAAATGATTTTAAGTAGTTTTTAGGTGAAATAAATTTTGAGTGTTTTTCAATATTCATATTTCTGTCAAACATATTTTCTAGAATGAAATTTTTTGTCGAAATAATTAAATGCTATCGATTTAAGTTTGGATTAACTAGCAAACAATTTAAAGCAATGAGGGTTTCTTCTAATTTGAAGATAAAACCAGTTTTGAGTGTAATCTGAAATTTTCATTTTAACCCAAATATGTTAAATTTATATAAGCAAATAAGTACTAAAAACATATGTAATCGCTTTGCATTTACATTGGATTGGGATTGGATGTGCAAATGTAAGGTACATTTGATCATGCTGTGGCACCAACTGGTGAGTGAATTCCGAAATTACTACTGAGTGGAAGATATGAGTTCCATAAAAAAGTGTTCCAAACATAATGTTTGGGAGCTGGTCCTTTTCCTTCCGAAGAGTGGACTGTATTTGGTGGCTACAAGTAGCTCTTCCCTTTGGTGGTTGAGGTGGACGTCCGTAGAAATTATTAGGCACTTCGGTGGGTTTCTCCTTGGGATTCATCCACAAAACTCAACACATCGTTTCACAATAACACAATTTACTTTGGTCCATTACACATTACATCAAACACCTTTATTTAAAACAAACTACAACATTTATTACACTACTCTAAAACATATATTTTGGGTCTGATCGGGTAAAATTGGATTTCGGCTCCGTCTGAGCCTTGGGGCGACGTAATTCACACTGAACTTCGGTAGTTGGGTGCGCGATACGAACCGTTTCGTCATCGGCCTTCCGTTGCCTTTCATTTACCACCAGTGACGATCTATGCTGTATCAAGGGGTTCGTCGATGTGACACGACACTCGAACACATAATATCATTATATTTTGAGTCATTTTCAAGTTATTTGCGCAAATCACTGTCCTCAAAATAGGACGCTGGGCGTTAATGGGTTAAATTTGCTTTGTGTAAAATACCAAACGTTATGTGAAACGGCTCCCATCCGAAATTCTATCACAGATCTGTGTGAAAAATACGATAAAATATTCTACCATACATTCCACAGTACAAATTAAAATGTGTTTTCTCGTCGTAACCAATCTGAACTCACGATGTACAAAATGCCTTTCTCTTTCGCTAAATTTGCAATGTTTTTCTTGTGCCTTTTACAGCAAATTGGGTCTTGGCAAGCTGCACATCTCTTCTAGCCATCACAAGAAGCGATTAGCGGTGGAGTCTCGCCACCATGGCCGACCCGATGACTCACATATGTTCGTGATCAAGCTGCCACCAAATCCGTACTACTACACCAACAATGGACCGGTTCCGGCGCCCAATGCGATCGAGGATGTAGGCAAAAAGGTACGTCAAAAAGTGGTCAACTCTTCCTCTCACCACCCTTCAGTGCTAGCCATAAATGGGAAAAAATCCCATTGATCATGTCGTGTTGCACAGGTTAATCCATCTAAAGCCAATAGGTCTGGCCCAGGCCTGCCCAACTTTTTTGAACCGCGGACCAAACCTCAGAAATAGAATTGTGTGGCGGACCAATTTTTAATGCACTATGAATTCTTACATTGTCTATAAATCAACCAAGTGAAAACAGAGTCCCAAAATTTCAAGAGCACATATCTGAAAAACCAGATCATCGATCATTCTGAAGATTTTATTGATTGTTCATCACCAGAGAGTGACCATTCGATCAAGTTTTTAGCTTAAACTGATATCTGGTTCTCAAGATATATGCTCTTTAAAATTTGTGTGTGGCTCTTTTACCTTAAAAATGATAGAACGGACAACGGCCAGATATGTGACGAGCCTAAAAACTCTTCGGGTGCCACACAAAATGAAGCCGCTGGCCACATGAGACTCGCGGACCATACGTTGGGCAGCCCTGAATCTAGCCATTCTTCGTTTGTGGTCGCAGTATCACACGCTCATTTGCGTCCATTCAGTCATGACGAAGGTCTCCTATTCACCGTCTTTCATACCTTAGGCCATAGAATAGGTAATCACAACAAAAATGGGAATAAAGGAGAAAACCCACAAGCATCGAAACTTAGTGTGAAACTACCCACTCATTTGTCTTATCGTTTATCATGAAAATGGAGCTCACGATTTCCACCTTTGGTGTTTGATATTTCAATCAAAATATTTGGTCGTTATGTTTATGTTGCAATGAAGATGATACATAGGACGGTTCTAATTTATTCGTATGTTGTGAAATGAATGAAATTGCAATTACATGAACATCTTTTGAGATTAAACCACCTACAATTTTACTCCACAAAATCGATTAAAAATAAATTAATTCATTATAATGTGTTGATTCAGTTTTGTTTTTTTTTTTCGAATAAAATTAATGTTTTATACCTACTTGTGCTGTGTGAGACAACACTATCATAGTAATTTTGTGGAAATAAATCAAGCTTTTATTAATGTCCATAACATATTATATTTGGAGTGCAATAATGCGAAGGAGTGTAAGTGATATTTTTGTCGGTTTGAGTTAACTGAGAGTACACTGGAAAATTGCACTGTTCTCAAGCTTTTAAACGGTTTTTTAGGTGTTTTTTCTACCCAACCTAAACAATGACAAAATTCGTAGAAGATAGGATTATTTTATTGGTCTCTATTCAACAAACATGGAATGAAAATTGCTGAAAAACTTCAAACTCGTTTTATTCATAAGCACATGCTTGTAAATTACTCTGTAAAACCATTCTTGTTAATTCTCTGTGTAACTAGGCTGCCCTCGGCACATATGGTTAGAATTCAATTTATGTTCCTAAAATATGTCAAAACAAGAGAAGAAGCATTTTGGTGCTTAAAATCTAGCTGCTTGGCATACTCGTAAACTAGATTATTAAATCAAAGAAATAGACTTAACATAAGAAGTGCAAATAATTTCAAGAACTTCTCCCAGGAACCTTCAGGTTATGAATTTTTCTATCTTTGGGTTGTGTTAAGCATAGGTATATTGTTAAAATCAGGAGTGTCTTCAACCTTCCACTTTGAAACTAGCACGCTTATTAGACATGACTCTTATATAATTTTGACAAGTGCGACCAAAACCTCAAAAATCAAAGTTGTTTGCTCCGAACGGTAATATTTTCCCCAACTTCCTTAACATATTGGTAGATTAAATACAAAGTTTGAAGCAGATTTATTGAATTTGGAATTTTGTGCAACTTTTTAAGTGGATTATGGACATTTGAGATCCACAATTCATCGGCTATTTATGAATTTAAAGAGAGCTCAAACCGCAATGGTATCTTCAGAAAAGTTGTTTGTAGATACATAAAGTACACCCGAGTTGAATATTTTTTTTTTGCAATTTCTCATCGTAATAGGCTGATTTTCATTAGGCCAATCTGTCATGAAACGGCCTACTTTCCTGCACTGAAGTATGCAGCGCCGGAATAGTCATTGCGCAACTGAAACCAGTGCTATAATGATTCATTACGTAACGCTTTCTCATTACGCAACTGTTTTAAGTTACGTAATGAATCATTACAAAACCATTTTTCAGAAATTGTAAAATGATGGTGAATGCATTCCGATATTATTTCTGATACCCTCAAGTGGTCTTCTACGAAATTGCAAAAAATGTTGTATGTAACTTGTTGCAGAACTCGATTTTTACAGCACTCGTCGTAGTTATCCTACTCGACAAGCCTCGTAGGATATATTTACGACTCATGCTGTAAAAATCATCGTTCTGTAACTTGTTCCGTAAACTACTATTTTCAATAAGTAATTCAAAGTACATTAGGCAAAAAAATCTACAAAAACATACTATTTAAAAAAAGTACCCTAGGATTTTAATAGCCCGCGAAAGCTGAAAACAAGAGCTTTCAAGTAAGGTTCAATTTGCGATAGGCCACTTTTGACGCGTTTAAGGGTATACGTAGTGCAATTTTTATTAAATAGTAACAACCCTATGATACGCTAATACGTGCTTTGCAATCATAGTTGCCATGAATGGCGTCCTGAACAGTAACGAATAACTCGCACCTATATATGCATACCATATGTTGGTATTACAGTCAACTGCCCATAACTCGATATTGAAAGGACCATCGAGTTAGGGAGGTATCGAGTTACAGAACATGAAACCAGTCCAAGGAATCATTAAATTAGCAATGAAATCCAACTTTGACTATGGTTCTTTAACTCGATATCGAGATACGGATTATCACGGCGTGTTTGGTAGAACAATATCATCAAAAAAAAAAAAAATAGGTATCGCAAAATCTTTCACCATTCGAAAATATAGGTTTTTAGCTTTCATATGACGTGTTCCCAAAAAACCCACCGAGGGATCCTGAACATTTTTTTTTCTTTTAAAATTTTGTTCCTTCAAGTACATTAATATGATATGGTTTTTTTTTTATATAGGGTAAGTGTACCAGTTATGGACATAGTAGTGGTTCCCTATTTTGCCATACGTGATTACTTTAATGTCTTCAAATTTTGAAAATTTTTGTGTGTTGTAGTAGTTAGAATTAAGATATAACTTGATGTTAAAGCATTCAAAAAGATTTAAAATATCAAAGTTATCAAAATTTCTCATATGGTCAAATAGGGAACCACTATGGCCATAACTGGTACACTTTTCCTATATAGAATTTCCGCACTTCTAGCAAAGCTAGAAACTTTCACTTAACCCGGCTATCTAGGGGGGTCTGTAGCCTTGAGGTTACGCTTTCGCTTCATAAACGGAAGGTCATGGGTTCGATTCCCAGCCCCTCCACAAAAAACCCGTCCAGCCACCAGAAGACGCCTCACGGAGGACCGTGCTTTGGGGAGCACATCCATCCTCCGTCAGTATCAGATGGTGACTGAGACAAACTGACCCTCTTCGCAGGCAGCTAGCCTCACTAACAGCAGAGCTCTCTCCTACCTGCTCGGTGTAAGAGTAAAAGAGTAGGAGAGAGTGAAAGTAAGATGTAAATATAGATAAGTTGAAAATAGATCTGGATCGGTAAAGAAGAAGCTACAGATCAACTGATTCCGGCACAGTAGTGGCCACAAGCACAGAGTGCCTAAAAAAAAAAAAACGGCTATCTGGAGAGCACATGGGGTTTAGGCTCTGTGGTTCTCACTTAACGGTCTATTAATCAACGGTCTACTGCGGATGCACGTCTCGAGTGCGGTATCAGAGAAAAAAGGGGGAAACAACTCTGTACCACGTCACTTTTCTTTAGCTTGGGCTACAAGTCCGATGTCCTCCTGGAACTACCTCATGGTATTACTTCAGGAGGCAGAGGGATTGTTGATGCCTCTACGCCTTTGCGTCACCTCTTGCTCTATTCGATCTGGCTGCAATTTGTCTCTTCAACGTCACTCACATTTTGGGGCCGACCACACGCCTGGGCCATGTGAGAGTTATTCGATGGATGCTGCTGTGTTTTCTTGGTGCGCATGACTACATTTTTCTGCTCGTCATGCTCTACGGGCGGACCGGTTGGATGCCGAGGTCGGTCTTGCGATTCCGGTTGAGGGGTAACTTCCGGTTCGCAAGCGCCCCGACGACCCAAAGCCGGCGGTTCGTCGTGATCGATACTACTCGGCTTAGTTCCCGACGGTGAAGCTAGCCTACCCCGATGGAGAATACCTCGACGGAGGAATATCTCCCGAAACCGGTAACGTTACGCGTTCATATTCCGTTGTTGGCCGGTAGAGTGCGAAGTCGGCCCAGAGATTCCGGTTGGAGGATGGCTTCCGGTTCACTGGCGCTCCGACGACTCAAGCCGATGATATGCTCGCACTATTCAGAATAACCCCCGATCCTGCGATTCCGGTGGAAGGAAACTTCCGGTTCACAGGCGCCCCGACGATCATTTGCCGGTGCTGTTCCGCGATCTACTCAGCTAGTCCCCGACGGTGGACTTAGCCTACTCCGAAGCTGGCCGGGCAGATGTCGAGGTCGGTCCTGCGATTCCGGTTGAGATATATGATATGTAATCATTGTTAAACGCAGTTTTTTTTTGTCTCAAGCTCGATGAGAGTTAGAATTTCAAATGAAAGTTGAGAGTACAAAGTTATATAATATTACATATCGTAATAAACAAAACTATCCTATGTGATCTTGTGGATTTAATGAACTATACTGCCCATAACTGCATATTTGTAACATTCGACAAAAGTAGGCATTGAGTAAATGGGATACCAAGTTTGCATTTTATTGCAGTATGGGAGGGAACTGATATTTCAAAAAATCACTAAGAATTCAAAAGTGCTTATTTGAGGCTGAAATTTTGTACAACTCATATCGCTTATTGGGTGAATAGTCAGAAAAAAATTCTGATAGAAATTTCGTTGCCACTGCATTATGAGGCTCATGTATAATCTCAATGTGACTGTTATGCGGTTACAATTGCCAATGTGACAAAACAACTTGGTGTTTTTTTCGAATTTTCTACAACAATCTCACAGATTTTAGTAAGTGGATCGAAAGTATTTGTCATTTGATGACTCTCCCCGGTATTAACTCGAAAATGTCAAAAATGTCGAATGTGACTGTTATGCAGTTATGGGCAGTATAGGACACTTATTCGTACAGTGGAAGTTTATCGATTCTAGCTATAACTGTTTATGAGTAGAATACATTAACTTCCTTTTTCTTCTGTCTGGAATCACATTTCTATTGGGACAATGTCAGCTTCTCAGCTTATAGTTTTTATGGACACAACCTGAAATAATTGACGTAGGGAAAGTGTACTAGTGCCTCTAGGTGAAATTGAATATTAAAATGACACCAACAGTGGGTGAAACTGAATGTGTGCGTGTGTTGCACCCACTCTCTTTCTCGTCACATTCGCTCTCATAGTTAGATTGGTATCGTGCTAACGGAGTTTGTTTTTTTTCGTTTTCGCACTGATCATCTGTTTTTTTACGGCACTGATAGCTGTACAGGTCGGACTCGATTATCGGGAGACTCAATTATCCAGCGACTCGATTATCCTGGATTCGATTATCCGGAGTATGTTTTTTGATGTTCTTGTTTTTCAGTTTCTATTCATAAATTTGAGATAATTTAGTATTGCAATATACAACATAAATGGTTGAGCAGTTTTGGACGTAGGTAGAAAAAGGGGGGGATTAAAAAAGTTTTGTTTTGTGTATGCTGCTCAATTTTGTTTTCTTCTCAAGGCCCCTAAACATAATTTCTAGCTACGCCACTGCACAACATAAATAAAATAACGAAGATATTGGCCGGAACAAATCTTGAAATCTTCTTTTGTCACTTTCCCTCAAAATGTGTCGGGGGGGCACGGTGTGCTGAAACACACATATTATCGAACTTGCATGAACCTCCGATCTTTTTTCACTAAAAGTTAGCCTTGATATTTAAAAAAAGCTTGCGGAATATTAAAAAATCTTTCATCGGCAAAAAATTGAAAAAAGTCGATTTTTGTATTTTTATCCTTCTTCCATGTATATGAGTTCATAAGATAATATTAGAGTTACACTAATATGATGACTTTGAACGGCTTAATGACCAATTTGACATATCTGTAACACGAATAAATTCTTAGATGTTTCAAATTAAGCATCATTTCCTAAATACAGTCACAAAATATGACCAGCCTATGATGGTATGCCGTATTTTATATAATGGAAATTTCAATATTCACTTCAGAAAGGCTCATACGAATGATTTGTGTTCTTCTTTCTGAATCAAATCAATAATATTTTACGTATGTGGCATAGTTTTCTAATCAGAATAGGAATTCCCAGAAATGGATACACATGGCAGTATAGGCTGTATTCATGTGCTTATACACGTAAAAGTCTTGAAAGAGGGTTCACTATAACATGAAGTTTTGTGCAGTCACTAATCTACTCATATGCAATGCGCACATGATATTTGAGGTCTGAAGTGCCTGATTTTGAATAAAAGGGCTGGATTACTTCGGATCGACATTCTGTCATCACTCCAATTATTTGTCATGAAATGAATAATAAATGTGGCGAAGATGACAAATCGGTCCAACGTAATCCAGCACTTTTATTCACGACTTCGCACTTATGGGCACAATTTGCGAAATAGACACAACAATTTCAATAACCAACATGGACACATAAATTTTAGTATCGTAAAACGAGGTATCTTTGACAATGTGGATAACTTTGATAGTGTAGGATCCGCAGCGTACTAAACAAAATAACAAAAATTATGTTATTCAGTTAAGCAAAACGAATGCGAATGTAAGGAGTATCAGTGTGACACTTCAGGTCGGAGCTGTTTTCGTGCCAATCGCGAGTATTTGAGGCTTTATGTTCGAATATGAGAGAATGATGAGATTTTAGTACTTTCAAAACGCTCACAAACAATCTGTTTTACTATCACTATTTCATGAAATAATAATGAGCTCGGTACGTATGCTTGATGACCTAGCTATAGTAGAACATGAAACGGTATCAAACCTCATAGTGAAAAACAGTTTTACAATTTGGAATCATTTTTGTAATCAAAGGCACAAATTCCCATATAACATTAAAAGCCTACTGGTATGCAACACCTTATGTACTTCACGGGATTCATTCGATTTATACTCATTCATGTTCCAAAAACGATAGATTTATGGTGAATTCAATGTCGAAACATGATTATCGATAGATATCTATTCAGAGATATAATTTTATACCTATTATTATCAACTTATAATGGTGTTTTCCATGTTTGTTTTGACTGAAAACACTTTTAAAGGTATTTTTTGTTCAATAAATTCTGCACTTTAATTGATAAAATCTAATCCAGTTTCTCTATTAACATTTTCCAATCCAATTCAAACTGTAATGATGTCAAACAATAGTTTGTTGTGGATTTTCATGTGCTTATCTACTCATTATCAATGTTACCCCATTACCAAAAACTGACTTTCGATTATCGAACCGTTATGCAACCTTTCATGTGCAATCGATAACTAACAAACCAGCGCTTGTATTACAAAAAAAAAATATTTAGATTTTCTCTCAAAAACTATCAAAGTTACCCCGTTTTATGGTATGTATTTAGTTTTAAGTGTGTGAATGTAACTAAGGATATGTTAATGATGTGAGGTTTTAGCAAACGCACCCAACAAGCGGCTGCAATATTTTAATATAAATCTGCACGACAACTTTACAAATATTATATAATAATGTTACTCATACAAGAAATATAAGACTATCTTAGATTTTTTTTTATTTTCGCATCTTACATTTTCTGTACAAACCCTGTATATGTAACGATATTTTACAATATTGGTATGCGTTCTTGTTTTGGATGTAGACACACCGTATACAGGTTTGCGTAAAATCTTCCTCCATCTTTCAATCAAAACAAATGTGAATAACAAGACAAGCTAGAGTGAACATACCATACAAAATTGAAACAGTACATTGCCCTATATAATTGTATGGCTGTGTATTTTAATACAATTGTCTGTTATCTCAAGGATGCTTCATGTTCAATAACGAACTCCAATGATTTCAATTATTCAGTAGAATAGGAAACATTGATGGAAATTTGGTAAATTGTAGTATGTTTACCTTAATAAATTTATGTAAAAATGCGATGTCGTTAATAAACGGCATACCACCATGGGCTGGTCACATTGTGTGAATGTTGGAAGAAATTATGCTCAATTTGAAACGTCTTGTAATCGATTCGTCTTCAAGGTATATCAAATAAGTCTTTGAGCTATTGCAATGCATCAAAATTAGTGTAACTCTAGTATTCTCCTATGAACTCATATATGGGAGAAGGGTAAAGATACAAAAATCGACTTTTTTCAATCTTTTGCCGATGAAAGATTTTTTAATATTCCACAAGTTTTTTTTGACTATCAAGGCTAACTTTTAGTGAAAAAAGATCGGAGGTTCATGCAAGTTCGATAATATGTGTGTTCCAGCACACCGAGGGGGGGAAGGGGTTGTCAATAAATAATTAAATAGAAATTCAGGTAAATTTATCATTTTTTATTTGTACATGCTGCATGCTGCATAACCATGTTTTTGCAACACATACCCGCATATAAAAAAATGAACTATTATGTCATTGTTTTCTTCATTACATTGATCGTGTAACACATCTTCATAATTTGAATTTTCATAACAACAATATCCAGGTTTTGTTACCCATTATCTTGAGTTTTGGTGAGAGAAAAAACTATATTATAAAAAAACCATAAAATCAACAAGACCAACTTTAAAATTGTGTTTAAACTAGGTAGTTACAATTATAAAAACACTGCGAAAATATTGTACTTAGAAACGCCCGCTTGTGCCATATTCTTGGCAAACCTTAGCGGATGTAAAATAAGGCATCCTGTAAAGCACCTTTGATGGCACATATTCTGCATTCAATTTTTATATTTATGGGGCAATCTCCCCATAAATATAGTTTGATTCTTTAACGAAGAATAGGGTAACGTATATAACTTGGACATGCACAAAATTTGAACAGCCTAGTCGTTCTATGCTCATTTCCAATAAGATGGTGTAGAATATATGTACGGGAAATCATGTATTGCATTATCAATACACTATGCTACTTAATAATGATGCCCATTTTCAAAACAATTACAAATTGGCTTCAAAACTATCAAAATTGTAAATTGTATCAAGAGAACATCTGTGAAACCTACGAATGCAAGAGGACGTGCATTTCAAGAACATACATTAAATGCAATAATAGAGCTCAGAATTGGCATTCATAAAAAGTTTAAAAGTGGCAATATGATAAAATATGTCTAACATATAAGATAAGTTCGTCTAAAATCCTAACATGAGTATATAAGGCATAAATCAGGTGATGTCCAAAATAGATTATGGTTTTAGTTCTGTTGATATAATTTGGCCATCTGATGAAATAGACTGGAATGTCGCATGCATGCATACTTGCAGGCGTTTTCTCGTTAATCCGATGATATTTGCTTGCATTAAATAAAATGATTGATTATCACTAATATACACATCCAATAAGCGAGATAATTGCGTAAGTCGTATGTAAACTCTAAAAGTCGTATGAAACAATCGTCTTTTTAAAAAACCATTGTATGGATATTGAGATAACGCCCCTGTCCAAATTATATTAACATGAGGGTGTCCAAAATGTAAATTTGGTGTCCGAAATGTATAACAGACAGGCCGCCAAAAAACGCTATTTTGGAAGCTAATACTACAGTTTGTAAGCTTTTTTTCCCTAGAAACTCAAAGTACAATGAGACATTGAGCATATAAGTATCATTACGTAATAAAATATTAGTATCTGATGCAGTTAATCGATCGCCATTTCCAGTCATATCCTTAGCCTGTCCAAAATACATAATTTACCCTATGTTTTACCTGTACTCTAATATTTTTATTTGAAGTTCGGGTGAATATGTATAATACGACCCCCCAACCCTTAAGGGAAAACTGCTCTATCACAGTAGAAAATGCATTACTTCTATAGTTTTTGATGTCAAGGTGTTAATTATTTAGGGAGCCGGATCCTACTCTTGGCACTTAAGATTCACTTCGGCAGTGGGGTTTTTGGAAAGCTCTGGGCTCATATGTGACCATAAAATGCGTCGCATTGATGTGCTGCATATTGCAAAGTTTGATCATGCTCTACATGCAACCTCCTCTTGCCAAGTAGCTTCTGAAAAGGGTAGAAGACGTTATTTGTAAACGGTTGTCTTGACTTTTCAAAACAAACCGGACAATATGGCCCTCCTGTAGAAAAAAGTTAACAGCGTTGTAGAAATGTGTCCAATGAAAATTCCACTACTTGCTAAGCTTAAAAGGGTCCATTAGAAGTCGTGTTTCGGTAAAAGTTTTTTGTAATAATTACGATAGTAAATGATGGGCTCCATTTACAACGAGGCTTTCTTATTGGACGCAAAATTGTACACTAAAAAGCTGATTTTCGATATTTTTGGAATTTTTTTTAGTTGTTTATAATTCTCAAAGATCTAATATGCACAACGTCTTTTTTCGCGGATATTTAGGATAATATGTAATCTCATTTACGAGTTGAAGCAACCTGAAACCTTTGTGAATGAAGTGGGGCGTATTGCTCGGGTGAGGCGCATTATCCCGATTCACCCTACTAATAAAATTTAAAATGAATTGAGTCACAAAGTAACGTTTCGCTTTTCTTCTGTATAGGTCCCTGTGGGTTTCAAATCGAATGGAAAGCCCGGTCGAATCTACCATTGGAACATCCCCGTGCTGAAGAAGATCCTCGGCAACAATCATGGACGGAACCCAAATTCACGACACCATGATAACATCGATGAACTTATCGACATTAAAGATATTCCCACGTGGAGCAAGCCATGGGAGAACGAAGCGTTGGACAAATCATTAATCAAGTTCAGCACTGTGGATCATGTTGAGAAACTCCAGAAGAAGAAATCTCCCTCCTACTATGCTCCTATCAAGGCAAAAAAGAGCGCTCAAGGAAAATATTATGCTAGCAATGGCAAACCTCAAAGCTTCTATGTAATCGAAAAAAGCCTCCAGAAGAATCTGAAACCAATTCAACACCACAAACTGATTCCGTAAGAGCAATCGTTTTGATTATGATCTTCTTGCCAGTTTTTCGAGTAAGAGAGGAACGCGTATAGATAGTACATAAGAAAAGTTAAGACCGTGCTTATAGCGGGGAATATGAAATCAACGTACACGTATTGAGCTTTATACAATTTACATGAGAGAGCTTTTCTTTAGTAGGAAAGGGCGTTACGCGGCAGTCTTTGGTTGGTGTCTTTGGAGATTATTCATAGGATCGTTCGTTACGTTATTCGATTTGTATAGAATTGCTGCAGAGATGCCAACCGAAATGGTCATTTTTCGGATCATATATTTATTTTTTTCTCAGTCGAAACTGGGTATTAACGAAGCGAATAAACGCACACATTTTAATATTAATAATGAATATCATTAAGATTATATATAGATAGCTAGGCATAAGGAGTAATCAAAAGCAATTGAAAGACTAAAATTTTACAGTAGTGTATAAGGAACATGTAAATTAAACACAAAATAACAACGGTCCGATAAGACCTTTCCTTGCTTCTACGAAACATTCGTTAAGATTTTGGACTTCCATTTCAATAATGTTTGAATACAATACAAAAATTGTTCCAAATGCAGCATTCCAAAACAGTGATAATTTTGTAAAAATATTTTACTAACAAAACGTTCTGACGCGTTGCATAATAAATTAAATTTTAGATATAATGTGTTTGTTTTATTATAATAGTTTAATTCTGACAACCCTCTTTCCAGAACATTATTTGAGGTAATGTTCGAAAAAGAAAAATATGCCATTCTCTGAGGCAGTTATTCCGAAAGCGTGCGATAACAAGCAAAATGAATGTAGTGGGGCAAAATTTGCGGTAAGATATGAAATAGAAAAAAAGACTCAAAAACCGTTGGATTAGATACTTAGGGGTAGGCTGGGCAAAGTGAGCA
The DNA here is from genome assembly GCF_002204515.2 of Aedes aegypti. Taxonomy (NCBI): domain Eukaryota; kingdom Metazoa; phylum Arthropoda; class Insecta; order Diptera; family Culicidae; genus Aedes; species Aedes aegypti. The sequence goes on along the minus strand of NC_035107.1, from coordinate 160,318,165 downwards.
TTAGGGCTCTTCAAAATTTAAAAATCTTTAAAAATCCCATATCTTTCTTACCATCATAACCATAAAAATAGTGTTCTTTGAAATTTTCAGCTTTCTCGTTGATGATTTGGTGGCCCAAAGACGATGTAGGTTTGTATTGGATTACTATGGAGAAATTTTGTAAAATGTTCCCAACACGCACGTTAGTACTGTAATGTAAATACAAACTTATCATCCCATAATGAAAACTCATTCTTCAATTCTTAATGAAGCATGTTGCTTAAGGAAAAAAATTCCTTTTTGAGCTAATTTTGTTTGGGATTTTCGTAGATGTTTACAGGGCTAAAATCCCATAAGAAGCTAAACAATAGCAAGCAAACTCATGAATAACTCTTCTCCTATTCATCGAATTGAATTGCTCTTTTCAGAAAAAACTTTTTTATTATGGTTTGAAGAATGAGTTTTACTATGGAATGATATATTTGTACTTACATTCCAGTACTAGCGGGTTTGGAACATTTTTCAAAATTTCTCCATAGTAATTTCCATATAAACCTACATCGTCTTTAGGCCACCTTTAAATCATCACCTACAAAGCTGAAAATTTCATAGAAAATTATTTTTATGGTACGGATAGTAAGTAACATATGGGAGATTGAATTTTCAAACTTTTTAAATTTTGAACCGCCCTAGTGAGCATACAAGCATTTGGTCACGAATCGCAATGTTAATGTATTAAGCGTACATTGTGGGCGAAATGAGCAGCCCAGTGGGACATAATGAACGAGCCATGATTTGTAAGGTTAAGATGGTGTTGAATATACAGGGGATAGGCAAAATGATTGAGATAGGCAAAATTTTGCCTAAATTCAAATGCTTATAACTTCTTCAAAAATGGATGAAATTGGATGCGTCTTGAAGCAGTCGACAGCAAATTTTGTCGGCTTGGGTGTGTTTTGAGAATGACAGTCTTGGTAGTGTCATTCTCAAAACACACCCAAGCCGTTCCCATAGGGGACGTTAGCCACAAGGAAGTGACGTTTCAAGTAATACTGTTTCATATGGTATTCCCTCTTCAACATCTAATCCAATTTCTCTCGCCGTTCCCTTACGGTACCTATCCATCTAGTATTCATTGCTTTCTTCTCCATGCTCCCTCTTACTTCGAGCAAAATAGACCGATATGCCGATAAACAAATTCAAAATAAAATTATCACGGTCGATACCTTTGTATGTTATATGGATGTTTATAATTTTCCTAGAGACTAGAACTAATAGGAAGTTGAACGCCATCGGACGCATTAAAATTCGTTAGAAATCTTCCGAAATATGGCCATTTCCGTAAAAATGGTTCCAGAAAACATGGTTAGCCATGGTTGTATTTTCAATCATGTATATCTTATCCGGAATCATATCCCAGTATGCATAAAACTTCAAGATGATTCTTTCCGGAGTATATTCAGAACCATTAGATGCACTGACCACTCTATAGCCGGATCCAGGTATTTTGGATTTTGGATATTGGATTTTGGATTTTGGATTTTGGATTTTGAATTTTGGATTTTGGATTTTGGATTTTGGATTTTGGATTTTGGATTTTAGATTTTGGATTCTGAATTTTGGATTTTGGATTTTGGATTTTGGATTTTGGATTTGGATTTTGGATTTTGGATTTGGATTTTGGATTTTGGATTTTGGATTTTGGATTTTGGATTTTGGATTTTGGATTTTGGATTTTGGATTTTGGATTTTGGATTTGGATTTTGGATTTTGGATTTTGGATTTTGGATTTTGGATTTGGATTTGGATTTTGGATTTTGGATTTTGGATTTGGATTTGGATTTTGGATTTTTGGATTTTGGATTTTGGATTTTGGATTTTGGATTTTGGATTTTGGATTTTGGATTTTGGATTTTGGATTTGGATTTTGGATTTTGGATTTTGGATTTTGGATTTTGGATTTTGGATTTTGGATTTTGGATTTTGGATTTTGGATTTTGGATTTTGGATTTTGGATTTTGGATTTTGGATTTTGGATTTTGGATTTTGGATTTTGGATTTTGGATTTTGGATTTTGGATTTTGGATTTTGGATTTTGGATTTTGGATTTTGGATTTTGGATTTTGGATTTTGGATTTTGGATTTTGGATTTTGGATTTTGGATTTTGGATTTTGGATTTTGGATTTTGGATTTTGGATTTTTGGATTTTGGATTTGGATTTTGGATTTTGGATTTTGGATTTTGGATTTTGGATTTTGGATTTTAACGGCTTAAAACAACTTGAAACAGCCTAAAACGGCTTAAAACGGCTTGAAACAGCTTAAAACAGCTTAAAACAGCTTAAAAAAGCTTAAATCAGCTTAAAACGGCTTGAAACAGCTCAAAACAGCTTGAAACGGCTTAAAACAGCCTAAAACGGCTTAAAACAGCTTAAAACGGCTTAAAACAGCTTAAAACAGCTTAAAGAGGCTTAAAACGGCTAAAAACAGCTTATAACGGCTTAAAACGGCCAAAACGGCTAGTACGACTTAAAACAGCTTATAAAGGCTTAAAACGGCATCTATGGCTTAAAACAGCTTATAACGGCTTAAAACGGCCAAAACGGCTAAAACGACTTAAAACAGCTTATAAAGGCTTAAAACGGCTTAAAACGGCTTAAAACAGCTTGAACAGATTAAAACGGCTTAAAACAGCTTAAAACGGCTTGAAACAGCTTAAAACGGCTTAAAACAACTTAAAACAACTTAAAACAGCTTTAAAACGGCTTTAAGCAGCTTAAAACGGCCTGAAACAACTATAAACAGCTTAAACGGCTAAAACGGCTTGAAACAGCTTATAACGGCTTAAAACAGCTTAAAATGGCCTAAAACAGCTTAAAACGGCCGGCCTAAAAGAACTTAAAACAGAATAAAACGGCTTAAAACAGCTTAAAACGGCTTAAACCAGCTTAAAACGGCTTAAGACGGCTAAAACGACTTAAAACAGCTTATAAAGGCTTGAAACGGCTTAAAACGGCTAAAACGACTTAAAACAGCTTATAAAGGCTTGGGACCACTAAGTTTTAGCACCAAAACTAGGCAGACTCAAACTTCATGATTTTGAATCCCTGTGACTTTTCTAATTCAATTATAGAGTCAACTCGTACGTCTTTTTATAGAAGATTAGCATCAAAAATCGTTCGAGTTGGCGCTTTTATAAGTTTTGAACATAACATAGCTATACGAAACATAGTACTTGAGAACTGCTGGATATAATTTGCAAACAAGTCTGTATGCACTAAAGTTCATCTTTTTTGACTCCTTTTTGGTGTAATCGAAGACTTTTATGATTCACCTGATATTTTTGATAAAGCCTCGTATGATTTCGTTGTTAAGCTAGCGAAATCGTAAAGTTACTGAGTAACATTTTCAAAGCTGATTGAATTTATTTGTTTTATGAATTACTATAGAATTCCGTACAACTCTAATAAAACTATGCTAAAACTGAACATGACAGCACTTATTCAGATCTCTAAGCAAAATGTTAGGATCACACGATCAATCTTCCATAGGTAGATTTGTTATGAATGAAACCTATCGATGTTTGTATGAATTCATTTGCACGTTTTCTACCATCAATTTAACAAGGAAGTGTATATTCGTTAGTATAATTATTAATATTCTTTTCTTTATTTAAGAGATTTTCAGCCCTAGAATGACTGCCAATTTGAGAATATTTGTCAGCAATTCTGATTGTTTTACCATCGCAAACAAAAGCAATGTTCTGTCAATTCTCACAACAAACACATGGACAATAGTGTCAACATTGCACTGCTATTTCAATTGGATTGGAATATTGGATTTATGAAATTCTATATTGCGTCTGTCATTGGCACAAATGTGAACTTGTCAATATTCTAGAATCTATGATATAAGGTCGAAAGGGCAAAAGATCAAAGAGGAATAAAGAGGGGATTAAAGGTCAAAAATCTTCTTTTAAAGATGATATAATTTCCCATAATGCAAATTACTTTCAACCTTTTGCATTTTCGACCATTTGTCTTGTCTTCCTTTTGTCTTTCGACTTATTGTCCTTTCGACCTTTTGTCTTTTGATCGTTTGTTTCTAAACCAAGTCAGGAAGATGTAGGGTAAACAGGTATAATACGCCCCCAGTGGCAAATGCATTACTTTTATAGTTTTTGGTGTCAAAGTGTTATTTACTTAGTTGATCATGCTCTGCATGCAACATTCTCTAGCCAGGTAGCTTCTAACAGAGTACAAGACGTTTTCGGTAAACATTCCAAATCTTGACGTTTCAAAACAAACCGGGCAATATGCCCCTCTCGTAGAAAAAGTTCCGCAGCGTTGTAAAAATGTTTCCAAGGAGAATTCTACCACTTGCAGAGCTTAAAAGGGTCCATTAGCAGTCGTCTTCCGGTAAAAGTTTTTGTAATAAGTACAATATTAAGGGATGCGCTTTATTTACAACGAAGCTTGCCTTTCGGACCCAAAATTTTCCGCCAAAAAGCTGAATTTCGATGATTTTGGTACTTCTATTGGTTGTTCATACTTCTCAAAGATCTTATATGCGCAACATCATTTTTTCGCGGATATATAAGATATGTATTCATTTTTACGTGTTAAAGAAGCCTCAATCCCTTGAAAATGAAGTGGTGCGTATTGCCCGGTAGGGGCGCATCATACCAATTTACCTTATATTGCACTTGAGATACAAACCAAAATTGAAAAGAGGTTGTTTGACATACTTAGTTGTAAGAGTAATGCAAATTTCAACAATTGATGAAAACAAAGGAGAGGCAACTCAAAAATTTAATTTTCGGCTTCGGCCTGTAAATTTTTAGGTCTAGAACTGTTTAGAATATAATCCACAAAATATTGACACTAGATTTTTGCAACATTTTCATCTAAATCCATTTCGACAGTTCACCTCACCAAAATTTATTAATTTACGGTGCATTTAAAATGATATCTATTACAAACAACAAAATAAAAAAAATTGCACTAGACCCCCCGATGGATTATTTTCATTTTAGCAGCAAATGAAAGAGGAAGGTCTTGTCTTTCGTTGGTCCAAATTTGAGACATGCCGATTTTTTTGTTATAAAGTTACATGAAAAAGACACCGTGAACGGCTTAAAACTGCTAAAACGACCTAAAACGGCTTAAAACGACGTAAAACAGCTTAAAACGGCTAAAACGGCTTAAAACATCTTAAAAATGCCTAAAACTGCTTAAAACGGCTTAAAACAGCTAAAAATGCTTAAAACGGCTTTAAACAGCTTAAAGCAACTTAAAACGGCTAAAACGGATTAAAACGGCTAAAACGGTTTGAAAAAGCTTAAAACGGCTTATAATAGCTTAAAACGGCTTATAATAGCTTAAAACGGCTTAAAACAGCTTAAAATGAATTAAAACAGCTTTAAACGGCTTAAAACAGCTTAAAACGGCTTAAAACAGCTTTAAAAAGCTTAAAGCGGCTTAAAACGGCTTAAAACGGCTTAAAACAGCTTAAAACGGCTTAAAACGGCTTAAAACAGCTTAAAACGGCTTAAAACAGCTTAAAACGGCTTAAAACAGCTTGAAACTGCTTAAAACGGCTTAAAACGGCTTAATACAGCTTAAAACGGCTTAAAACAGCTTAAAACGGGTTAAAACAACTTAAAACAGCTTAAAACAGCTGAAAACGGCCTAAAACAACTTAAAACAGCTTAAAACGGCTAAAACGGCTTAAAACAGCTTATAACGGCTTAAAACAGCTTAAAACGGCCTAAAACGGCTCAAATAGTTTAAAACAGCCTCAAACAGCTTAAAACGGCTTAAAACAGCTTAAAACGGCTTAAAACAGCTTAAAACGGCCTAGAACAACTTAAAACAGCTTAAAACAGCTCAAAACAGCTTAAAACGGCTTAAAACAACTTAAAACGGCTTAACACAGCTTAAAACAGCTTAAAACAGCTTAAAACGGTATTGTGGGCTTCGTAGCCGTGCGGTTAGCGGCGTCAGTCGTTTAGGCGTATCGTGCTACGGAATGTGGGTTCGATTCCTGCCCCAGTCGGTGAAAACTTTTCGTCAAACGTGTGTCCGTTGTCTAATGTTAGTTTATGTTCAGTCTGTGCAGCCTATGGCTGAAGACGGTGTAAATTGTGTTTTTTTTTTTAAACGGCTAAAACGGCCTAAAACATATTATAGAGGCTTAAAACGGCATAAACGACTTAAAACAGCTTAAAACAGCTTAAAACAGCTTAAAACGGCTTAAACGGCTTAAAACAGCTTAAAACGGCTTAAAACGGCTTAAAACAGCTTGAAACAGCTTACAACGGCTTAAAACGGCTTAAAACGGCCAAAATGGCTTAAAACGGCCTAAAACAGCTTATAACGGCTTAAAACAGCTTAAAACGGCTTAAAACGGCCTAAAACGGCTTAAGACAACTTAAAACGACCTAAAAGAGCTTTGTTAGGAAAAGTATATAGGATTTATAATTTTACGCGCCACTGTGGCCACATGTAGCTGAGTTACCGAAATGATGTATAATTAATGGATACACGAGAGAAGAATCTCGATCGAGTATCGCGTGGGCTCTCGCAGCATCATTCCGTAGAGAAAAACGAGCTAGAAGTTAGTTATAACTCGACCGTCGAGATAATCGGTTACGATCTTTGGATCATACGTCCGTGTAAAATACAAAATACAGTCCATTAAAATAAACGCTTTTCGATTTAGTAACCGTTGTTGTAAATAACCTTTAGTGGCCGTATCACCAGTAGTCGTCGCGTGTGTTTTCGCTGAAGTACAAACCGGGAGATCCCACATATTTGGTCCTGGTGAACCGGATTTGCCAGCTGTGAAGAAAGTGCTTTCGGTAACAGTGCGCGTCTCTTGGGTTTGATACGGTTATCGACCCGACACGGAGCACAATAGACCAGTGCGGTCTGATTGTTCGCCATTGCTCATATTGCTGATCGCAGCAAAGTGGTTATACGCTGTCTGCGTGGAGATACGCAGGATAAAGTGAAACGATTTCATTGCGGTTGGTGCTGATTGTTGCTGCTGTGCTTGGTGCTTATTGTTGCTGCTGTGCCTGGTGCTGATTGTTGCTGTTGCGGCTGGTGCTGATTGTTGCTGTTGGACGGTGTTTGGATATACGCACGCGTGATCGCAGTGGGGACCCGTGGAGGATCAAGAACGATCTGGTTCGTCTGCTGTGGACATCACCATCGTTGCCCAAACCCAGGACGGCTGGATTCAATAGCAGGAAGTCAGATAAGTACAGTGTGCGTGAGATTGTGTGGTTGAGGTGGTTTAGTCTGGCTTCATTCCTCTTACCAGCTATACCAAAGCTCTACGAGCGGTAGAGAAAATTTAGGCACTAATTGAATATTAAATGCATGCGATATAGTACACGTCAGTAGCATCCTGTGGAGAAGTTGTTTGTGATTCTCCGGTTTGAAAATTTATTGCGCTTTGAGATTGCTTAATTTCACTCAGAATTTACCATTTGGTAGTACATTTGGTCTGTCAACAGTCAATCGTTCGGTCGCTTGAGGTCCCGGGAGTGATTTGTAGTTGGGGTGATTCACAGTGCGTGAAAATTAATCAACAACGATGCCGATACCAGAACTCAGGCAACTGGTGAAGCAGGAGCGACATGCGTGGATATCTTTGGAGAATATCGAGGAGTTTCTGTCGACGTACCAGGAAGATCGGGATAAAAGTGCAGTGAATTTACGAATGAAGAAGTTAGACGACGTGTATGACAAATACTGTGAATTACGAGTGAACATTGAAGTGCTGACCGATGATCTGGATATTGGTCACGACCCGGAGAATGCTGCTGATGGGGAAACTTCGGCGCAAGCTGCCATGGCTGAGGCTCGCCGGAAAGAAAATGAAGAGATTTTCAAAGAATTTGAAAATAAATATTTTCGGCTGAAGCAGGCGCTTCTTTCGAAGATCAGTGAATCTACGGAGGTTGTTGCGGACCGAAAAGATGAAGCCCAAAGTTACCAGTCATCACGGACGAGATATCCTGAATTGAAGTTACCAACGTTTTCAGGAAGGCTGGCAGAATGGATGAACTTTCGGGACAACTTCAGAACACTGATACACGATAACAACCAACTCAGTGCGAAAGATAAGTTTAATTATCTGCGCACATCGCTGAAAGATGATGCTCTTTGTGAGATCAACCAAATTCAAGTTACTGCTGCTAACTATGCACTTGCCTGGGGCATACTGGAGTCAAAATTTGAAAACCATAAGCTCATCGCCCAGGAACATTTGAAGGCATTGTTCACTGTGGCTCCCATGAAGTGTGAGAGCTTCCAAGGTCTCAATCATTTATTAATGACATTCAAAATCAACCTTCAGCAATTAGAGAAATTGGGTGAGGATCCTGCGCAGTGGAGTACGCTGCTAGCTTTCATGCTTTCCCAGAAGCTAGATGACGATACACTTCGTTTATGGGAAACACACCATAGTTCGAAGAATATTCCATCATATACAGCGATGGTGAACTTTCTGGAGAACATACAAAGGTATCGACCGTGATGATTTTATTTTGAAATTGTTTATCGGCATATCGGTCTATTTTGCTCGAAGTAAGAGGGAGCATGGAGAAGAAAGCAATGAATACTAGATGGATAGGTACCGTAAGGGAACGGCGAGAGAAATTGGATTAGATGTTGAAGAGGGCATACCATATGAAACAGTATTACTTGAAACGTCACTTCCTTGCGGAGAACCATTGCTCGATTCTACAATCGACGTCGGCGCGAAGGATGTGTGACTTCAAGAAACCTTCGAAGAACCCCATTGTTCATGCTGCAGTGTCAAACAAAAACTGCGTGGTATGCAATAGCGGCCCACATAACGTGGAACAGTGCTCCAGTTTTGGAAAAATGAAGATCGTCGATAGAAAGGTGCTTGCGCGAAAACTTGGACTGTGCCTAAATTGCTAACGATCTGGTCATTTCGTTGCGGATTCCTCGAGGTCATCATGTGGTAAATGTGGACAGCGGCACCACAATCTGCTGCATCCTTACTATAGTCCTGCGAACCAGGGGCAGAATGTGAATCAGCCCTCCTCCCAGAAGCACACTAAAGGACCTCAAGCCGCGAACTCTCATTCTCAGCAATCCAATCAAGCTCAAAACCGGAGCAATTCTCAACAACCACAGACTACACCAACTCCAAGTACATCTTCGCAAAATGCATACTCACCACCTCCCACCAATTCTTCTACTGTACACCACACTGCTACACCTTCCCAAACACACCACCATTCAAACACTGCCTTATTATCCACTGCTATCGTGAAGCTCGGTGATCATCATGGGAATACCGTGCTTGCACGCGCTTTGTTAGACAACGGGTCTCAGGTCTGTCTCATGACTGAGAATCTCTCTCAACGGTTGAATTTCCGAAGAGTTCGGGAAAATTTGTCGGTGGATGGAGTTGGTGGTTGCCAATCTGTTGCTAAACATGCTGTATTAGCAATAGTTTTGTCGTGTAATTCGTCGTACGTGTCCGGTGAAGTCAAGTTCCTGGTACTACCGAAGATTACATCAAAGCTGCCGCAACAACACATCGATACTTCGTCGTGGAATCTGCCTTCAGGAATATGTCTTGCGGATCCAACCTTCAACGAACCAGGATCCATTGATGTGATTCTTGGAGTAGCTGTCTTCTACGAGTTACTGCTGACTGAACAGTTGAAACTTTCTAGCTCAGGTCCGATTCTACATAATACGGAGCTAGGGTGGATTGTCGCTGGAGAGTTGCCTGAAACATCTGTCGTTAGCTACAGCGCAGTAGCTTCATCGTCTGTGACTACAGAAGAAATTTTCGACGAACTTACAAGGTTTTGGGAGTTGGAAGCTTGCCGCACAAAGAATTGCCTTTCCATCGAGGAGTCTGCCTGTGAAACCTTCTTCGAGGAGACAACCACTAGAGATCCAGATGGAAAATATCGGGTGCAGTTACCAAAAAAGAAGCACGTGTTGGAGAGACTAGGGTGTTCCAAGACTATAGCAAAGAAACGCTATTTGTCTATGGAGAAGCGGCTTGATGCCAACCTTGAGTTAAAGGCCATGTATACGGCGTTTATGCATGAGTATCTTCAAATGGGCCATATGAAAGAGGTGCTCATGGAAAAAGAAGAACATGGTCAGGAATACTACATTCCACATCATGCTGTCCTGAAACCAGACAGCACCACTACGAAACTTAGAGTTGTTTTCGATGCATCCTGTCCAACGGATTCTGGTGTTTCTTTAAATGATGTGCTGATGGTGGGACCTGTTGTCCAGGACGACCTACGGAGCATCTTAATGCGGTTTCGTCTGTTCAGATACGCCGTTGTAGGAGATGCAGAGAAAATGTACCGAATGATATGGCAGCATCCATCGGATCAGCTTCTACACAAGATATACTGGAGGGATTCTGCTCAGGAGCAGTTACGAACATACCAGCTTACCACTGTAACATATGGTACATCATCTGCGCCATATCTTGCCACGAGATGTTTAAACAAATGTGCCGAGGATGGAGTGGATCGCTATCCAGCGGCTGCAGCAGTGGTCAAGAAGAGTTTTTATGTAAATGACATGTTGGCCGGTTTCCACACAATTGAAGAAGGAAAACAAGTATGTAAAGATGTTCGGGAGCTACTGAAAGGGTCAGGCTTCAATCTCAGGAAGTGGAATACCAACACACCGGAAGTTTTGTCAGAAATTCCTTCTGATCTACGAGATGACCGCGTAGTTCTTGAATTGGATGAAAAGGCTACACGATCTAGTTGGACCAGTGATAGTCCAAGGAAAACTTTCCCTACAAGAGCTTTGGCAAGCGAAATACTCGTGGGATGAGCTACTAAGTGATGATCTTCACACAAGGTGGCTAGAATTTAGAAGGAATCTCAGGGATTTGGATGCAATTTCTGTGCCTAGATGGATTGCATTTGGACGGGATGTGATATCGTGTGAATTTCACGGATTCAGCGACGCTAGCGACAAGGCTTACGGAGCAACCATCTACCTTCGATGTGTTAGTAGAGATGGAGAAATAGCGGTCAATCTGGTGATGGCGAAGTCAAAGGTTGCACCTCTAGAAGACCTCAGCAAAAGGAAGAAGAAGCAATCCACGCCTCGTCTGGAGTTGTCTGCAGCGCTACTGTTAGCCCATCTGTATGAGTCCGTTGCTAGCAGCCTAGAAATTGCAGCCACAGCATTCTTTTGGACCGATTCGACCATTGTGAAATGTTGGATCTCCTCGCATCCGTCAAGGTGGCAAGCCTTCGTAGGAAACCGTGTATCTGAGATACAGCACGCCACGAAGGGTGGAGTGTGGAATCACGTGCCAGGAATTGAAAATCCTGCTGATATAATATCAAGAGGAGCAACGCCATCACAAATTTCAAACAATTCTCTCTGGTGGAGTGGACCAGAATGGCTAAAAAAGGACATCGGATACTGGCCAAAGAATATGTCAGTGCGTTAGAAACCTGGCCAGGAAGGTCATGCATGAGTGCGTGAAGTGCTTTAGAGCCAAGCCACTTGCTCATGAACAACTAATGGGAGATCTGCCGTTGGAACGAGTATCTCCAGCACCTGCCTTTCAGCGTGTAGGCGTTGATTATTGTGGCCCATTTTAGCTGCAACCGGCCACTCGAAAAGGAGCACCTATAAAATGCTATGTGTGCCTGTTTGTATGCTTGGTCTGCAAAGCAGTACATATAGAAATCGTGATGGATCTCACAAGCGAAGCATTTCTTGCTGCGCTCAGGCGATTCGTAGCTAGGCGTGGGAGGCCTGAGATAATACTATGCGACAATGCTACAAATTTTGTCGGTGCTCGAAGAGAGTTGAATGAGTTGCATCGATTGTTCCAACGTCAACAGTTCCAGGAACGTGTATCATCCGACGTTGTTCGAGACTTGATCGAATTCAAGTTTATACCAGCCAGGTCACCCAATTTTGGCGGTCTTTGGGAGGCCGCAGTTAAATCACTGAAAGGGCATATGCGGAGAGTGATTGGAAATAGGATGCTGAAGTTTGATGAATTCCACACCGTTGTTACGCAGATTGAAGCATGCCTCAACTCAAGGCCACTTACTCCGATGAGCAATGATCCGCGTGACTTGGACGTTCTAACTCCAGGGCACTTCCTCATTCAACGCCCACTTACTGCGGTAACTGAACCCAGTCTCAGCGAAATACCAGAAGGACGACTTAGTAGATGGCAGCGTGTCCAAAGATACAGTCAGCTGATTTGGAAGCGATGGTCTACTGACTACCTGTCGACCCTACAGAGTCGAAACAAGTGGACACGGCAAAGAATCAACCTAGGTGTCGGAACAATGGTGCTCTTGAAAGAGGATAATATTCCACCGCTCAAGTGGAAGCTTGGAAGAATTACGGAAGTTCATCCTGGTCCAGACGGGAATACGAGGGTTGTCACCGTACGTACGAAGGATGGCTCATTTCGCCGAGCCATTTCGAAGATCTGCATTCTTCCCTTACAAGATGACCAACAAAACGTCGAGGAGCAGCCAAATGCAGTTCAACAATAAGTATTAATGCCCCCATTGAGGCACTTTGGCAGCTTGCGGGAAATTTTCGCTGCTTTTCGCCAGGGGGCTATCCCCAAGTTATGTATTTCATCTTTATGTAATCGGAAACGAACTGATCGGCTTTCCTTTGACAGTCCTCCACGGTACGATTCCTGAGCATCCTGTTCGTCTGTCAGCAATACGCAGTGTTCAACGCCCCCATTGAGGGCAACCATTGACCTTCGTAGCAAATAGCTACATCTGCCGAGGGGGCCGACAACTAAGTTACGTTAAACAAAATTGAATTTCTACTTCGGAACCAATGCGTTGTTATTCTTCAGCAGATCTGGATCCACCACAGTATCGTAATTCATCGCTTCTGGTGATCAATGGAGATCCAATCAGCTAAGTACGGCCCCATATGGGGCAATATTGGCGCTTTACGACAATCCACGTCGTTCATGCCAGGGGCCACAAATGAAGTTACGTTTAGTTTTAATCAGAATGATTTCGGAAGCCAATCGATTTCCCTCTCATCAGGATCAATTTCTCAACTTTAACCATCGTCGTCCAGCAATTGTCCTCCTACGGATCAATATCAGGAAATACAGCTAAGTATGGCCCCATTAGGGGCACAATTGGCAGCAAACGGCGCATTCTAGCCGTATTCGCCAGGGGCCACCCTAAAAGTTATGTTTTTCAAGCCTCAATGGTTGTTCGGAGCCCAATCGGTTTTTCTATTCGACAGAATCCCTCTACGATGTCTTCAAATCCAGTGCACCAGCCACATCGCCGTTGTTTTCTCTGCCCCCATAGGGGCACACTTTGGCAAGGTCGGAGATTTCATCCGCTATCGCCGGGGGGCGCAGGATAAGTTATGTCCTTCCAACTGCCAACTATTTTTGGAATCAAGCCGTTTCATTCTTCGACAGCGTATGGTGGAAAATCTAGCGACAGGAAGCACTGCAGAGCAGCAGCGTGCATTGGTGACCTGACGACATAATCGGAAGACATCGAACGAGTTTCGCGAATCAGTTTGACGAACGGGCAAGAACGGTCTGCATAGTTCAATGAGGAGATCAGATCGAGAGTTACAAGAAATTTGGGTAGAAATTAATGGGTTTGGGAAAGATGTTCTATTCTTGATTTTTTATAATAAGTTTGATATTTGAATTGAGTGAACTCAAGGCGGGCGGTATGTTAGGAAAAGTATATAGGATTTATAATTTTACGCGCCACTGTGGCCACATGTAGCTGAGTTACCGAAATGATGTATAATTAACGGATACACGAGAGAAGAATCTCGATCGAGTATCGCGTGTGCTCTCGCAGCATCATTCCGTAGAGAAAAACGAGCTAGAAGTTAGTTATAACTCGACCGTCGAGATAATCGGTTACGATCTTTGGATCATACGTCCGTGTAAAATACAAAATACAGTCCATTAAAATAAACGCTTTTCGATTTAGTAACCGTTGTTGTAAATAACCTTTAGTGGCTGTATCACAAGTAGTCGTCGCGTGTGTTTTCGCTGAAGTACAAACCGGGAGATCCCACAAGCTTAAAACGGCTTAAAACAGCTTAAAACGGCCTAAACAGCTTAAAACAGCTTAAAACGGCTAAAACGGCATAAAACAGCTTAAAACGGCTTAAAATAGCTAAAAACGGCCTAAAACAACTTAAAACAGCATAAAAAACAGCTTAAAACGGCTCAAAGCGGTCAAAACGGCTAAAACGGCTTAAAACGGCCTAAAACAGCCTAAAACAGTTTATAGAGGTTTAAAACGGCATTAACGGCTTAAAACAGCTTAAAACATAAGCAGTTTATAACAGCTTAAAACAGCTTACAACGGCTTAAAACGGCTTAAAACAGCTTGAAACAGCTTAAAACGGCTTAAAACGGCCAAAACGACTTAAAACAGCTTATAGAGGCTTAAAACGGCATAAATAGCTTGAAACAGCTTAACAGCTTAACGGTTTAAAACAGCTTGAACAGATTAAAGTGGCTTAAAACAGCTTAAAACGGCTTAAAACGACCTGAAACAGCTTAAAACAGAAAAAGCTTAAACCAGCTTAAAACGGCCTAAAACGGCTGAAAACGGCTTAAAACAGCTTAAAACAGCTAAAAACGGGTTAAAACGGCCTAAAACAGCCGATTTTGGATTTTGGATTTTGGATTTTGGATTTTGGATTTTGGATTTGGATTTTGGATTTTGGATTTTGGATTTTGGATTTTGGATTTTGGATTTTGGATTTTGGATTTTGGATTTTGGATTTTGGGTTTTAAATTTTGGATTTTAACGGCCTACAACAACTTAAACCAGCTTAAAACGGCTTAAAGCGGCTTAAAACGGCCAAAATGGCTTAAAACGGCTTAAAACAGCTTAAAACGGCCTAAAACGGCTTAAGACAACTTAAAACGACCTAAAACGGCTTAAAACAGCTTTAAACGGCCTAAAACAGCTTAAAACGGCTTAAAACAGCTTAAAACGGCCAAAAACAACTTAAAACAGCTTAAAAACAGCTTAAAACGGCTCAAAGCGGTCAAAACGGCTAAAACGGCTTAAAACGGCCTAAAACAGCCTAAAACAGATTATAGAGGTTTCAAACGGCATTAACGGCTTAAAACAGCTTAAAACTTAAGCAGTTTATAACAGCTTAAAACAGCTTAAAACGGCTTAAAACAGCTTAAAACAGCTTAAAACGGCTTAAAACAGCTTGAAACAGCTTAAAACGGCTTAAAACGGCCAAAACGACTTAAAACAGCTTATAGAGGCTTAAAACGGCATAAATAGCTTAAAACAGCTTAAAACAACTTGAACAGATTAAAGTGGCTTAAAACAGCTTAAAACGGCTTAAAACAGCTTAAAACAGCCTAAAACGGCTTAAAACAACATTTTTGATTTTGGATTTTGGATTTTGGATTTTGGATTTTGGATTTTGGATTTTGGATTTTGGATTTTGGATTTTGGATTTTGGATTTTGGATTTTGGATTTTGGATTTTGGATTTTGGATTTTGGATTTTGGATTTTGGATTTTGGATTTTGGATTTTGGATTTTGGATTTTGGATTTTGGATTTTGGATTTTTTTTGGATTTTGGATTTTTTTTGGATTTTGGATTTTGGATTTTGGATTTTGGATTTTGGATTTTGGATTTTGGATTTGGATTTTGGATTTTGGATTTTGGATTTGGATTTTGGATTTTGGATTTTGGATTTTGGATTTTGGATTTTGGATTTTGGATTTTGGATTTTGGATTTTGGATTTTGGATTTTGGATTTTGGATTTTGGATTTTGGATTTTGGATTTTGGATTTTGGATTTTGGATTTTGGATTTTGGATTTTGGATTTTGGATTTTGGATTTTGGATTTTGGATTTTGGATTTTGGATTTTGGATTTTGGATTTTGGATTTTGGATTTTGGATTTTGGATTTTGGATTTTGGATTTTGGATTTTGGATTTTGGATTTGGATTTTGGATTTCGGATTTTGGATTTTGGATTTTGGATTTTGGATTTGGATTTTGGATTTTGGATTTTGGATTTTGGATTTTGGATTTTGGATTTTGGATTTTGGATTTTGGATTTTGGATTTTGGATTTTGGATTTTGGATTTTGGATTTTGGATTTTGGATTTTGGATTTTGGATTTTGGATTTTGGATTTTGGATTTTGGATTTGGATTTTGGATTTTGGATTTTGGATTTTGGATTTTGGATTTTGGATTTTGGATTTTGGATTTTGGATTTTGGATTTTGGATTTTGGATTTTGGATTTTGGATTTTGGATTTTGGATTTTGGATTTTGGATTTTGGATTTGATTTTGGATTTTGGATTTTGGATTTTGGATTTTGGATTTTGGATTTTGGATTTTGGATTTTGGATTTTGGATTTTGGATTTGGATTTTGGATTTTGGATTTTGGATTTTGGATTTTGGATTTTGGATTTTGGATTTTGGATTTTGGATTTTGGATTTGGATTTGGATTTTGGATTTTGGATTTTGGATTTTGGATTTTGGATTTTGGATTTTGGATTTTGGATTTTGGATTTTGGATTTTGGATTTTGGATTTTGGATTTTGGATTTTGGATTTTGGATTTTGGATTTTGGATTTTGGATTTTGGATTTTGGATTTTGGATTTTGGATTTTGGATTTTGGATTTGGATTTTGGATTTTGGATTTTGGATTTTGGATTTTAACGGACTACAACAACTTAAACCAGCTTAAAACGGCTTAAAGCGGCTTAAAACGGCCAACATGGCTTAAAACGGCCTAAAACGGCTTAAGACAACTTAAAACGACCTAAAACAGCTTAAAACGGCTTAAAACGGCTTAAAACGGCCTAAAACAGCTTAAAACGGCCGGCCTTAAACAACTTAAAACAGATTTAAACGGCTTAAAACAGCTTAAAACGGCCTAAACAGCTTAAAACAGCTTAAAACGGCTAAAACGGCTTAAAACAGCTTAAAACGGCATTAACGGCTTAAAACAGCTTAAAACTTAAGCAGTTTATAACAGCTTACAACAGCTTAAAACGGCTTAAAAAGGCTAAAAACGGCTTAAAACAGCTTGAAACAGCTTAAAGCGGCTTAAAACGGCATAAATAGCTTAAAACAGCTTAAAACAGCTTAAAACGGTTTAAAACAGCTTGAACAGATTAAAGTGGCTTAAAACAGCTTAAAACAGCCTAAAACGGCTTAAATTGACTTGAAACAGCTTAAAACAGCTTGAAAAAGCTTAAACCAGCTTAAAACGGCTTAAACCAGCTAAAAACGGGTTAAAACGGCCTAAAACAGTCGATTTTGGATTTTGGATTTTGGATTTTGGATTTTGGATTTTGGATTTTGGATTTTGGATTTTGGATTTTGGATTTTGGATTTTGGATTTTGGATTTTGGATTTTGGATTTTGGATTTTGGATTTTGGATTTTGGATTTTGGATTTTGGATTTTGGATTTTGGATTTTGGATTTTGGATTTTGGATTTTGGATTTTGGATTTTGGATTTTGGATTTTGGATTTTGGATTTTGGATTTTGGATTTTGGATTTTGGATTTTGGATTTAAAACGGCTTAAAACGGCTTAAAACGGCTTAAAACAGCTTAAAACAGCTTAAAACAGCTTAAAACAGCTTAAAACAGCTTAAAACAGCTTAAAACAGCTTAAAACAGCTTAAAACAGCTTAAAACGGCTTAAAACAGCCTAAATTGGCTTAAAAAAGCTTAAAACAGCTTAAAACGGCTTAAAACGGCTTGAAACAGCTTAAAACAGCTTAAAACGGCTTGAAACAGCTTAAAACGGGTTAAAACAGCTTAAAACAGATTGAAACTGCTTTAAACAGCTTAAGACGGCTTAAAACAGCTTAAAACAGCTTAAAACAGCTTAAAACAGCTTAAAACAGCTTAAAACGGCTTGAAACAGCTTAAAACAGCTTAAAACAGCTTAAAACAGCTTAAAACGGCTTAAAACAGCCTAAAACGGCTTAAAAAAGCTTAAAACAGCTTAAAACGGCTTGAAACGGCTTAAAACAGCTTAAAACAGCTTAAAACGGGTTAAAACAGCTCAAAACAGCTTAAAACAGCTTAAAACGGCTTAAAACAGCTTGAAACGGCTTAAAACAGCTTAAAACGGCTTAAAACAGCTTAAAACAGCTTAAAACAGAGTGTAGAACTAGCCCTCGTGCGTTAAAATACACTCTAATAAAGATTTAAAAAAAAAAAAAAAAAAAAAAAAAAAAAAAAAAAAAAAAAAAGCTTAAAACAGCTTAAAACAGCTTAAAACAGCTTAAAACGGCTTAAAACAGCTTAAAACGGCTTAAAACGGCTTAAAACAGCTTATAACGGGTTAAACAGCTGAAAACAGCTGAAAACGGCTTAAACAGCTTAAAACAGCTTAAAAAAGCTTAAACAGCTGATAACAGCTGAAAACGGCTTAAAACAGCTTAAAACAGCTTAAAACAGCTTAAAAAAGCTTAAACCAGCTTAAAACGGCTGAAAACAGCTTAAAACAGCTTAAAACAGCTTAAAACAGCTTAAAACAGCTTAAAACAGCTTAAAACAGCTTAAAACGGCTTAAAACAGCTTAAAACGGCTTAAAACGGCTTAAAACAGCTTAAAACGGCTTAAAACGGCTTAAAACAGCTTATAACGGGTTAAACAGCTGAAAACAGCTGAAAACGGCTTAAACAGCTTAAAACAGCTTAAAAAAGCTTAAACAGCTGATAACAGCTGAAAACGGCTTAAAAAAGCTTAAAACAGCTTAAAACGGCTTAAAACGGCTTGAAACAGCTTAAAACAGCTTAAAACGGCTTGAAACAGCTTAAAACGGGTTAAAACAGCTTAAAACAGATTGAAACTGCTTTAAACAGCTTAAGACGGCTTAAAACAGCTTAAAACAGCTTAAAACAGCTTAAAACGGCTTGAAACAGCTTAAAACAGCTTAAAACGGCTTGAAACGGCTTAAAACAGCTTAAAACAGCTTAAAACGGGTTAAAACAGCTCAAAACAGCTTAAAACAGCTTAAAACGGCTTAAAACAGCTTGAAACGGCTTAAAACAGCTTAAAACGGCTTAAAACAGCTTAAAACAGCTTAAAACAGCTTAAAACAGCTTAAAACAGCTTAAAACAGCTTAAAACGGCTTAAAACAGCTTAAAACGGCTTAAAACGGCTTAAAACAGCTTATAACGGGTTAAACAGCTGAAAACAGCTGAAAACGGCTTAAACAGCTTAAAACAGCTTCAAAAAGCTTAAACAGCTGATAACAGCTGAAAACGGCTTAAAAAAGCTTAAAACAGCTTAAAACGGCTTAAAACGGCTTGAAACAGCTTAAAACAGCTTAAAACGGCTTGAAACAGCTTAAAACGGGTTAAAACAGCTTAAAACAGATTGAAACTGCTTTAAACAGCTTAAGACGGCTTAAAACAGCTTAAAACAGCTTAAAACAGCTTAAAACAGCTTAAAACAGCTTAAAACGGCTTGAAACAGCTTAAAACAGCTTAAAACAGCTTAAAACAGCTTAAACGGCTTAAAACAGCTTAAAACGGCTTAAAACGGCTTAAAACAGCTTATAACGGGTTAAACAGCTGAAAACAGCTGAAAACGGCTTAAACAGCTTAAAACAGCTTAAAAAAGCTTAAACAGCTGATAACAGCTGAAAACGGCTTAAAAAAGCTTAAAACAGCTTAAAACGGCTTAAAACGGCTTGAAACAGCTTAAAACAGCTTAAAACGGCTTGAAACAGCTTAAAACGGGTTAAAACAGCTTAAAACAGATTGAAACTGCTTTAAACAGCTTAAGACGGCTTAAAACAGCTTAAAACAGCTTAAAACAGCTTAAAACAGCTTAAAACAGCTTAAAACAGCTTAAAACGGCTTGAAACAGCTTAAAACAGCTTAAAACAGCTTAAAACAGCTTAAAACGGCTTAAAACAGCCTAAAACGGCTTAAAAAAGCTTAAAACAGCTTAAAACGGCTTGAAACGGCTTAAAACAGCTTAAAACAGCTTAAAACGGGTTAAAACAGCTCAAAACAGCTTAAAACAGCTTAAAACGGCTTAAAACAGCTTGAAACGGCTTAAAACAGCTTAAAACGGCTTAAAACAGCTTAAAACAGCTTAAAACAGCTTAAAACAGCTTAAAACAGCTTAAAACAGCTTAAAACGGCTTAAAACAGCTTAAAACGGCTTAAAACGGCTTAAAACAGCTTATAACGGGTTAAACAGCTGAAAACAGCTGAAAACGGCTTAAACAGCTTAAAACAGCTTAAAAAAGCTTAAACAGCTGATAACAGCTGAAAACGGCTTAAAACGGCTTAAAACAGCTTAAAACAGCTTAAAACGGGTTAAAATAGCTTAAAAAGCTTAAACCAGCTTAAAACGGCTTAAAACAGCTGAAAACGGCTTAAAACAGCTAAAAATAGCTTAAAACAGCTTTAAACGGGTTAAAACAGCTTAAAACGGCCTAAAAAAGCTTAAAACAGCATAGAACGGCTTAAAACAGCTAAAAATAGCTTAAAACAGCTTAAAACGGGTTAAAACAGCTTAAAACAGCTTAAAACAGCTTAAAACGGCTTAAAAAAGTTTAAAACAGCTTAAAACGGGTCAAAACAGCTTAAAACAAGTTAAAACAGCTTAAATCAGCTTAAAACGGCTTAAAACGGCTTAAAACAGCTTAAAACGGCTTAAAACAGCTAAAAATAGCTTAAAACAGCTTGAAACGGATTAAAACAGCTTAAACGGCTTAAAAAAGTTTAAAACAGCTTAAAACGGCTTAAACGGCTTAAAACAGCTTAAAACAGCTTAAAACAGCTTAAAACAGCTTAAAACGGCTTAAAACGGCTTAAAATGGCTTAAAACAGCCTAAAACGGCTTAAAACAGCTTAAAACAGCTTAATACGGCTTAAAACAGCTTAAAAAACTTAAACCATCTTAAAACGGCTTGAAACGGCTTAAAACGGCTTGAAACAGCTTAAAACAGCTTAAAACGGCTTAAAACAGCTTAAAACGGCTTAAAACGGGTTAAAACAGCTTAAAACAGCTTAAAACAGCTTAAACCAGCTTAAAACGGCTTAAAACGGCTTAAAACATCTTAAAACGGCTTAAAACAGCTAAAAATAGCTTAAAACAGCTTAAAGCGGGTTAAAACAGCTTAAAACAGCTTAAAACGGCCTAAAAAAGCTTAAAACAGCTTAAAACGGCTTAAAACAGCTTAAAACAGCTTAAAAAACTTGAACCATCCTAAAACGGCTTAAAACGGCTTAAAACAGCATAAGTTGTTGTCGCTTCTAACCGCCGAACGTAACGCCGCTTGAATTGCCATCGTTTTTGTTGAAAATTTGAACGTTTCTCAGTTATTTAAATCACCTGCGCTATCCGATCAAGCCGTTGAAACCTCTCCAACGAATATTTCGGTGATATTTGAAGTTTACGTCGTGATAATTGTGCGTACAGTGGCTGCCATTCCCGCTTCAACATGGATGGAGAAAAAAATTGCAAAAAGTGCTCTCTGAGAATCAATTTCAAAGCCGACCTCTATACCGTTTGCGAAGGATATTGTGCCGGCTTCTTCCATGCTAGCTGCGTTGGATTGATTGAAGATGTGTTGTGTGTGTTGTCCTCGTCTAACATTATCTGGATGTGTGACAAGTGTATGAGCAAGTTTCGGAAATTGAGAGATGAAATTCACTATTCTCCTGCTAATGATGCGACCAGCGTAAACAAGACTGTAGCTGACGAAGTAAAACTCCTGAAAACAGTTGTGGCTGGAATTCAACACACGTTGTCGAGTGTCGTAAATGCAGCATCTAACAACGAAAAACCACCTCTACATTCGACTCCGATGTCAATGCATTCAAGCAAACTTTTTGATGGAACCGATGCATGCGTATTAAACGTAGAGAGTAATGATAATAGAACCGAAACAAATAAAGATGAGTTCTCGTTATTTCTAACAAATATCGATGTGAGTGCTACCGAACGAGACATTCGTGTGATGGTCACTCGTGCACTGAATATTCTTGAACCCGAGCACATCGAAGTTGTAAAACTGGTGTCTAAATGGAATCTCAGGCAGTCATGGGATTATATTTCTTTCAAAGTGAATTTGAATAGAAAGTGGAAATCCCGCGCAATGAATCCAACTACTTGGCCAAAAAGTATCAAATTTAGAGAATTTGTTAATTCGAAAAGACAAAACGAAACATGGAAACCAGTATGATTTATATATGTTCAAATTGTTATATTTTAAATGTTTGATTGCTCGATCCTAAATGATGTAAAGATTATTTGTAGCTGTAAGATGTGAAGAAATGTATATGGCTGTGTTTTTGTTTTCTTTGAAGTAGTCTAAAATGCATTTGTGTGTCAATGATGTGTAATGAATTGCATATAAAATGGATTGTATTTAATGTTTTTAGTTTTAAGTCATTCAATAAGACCTAAATGGTCAGTTGAATTATCTAAATAAATAAATAAATAAAATAAATAAATAAAAAACGGCTTAAAACAGCTAAAAATAGCTTAAAACAGCTTAAAACGGGTTGAAACAGCTTAAAACAGCTTAAAACGGCCTAAAAAAGCTTAAAACAGCCTAAAACGGATTAAAACAGCTTAAAACAGCTTAAAAAAGCTTAAACCAGCTTAAAACAGCTTAAAACGGGTTAAAACAGCTTAAAACGGGTTAAAACAGCTTAAAACAGCTTAAAACGGGTTAAAACAGCTTAAAACAGCTTAAAACAGCTTAAACCAGCTTAAAACGGCTTAAAACGGCTCTAAACGGCTTTGAACAACCTAAAACGGCTTAAAAACGGCTTAAAACAGCTTAAAACAGCTTAAAACGGCTTAAAACAGCTTGAAACGGCTTAAAACAGCTTAAAACGGCTTAAAACAGCTTAAAACAGCTTAAAACAGCTTAAAACAGCTTAAAACGATTTAAAACAGCTTAAAACAGCTTAAAACAGCTTAAAACGGGTCAAAACAGCTTAAAACAAGTAAAAACAGCTTAAAACACCTTAAACCAGCTTAAAACGGCTTAAAACTACTTAAAACGGCTTTAAACGGCTTAAAACAGCTTAAAACGGCTTGAAACAGCTTAAAACAGCTTAAAACGGGTTAAAACAGCTTAAAACAGCTTAAAACGGCTTAAAACAGCTTAAAACAGCTTGAAACGGCTGAAAACAGCTTGAAACGGCTTAAAACAGCTTAAAACAGCTTAAAACGGGTTAAAACAGCTCAAAACAGCTTAAAACAGCTTAAAACGGCTTAAAAAAGCTTAAAACAGCTTGAAACGGCTTAAAACAGCTTAAAACGGCTTAAAACAGCTTAAAACAGCTTAAAACAGCTTAAAACGGGTTTAAACAGCTCAAAACAGCTTAAAACAGCTTGAATCGGCTTAAAACAGCTTTAAACGGCTTAAAAAGGGTTAAAATAGCTTAAAACAGCTTAAACCAGCTTAAAACGGCTTAAAACGGCTTAAAACAGCTTAAATCGGCTTAAAACAGCTAAAAATAGCTTAAAACAGCTTAAAACGGGTTAAAACAGCTTAAAACAGCTTAAAACGGCCTAAAAAAGCTTAAAACAGCTTCAAATAGCTTAAAACAGCTTAAAAAAGCTTAAACCAGCTTAAAACAGCTTAAAACGGCTTAAAACGGGTTAAAACAGCTTAAAACAGCTTAAAACGGCTTAAAACAGCTTAAAACGGCTTAAAACGGCTTAAAACAGCTTAAAACGGGTTAAACAGCTGAAAACAGCTGAAAACGGCTTAAACAGCTTAAAACAGCTTAAAAAAGCTTAAACAGCTGAAAACAGCTGAAAACGGCTTAAACCGCATAAAACAGCTTAAAACAGCTTAAAACAGCTTAAAAAAGCTTAAACCAGCTTAAAACGGCTGAAAACAGCTTAAAACAGCTTGTAGCACGTAAAATACGGCTAAAGGTTTTCCGTCTCCTGTTCCGTTCCCTGGCTCAAAAAACAGACGGCTTTAGCGCCACCTCCGAAGAGGACCGTCTGTCAAGTTATATTTGCCCGGCAAGAAACCCAACCTCAGGGCGGGTTTGTTTTATAAGAGTCCAAATAGCAATTTAGGAAACGATACAGAAAACTCAAAAGGTATAGTGGATCGACATTTCTCAGTTATAGTGGTCGCCTTAAGCGATTCTCAAAAAATAGTTGATGCTGACCGTCGTTCTACCGACACAAAAAGACACCACTCACGAGTATCATCACTGGAAGAACTCACTAATTCAAAATTCCCTGTCCGCTTCAGACACGTGAGTGGAGAGACTGATTTCCCAGGCAGTCTATCCTGGCGTACAAAAAACAGAAAAAGAAACAGGTAGAACGACGCGAAACGTGAGAAATCTCGAAGACCAAAAACTATTACAGGGAAAGCACTAACATATTACAAAAATACATAATTTGGTTGAGAACAGCAAAAACATTTAGAAATTTATTCAAATTTGATAACCTAGGTTTTATTCATAATTGTGTGTTCCTTTCCTCTTCTACTTCTTCTTCCTATTTTTCCTAATGTGTGTGCGGATTTTCTAATCTACTTCTATCGATGTTTATCTATCATCTTCTTCTTTCCGAGCTCGGTTAGTTGTGTGGAGTTTTAACACATGCGCATGGTTAGTTTGGTTTGGCTTGTACTCACGGACCCTTTTAGAAGCTGCGATGAATGCCGCCAGCAAAGCAGAAGCGACGGCCGTTCAATGGGCTGGCAAAGCAGAAGTGCCGGACGAAGAATGGGACGGCAAAGCAGGATTCCGAAACTAGCACATCGACGATGGTGGTATTGCGGCTACTACTCCAAATACGGCAACGAACTGCGACTTCTTGGATTTACTCCTTGATGAAGTGTCGCACGCCGGAAATCACGTGCGTCGGTGACGGATGACGCAGTTGACGACGGTGGGGATCGTCGGGAGCTTCACACGTGGTAATAGAAATGGTGGCCGCTCTGTCGGAACGGTTTGTTCCCTTCCGGCTTTCCCCTCAAACCGGGACTTTTGAGCGCTGAAGCGTGGGGTCGAGAGCAGTGTTTAGCGAGTAGATGCGGTGTGCCGAGCTTGGGCCGTAGATCGCTAGACGCAAATCCTGAATAAAAAGCCGTCGAACGGCTGTTCGACGCATTAACTAAAAAATTCTCCACACAACAATTAAAAAACCACAATTACCTTTTCTTATTCACAAACGCACACACGAAACTAAATGACCGCACTTAACCTCTTGACTTAGGTTATTGACTTGGATTTTGGACAGCTTAAAACAGCTTAAAACAGCTTAAAACAGCTTAAAACAGCTTAAAACGGCTTGAAACAGCTTAAAACAGCTTAAAACAGCTTAAAACAGCTTAAAACGGCTTAAAACAGCCTAAAACGGCTTAAAAAAGCTTAAAACAGCTTAAAACAGCTTAAAACGGCTTAAAACAGCTTAAAACAGCTTAAAACAGCTTAAAACAGCTTAAAACAGCTTAAAACAGCTTAAAACAGCTTAAAACGGCTTAAAACGGCTTAAAACAGCTTATAACGGGTTAAACAGCTGAAAACAGCTGAAAACGGCTTAAACAGCTTAAAACAGCTTAAAAAAGCTTAAACAGCTGATAACAGCTGAAAACGGCTTAAAACAGCTTAAAACAGCTTAAAACAGCTTAAAAAAGCTTAAACCAGCTTAAAACGGCTGAAAACAGCTTAAAACAGCTTAGAACAGCTTAAAACGGCTTAAAACAGCTTAAAACAGCTTAAAACGGGTTAAAATAGCTTAAAAAGCTTAAACCAGCTTAAAACGGCTTAAAACAGCTGAAAACGGCTTAAAACAGCTAAAAATAGCTTAAAACAGCTTTAAACGGGTTAAAACAGCTTAAAACGGCCTAAAAAAGCTTAAAACAGCATAAAACGGCTTAAAACAGCTAAAAATAGCTTAAAACAGCTTAAAACGGGTTAAAACAGCTTAAAACAGCTTAAAACGGCTTAAAAAAGTTTAAAACCGCTTAAAACGGGTCAAAACAGCTTAAAACAAGTTAAAACAGCTTAAACCAGCTTAAAACGGCTTAAAACAGCTTAAAACGGCTTAAAACAGCTAAAAATAGCTTAAAACAGCTTGAAACGGATTAAAACAGCTTAAAACAGCTTAAAACAGCTTAAAACGGCTTAAAAAAGTTTAAAACAGCTTAAAACGGCTTAAAACGGCTTAAAACAGCTTAAAACCGCTTAAAACAGCTTAAAACGGCTTAAAACGGCTTAAAATGGCTTAAAACAGCCTAAAACGGCTTAAAACAGCTTAAAACAGCTTAAAACGACTTAAAACAGCTTAAAACAGCTTAAAAAACTTAAACCATCTTAAAACGGCTTAAAACGGCTTAAAACGGCTTGAAACAGCTCAAAACAGCTTAAAACGGCTTAAAACAGCTTAAAACGGCTTAAAACGGGTTAAAACAGCTTAAAACAGCTTAAAACAGCTTAAACCAGCTTAAAACGGCTTAAAACGGCTTAAAACAGCTTAAAACGGCTTAAAACAGCTAAAAATAGCTTAAAACAGCTTAAAACGGGTTAAAACAGCTTAAAACGGCCTAAAAAAGCTTAAAACAGCTTAAAACGGCTTAAAACAGCTTAAAACAGCTTAAAAAACTTGAAGCATCCTAAAACGGCTTAAAACGGCTTAAAACAGCTTAAAACGGCTTAAAACAGCTAAAAATAGCTTAAAACAGCTTAAAACGGGTTGAAACAGCTTAAAACAGCTTATAACGGCCTAAAAAAGCTTAAAACAGCTTAAAACGGATTAAAACAGCTTAAAACAGCTTAAAAAAGCTTAAACCAGCTTAAAACAGCTTAAAACGGGTTAAAACAGCTTAAAACAGCTTAAAACGGGTTAAAACAGCTTAAAACAGCTTAAACCAGCTTAAAACGGCTTAAAACGGCTCTAAACGGCTTTGAACAACCTAAAACGGCTTAAAACGGCTTAAAACAGCTTAAAACAGCTTAAAACGGCTTAAAACAGCTTGAAACGGCTTAAAACAGCTTAAAACGGCTTAAAACAGCTTAAAACAGCTTAAAACAGCTTAAAACAGCTTAAAACGATTTAAAACAGCTTAAAACAGCTTAAAACAGCTTAAAACAGCTTAAAACGGGTCAAAACAGCTTAAAACAAGTAAAAACAGCTTAAAACACCTTAAACCAGCTTGAAACGGCTTAAAACTACTTAAAACGGCTTTAAACGGCTTAAAACAGCTTAAAACGGCTTGAAACAGCTTAAAACAGCTTAAAACGGGTTAAAACAGCTTAAAACAGCTTAAAACGGGTTAAAACAGCTTAAAACAGCTTGAAACGGCTTAAAACAGCTTGAAACGGCTTAAAACAGCTTAAAACAGCTTAAAACGGGTTAAAACAGCTCAAAACAGCTTAAAACAGCTTAAAACGGCTTAAAAAAGCTTAAAACAGCTTGAAACGGCTTAAAACAGCTTAAAACGGCTTAAAACAGCTTAAAACAGCTTAAAACGGGTTTAAACAGCTCAAAACAGCTTAAAACAGCTTGAAACGGCTTAAAACAGCTTTAAACGGCTTAAAAAGGGTTAAAATAGCTTAAAACAGCTTAAACCAGCTTAAAACGGCTTAAAACGGCTTAAAACAGCTTAAATCGGCTTAAAACAGCTAAAAATAGCTTAAAACAGCTTAAAACGGGTTAAAACAGCTTAAAACAGCTTAAAACGGCCTAAAAAAGCTTAAAACAGCTTCAAATAGCTTACAACAGCTTAAAACAGCTTAAAACGGCTCAAAACGACTTGAAACAGCTGAGGGATTCCACGGAGGCATGCAAGTCGATTCTGATCGACCATTTCAAAAATATCTGAAACTTTGCACAGTTTTTCAGTTCCATCTAAATCGTCATCTTCCGATATCAAATCTTCAAGTTGAGTCACGACTATTTTTTCAAAAGGGTGTATGTGAAAATGGTTCAAAAATATTCAAAAAGCTGCACAGCAAAAACGGTTCGTTCGATTGTTAGACAACTAAAGAAACAAAGTTAGACAACTAAATAAAGATTCCAAAAAAATACACACAGTAAAAAAAATTTTTTTTTTGCATTAAAAAACATCATTTTTGTCACAAAAACTCAAATATCTCAAAACCCTATCGGAATACCAACGTTATTTTTTGATGGAAAACGGTCCATTATATTAGCTATCTACCATAAAAATTTGGTGATGGTAAGCCAATAAACAAAAAAGTTATGACATTTCAAATATTTCACAAATTTGACACTTAGTGAAAAATTTTTTTTTTTCATTGTTAATTTTTTTTAGGACCGCAGTTTGTTGCTGAATTTTTTGTTAAGGGTACCACATGAGGTTAACAAGTTGTTTTCATGATATTTTATTTAATTATTCATAACTATTATAGCATCTATTAGAAAGTTAGACGCGATCCAGTGTTGTGATCTAAAGTCTTGATAGTGTCATATTTTTTATTGTACGTAACTGAAGAAAAATTCTCTCAATAGTGTTGAAACCTTTTGATAAAAGAAACCTATAAGAAATCTAATATTGAAGACAAAAGCTACAAAAAAAGTTTTCTATACAGGTATACGACTAGTTTACCTGCAAAAAGTTTACCTCGTAGAGAACAAGGCGGGTCTATACCCAGGTGATCTAGTATACGTAAAGCAGGTCGGTTTTCTCGGCGCTGGTTTTCTCCACAAAGTTAAAATCTGATTACACCTGGGTATAGACCCGCCTTGGTAGAGAATAGACTTTGTTAATCATATTTGGGAGAAAGCGAGTAACTTCAACAACATCAAAAACATGATAGGTACATACCATGAACATACTCACGAAAAAGCTAAAAATATACTACCACTATGGTTATAAAAGATTTAATTGTAAAATTTTTCTTTAGTCAAGCAAACGACACCAAACTAGTCAGTAAAAACTTAAAAGTGATTTTGTTTATTAAAATCTAACGAGCAACATGAGTAGTCGCTTTCTCAACTGTTGCAGACCGTTTGCAGAAAAAAAGTGTTCGAAAGAGCTACGAAATCTCACCGAAAGCACCATAGATAAACTGAAAGCGGCTGGTTATGCTCCAATGTCTACATTGAATACAAATTTACGCATTTGTACGTCCTGCCGTTTAAACGTTGACAAACGGGCAATCTGTACATCATCGGTGGATCAGGTTGCAGGAAGTTCGAAAACAACAACAACTGAGGAATTACTAGATGCACCGACAACAACTGAGGAGTTACCAGAAGTACCAAGTGCAGATAGTCTTGCCACGGTACCATCAGCGACATCTGTTTCAACAAATCAATCAGAAGATGAGTGCATCCAGAAGGTCAACATCGAACGCTTCAACGAAGGGATAGCTGGAATAAAAGTGACTCCGATTAAATGGACGAAGATGGGTTACGTCAATTATCCCGAGAAAAAATACCGTGAAATCAACGAAGCTATACGAAGAAACCTCTTCAAATTATGACCTGAGGATGTGGAAAATACTGACTACGATGAGGTAATTATGAATATGAAGGAAAGGTTCTCGAATCTAGCCACGACAAGGAAAGAAAAATTATTGATTTTGTCGATGCTGCCAAGCTCGTGGTCTATTCAAGACGCCATTGATTGATGAGTTCAAAACCAATAGAAATACAGCAAAAGAGGCAAAACAATTCAAAAATAACTGTCTTGCAACCAAAAATGCTAGGTCGAGTACTTCATTAACAGATGAGACAAAAGAAAAAATAATTCAATATTTTGAAGACGATGAAGTAAGTAGAGCTATGCCTGGCCAAAAAGATTATGTATCTGTAAAAAAAGATGGAAAGCGTCAAGCAATCCAAAAACGATTAATGATGACTACTTTGAAAGAAGCGTATACACGCTTCAAGGAAATTAACGAAAATATTAAGGTAGGTTTTTCCTCATTTGCAAGCCTTCGTCCAAGGCAATGCAAGCTTCTATCCAATTCAGGAACACATAATGTTTGTGTGTGCACAACACACGAAAATATTAACCTAATCTTACATAGTTTGAAAAGAATCAATTTATCAAAGGATATTAAAATGTTAACTGGTAGTCTTTTGTGTGAAAATACAACATCAAATTGCCCTTGTTCGGATTGTCCAGATTCTTCATCATTGGAAAATACTTTATTCGCTGAGTTTGAAGAAAATTATATTGATCAGTTATCATTTGAGCAATGGGTGACCACGGATAGGTGTGACCTAGAAACTATTGTAAAACCTGTAGATGAGTTTGTGTCATTTTTTTGCTTGAAATTAGAAAGTTTAATTCCTCACGACTTTATCAAAACAGAGCAATCCCGCTTTTTAAAAAATACGAAAAATACATTACAAGATGGTGAATTTTTAGTCATTTGTGATTTTTCTGAAAACTATAGCTTTGTATTGCAAGATGAAGTGCAGTCGCATCACTGGAACGTACAACAAGCTACAATTCATCCATTCGTTATTTATTTCAATGGAAGTACGCAAATTGAACATTTTAGTTTTATTGTAATTTCCGAAGATTTAAGACACGACTCAGTATCTGTAAATTTGTTCATTGCCAAAATGATTAACTTTTTACGCGTTGATAAGGATAAAGAAATCGGAAAGATATATTTCATGTCTGATGGAGCAGCATCGCAGTACAAAAACCGTAAGAATTTTTCGAGCCTATGTCAATTTAAATCAAAGTACGGAATTGATGCAGAATGGCATTTCTTTGCTACGTCACATGGCAAAGGTCCTTGTGATGCTATTGGAGGAACCATAAAGCGCATGACCACAAGAGCAAGTTTAGCCAAAGAACGTGAGTATCCAATTAAAACTGCAAAAGAACTATTTGATTGGGCGAATCGCAGAAAAGAAGAAGATTTAACAAAATTATCATTTTGTTTTACTACTACTGAAGAGTACGAATTAACGGCATCAGAGCTCAGCGAGCAATATAATAACGCAAAAAACGATCCAAGGAACCCAAAAATTTCACTGTTTCATTCCATTGTCAGAAAATAAAATTAAAGCAAAACTATACTCGAACTGTACTGATAATGATGCAAAAGTGTTCGATATTGTAAAAAAATTGAATAACAATAAATAAATAAATAAGTATTAATAAAATGTTTTCATGATCTCATAACGCATACCCAAATCCAAAACTTTTAAAGTTTATATGTAACATTTAGAAACTCATCGATCATACTCTAAAAAAAATATCCTGGTAAAAAAAAAATTATTTTCGTGTAATCTGTTAATTCATTTTAATTTATACATATATACATATACTTACAATATTTATACATATACATAATATTTATACATATAATATACATAATACTAATGAATACATGAAAACGACTTGTTTAATTCACGCAAGGCCCTTAACAATAAAATCAGCAACAAACTGCGGTTCCCGTAATAATTTACACCGAAAAAAATTTTTTTTTTCTACTAAATGTGAAAATTGTGACATGTTTGAAATGTCATAACTTTTTTGGTAGATAGCTAATATAGTGGACCGTTTTCCCTCAAAAAATTACGTTGGTATTCCGATAGGGTTTTGAGATATTTGAGTTTTTGTGTCAAAAATTATGTTTTTTAATGCAAAAAAAAAATTTTTTTACTGTGTGTATTTTTTATGGAATCTTTATTTAGTTGTCTAACTTTGTTTCTTTAGTTGTCTAACAATCGAACGAACCGTTTTTGCTGTCCAGCTTTTTGAATATTTTTGAACCATTTTCACATACACCCTTTTGAAAAGTTAGTCGTGACTCAACTTGAAGATTTGATATCGGAAAATGACGATTAAGATGGAACTGGAAACTGTGCAAAGTTTCAGCTCAATAGAAAAAAATGAATTAAAAAATTTACCAAATTTTGGTGCTGTTGCTTGGAATCACTCAGCTTGAACAGATTAAAACGGCTTAAAACAGCTTAAAACGGCTTAAAACAGCTTAAAACAGCCTAAAACGGCTTAAAACGACTTAAAACAGCTTAAAACAGCTTAAAAAGCTTAAATCAGCTTAAAATGGCTTAAAACGGGTTAAAACAGCTTAAAACAGCTTAAAACGGGGAAAACGGCTTAAAACAGCTTGAAACAGCTTAAAGCGGCTTAAAACGGCTTAAAACAGCTTAAACCAGCTTTAAACGGCTTAAAACAGCTTGAACTAAAACTGCTTAAAACAGCTTAAAACAGCTTATAACGGCTTAAAACGGCATAAAACGGCCTTAAACAGCCGATTTAGGATTTTGGATGTTGGATTTTGGATTTTGGATTTTGGATTTTGGATTTTGGATTTTGGATTTTGAATTTTGAATTTTGGATTTTGGATTTTGGATTTTGGATTTTGGATTTTGGATTTTGGATTTTGGATTTTGGATTTTGGATTTTGGATTTTGGATTTTGGATTTTGGATTTTGGATTTTGGATTTTGGATTTTGGATTTTGGATTTTGGATTTTGGATTTTGGATTTTGGATTTTGGATTTTGGATTTTGGATTTGGATTTTGGATTTTGGATTTTAAATTTTGGATCTTGGATTTTGGATTTGGATTTTGGATTTTGGATTTTGGATTTTGGATTTTGGATTTTGGATTTTGGATTTTGGATTTTGGATTTTGGATTTTGGATTTTGGATTTTGGATTTTGGATTTTGGATTTTGGATTTTGGATTTTGGATTTTGGATTTTGGATTTTGGATTTTGGATTTTGGATTTTGGATTTTGGATTTTGGATTTTGGATTTTGGATTTGGATTTTGGATTTTGGATTTTGGATTTTGGATTTTGGATTTTGGATTTGGATTTTGGATTTGGATTTGGATTTTGGATTTTGGATTTTGGATTTTGGATTTTGGATTTTGGATTTTGGATTTTGGATTTTGGATTTTGGATTTGGATTTTGGATTTTGGATTTTGGATTTTGGATTTTGGATTTTGGATTTGGATTTTAGATTTTGGATTTTGGATTTTGGATTTTGGATTTTGGATTTTGGATTTTGGATTTGGATTTTGGATTTTGGATTTTGGAATTTGGAATTTGGATTTTGGATTTTGGATTTTGGATTTTGGATTTTGGATTTTGGATTTTGGATTTTGGATTTTGGATTTTGGATTTTGGATTTTGGATTTTGGATTTTGGATTTTGGATTCTGGATTTTGGATTTTGGATTAAAACGGCTTAAAACAGCTTGAAACAGCTTAAAACAGCTCAAAACGGCTCAAAACGGCTTAAAACGGCTTAAATCGGCTTAAAACAGCTTAAAAAAGCTTAAAACGGGTTAAAACGGGTTAAAACAGCTTAAAAAAGCTTAAAACGAGTTAAAACAGCTTAAAACGGGTTAAAACAGCTTAAACCAGCTTAAAACGGCTTAAAACAGCTTAAAACGGCTTAAAACAGCTTAAAACAGCTTAAAACAGCTTAAAACGGCTTAAACCGGCTTAAAACGGCTTAAAACAGCTTGAAACGGCTTAAAACAGCTAAAAACAGCTTAAAACAGCTTAAAACGGCTTAAAACGGCTTAAACAGCTTAAAACAGCTCAAAACGACTTAGAACAGCTTATAGAGGCTTAAAACGGCATAAATAGCTTAAACCAGCTTAAAACGGCTTAAAACGGGTTAAAACAGCTTAAAACGGGGAAAACGGCTTAAAACAGCTTAAAACGGCTTAAAACGGCTTAAAACGGCCTTAAACAGCCGATTTAGGATTTTGGATTTTGGATTTTAGATTTTGGATTTTGGATTTTGGATTTTGGATTTTGGATTTTGGATTTTGGATTTTGGATTTGGATTTGGATTTTGGATTTTGGATTTTGGATTTTGGATTTTGGATTTTGGATTTTGGATTTTGGATTTTGATTTTGGATTTTGAATTTTGGATTTTGGATTTTGGATTTTGGATTTTGGATTTTGGATTTTGGATTTTGGATTTTGGATTTTGGATTTTGGATTTTGGATTTTGGATTTTGGATTTTGGATTTTGGATTTTGGATTTTGGATTTTGGATTTTGGATTTTGGATTTTGGATTTTGGATTTTGGATTTTGGATTTTGGATTTTGGATTTTGGATTTTGGATTTTGGATTTTGGATTTTGGATTTTGGATTTTGGATTTTGGATTTTGGATTTTGGATTTTGGATTTTGGATTTTGGATTTTGGATTTTGGATTTTGGACATTATTATAATGTTATTACATGATTCTTATGGAACCATATAGCATCGAAACTTCGGAACGGTTCACTTCGAAGCAATATTCCGTAGGGTTGTATTGTGCTATGAATCTATAGCGCCTTAATGGTAATTGTGACAAACTTTCTATATACTTTTTATGCCTCGACATCTTCAATGATTTTTTAGAAGCTTACACTATTTGTACGAGTGGGCGATGCTAAAACAATAATCGCATAAGAGACCTTTATATAAGAACTGGACATTTTCTTAAAACTGTATGGGAATACAAAAAAAATGTATTAGGGATGGTGCACAAATTATGTCACGATAATTTTGGACTTTTTTGACCAACTTTTCCCTGTCACGCTATTTGTATGAGATCTCCTTTGCTGAAGACAGCACGCCGTTAACTTTAAAATCTTGTGAGTTACAAGCGAATTTCGAGTTTTTTAAGTATATTTTTGAAGTGAATTTTCTCAATTTACAAAAATACGTTCTAACAGTTTTTGCAGCAAAAGTTGGCTATTGTATGGCCTTTCGAATGCCAGTTAAAGAAAAATTTTATCGAACCAACTCCATGAGTTATGGGCATCTAAATATTTCATAGTTTTTCACTTAAATTTGCTTATAACTTCAAAATCACAAGAATTACAAACTTGCGATGTTCAGCAAAAACGTGTATCTTTACTTCCTCTGCAACTCTTCTGAAGACCACATTCACGTAAAACTGAAAACAAAAAAGTTAGATCAAAATAACTGATTTTTTGGGTCCACCCTAAGTTAATACTTTCAAAATCAATTTACTTAGCTCAAATGAAGAGTTAGATCAAAAGTGTCTTCGACAAAGTTGTTCAAAATAATATTTTCTAAAAGTTTGCAGAAGAGCGCAGCCACAAATTTCGTCAAACAAAAAAGTTTGAGTTAAAATTTTAGCTTAAATATGGGCCACCCTATTTAACTTTTTCCTTGAGAGATGCAAAACTAAATTACGAATAACTTCTCTGAAGACATCGAACGTCTAAATTCGACGAGAACAGAGATAACACTTTTTTCCGGCTAAATTGTCGATTCGGTCCAATGTGCAATGTGCAATTGTGTATGGCCTATCACGCTATGACTGAGCCTCCCCCTTCCTTGAAGCGTGACGTAATTTGTGCGTGACCCCTTTCTGTTATATTACAAAGACGTATTTACAAAACAAAAACGCAGGGAATTCTAAAGCCTCCGAGGAAAATTTTCGAAAGTTTATTATTCTTATACTATTACTAGCACTCCTCAAATTCCTTTTCAAAATCCCCAAGATTCACCAGGAACACTCAAAATATCTCTAGAAATACAAATTATCACACTAGGAATTAACAGGACACCCTAGAAATTTAATTTATTAGGAATCACCAGATTTTGGACATAATCCCCTAACCAGTTATACATTCTCAAGATCCCGCAAGAAATCCTCAGAGTCCGCTAGGAATCTGCAGACATCCTCAAGAATCCTTTAAAATTTCATAGAAGTCCTCTAAGAACCAAGATTCCCCTTCGGATTCTCCAGAGTACAGTTAGTTAGCTCATAGATCCAGCTCGTAAGAAACATTTTGTTTATGTTATGACACCCGTATCCTTGAATAAGTATAGAATTTGATAGTTTGTCAACAAATATAACGTCTCTAAAAAAGAGGGAATGAAGTTCTAAATAGTTGAGGCAGAAAGATCAATAAACACTTATACCACAAAAAAAGTAAAAAAAAAACTCTCAATCGTATTTATTGCCCGCTTCAATGATATTATTGAGCTTGAGCTTGAGCTTGAGCTTGATTGGCCGCCCGTGGATGCTACTCCATCAGTATCGCCAGATCAGCTGCACTTACACAAGGAACCAACCGAATGACTGCTTGGGACTAACAGGCATTCTCAGTGTATAAGTGCTGGCGATCTTCTATTTTTAGCAGGCAATGGACATGCCCTATATCAACTGCAGCGATTTGCAGTAGACAGGATGTCCCGGGCCCGATCTGTCTGACAAGCCAATCGAGCCCTCTGTCACCATAGAAGATGGTGTCTCCATCATGTCGATAGCCTGATTTTTAGCGACAAAGGTGCCTCCCACGTCAGAATAAGGCAATCCATGAGACAGCTGCGATCAGCTGGTTTTTTGTTTACCATGAGATTTTGACGTTTCGCGGTCGGAGTGACCGTTCGATTACAAAGGAAAATGTTAAGCTCTGATAACACTCGTAAGTTTTGTTTACCCTTCCGTTTCGGTCGCATGCACACTTTTAGCTGTCAGTCCTATCGTGGAAAGTCCTCATGGATAGCCTTATGCCGACCAATGTGGGGAAGGGGGAGGAATTGATGATGCATTATAGGCCTATTCACATGACGTCTCAAATCAGCTGATCGGGAAGCACTTTGACAGTTCTTCTATGAAAATGACAGGCCCGTGTTAGCACCGGTCCTCCACCGATGTAAACAAATGCATAGACGGATCTGTCACATGAAAAGACCTATACTGGCTCCCACGTTGACCGTATATTCCACTGCATCTACGCCAGTTCATGCGGGAGTGTATGGATTGGGGGAAAGGCATGGCAGAGAGGTTTGCTTTTGTGGTTAGCAGACTGCCTATGTATCAGGCGTAAGGAAAGGCATGCGCGTGGAAGAATGGAAGGGTAAGGGAAACGGTTTTTTGTCCGTCTCTGGTTCTAGCGTTTGCTATAAACGAATAGTTTGAGTGTGATAGATTTAGAATGGAAGATAGAAGCAAGTGAGAGATATACAACTACAAAGTACGAGGAAAAGGACGGGCCTGGGATTGAACCCATGACCTTCTGCTTATGAAGCAGAAGCGGTAGCCATCAGACCACCAACTGCCCGTTTCAATGATATTATTGAGGATAAAGCGTAGTTTGGGCTGTATTCGATTTTGTCATGGTAGCGGTATTAAACAGCACATTGGAATTCTTCAAAAAATAATACACAATGTAGTATTAGTGTCTATTACTGCGGTATGTTCTTACATACGCAACGTATGTAATTGCATAATAATAAGAGCAGTGAGTTGAAAAGGTGAGACAAAATTTATTATTGTAGCTCTGTGTGTGTCATAGATTTTTTGTTGCTCTCATAATGGTGCTTGTGCTCTGCTCAAACAAGCTGTTCCAAATCTGACAAAAAGTGTTTATCAAGTGTATCACCTACTGGCAGACTCAAGTGGGCTAGTCACTCAGTTTAAATGCCTAAGAAAAGAGATTGGAAGCTAGTTAAGATACTGGTGGAGATTAGTGGCTTCAAAAAACGCTGCGAATGCATGACCATTGACCATCCCGCAGTAAACAAGCGCGTACGAAAGCCCTTAGTAGTTGGTGAGATTTGGAGAAATATCGACAAAAATGGAGCTCTGGAATGTAGTCGGTGTGTAGATTACCTGCTATTCAGAAAACTAAAAGAACAGACGTGTTAATTTTTTCAAAAAAAAAAAAAATGCAAATTTTAATGGTGTTCAAAAATGTTGCCAAAAACGGATCCATTTTGTTGCCAAAATCGGGAGTGCCAAAAATGAAGCATGCCAAAAACGGAGCATGCCTAAAACGGATTTTGGATTTTGGATTTGGGTTTTTGTATTTTGGCGGAGGGTTTTTGTTTTTTGGAGAACAGCGTGTGGCGGCGAAGGATGAACTCTACGGCGAACCCAGTATCGTGAAGGTAGCTAAAGCTGGAAGCAGAGTTGCACAATATCGGTCATATCAGCTGATGGCTGATGGACTAAAACTATCAATATCAGATGCGAACTATCAATATCACTTGGATCTGACAACCAACAGCTGTGATGCGACATCGCACTCTAGATCACAATCACTGCAGAATGAGTGATCACGTGGTAATTACCTACGCTATTAATGTTTTTCAGTGACCAACACACAGTTTCAATCCGTCGGCAGCACTATCAAGAATATCGTACTGATAAATTACCATTTTATTTGCTTAATTTAAGGCTAAATTTGAGCCATCAGTGGTATCCATAGTCTATCGCCATCAATGCACTGGTGATGGAGTAGAGAGCATGATGTTGATGTGTTATGGAATGATCCGAATTGTATCAAAGTCGGCCTGTACAAATCAGCAAATTTCAAGCGATGATAGTGACAGCAAGCAACTCTGGCTGGAAGGATACGCTGGACAGGGCATGTTGCAAGTGTAGCATATCAAATTAGATAATAAAAATCAAAATCTCTCTCTTCACCCAAAATGTAATAATTATCCTAAAAACCATAAAACCTTAAAAATTCATGTCTCACACTTTCCCACACATAAAATCAGAGACTTTCCCAGATTCGTAAAACCCTTGTTTTACGATTCAATAATCGATACCATATGTACAGAACACATTGCATCAATGTAACCACTTCAAAATATTTAATAGTCATCTTTCTCCGTAATACACTAAAAGTCGACGACCCATGTCATCGACACTTCATTGCAATTGCTCAAAGTTCTTTCCCACGCGATCGATCAATGCTCAGCGTTATTCGATCTCTTTCATGTACAATCGCATTGACCCGTCCTACGCCACATGCGACAAATAATTATGCACCCATACACTTAACCTTCTTTACTTTCTATGCTGATTGGTTATTAGGAATTTAGTCAAGCAAGCTAACTCCAAGCTCCTCCCTCAACCAAATTTGTAAGACTCGATGTAATAACCTTTTTCAGTTAATAAATTCATTCTGATCTGAACCGTCAACCAAACATGTTTTAGTAAAATTGACATAATTACCAAATGGCGACCGTTTTGAGCGAGCGAACAATGCTCGGAAAAAGAAGTCCGCGATCACAGTGATACAGTGAAAAATGTGAAGTGAAACATTTTGAAAATTGTGGTGGAAAACTGGATCGACCCAGAATTCAAAACGCACGAAATATTCCAGAAGTTAATTAAGGTGCTGAATTCTAAAACAAAAGTGACTAGGCATGTGTGTTACAATAATCTAACCAATTACGATGGGGTGGTTTAGCAGCGATGAAATTATCACTGCCACCACCAGCAGCAGCAGCACCACCGAGGACAAATTCGTGGCAGGTGCAGTGTGCATTATGGCAATTTTACTTGTGCTTGTTGTGATTGGCAAGCTGATTTTTTAATTCTATGAGCAGCTGATAAGAAGAACAGCTCAAAATGAAGCTCGATTGCACACGCTATCGCAATCTAACGTGTAGATAAGTGCTCAGAAATAAACAAGAAAAAAAGGAGACCAATGAACAGCAATTTGTGGAACATTCAACCTGATTACTAAGTGCAACGCTAGTGGCTAATCAAGGTCTGGCCGGGGCGCAACAACGAGAGGAGGAAACACCTATCAACATCACCTATCGACATCACCTATCAGCATCACCTATCGACATCACCTATCAACATCACCTAGCAACATCATTTATCAACATCACCTATCAACATCAACATCACGAAGTGATCAAAGCTAAGTAACAAAACCTTTTATCACAAATAATGTAAATTTACTACTTCTATATTTAAATTATATTTATTAAATAAGTACCTATTGTACATGCATCACCATCTATAAAAAAAAAAATGGATGACAAATGGGATAATTTTTTTGAATTCTTGAAAGACATTAGCAAAGGTAAAGGAACGGGAATGTTTTCAACAGAATATACAACAACAAGTAAAGATCCCAAAACATGGGAAGAAATGGTACAAAGATTAAATGATTTACCAGGAGATGAACCAACTACCTGGCAACCAATCCTAAAACTCGACAAAAACGATTCACAAAATAATAAGTGAACTGTCGAAATAGAAGTTACAGCTATTGCCAAATGCAAGCATATTGGGAATTGGAAAGATTATTTCAATATTTCAAAAAAGCAATAAATACCACCTTATCTTACGAACTTTTAAGGAAAAAGGAAAAATTAAATCAAAATCTAATATTGAAAATTGAAACATTTTTACAAACAGAATATAATGAATTAATTGACGACGACTTTCATACAATCGTAAAGAATTCACGACATTGGAATTATGAAATTAAAAGAATAATTAAGCATAAAATCGAAATAATTAAAATCCAAGCCGCTAAAACCGAAACTGGTTCACGTCTTCCTAAGAAAAATTTTGTAAATACGACAAAAATGGCTGATTTTGACATCAAGCGAGCAACATCCCTCGTACCCATGTACGATGGGTCATCCGATCAATTAGAATCCTTTGTCGATGCTTTAAATTTATTAGCGGAGATAACACCGGCAGATCAAACAGCAACTGCTGTTAGATACGTAAAAACAAGATTGACAAAAAGGGCAAGATTGGGACTTTCTAACAATCTAGCCACAATTCAAGACATCATAAATGACTTGAATGCACGATGCAAAAGTCAAGAAAAACCGGAATCGTTGATAGCTAAACTAAAACAGATTAAAAAATCAACTACAACCGAATTTTGTGACGAAATTGAAAATTTAACTTTGAAGCTAAAAAGTCTTTACATGGAAAAGCAAATTCCAGAGGATGTCGCAAATTCAATGGCAACCAAAGTGGGGCTTGAATCCCTCATAAACGGGATCCCCTCCAGCGAAACAAAAATTATTCTGAAGGCAGGCAACTTCACGAATATACAAGAAGCTATTCTGAAGGTGAATGAAAATACAAGTTCACAAAATGCTCAAGTACTGTTCACCAACACAACGAAACAGTATAACAAGCAATCGTTCCGAAACAACCCGCGATTCAATTCACAAAATAATTATCAACGCAGAAATTTCAATTCTCACAACGGGAGAGGTCGACGCCTTTTCAACAATGATTCAAGGAATTTTCCAAACAACAACTTTCGTCCTCAACGTCAACGCTTTAACGGCTATCGACAGCTAAGCGGAAACCCCGCGCAAGCGGCAAATCATAACAATTCACATTTTAGAAGAGTGTACACGGGAGCAGCGACACAGTTCCCTACAGAACCACATATTCACTCACCCATCGACGTACGTATGCCTCCGCATACGGTAGAAATGCCAAGTCAAGCACATTTGACTGGTGCATTAAATACAAATTTCAATCAACAACCACCACGTAACACCCAACAGATGACACACAATCCTTATTTTTTAGGTCAAAACCCGAACCTATCTCAATTTATGCAATGAACCTAGGTGCAACAAACTTCATCAAGTTACATGTGCATATGGCTAATTCCGTGTGTTCATTCATAATTGACTCAGGTTCGGATATTTCAGTTTTCAAGAAAGACAAAGTATCTTATTTACAGCATATAAACCCGACGAAACGATTCAAGGTAACTGGCATTACAGATGGTGTAACTGAAACCATCGCCGAAACTGAGACTATTTTACAGTTTGAGAATGGTCTTCAACTTAAACACCAATTTCAACTCGTAAATATTCTATTTCCGATTCCGACCGACGGCATCATCGGCCGTGATTTTTTTTGTAAATATAGATGCACTATAGATTACGATCATTGGCTATTGAAATTTTTACTCAATAATCAGTTAGTAGAAATACCCATAGAAGATAATTTAAATGAAGGATTTATCTTACCCAGTAGATGTGAAATTATAAGAAATATTTCTACACTTAATATAAATGAGGATATGGTTGTCCAATCAGAAGAAATCCAACCTGGAATATTCTGTGGAAACACTATAATTTCCTCAAATAACCCCTGTATAAAATTTGTAAATACCACAAACCAACCAGTGTACATAAACAGTTTCAAACCAACGCTAGAACCACTACGCAATTATCACATTATTTTTAAAAATAAAATCGATTGTAGCAGTAAAGATCGATTTAATAAGATAATTAATGAGATAGATATGTCAAATACACCAAATTATTTTAAGAATGATTTTTTCAAACTTATTCAATCGTATGCAGATGTATTCTGTTTACCAAATGAAGCATTATCAACAAACAACTTCTATTCTCAAAACATAAACTTAAGTGATAACGTCCCTGTTTATATCCCTAACTATAAGACAATACACTCACAGGGAGTGCTTCGTGAAGCCCAAGCAGGACAGTTCGGTTTTGCGTCGTCCGATAGATTTAGCTCACGGTTTCGCGCGTGTTTTCGTCGCTGGAGATTTTTTTTTTTGTTTTTTTCCTGTTTTAGAGCGTCTTGCTGGGTAGTGCTTCGTGAAGCCCAAGCAGGACAGTTCGGTTTTGCGTCGTCCGATAGATTTGGCTCACGGTTTCCTGCATGTTTTCGTCGCCGGAGATTTTTGTTTTTTTTTTTTTCCTGTTTTAGAGCGTCTTGCTGGGTAGTGCTTCGTGAAGCCCAAGCAGGACAGTTCGGTTTTGCGTCGTCCGATAGATTTAGCTCACGGTTTCGCGCGTGTTTTCGTCGCTGGAGATTTTTTTTTGTTTTTTTCCTGTTTTAGAGCGTCTTGCTGGGTAGTGCTTCGTGAAGCCCAAGCAGGACAGTTCGGTTTTGCGTCGTCCGATAGATTTAGCTCACGGTTTCGCGCGTGTTTTCGTCGCTGGAGATTTTTTTTTTCTTCTTTTTCCTTTTTTGGAGCATCTTGCTGGGTAGTGCTTCGTGAAGCCCAAGCAGGACAGTTCAGTTTTGCGTCGTCCGATAGATTTAGCTCACGGTTTCACGCGTGTTTTCGTCGCTGGAGATTTGTGTTTTTGTTTTTTTTTTTCCTGTTTTGGAGCGTCTTGCTGGGTAGTGCTTCGTGAAGCCCAAGCAGGACAGTTCGGTTTTGCGTCGTCCGATAGATTTGGCTCACGGTTTCGCGCGTGTTTTCGTCGCTGGAGATTTTTTTTTTCTTTTTTTTCCTTTTTTGGAGCATCTTGCTGGGTAGTGCTTCGTGAAGCCCAAGCAGGACAGTTCAGTTTTGCGTCGTCCGATAGATTTAGCTCACGGTTTCACGCGTGTTTTCGTCGCTGGAGATTTGTGTTTTTGTTTTTTTTTCCTGTTTTGGAGCGTCTTGCTGGGTAGTGCTTCGTGAAGCCCAAGCAGGACAGTTCGGTTTTGCGTCGTCCGATAGATTTGGCTCACGGTTTCGCGCGTGTTTTCGTCGCTGGAGATTTTTTTTTCTTTTTTTTCCTTTTTTTGGAGCATCTTGCTGGGTAGTGCTTCGTGAAGCCCAAGCAGGACAGTTCGGTTTTGCGTCGTCCGATAGATTTGGCTCACGGTTTCGCGCATGTTTTTGTTGCCGGAGATTTTTTTTACGCGTATCGTTATTTTATACAATCCGATGACCCTGGAGGGATCGGTTTTGCTTTTTATTGGTTATTGAGCAAAAATATTACTGCACAATCGACAAGCATTTCGCGAAATACTATTTATACTATAAATAAGCTATTGTTTTCTCTTTTGATTGCCGGCATTCAAAAGATTAATTTGAAAACGCTTAAACAACAAATATTTATGGTCTATCGCCAGCTTTCTAGGCGAATCCTGACAATATACCTTCCCCAACCTCCAACTCCGTAGCACTTATGAGGGTGTCGCTGAGTCGGTGGCCTCTCATTAAGTAAGTGCTACATCAACATTTCCTTCCCCTATACCAAGTTACGGTAAAGATGGGCGTGGCCGGGAATAGCGATATTCATGCTTTTAGTTTTCTTGTTTATGATTTGAACAAGGTATACTCCCCTGCCTTGTTCTTGAAAGTAGTCAGGATGAGATTATTAAAAAGAAACATGAATGTTGCTAGTATCCAATCTACGAAGTATACCGTAACTACGCTAACGCTAACGCTAACGCTAACTATAAGACAATACACTCACAGGGAGATGAAATTCAAAAGCAAATATCTAAAATGCTTAAAGAAAATGTTATCGAACCATCGGTATCTCCTTATAACAGTCCAATTCTATTAGTTCCGAAAAAATCAGATAATGATACCAAGAAATGGCGTTTAGTTGTCGACTTTCGACAATTAAATAAGAAAATTT
The DNA here is from genome assembly GCF_002204515.2 of Aedes aegypti. Lineage (NCBI taxonomy): Eukaryota > Metazoa > Arthropoda > Insecta > Diptera > Culicidae > Aedes > Aedes aegypti. The sequence continues at coordinate 160,274,033 of NC_035107.1, read as the reverse complement.
TAGCAGACAAATTCCCGCTACCAAGAATTGATACCATTTTAAATCAACTTGGAAGAGCCAAATTCTTCAGCACACTAGACTTAATGTCAGGATTCCACCAGATACCACTGGATGAGGAATCAAGAAAATTCACCTCTTTTTCTACGCAATCAGGACACTATCAATTTACAAGGTTACCATTCGGACTAAATATTAGCCCGAATAGTTTCCAAAGAATGATGTCCATTGCAATGGCAGGTTTAACACCTGAAATGGCATTTATATATATAGATGATATAATTGTGGTAGGATGTTCGATACCTCACCACTTGTCGAATTTATCTACTGTGTTTGAAAGATTACGAAAGTACAATTTAAAATTAAATGCGAATAAATGTAAATTTTTCAGTACCGAAGTAACATACTTAGGTCATAAAATAACTGATCAAGGCATTTTGCCAGACAGCTCGAAATATAATACAATATTGAATTATCCAATACCAAAAAATATTGATGATATAAGACGATTTGTTGCATTTTGCAACTATTATCGCAAGTTTGTGCCAAATTTTGCAATATTGGCATACCCTTTGAATCAACTACTAAAGAAAAATGCAATATTTACTTGGTCAGATCAGTGCCAAAAGGCTTTTGAAACGTTAAGACAACATTTAATGTCTCCAACAATATTACAATTTCCAGATTTTACAAAGACTTTTATTCTCACCACGGATGCATCCGACGTTGGATGTGGAGCAGTATTATCACAAAATAAGAATGGCTTTGATCTTCCAATAGCTTTCGCGAGTAAAACTTTCACCAAAGGCGAGAAAAATAAAGCTGTTATTTTGAAAGAGTTAACTGCTATTCATTGGGCAATTAACCATTTTGAGGCTTACCTGTACGGAAGAACATTTCTAGTAAAAACAGATCATCGACCTCTAGTTTTTCTTTTCAGAATGAAAGATCCGACATCGAAATTAACTAGAATGAGGCTTGATTTAGGTGAATATGATTTTAATATCGAATATATAAAAGGTAAAGCAAACGTAGGAGCAGATGCTTTATCACGTATAGTAACAACATCAGAAGAATTAAGACAATTAAGCGTGCTTATAGTTAACACGAGATCTATGACACGTAAACGACATCAAAAATGTATTCAAAATGAAACTACTATCGAGATTGATCACCCCGCTATGTACAACATCGAGAATCAAACAGAAACGAGATATCTACCAAAACTTACTATAAATATAGATACTAATATTATTAAGTTTATAATATTCTATGGTTTGAACAAGAACAGACCCGTATATGAAATTAAAATGCAAATTAATGGAAATCAAACACTAGAGTTTGCTTTTTCTAAGCTCGATAATGACATGAAAATGATGAATATAAATAAAATAGCGCTTTCAAATAATGACGAAATATTTCAATTGATGCCGGCCGGCCTATTAAAGCAATTGAGTAATAAAATACTTAAAAATTTAAAAATCGTTATATATAAACCAGCAAAGTTCATTAGTGATCCTTGCAAAATACAAGAAATTTTAAAAGTTAACCATGAAACACCACTTGGAGGACATATTGGACAGCATCGACTGTACAGAAAACTTCGAGAATGTTATACATGGAAAAACATGAAAAAGACAATTGCGCAATTCATTAAGGCCTGTGAATTGTGTAAAATAAATAAAATAACGAAACATACACGAGAAAAATTAACCATTACGAGTACTCCATTAAAACCTTTTGAAATTGTATCTGTTGATACGGTAGGACCACTTCCAAAATCCAACCGAAATAACAGATATGCTATTACCATACAATGCGAATTAACAAAATATATAACACTTATTCCGATACCGACTAAAGAAGCAAATATAATTGCAAAAGTTTTAGTTGAAAATTTTATACTTATCTACGGAACATTCTTAGAATTAAAATCAGACCAAGGAACAGAGTATAAGAATGAAATCCTTGAACAAATATGCAAACTAATACAAATAAAACAAACTTTTGCTACAGCATATCATCCACAAACGATGGGTTCACTCGAAAGGAATCACAGATGCCTCAATGAGTATCTGAGATCCTTTGTCAACGAACACCATGCGAATTGGGATGATTGGCTTCAATATTATGCTTTTAATTATAATACAACACCACACACTGATCATGGGTATACCCCGTACGAATTAGTGTTTGGAGTTAAACCTATTACACCTAATTTACCATGTTTACAAACAGGAATAATTGACCCGATATATAATTATGAACTATATAACAAAGAACTTAAATACAAACTACAGAAATCACACGAACTAGCAAAAATGAAACTTATAGAACACAAAATCAAACGTAAGGAATCAATAGATATGACTGCGAACCCACTGAAAATCAACCCAGGAGACAATGTTTATTTGAAAATCGAAAACCGACATAAATTAGACTCATTTTATAATGGTCCATACACAATAACAAGAATAGATGAACCGAATTGCGAAATTATTCACAAAGTATCAAAACAAACATTCAAAGTTCATAAGAATAGACTCATCAAGTGCTAGTAAAACAATAACAACAACCTTTCCGACAAAATTTGAACAAATCTTTTCTAATTATCCAATATCATGCAACAATAGATCAGCAAATCTTTTTTTATAATCTTGTATGACTCATTCAATATTTTTATCAAATTTTTCAATAACTCAATCACAGTTAGACAATATTTTTATTAATCGGACATAACCTTAACCAATATTATACAAAAAAAAAAACTTATAAAAAAAAAAAAGTAAAACAAAGCAAAATTTGTACGGAATAAACAACATTCAAAATTTGTGACAACAGAATTAGCTAAAACAGAGATCTACCGAGCCTAACACCCATAAAAAAGAGAATGAAAATCAAAAAAATAATAATCAAATGGGGTAGGTGAAAATTCTTGGTCTTGAACTAAGAAGTGCTAAATTCGGTTAGGATCAACTTAAGAAATTTTTTTTTAAACTGTAAGAGGTCCTTGGAGAATAGTTAATGACGAATGATTTCTCTACGTTACATCATTCTATTAAAGGGGGAAGATGTAGCATATCAAATTAGATAATAAAAATCAAAATCTCTCTCTTCACCCAAAATGTAATAATTATCCTAAAAACCATAAAACCTTAAAAATTCATGTCTCACACTTTCCCACACATAAAATCAGAGACTTTCCCAGATTCGTAAAACCCTTGTTTTACGATTCAATAATCGATACCATATGTACAGAACACATTGCATCAATGTAACCACTTCAAAATATTTAATAGTCATCTTTCTCCGTAATACACTAAAAGTCGACGACCCATGTCATCGACACTTCATTGCAATTGCTCAAAGTTCTTTCCCACGCGATCGATCAATGCTCAGCGTTATTCGATCTCTTTCATGTACAATCGCATTGACCCGTCCTACGCCACATGCGACAAATAATTATGCACCCATACACTTAACCTTCTTTACTTTCTATGCTGATTGGTTATTAGGAATTTAGTCAAGCAAGCTAACTCCAAGCTCCTCCCTCAACCAAATTTGTAAGACTCGATGTAATAACCTTTTTCAGTTAATAAATTCATTCTGATCTGAACCGTCAACCAAACATGTTTTAGTAAAATTGACATAATTACCAAACAAGAATGCCGGGCAACAACCCTGTAAAGATGGTGTTTGCTACCAAACCGTTCGGAACAAGAAGGCGTGGGGCGCAGCGAGCTAGGTGGATTGACCAGGTACACCAGGACCTGGAGAGCGTGGGCACAGTCGAGGATGGAGAGAAGCGGCCATGAACCGAGTGAATAGTGCGAAATATTGTTGGCGAGGCCAAATAAGTAAGTATGTCATAAAAATAGTTTAAATATCAAAAAATTAAAATTCCACATTGAAGCGAAATTGATCACCATATAAAAAAGCAAGTTGAAGAATAAAAAAATCCCTATCTACTAAATTCGGGTCTCCTGAATCTGAAAATGATGTCAAAATTCTTAGAACTCGATTATATGATCATTTTATTGCAAAATTTAACTTTGAAAATCTGCCTAATACGCCTAAATGTAGGCAATTGCCGAAATTTGTTTATTATCTGAGAATAAACGGTTTTATGAGCAAAAAACTATACTTGCTATGCTGTTTGATATCAAAAATGAGTTCAGTAGTTCATATTTAAGCTTACACAACTGTTGGAGATGATTTGAACCCTAACATTAGATGAATAAATGTTACGAACACGAATTGTAAATCACTACACAGACTCATCTAGATTATAATTATCACAAGACTATTGTTCAATACATATACACTACACGAAGAACCAACACATATGGATTGACACGAAGAAGACAAGTACTGATGAACAATAAAATTAGTTATAATTCGACTATTGTACAGTACACACGCTTTGCAATATCTCTCGCGTCGGTGAAAGAAGATTCCCCACGATTCGCTTCTCGTCAGTGCTTTTTCTCTCCAGTTCAGTGTGCCCCAGCCATATATCGTCGATCCACCCCCGTTCGATTATTAGAAGGCTGCCTGGTTTTTTAAGATCGTTAATCGTGACGATTTAGTGCGCGGTGAATAGTCGCGCCAACAATTTTTAGTGCCGAAACCCGGGACCACGTTGCAGAAAGGTCTCGAAGGCAGCCATTGTCGTCGTTGGCTGAACCACGTGACTCCATTGTGTCGCCTATTGTTCCTGAGCATCGCAGTGAAATCGACCTCGGAGCGGATCAATACATCGTCGATCCCGCTTTTATCATCTCGGCACTGCGATCTGCCTGGATTTTGGACCATTTGCGGTGTGTGCAAGAACGACACGGAGTAGGAGAGAGCGGTAAAGTAACCCCAAGTCATCGATACCAGGTGGGTGAATCTTTTTCATTCTTCTACACGCAAAATCAAAACGTTGAAAACGCTTTTGCGGCACCGAGCCAATATTATGGGCTCTGCCAAGTTGATTGAGAAATTCAACAACGAATGTCAGGAAGGCCGACATCACCAAATTAAGGTGAGGATCGACACGCTCGATCGATTGTGGGCTGAGTTTGCACGCATTCAGGACGAAATTGAGGAGGTTGAAAATGCCGTTTCTGGCGATGATTCTGATGAAGAAACGGAACCGACTATATCTGCGGAGCGAATTCAGTTTCAAAATATGTACTTTGACCTTAAGGCCTCTCTCGTGAGTAAGCTGCCAGTCGACCCGCCATCCGGGGGCTCAGCTGCTAATCGTCCTCCGGCGCAACCAATGCATTCTGTGCGGTTGCCGGAAATCAACATTCCAGAGTTTTGTGAAAATCCGTCGAAATGAATCGAATTTCGGGACATTTTTCGTTCCATGATCCATTCAAGCATCAATCTCTCGTCAGTGCAAAAAATGCACTACCTTAAGGCTGCTCTGAAAGGCGAGGTCGCGCGCATAATTGCGAATTTGGAAGTCAATTCCGACAACTATGCCACGGCATAGAAATCGGTTTGTGAGCGATATGATAATTCCAATCTACTTCGGAAACATCATTTCGCAGCTCTTTTCGCAATCGGTTCTGTGAAAAGAGCGACCTCGTCGTCGTTGTACGAACTTGTCGATGAGTTTGATCATCACGTGGGCATTTTGAGGAAGCTGGATACGGCAGCTGGTTTATGGGACACTGTGCTCGTCGAAACCCTTAGTAAGCGGTTGGATCCCGCTACTCTGAAGGAATGGGAAAATAGTTGTGAGGAAAATGTGCGTCCCACTTATCAGCAACTTGTTGAATTCATCCGAAAAACGTCTCGAGTGCTCCAGTCGGTTAAGCTTATACAAACGCCATATTCCCCTCCCGACTCTAAGCCCTTGAAACCCAAACCGATTTCCACCCACATCGCAACTGAAGTTACTTGCAAATGTCCGCTTTGTAAGGAAGCGCATCCCCTTTTCAAATGCAATCAGTTTCTCGGAATGGAGGTGAAGCAACGCTTTGAGCTGGTGAAGAAAAATGGATTATGCATCAACTGCTTGAAGGGATCACATCTTGCTAAGAATTGCAGCAGTGGAAGCTGCAGGAACTGCTCCAAGAAGCATCACACGCTTTTGCATCTGCCGCCACTGGCCGCGGCTGTACAGTCGCAATCCCAAACGACGCTGGCATGTTCGACAGTTTCCAGTGAAGTGATTCCTCCAGAGCAACCTCAAGTGTCGTCCAACTCGTTCGTATTTAACCCGCAATCGTTTTCTTCACCACCATCGCGTACGCTACACCCAACCGTCGGGGCTAGTTCGTCAAACCCGGTGCACAAGTATTCGTATTCGGTCGTCGTTGCTCCCTCCCCGTCGTCGGTTGATCCGTGCGTTTCGCGATCGATCGAGAAAAATCTTGAATCGAACTCTTCTCCTGTGGCCTCCTACACTGTACCGCAAAGCGGTTCTGTTAATGCACCCTACGATGAAGTCTTTCTGTCAACAGTGGCTGCCAAGGTGAAGGACATCAACGGTAATACACACTATGCCCGCGGCGTTCTCGATAGCTGTTCTCAAGCTAATTTCATTTCTGAAGCTCTGGCGCGCAAGCTAGAGTTGAAGCGTGATCGCATCAGTGTCGATGTAAGTGGTATTGGTAAAGGAATTGTCCACATTCGCTCAAAGGTAGTGGTCAAAATCTCGTCTCGCTTTGGTGGATTCGATTACCTTCTCGAATGTCTCGTTATACCGCAAATCACAGTCACGCTTCCAAGCAAGCATATCGATGTATCCGATTGGAATCTCCCCAAAAACGTCCCTCTCGCAGACCCAAGATTTAACATCAGTTCTGGGGTCGATATTCTCGTCGGTGGAGAACTTTTCTATTCGCTCATGCAATCACATAGGATCAGTTTGCGTACCGGATTCCCGATACTCCAGAAGACAGTTTTCGGGTACGTTGTTGCTGGTCGGCTATCCAATGTATTACGCCAGCCTTCGATTTGTGTAGTAAGCGCTACAACTAGTCTCGATAGTAAATTGCAGTCGAAAATTTCGAAGATCGTAGAGCGATGACTCCTTTGGAAGAAGAGTGTGAGAAACACTTCCGAAGCACCGTAACCAGAACAAGTGATGGTCGCTTCATGGTCCGTCTTCCGATACGTGAAGAAATGCTAGCTATGTTGGGAGACTCCTTCACGGTGGCACAACGTAGGTTTTTGGCCATTGAGAGGAAGTTTGCTGGAAACAGTGAGTTCAAGAGTGAATATGTGAAGTTCATGGAGGAGTATGCAGCATTAGGCCATATGGAGTTGAGTCCTCGTGTCGAAAATCCCCAGTTCATCTTGCCACATCACGCCATATTTCGCCCTGACAGCTCCACCACGAAGACTCGCGTCGTTTTTGACGCCACCTGCATGGGAAGTTCCCAGTTGTCGTTAAATGATGTGTTACTCATCGGTCCCATCGTACAACCACCCCTTCTCGCTATCGTGCTCAATTGGCGGATTCCTCGTTATGTTTTCAAGGCGGATGTAGAGAAGATGTTCCGCCAAATTTGGGTCCATCCTTCTGACCGCAGATTTCAGCAAGTTCTGTGGCGGACAAGCCAATTTCAGGAACTCCAGCGATACCAACTCACCACGGTAACATACGGAACGTCCTGCGCGCCCTATCTAGCTACTCGAGTGCTAAACCAACTGGCCGAAGTTGAAGGGCACCGATATCCGCTTGGGGCAAAGGTTGTTTTGAAAGGATTCTACATGGACGATGCTCTATCGGGAGAAGACGACTAGGAAACCGCTATAGAATCAAGCAAGCAGCTGACAGAGCTCTTGAAGCTAGGGGACTTCAATTTGAGAAAATGGAGTGCCAACGATCCAAGGATTCTGGCTCACATGCTGTAACGGTATCCCGTTACAGCTATGTAAATAAAACCATATATAAATAACTTGTACATACTGGTTTGTCGTTAATCGTTACAAAACATCGCATGCAAAATCATATAACAGATTTAGAAGGTAACAGCTGGTAAATCTCACGCAATTTAAGTTCCATAGCGCCTGCGCATAGGCAATCGCTTGCAATATTGAAATCGCCATTCGCTGGGAAGTGGTATCGCTATCCGTTGACCCTCTCGCGAGATTTAATTGATTGCTTGCGATCGGGCCGAAAACCGAAGGTCAAGTTCAAAGAAGACCTTGAAATTGGGGAGAAGAACATGAAGGCCATACTTAGCAATTACTGGTGGGAGCGAGAGGTCGAAAACCGGAAAGGGAATGAAAAAGCTAACCCGAACGATCCGTTAAAAGACGATGGCAATTCCAAGGTTTCCTATCTGAGGGTTTCAAGATTCCTCATCACTTTGCCTGGATAGTCGAACCAATAAGGAAGTGTTTGCCCGTGTACCGCGAAATTGTAATTTGATTCCATTGTAGATAGCTCAGTGTGAACTAACAGGTTTAAATATTACAGGATAGTTAGATAGTTTCCTCCGAGTGCTGAAAAGTTAGACTGTAGTGATACCAAAGTGCAGTCAGAAAGGTATTAAAGTCGTGCGTTGCGTGAAGTGTGTGCTCTCTTTAACCCCCATTGTCGAACAGCCGTTCGACGGCTTTATTTCTCGGATTTAGGAACCCGCAGCAGTGACCGACCATCCGGCAAACCACCGGCCCACGTGTGACTCGTGGCCGAAGGGGCCGCGCCGCCAACATCGCGCCCATCGCTCTGTGACACCGTCGAAGAACATCCGTCCGATCACGTGTCCAGAAAACCGACGCTAACGAAGTTCGTCCAGTCTGGTAGGTGGATTGATCCCGCACCCCGCGCGAATTGCGTAATCGTTCGCCCATGCGGTCTCCACAGTCAACCCGCCAAGCCAACGAACAATAGGATCAGCCCAAGCCATCCAACAATAGCGACCCTCATCGCCAGTCCCGTCGTCTGCGAAGCAGCCAAGCCACAGCAGCAATAGAATGCGGTAACCGTGAGTAATGAAAGCAATCATGTGCACATGTGACGTCATTTAGGGGAAATTTGATTCGTTAGTTCGACCAAGATAAGTTTGAGAGCACGCACGCTTAGGTAGGATAGGCACTTTAGGAACTCGAAGAGCGAATAGGAAATAAAATCAGAAATGTTTAAATTATCCACTGTATTGTTCCTTAACCGATGAAGCCCTGCCTACCGATTACGTAATATGTTTCAGTCTGTGGTTCACACGAGCGGTCTCCTTTTGGCGCTTTCCGTATTTCATTGAGAGTTTGTTGAATGATGTGCTTTCATATCGGTGTCGCCATCTGTGGTGCGGTGGTAGAATCTTCCAGTGATGATAGACTTTTATAGTGGAAAGCTTCTCTTGACACGTGTCGCTAGGGTAAAGTGAGTATTGTTCGCTGCTGGATTATCGAATTCTAGTAAGACGGACGCCAGGAAAGTGGAGTGGGCAAGATTGTTCTTCAAACCTTTTAAAAGGTTGTATAATGGACCAACTTAGGTGGGTCTCAGACCGGGCATAAAATTAACACGAGCGGGAGGTCCTCTAACGGGGTGGCGCTTAAGCTTCTCGCTTTGCGAAGAACGATCGGGTCAGTCCATGGTGGCGAATTGTAAGCTAGGGATATTTCCGGCCGACCACGAACTACGAGGTTCGTGCGGCTACAATGCCAGATAAAGTGAAGGAGTTTGCGCCGGAAACAGAAATTGATGATTCCGGAACCATTAAAACGTTGGGTTTATTGTGGTCACATGTTACCGATGAATTTGGATTCAAAATTCCATCGCTGCCTTCGTTAAACAAGATATCAAAGAGAGTGGTGGCATCCGAGATGGCACAGTTGTTTGACCCCCTCGGATTAGTTGGATCGGTAGTGATGAGTGCAAAAATGTTTATTCAGAAGCTGTGGGCGATTGGGATTCCTTGGGATGACGAGCATCCTGAGAACTTGCGAGATTGGTGGTTGCGTTTCCGTTATGAAATTCCGGAACTTTCAAGGTTGAACGTTCCACGACGAGTGCTTGCAAACGATCACACCAGTTACGCATTACACTGCTTTTGTGATGCATCCAACCACGGCTACGGTGCGTGTGTGTACGTGGTGTCATCCACTGGAACCGGAACATACTACAGCCAATTACTCATGGCCAAATCTAGAGTTGCACCTTTGCGTGGCCTTACTACACCTAAACTGGAACTTTGCGCTGCGGTAATAGGGTGTCAACTGTTGGAGCAAGTACGAAATACAACAAATTTCGCTGGCTCGGCGACGTTCTGGTCAGATTCCAGTATAGTTCTGCATTGGATCCGTACGCCGCCAACTGTGTGGAAAGTATTCGTGTCGAACAGAATAGCGGAAATTCAAAAATTGTCGATGAATGACTGCTGGCGTCATGTTCCCTCTAAGTTGAATCCAGCAGATAGGTTGTCGCGTGGAATTTTGCCTTCCGAAATACTCAATGATGCGTTATGGTGGCATGGACCTGACTACCTCGTGCAGACCGTGGAGAATTGGCCAGAAGACATCGTTTCTCTCTCTCGAGATGAACAAGAGGTTCGTGATGCGGAAGCACGTCCAGTAGTCACCTTCACGGTGGCCCAAATTGATCACTCAATTATCCAACGATATTCCGATCTCGGTAAGCTATTTCGGGTAGTGAGTTACTGCTTCCGATTCTGTCGAAATTCTCGAAATTCGTCTAGTTGTCGCAAGGTTGGTCCTTTGGAGCCCTCCGAGGTAGATTACTCGCTGAAATCGCTAATTCGATCCGTCCAGCGAACGGAATTCCCTGAAGAAATCCGTTATCTCTCTGCAAATCCTCAACGAAGACTTACTAACAAGGATAAGAAGCTCCAATCGTCGTTTAAGTCGCTCAATCCCTTTCTGGACGAAGTTGGTCTCCTTCGTATAGGAGGACGCTTAACAAAGTTATCAGCTTCTCTGGACACTCGAGCGCCCATCCTACTTCCGGCCAAACATCACCTTTCTTGGCTGATCGCTCGGTCTCTTCACCTACGAACCCTGCATGGGGGACCAACACTACTTCTTGCGACTATTCGACAAAGATTTTGGCCATTGCGCGGACGTGATCTAGCCCGGAAAGTCGTTCGACAATGTGTGACCTGCTTTCGTTGCGCCCCGAAACAAACAGAACAATTCATGGGTCCTCTTCCATCGGTGCGCATTACGTCCGCACGAGTGTTTTCGAATAGTGGCATGGATTATTGCGGGCCATTCAGTGTTCGTCCGTTAGTTGGGAGAGGAGCAAACGTAAAAATGTACGTCGCCGTGTCGTCCGTCGCGTGTATCAATGCAGTGAATCGGTTCATTGCACGTCGCGGTCGCGTAGCGAATTTGTACTGTGACAACTCGACAGCGTTCGTCGGTGCTGATCGAGAACTGAAACAGCTTCGCCGACAATACGTTGAACAGTTCTCTACCGAGCAATGGAATGGCTACTGCCTGGAGAGTGGGATAGCGTTCCATTTTATCCCTCCTCGGTCTCCCCACCACGGCGGCTTGTGGGAAGCGGGGGTAAAATCCTTTAAATACCATCTGCGTAGAGTCTTAGGCAGTCGATCATTTACGTTGGAGGAGTTAACTACTACGGTGGCTCAAATCGAAAGTATGCTTAATTCTCGCCCTCTTTCTCCGTTATCAAACCATCCACAAGATCTGTCCAGCCTTACTCCCGGACACTTCCTAGTGGGAGAGCCATTATATTCAATACCAGAACCCGACTACACTGGGCAGTCCGCTGGTCGTCTAAACCGTTACCAAGAGATGAAGCGCAGTGTCCAGGACTTCTGGAAACGCTGGGCACAAGAATATGTCAGCGAACTTCATCAGCGTTCCAAGTGGCAACGTGTACGTGACGAGGTTAAAGTAGGATCGCTAGTCCTACTGAAACAAGAGGGTCTACCGCCGTTGGAATGGAACTTAGGCCGCATTGTGGCGGTGTTACCAGGATCTGACGGTCATGTTCGGGTCGTCGAAGTCCGCACAGCCAAGGGTACGTACAAGCGAGCAATAACGGAGGTTTATGTGCTGCCTATTGAGTCAGCCGTTGAAACTCAAGCGTTGAACCAAGATGGAGAATCTGTCGGACCGTCGCCCTAGGACGTGTACAGTTGAAACAACCGTTTCAACGGAGGCCGGCGTGTTGGAGATGATTTGAACCCTAACATTAGATGAATAAATTTTACGAACACGAATTGTAAATCACTACACAGACTCATCTAGATTATAATTATCACAAGACTATTGTTCAATACATATACACTACACGAAAAACCAACACATATGGATTGACACGAAGAAGACAAGTACTGATGAACAATGAAATTAGTTATAATTTGACTATTGTACAGTACACACGCTTTGCAATATCTCTCGCGTCGGTGAAAGAAGATTCCCCACGATTCGCTTCTCGTCAGTGCTTTTTCTCTCCAGTTCAGTGTTCCCCAGCCATATATCGTCGATCCACCCCCGTTCGATTATTAGAAGGCTGCCTGGTTTTTTTAAGATCGTTAATCGTGACGATTTAGTGCGCGGTGAATAGTCGCGCCAACAACAACAAAAAAAAACACTTAAAGTTGACATGTAGGCATAGCACCAGTGGAATGTTTAGCACCGACATTTCCAACTGTATTGCTTACACTTTCAAAAAGTGTGAATATTTCTATGCAAACAAAAATGAAATAGTTCAAAATCATCATTAGACATCTATAAACCAAAAAACATGGTATGTCTGTGGTGCCAACGAAACTTTCAGCATCCTTGGGAGGAAATGTTTTTTGGTACCGACCTGATCAAATTCACCCTAGTGATCAATTTGCCCCCGGATTACGGTACTATTTGGTTACTTGGGTAGTGTCATCCAGATTTGAAGCTTGTTTAGATGTGTTTTATCATGCACTGATATCCCCTGATCTAATCGGAGTTGTAGCTAGAGACGTTCCGATACTTCCGATGTATCGGAATATTGACCTTCGATATTCGATATTTTGGTATCGATATTCACTATTCAATATATCGGTGGTATCGATATTTCCTTCCGATATATCGTAAGACCTTTGGGACCATCCTTAGCCGAGTGGTTAGAGTCCACGGCTACAAAGCAAAGCCATGCTGAAGGTGTCTGGGTTCGATTCCCGGTCGGTCCAGGTTGTTTTCGTAAAGGAAATTTCCTGGACTTCCCTGTGCATAGAGTATCATCGTACTTGCCACACGATATACGAATGCGAAAATGGCAACTTTGTTAAAGAAAGCTCTCAGTTAATAACTGTGGAAGTGCTCATAAGAACACTAAGCTGAGAAGCAGGCTCTGTCCCAGTGAGGACGTTAATGCTAATAAGAAGAAGCTATCGCGAACCAGTATCTGGTTAACAATTGTAGAGTTTTCTCGTAAAGCAATTGATTTTTAAATATTTGAAAGCAGTTCACATACCAATTGTTATATGATGTACCGTAAAAGAAGATACTCATGTCCATATCGATCAAAATTCCGATAGTATTGATTGTTCAAAGGATTGCTTGCAAATCGTAGAAAACTCAACGTCAGTAAACTAAGCGATAGAAGAATTTTGCGCCTTTCAAATATATCAAATGATATTGCGATATATCGATATTTTGTTTGAATATATTGATGGTATCGATACTTCGTTTCGATAATCGTATCGAATCAAATATCGATACTTCGCAATATCGGAACGTCCCTAGTTGTAGCAGTATATGATAAACATACTCTCATTATGTGCTGCAAATCATGATTTCTGATCGATAAGTGAGAATGATGGAATGGTGTTTGTATGTCACGGAATGGCTTTAGAAGAGTTCAACAGATTTTCACAATTATTTCACTGTTGCATTCACCCAGGATTCCGACATGTTCGTGCTTAGAGTTAAGGAAAGTCTTCGGAATAGTCGTAAAAACATGAGAGAGCTAATTGGTCATTTTGTATAGGAGTTTGCATGTTATTTTTCAACAACCTACTTGATGGCAACACGAAGTTTACCGGGGGCACTTGTAAAACATAAAATTGTTTGATTGAGGAGGTTGAGAAGGATGTGATATATACAATAATATTCAAAAACGATGTCTGTAAAGTCAATTAACCTTTATTTTTGGGATAAAATCCATGCTGCAAACTACTTCCGAAGAATTATGTTCAGAAACAATTACTAAAAGTTTAAAAAAGCATCAACTTTTAAATCACAGAAATAGTGTGATGAATTTTCAATAGCTTGAACAGACAAGAGAGTTGTGTTTGAAGTACGTTAAAATTGAAAATTAAAAACTTTTAAATTCGATATCCTTTAGAGTTGATTTTTATGCTCACAACTTTGCGTACTATAAGTACCTAAAATTTCCCTAACGCTTTGTAATAAAACGTGTCCCAACCCTCAACAAATTTTACTACAACTGTCACAGATAGTTTAAACTTCGATAATCTCGATAAGACGTGATGAACCATTGTGGATTGCACAAGAGAAGGAGTTTAAGCGGATACAGCCGAGGGTGTCATCTCCGGTGCGTCCGTGAAAGGTTTATGGTTGTGAAACAAGCTTTGCTTTGAAATAGGAACCTTCTGCTGTGCATCCTTGGCAAGGGCCTCGAAAACCCATCCACCCTGGCCATCAAACTCCAAGATGTGGGTGTGGAATTTCCTGAAAAAAAGAATATCAAATTAATAATATGGTTTAGGGTTATATTAGAGCTGAAGCTCACCATAAAGTTGGTCGATGTGTAATAGTGAGGAGAGTAATTCCCATAGATATTGCAGTTTCGTAGATGGAGCTTTCGACATCGATGGACACTGCACTGGTGCACTCATCCAGTAAGGCATAGTGTGGCCTGCAAAAAACATAAATAGTTAGAATAATATTTAATAAATCATTTGATTCATTGAACATAAGATGCTATGACAATACCCCGAACACCTTTATTTCAAACAGGTCTTTATGTCGAACTCCCACGGTGCTCCCTTGACCGTTATTATCAGAAAAAAAAATATCCCCATCAAATCTATGCTCACCAGTCTACCCATAACGCGGGTAGATCACCTTTACGTGGTGCGTGGGGTAAAGATCTACCAGTGAACCCTAGTCCTGACTACTTCAAACGAAGAGAACAGGATATTATAGTAATCATAGTCAGTGCGCATTGGGCTATAAAAAGCAGTGCTTTTCAGTGCTAAAATTAAAAAACGGTACTTTTCTGTACTATTTTTGCTACTATTGATCCCTTTACGATCCTTGTTTGGACCCGTGCCTTCGATTTTTCGTTGGACCCATTGGTGAAAGCTAGTGGTGGTAATCCTTCTTGGACACCGTCTTGGGAAAAAACCTCTCGAAGGTCACGTCTTCTTTTGTTTATTCACTAAACATGGGTGCAACAACAAACAAAAGGAAGGGTGAATCTCTGAATTCACTACTTCCTTCCAAAAAAGTGGGATTTAAAACTGTCACTACCCGAGCAGAAGAAAATAACTACTGAATACCAAATTGAGGTATTCCATACCAGATAATTTCCAATACTTACAACCTGAATGAGGTATGAATGAGTCCTGCATAAGAGGTAAAATACCTCAAATAATACCTTCTGCATATTCTACAAATACCAAGCTGATAATTAGATCAGGTATTGGAATACCTAAATAATACATGATGGATTTTCATATGAAAGTGATTTTTTTCAATAATAGTTCAATACCTCCAGCAGTCCTCATTACCTATCGAATACCAAAATGAAGTATTTAATTAATACCATTATAATATTAAAATGAGGTATTGACAACTGAACAATACCTGATTAAGGTATGATACCAAAATGTGGTATGCATAAGTTATTTCGAGTTATTCTTTCCTCCTCGGGTAAACGTGGCAAGAATAGAAGAAAGGACGTTTCTTCGGAATGCGAACTTTCTTCCAAGGGTGAAATGAATAATGTTGATAATTGTATCGAAATGAGTAATCAGTTCGATGCTCAAGACAAATTTTTCGAACACCAAATCGAAGCAACCTCTAGCCCAGGCTCTTTGATTCAAGTGAGGAAGCAAAGAGTGCCGCCTATCGTGGTCAGTTGTTCCGAATTTAGGGGATTTAGGCAGGAGATCTTGAACTCCATTAGGGAATTAATGATTTACTTGGATTTTCCCCAGTCCAAGTAATCATTATGATAAAGAGAACCCAATCTGGCATTGTTCGGAAAGGGCTTTCTCAAGAATATTATTTAGTTCACTTTAACAAAAAATATCTAAATAATATTAAAGCTTTAGAAAAATCTAGCCTAATGTTCGATGTCCGTGTGTCATGGGAACATTTCCAGAAACCTGGAAGAATTTTCCAGATCCCACTGCCGTCGGTGCCAAAAGTGGGGTGTTGATACAAAAAATTGTCCAGTGAAGGAAGATACCACCAAGTTTGTATGCTCGAATTGCGGGGGCAATCATAAGTCCAATTTTTTGACTTGCCCTTCGCGTAGGCGAGTCTTCAAGGCTCGTGCCAAGCATATGAAAGATAATATCTGTTACAATAACGGTCATTTCCGGAATTTGCCTGGTAGAGTATCGAACAATACTCATTTTTCAGTTAACGCTCGGTTGAACAAGAACCATACCCATCAGGAAGTTCATAATCATGCTCATTAACAAACTAATTTTAATCCGTTGGGTAGCCGTTCGAATCTTTTAATTTCGATTATATCTGTAGTGAACGAACCGAAACAAAAAAACAACCGCGTGTAAAACGATGAATTAAGCACTGCAAACCTCTCTTCGCAAAACTACTATTTAGACTGAAAACCTATCGCCTGTAGCCCGAAACCGATTTAACAATCTGCTTTCTCTTTCTTTCCTATCAGGCCATCCATTCCCTTTCCTTCATTCACTTCATCTCGTTCACGAGACCACCCGCGTGCGGAACCAGATACACTCACACCACAATACTATCCATCATCATTGCCGATTCCGTTCATCGATCTTTTACACTCTAACAATCTTCTAGTCACCTAGAATATTTTACAATCATACCAAAATCTATAAACACGCTCAATAAATTTAAATCAATACACAGCCCATTCACTACAGTATCTACCCACGGAAAATCCTTTGCCGATATCGTAGCAGGCAATTTGAACTCCTCCCCTGTTCGTACTATGAGTACCCATTCTACTTGTTTCAAATCAAATGCAGCTTAACTATAGAAAACAACTGGTGAGCACAGATTTGATGGAGATTTTTTTTCTGATAATAATGGTCAGGGGAGCACCGTGACTCCGAAAGCATAATATTATGAGATTTCTTTGGACTAAAATTGGGTCATGGGTTTGCATATACAATAATATTTGTATGCTTCCTTAAAAGCATTGTATTGATTCATATGACGTAGTTTCCGTGAATTTCTTAAGGACTAAAACCTAATTGCTTTTTACCTTCCAGTCGTCGTGCGGTTTGCCACCGTCAGTCCGTTATGAATTTTTGTATATTCATGCTAACGTACACCCAACGAATATCTTAAGTGACATTGAACCAGTCTCATTTATATATTATAATCAATAATATTGTTCAATTATCGGCAAAACAATAGTTTTATCGATATCGGAAAATATCGCATTAAGATGATTATAGAACAAAGCCACAACTCGAATTTTCAAGATCACAAGACTTGACAACCAAATAGTGTTTCGCGTTGAAATTTTGATCGATTGGTCACCACCAGCAAGAAAGCAACGCGAACGGTTATCAGATTCTCCAGACTTGTGCACTTGAAAATACAAAATTTGGCTTCGCCTCATAAATTCGATATTTGCACAGCCCTAACAAAAAGCAAAGGGTCCAGATTGTTACCTTGTGGGTTGCTTGAACTGTTGCTGAACGCACAATTCAAGTTTAACACGCAGAACTCGTTTCGAAAAGTAGCTTTCCAACCACAACGTAAAACGCTCAGATGTACATAGGCAGGATATCAGGTCCTGCTTAATTCCATGAAATTAGTAGTAACGGAGTGGCCGGGCATACATCCATTTTGATTGGGTGAAATGTAGATCTTAGTAGCATTAAGCATTGCTCAGAATTATTTCAAAAAGATTCGATCCAGCAGATAGACTTGTAATGCCTATATACACTCCCGTGCCTAAGTTTGGATTCACCCCGCAAAAAACATGCAAAAGTGTTCTTTCTACATCTCTGTGATTACACATCCAATTGAAACTCTCTAAGCCGCATTCGAAAGACAAAGAGTTATTCTTACTTCGTATGTATTTTTCCAAAAACATTCTTTGAACTTTGTATACAAAATTTTTACTTAAAGTCATGACATTTTTTCAAAAAACACACTGAAAAAACATTTGTTATTTCCTCAGCATTGGATCGACAAAAATTTTAAAACAAGGTGTCATTAGAATCGTAATCTTATATTCTTTGAAGAGCACGCATGAAATTTTTGCGGAAAAAACTGAAAAGTATTCAAAATCACTGAAACAGTCAGTCAAGTCATCGTGCAAAAGTTTAAGTTCACTCCTCAGTATGGTGTATCGTGCAAATTTGGGTTCACCTGAACTTACTTAAATCTGTGAAATCTCAAACCAATCATGTACGCGCCATTATTTGCGCTCGAAAAAGCTTTAAGCTATTAAAATCGATTGAAAAATAGCAGAGATATTGACAAAAATGATGTGCGTGCGGCTCAGGTGAACCCAAACTTTTGCACGATACACCATACTGAGGAGTGAACCCAAACTTTTGCACGATGACTTGACTGACTGTTTCATTGATTTTGAATACTTTTCAGATTTTTCCGCCAAAATTTCATGGGGTCTCTTCAAAGAATATAAGATTACTATTCTTATGACACTTTGATTTAAAATTTTGGTCGACCCAATGCTGAGGAAACTAGGTATGATTTTTCAGTGTGTTTTTTGAAAAATGTAACAACTGTAGGTAAAAATTAAGTGTACGAAATTCAAAAAATGTTTTTGGAAAAATACATACGAGGTAAGAATAACTCTTTGCCTTTCGAATGCGGCTTAAAGTGTTTCAATTGGACGTGTAATCACAAAGATATGGGCAGAACACTTTTGCATGTTTTTGAGGGGGTGAACCCAAACTTTTGCACGGGAGTGTAGTTTCTCATATTCCTTTTATCTCCTGTCTAATGTACAGGAAACATTAACGACTGCCTCAACATAGCAGAGAACTTCTTTTGCTCAAAAGGTTTATTGAAAATATAAGAAAGCGGGGTAGCTTAAAAACCAAGTTTTTCAGCTTTTAAAGAACTACTGCACGACTAGAGTAGATTTCTAGAGGCGAACCAGCTGCGAAAGCTGAAAACCTCTATAATAAAGACAAAAAAAAATTTAAAAACACCTTGAATTGTGAAATATTCCTAAATGTAGGCAAATTCCTAAGCAATTTCTGCATTCTTCATAGTAATTTGTGAATGGGGGGTGGGACATTTCGCATAAAGACGACCGTTGGGCATAATGGACATTATGCATAATGGAAATATTTGCCAACGTTTGTCCAACCCATGGTTTCGAACGTCAATGCGCCTCTGCTTGACACGATGGTTATTTATAATCGGGGTGTTGGAGAAAACTTACATCGAAAAACAATTTGAATCCTCGTTCTCTGAATGGTAAAGAGGACGAGCTGTTTAATTTTCTTACGGTTAATAACGTGCATATAGCAGTTATTACCGAAACGTATGTAAAACCTGGATCTAAACTCAAAAGAGATCCTAACTTTTTTGTTTATCGTAATGATCGACTTGATGGGGCATGTGGGGGAGTTGCAATCATCATTCATAGGCGAATAAAACATCAACTGTTTTCATCATTTGAAACTAAAGTTTTTGAAACTTTAGGTGTTTCTGTTGAAACACAGCTTGGTAAATATACTTTCATAGCTGCCTATTTGCCTTTTCAATGCTCTGGACAGCAAGTTAATTTGCTCCAAACTGACTTGCGAAAATTGACTCGCAATAAGTCAAAATTTTTTGTCATTGATGACTTTAATGCCAAACATCGGTCATGGAATAATTATCAAAGTAATTCCAACGGCAGAATTTTATTTGGTGAGTGCTCTTCAGGATATTTCTCAATTCAATACCCTGATAGCCCTACATGTTTTTCCTCTTCTAGAAATCCATCTACGATTGACTTGGTCTTAACCGACTCTAGTCATCTTTGTAGCCAATTAGTTACTCATGCTGATTTTGATTCTGATCATGTCCCTGTTACATTTCAAATATCCCATGAAGCGATTCTAAATCCTATCAGCTCCACTTTCAATTATTTACGAGCCGACTGGAATATATATAAAACGTATGTTGACTCTAATCTTGATGTTAACATTTCTTTAGAAACTAAACTTGATATTGACAATGCTCTTGAAACTTTAACAAATTCCATTGTTGAAGCCAGAAGCATTGCAATTCCCAAATGTGAAGTAAAATTTGAATCCGTGATTATAGACGATGATCTTAAACTCTTGATCCGTCTTAAAAACGTGAGGAGAAGGCAATTTCAACGCACTCGCGATCCTGCTATGAAAATTATATGGCAGGATTTGCAGAAAGAAATCAAAAATCGTTTTGCTCAATTAAGAAACAAAAATTTTGAAAATAAAATTTCTCAATTGGACCCTGGCTCTAAGCCCTTTTGGAAATTATCTAAAATCTTGAAAAAACCTCAGAAGCCTATACCGGCATTGAAAGAGGAAAACAAATTATTACTAACTAATTGCGAAAAAGCTCAAAAACTTGCTATGCAGTTTGAAAGTGCGCACAATTTTAATTTAGGACTTACTAGTCCAATTGAAAATGAAGTTACTCAGGAGTTCGAAAATATTCTTAATCAAGAGAACGTTTTCGAAAATGCCTGGGAGACTGATTTGGAAGAAGTGAGAACTATTATTCAAAAAATCAAAAATATGAAAGCTCCTGGCGATGATGGAATTTTCTACATCCTCATCAAGAAACTTCCAGAAAGTAGCTTATCATTTCTAGTTGATATATTTAAGAAATGTTTTCAATTAGCATATTTTCCTGACAAATGGAAAAATGCTAAGGTTGTTCCAATTTTAAAACCAGACAAAAATCCTGCAGAAGCTTCTAGCTATCGTCCAATCAGTTTGCTTTCCTCCATCAGTAAACTTTTTGAAAAGGTTATTTTGAACAGAATGATGGCCCACATCAACGAAAATTCAATTTTTGTCAATGAACAGTTTGGATTCCGCCATGGACATTCGACCACTCATCAACTTTTACGTGTAACAAATTTGATCCGTTCCAACAAACCTGAAGGCTATTCTACTGGTCTTGCTCTTCTAGACATAGAAAAAGCATTCGACAGTGTTTGGCATGAAGGTTTGATTGTAAAATTAAAAAACTTTAATTTTCCAACATACATTGTTAGAATAATTCAAAGTTATCTGTCAAATCGTACACTTCAGGTAAATTATCAGAACTCCAGATCTGAAAGACTTCCTGTAAGAGCTGGTGTTCCTCAAGGCAGCATTTTGGGACCAATATTATACAATATTTTCACATCTGACTTACCTGAGTTACCTCAGGGATGTCAAAAATCTTTGTTTGCGGATGACACAGGCCTCTCCGCCAAAGGTCGAAGCTTGCGTGTCATCTGTAGTCGATTGCAAAAAAGTTTGGATATTTTTTCTTCATACTTGCAAAAATGGAAGATTTCTCCTAATGCTTCCAAAACTCAACTAATAATATTCCCACATAAACCAAAAGCTCTTTATTTGAAACTTTCAAGTAGACATGTTGTCACGATGAGAGGGATTCCAATAAATTGGTCAGATGAAGTTAAGTATCTAGGGCTCATGCTTGATAAGAATTTAACTTTCAAAAATCACATTGAGGGCATTCAAGCCAAATGTAATAAATATGTAAAATGTCTTTATCCCCTTATTAATAGAAAATCAAAACTTTGTCTTAAGAACAAGTTTTTGATATTCAAACAAATTTTCAGGCCAGCCATGTTGTATGCTGTACCAATATGGACTAGCTGTTGTAATACCAGGAAGAAAGCTCTGCAGAGAATTCAAAATAAAATTTTGAAAATGATTCTGAGGCTTCCTCCCTGGTATAGTACCAATGAGTTACATAGAATATCCAATGTTGAAACATTGGAACAAATGTCAAATAAAATAATAAATAATTTCAGGCAAAAATCGTTACAATCTTCTATTGCCACGATTAATGCGTTATATGTTTAGGTTAAGTTAGGTTAAAGTACATCGAAAAACTATCTTCAACTGGATTGAATTCAGAATACAGTCACATGGTCTTGCAGTCGCTCGGAAGTTGGGTTAAAAATTAATGACAGAGTTAGTCCAAATAGGGCGCTTTGGAAAGCACAAACTAGCAGTTTAGTTTTTGAGTCGTCGAAGTGAATTTTTTTTTGGTAGCGGGGTTGGTGGTCTAATGGCTACCGCTTCTGTTTTATTAGCAGAAGGTCATGGGTTCAATCCTAGGCCCGTCCCTTTCCTCGTACATTGTAGTTGTATCTACCACTCTTAATATTTCATAGTTGATCTATCACAGTTCACAGCATTTGCTAGAACCCGAGACGGACAGAAATAAACCGTTTCCTTACGCTTCCATTCTTTCATCACGCCATTCCTTGCGCTTGATACATAGGCAGCCTGCTAACCAAACCAGCAAGCCTCTCTGCCGTAAAAATTACCCCTCCCCTCCACCCTTCCCGCATGAACTGGCGTAGACGCAGTGGTATATACGGTCTACCGTGGGAGCCAGTTGAATGCATCATCAACTCCTTCCCCTTCCCCTAATTGGTCTGCATTCTGACGTGACAGGCACCATTGTTGCCTAAAAATAGAAGATCACCAGCACTTATACACTGAGGGTGTCTGGAAAATCCCAAACAGTCATCTGGTTGGTTTCTTGTGTAAGTGCAGCTGATCTTGCGATACTGCAGTAGCAACCACAGGCGGCCAATCAAACTCAAGCGTCGAAGTGAATTTTTTTTGGCTTCCGCATTTTTTCGGGCTTTTGCTTGTTGCGCAGTTGAAATCTATATCTGGTGAGCTTGTTTCATGTTTCTGATTCAAATGATTTAAATACGGTACTTTTATTTTCGAGACAATGAACAGAATACAGCGTACTTGTACCTGTTCAGCAAACACTGAATATTTGATCGTTTTTGCATAATGAATAAAAACAACTTGCCTTATTTTCGTTTTTTTATTTATACAAGATCTTGATGGTTTGACACTAGTCGATTTACTTTTTTAGAGACGGATATATGACTATGATTGGCATTGCATGATTAGCATCGTGCAAAATGTTTGAATAGTTCGTCATTAAAGGTGTCGACATACTGTGCTTCAAGTCATTTCCTTTTCAGACTCTTTCAATTGAGGATTCGTAATTGACTTCATTATGTGTGGAGCCTGTGTAACCAGGAATATGAAACAACTATTATTATTGCTGTTCCTACAGGAATTAAAATTAATTTTTAGTTGGAACTCTGGATGATCCTTAGAGCCCTTACAATTAAGCGTTCCGTTTACCAATACAACTCCTGTAATTCAACCCTTTCGCATTTTCCAAACTCCCAGTGTTTTTTTCGTGAAAGTGCAGACAACTCAACGGCTTTTCTAAAGCGTGTAACACATCAACATGATGCTACTTGAGATTAGTTGCACCATTAGTGTGCAAGTTTTGAAGTTCCCATGTTATGTACTAAACTATACAGGTGCCAGCTGTGTCCAAATGTAGGTCAATTTATCGAAGGAAAAATTTGTCCTGCATTTGGACGCAGCTGGCACCTGTATAGTTTAATAGTAGATAGCATGGTAACTTCAATATTTGCACACTAATGGTGCAACTAATCCCAAGTAGCATCAGTTGATTTCTTGTGCAAGAATCGTTGTTCTTGCAATAATCAGGTAGCAACTGCGACGGTCAATAAGTTAAAAATGTGTTTATCAGCAGTTAAGTGTGTTGAAAATAAAGGTAATGTTTAAGATAGATTTTTTTCTAATTGAATCTTATTGAAAGATCAAAATGCTATGTAACAGGTGGTCAACAACTACACACTTATGGCGAGCATCAACTCGCCGCTCAATAAATATTTAAAATGACTTAATTATAATGAATACACAGAAAATCCGTTCAAAAATGTCTTCCTGCATTGAAAGGCACTTATAGAACAAGTGTATTACATTTGTCGGTTTTGAAATCGAACATAAAAGTATTTACTAGATACCAAATACTCAAAACAAAAAAACATTACTTACTTGTGATAGAACAGCCTAGCCATGGCCATTCGTTGTTTTTCACCGCCAGAGAGAGTATCCTTCCAATCTCTGATCTCATCAAAGCTATCCCTACAAATATATTCAGCTTTAGTTTTCTATTTGTGGTTTGATTTTTGATGTGTTTTCTTTTACCTGTCAATTATATGCTCAAGTGCCACCAATTTCATGATTTCTCTCAACTGACACTCGGTGATGTTTTTGCTCAACATTTCCTTCCGCGTATCGGGATAGATTATTTGATCTCGTAAACTACCGCACGACATGTACGGTCGTTGTGGGATATAGAACATACACGGTTTACCCTGCGAACGCTTAGGAATACGCAGCGTTCCTCCGTAGATGGGCCATAAACCACTAAGGATGCGGAACAAGCTAGACTTACCACACCCATTTGGTCCCGTAATCAGTAAATGCATTCCTGGTGCAATTGTCAAAGTCAAACTAGATACAACGATGTCGCAATTTGGTGTTACTACAGGCACATTTTCTAACGAAATCGACATATCGTTTTCATTATCGCTACACACGATCGTTCCTTTGGCAACTGGTTGTCCATTTTTAAATTCTAAAATTCCTCCATCGTTTCGCTCCGCAGATACCACCGTCTTCTGGTATATTCCTTGTGAAACTTCGTCAAAGACTTCAAACATTCCAGCGACACGACTCGTATAGCCAGCCAGGGCTACAATTTCTTTGTACGATGACATAAGACGCTCAACAGCATCAGCTCCACTGAGCAACAAATTCCTCGCCGTTGTAAAGTACTGCGTCCGTTCGCTAACTCCAAACTCTGGGTCACCCTTGTTCTTACGGGTTTTTCCGCCTGGAAGACTGTTGACGGTTAAAATTGGCAGCGAAACCATCACCATTCCGGTACCAGACCAGACATATTTCATAAAGAACTGCTCCAGCATAATGAACCAAAGCTTCTGCGTAAATATGTTGTTCATTTGATTCACCAGCCTCGAGTACGCATCCTGTAGTTGAGCGTGTTCCACCTGGAATATAGAAAAGGAGATACTTGTATTCTTAAAGGCTTGACATATGAAATTCTGGTAATCACAAGTGGCACTACTTAAGTTTGACATAGTGAGCTTCTTCTTTTTAATAAATCTAAATCCTCTATAGGTACTAAAAGTAAATTTTAGTGTTGTCTGCGGAAACAATTTCAGTCTAATGATACCTAAAATTTAATTCACAATCGGCTGTTACGAAACAAAAAGTATCAAAATACTCCGAACGCATTATTTCAACAAGAGCTTGGCAAAAAACATTAATCGTATACGTAGCCAAAAGGTGGAAGGGTCCCGGCCAAGAATATATTACAAAAGGTCGAAAGACAAAAGGTCGGAAATACAGAAGGTCGAAAGACAAAAGGTCGAAAGGACAAAAGGTCGAAGAACAAAAAAGAAGGGACAAACAGTCGAAAAATCTTTTTTCAAAGGAGGAAAAATTTCCCACCGAACAAATCATTTTCGACCTTTTGTCCTTTCGACGTTTTCTCTTTCGACCTTTTGTCCATAAGCTTCCAGCCAATCAGTCTTTGTAATTCTCAATAGATCATTGTCAAACGATGGCGATCGTTGGCAAAACGAATCGATATCGATCGCTATCGAAAATCACTGACTTGTTTACCTTTTCGCTCTTGGCGAGTTTTGTATATTCTGCTTCTGTAATTATTTCTAAATTTTTTGATCAATTTTGCCAAAAATGTTGAAAATAGTCATAATCAGTTTCTATTAGAATGACTTATGATTTTTTAAAACCTTTCATGCAAGGAATTCGAACCACAAGTTCAAAAGAAATAAAGATTTTTACAAAAATTTTATTCCATTTAGTTTTAACTTAAATTTTCGCAAAGCAGGCTTTTCACACATTCTGCGTTATGATTCTCACAACATCCTAAGCAGGATTTTGTATCTGAGGATGAATTCTGTGTATGATTCTCATAAAATTCTGGGCATTTCTCTTACAAGGTTTAAAAATTCTGGAATAGATTCTTCAAAATATCCTGAGCTAAGACGTCGTCCGTAACGCTATAGGGGGAGTAAGCTCAAGTGTTACGGCTCATACAAAAGTTTTCAATTTTTCATACAAATAGTGTTACGGATGGGGGAGAGATGGTGTCGATAATTGATTATTTTAGCGTTACGTAATAAATGGACGACACCAAAATTATTACATTTATTTTTAAAGATTTTCAAAATATAAAGTAAGAAGCTGAGCAGCAACATATATGTTTTTTATTTTTTTTTTCCATAGAAAATTGCTTTTTGTCAGTCTTTATGAACTTCATTATTATTTACTGAGTTTTATCAGATTTCATGCCACCGTACAAAACTTTTTCTGCGGTTCAAAAAAGTTGGGCAGTCAAACTTTATTTCATAATTTTGCATTTGCCCGTTCAGCCAGATATTATTTAGATGAATCACGTCCCGACAAACGGCATTAAGCATTAGATCTGTTCTTTTTTTATTTGTTAAAAACATGCCTTTATAACAGACCTTCCAATAAAACCTACACCAGTTTTCCTCAACCATGGCTGTCGTTTTTTTATTCATGTCGTTCATAAGAGAACCATTCATTTGAAGCAATCATAAAAACTTGCTGAATTCAGTCTGTTATACGTTTTGACTCATATTCCGAACACTTAAGGCCAACAGTGACTTCAAATGCATCTGCTAGGCATAAATTAGCTGATATTTGTGAAAATTTTAATTTCTTCATAAATTCTAACTGTTATCTTTTGGATTTACTGATAAAATTGTTTATTTAAACTTGTTTAGTATTGTCTCTACGTAAAAGTATAGAACAACATTTTGATTCAAATGCCGAACACTGTGTTCATTCTGTTTCAAATTCCGAACACCTTGATTCAAATTTCGAACACCACAAATAAATCATATTCAAATGAATAATTTCGCAAATAAATTAATCTAAGCTAGTTCTACTGGTCTCGAACTAGAGAATCATCACTACTTCCGAGGTATAAAATAGATTGAAAGACGTTTAAATTGAATTGCAATTGACTGCCATTTCCAAGTAATTCGATGACATATTTCAGCGAAACATTTCAACCAAATCGTCATACAAAAAACGAGTGTTCGGAATATGAGTCTGTTCGGAATTTGAGTCAAAACGGTACCGATAATTAAATAAAATCTGGAAAATGTCACTGCAGAAAGCTCTCGGGGAAATGGTATATTCGGGGAAAAAGTTTATTCTAGGAAATGGTATTTGGCAAAAAATCCGGTGAAAATTCATCCGAAGAAATGGTTTTCGGAGAAACATCGGACAATCCTTCTCAAGTTTTTTTTGTAACTTAACATGCTTGTCATACATTTAAGCCCAAAAGAGCTGAAATCAGTCAACAAACTGGTTTTTGCAAGCTGTTTGAATTTTTTAATAACATCCCTAAGTCACAGTTTGCAATTTTTTTCATGGGAGACCCCCCAGGGTTTATTTAAAACTTTTTATTCCGCAAAAATAAAATTTCCCACAAAATAATTATTCTTAAAATTTTAAATTGCTTGGCTATTCCATTTAAAAGTTGCATTGAATTAAATTTCACTTACTAAGTTCTAATATTCCATTAATTTTTTTTTTTTCAAAGTAATCGAAGTATTTCTAAAGTAATATTTGCAGCAATGGACGAAAAACTATACTAAGGGCACCTCCAAGCATATTTCTCGGCAGGGATTCCCCAAGAAATACCAGTAATGATTTTTTGTCCAAATTTTTATTTTTGATTTCCTCTAAGAACAAGTACAGGGATTTTTTTTAGGAAATGTTGGAAGGAATTCTAAAGGGGTGTTACTCATATAGTTACCAGATGTCTTTTTTTGACTCTATGACACTACCCCGAACGCTACTACCACGAATGCCACTACCACGAACGCCATTACCTCGAAAGCCATTACCCCGAATGCATAACATTTTAAGACTTATTCTAGTTACAGAGTGGGGTGATAATTGTACGCTCCCTTATGAGTATTTAACGAGTTTGGCTCAAAAATGTATTTTTCAAATATTTGAAGATGAAAAGCAGCAAATAATTTTTATATACTAATTTTTGTTTGGATTTGTACTCTAATTTTGGTGAGATTCACACAGCCACATTGCAATGCTCTGAAGAACAGCCTATTTCGAAAGAAAGGGTGAATTTATTATGAAAAGGATAGCTTTAATATGTACAAAATTAGGATGTAGTAAAGTCTCTTATTAGACGTCGATACCCACTTATTTTACTCATTTTTGTAGGTGTCGGGCTACTAGCATTAAGATCTTCTTAAAGATTTTGTTTCGTTAATGATGGTAGTGGAAGATCACCCTGAGATAGTCGCTGCAAGTGTTGTTCTATGGAACCCGCTTAAAGACCAACCTGATAGACAACCGTTCCACTATAGCAAGGAAACTTTAGTACACTTTCAATTAAAACTTTCATTGGTTTGTGGGATCATTAATTTGAATTTCGATGAGATAACAACTAAAACAATTTTTTTTCTGACTCAAGACAATGAAGAAATGATGACGGAAGAAAAGTGGTGAGCAAATCCATAAAAGGCCTGTCTGTTTTAATACAAGAAGATAAAATAGAGAAAATTTCTTATTGAAATAATAGCAGGATTCACTTCAGTAAATGCCTTCAGGATATATTCCTTTAAAAAAGCTGTTCTGCATAGAAATATTAGTGACTAGCTTATTCAACAAAAACTTGAAAGAACAGTCTATGTTAGAAAGAAGGGCAAATTTCTGGTGAAATGTTTGCAGCTATGACGTTAATGATCACTGTAACAACGTGATGTTATGGCACAACCTATATTCATAAGAAAGGAAAATATTTGTTTAAAACCAAAATTGAATTATGAACACCACCAAGAAGTCCAAATACCGGTGATCACGCAGCTGTTCAGCAAGACCATATTGAGGGTTATGGGTTCGAATTCCTCCAGTGGCGATTTTATTTCCTTGACGTTTCTGGGCATAGAAGCACATGTAAAAGAATGATGAATTAACAAGGAAAGCTCTCAGTCAATAAAAGACTTATTTTATTAAAGGCCCATATACAAATTTTGTAACGCTGAAGGGAGAAAAAAATTGTGTATGGTTTTCTTCAAAATGTTACAGCCCATTCACAATGTATAGAATTTCAATACAAAAAATGATACGAGGGGGTTGGTAGGTGTCAAAAATGGCAATTTTTAACGTTATGAAATTTGTGAATAAACCCTTGAACTACAAAAGTGCCCAATGAGCTGATAAACAGGCACTGTCTCAGAAAGAATGAGAAGAAGATAGTTGACAACAAGAAATTACGAAAAAATAGCTGACATGTAAAAGAAGGGAAAATATATGATGAACATTTTACCGACGAATTTTACGCGCCATTAATTACCAGTTCTCATTAGAGACGCATTTTTGCCCGCAAAACAAGACACTGCACTGTATCTCATACTATTCGGGGTAATGGCGTTCGGGGTAATGGCGTTCGGGGTAGTGACCCATTCAGGGTAGTGGCGTTCGGGGTAATGGGAGGGAGCCTTTTTTTGGATTCATCCTGGTATTACTCGAAGTAGTAAGCTTCTAGAAAGCTATTTTGATAGTAATGCTCCAATACAAGTTTGTTAAATTTTATAACCATCCAATTTTAATTTG
The DNA here is from genome assembly GCF_002204515.2 of Aedes aegypti. Classification (NCBI taxonomy): domain Eukaryota; kingdom Metazoa; phylum Arthropoda; class Insecta; order Diptera; family Culicidae; genus Aedes; species Aedes aegypti. The sequence goes on along the minus strand of NC_035107.1, from coordinate 160,244,121 downwards.
TTCCAAGCCATGAGATACTAGGTAAACTTTTTCAAAATAATAGCAGATAAAAAATATCTGCTTGACATTGACTTCTTAAATTTTATATCACTTATTGTACACCCAAAACAAAAATGTTTCAAATTTTCGTTGAACAAAATTTTTAAAATCAAAAGCTTCTATTATTATGAACAAGTTTATCTAGTATCTTACTTTCAGGAAGGATGTGAAAAAACTTGGTCAAAAAATTGAGCATATCTATTGTTATGTCGAAAAAATTCTGCTCGATTGCTTGAAAGGGAACAAGACTAGAACATGCCAAAGTTGAGTTTTTGGAGTGACAATCGACATGTGCTGCTATTATCCAGAGCAGCGATTTCACTAGGAATCAAATCATTCAATCAGGAACTCTTCTAATGATATATTGTTTGTTTTGTTTTGTTTCATTAACGACATTTAACACGATTGTCCGACATTTCCCAGAAAACCATTTCCCCGAATGCAATTTCCTCGAATGACGTTTTCCCGAATGAACTATTTCCCCGAAAACTATTTTCCCGAATGTACCATCTCCCCGAAAAAATCGTAATGTAATTAACATTCTGAAAGCTATTTATGATCCAGAAAGTATTTAACGTGCTAGCTGATGTAAGATTAGATTAAAATGATTAATTTGGTATAAAATTCATGTATTTGAAGTAACCTTATGTTCAAAATAATGTGCCACGTGCATTTGACTCAATTTTTTTTTTGTGATGGCCTGATGAAAAAAGCGAGCACATGATAGATAGTTTAATTGGAAGCGGTATCTTCTTAGTTTTGCCTTCTTAGAAAAATAGGCTGTTCTTTATATTTATACTGTTCGAATATTTAGTGGCACTCAGCTGTTAACATTTTAATTTAAACTTTCCCTTCTTCTAATAATTGGTTGTTCTTTCACAATGTTTCGCATAATTACGCAAAGATGCCTTATTCGGCCAAACGTTCTCATGCCATATGTCCACTAGGTTAAGATTTTATTCATTATGCTTAGTAACAGTAGCTACTGTGAGTCCATTGATCCTTAGAATATTTTATATATTGCACTACATAATTAAACCTCGAGTCTTCCTTCTAGGTACTTTTAAAAGACAACATGCTTCTTTACTAATTTTCTGACAATAAATATCAGTTTTCCCAATTAAAATCTGTTTCTATCTCTCTTGGATAGGAACAATTTTGCCGAAACGTTCCTAAATGGGTTATCTAGTCGAAAACGTCAATTACAATGAACATGTTAGTAATGAGTACTCAAAATGCTGACAATCGCTAACTTAAGGAAAAAAAATACTGTTAACTGAGCAGAAGAGATAATTATTTTGTTTTGCTTTTTTTGAAACACCCTAATTTGGGTTAACTTTCCCACCCTATTTGAATTGTATCCTTTTCGATTTTCATTCAAACCTTTGACACTAACACATATGAGAGAATGAATGTGAAACGCACAGAACTAAAATAAAAGTAGTATGTAGCAAACAGTTAATCTGTCCGGGCGTGTTTTTTTATTACTTGTCCCGAAGTATCACCGCGAGTGCCTAAACCAAAAGTGTCCATTTTGGATCGAAGGCCGGTTTCCGAAATTTCGCTTTGCGGTCTATGGCCGGAACCGGATAAAAGTTCTAGAGTTAACATTGGTCCTTCTGACCCGGATTTACGGTTCGTTTGCTTGCCCGGTTTTAATCCGGAATCGTTCCGACTCGCGTTAAAGTGAATATCGCCAAGATTTGGCTGACACCGATGAAGTGGTGGAAAAATTTGCGCTTCCACAGTGAATAGTGTTTAAACGGCAAAAAGAGCGCGAAAATTCCGGCAAATCAACGAAATTCGCCTGATGTCCGAATTGCGCAGTGAAGTTTCTGGAAGCGTAACCTAAAGCAGAGAAACGTGCTAGTGCGGCCATTTTGTGCCTAGAAAATTCCATGCGATTCGACAAAGCTTTGTAGTGTGAGAGTGAGAAAATCCGAGTCGCTACTCGTCCGGTGTTTGTGTGCTGTGAGAACGGGAGAAACGAAGTTCGGCGAATGTGATTGTGTTGCGTATCGGCTACGATCACCGCTGCTAAAAGGTATCCGTGGCTTGTTTGGCGTTCCAGTTTCCACGCTGTACCCGACGATTGTATGCCAGCCACCACAGGGGTAGCCGAGCTTCCATCATTGAGTGAGTACACTGCTTCTTTCTCTCTTGTACACGACTCGCGTCGTGATTCGTGTATTCGTTTGCGTTCGTATCGTTGACGTCGGTGTGATACCACTGCTCGTCGTCTCGTTGCCCGGTTCGATCGTTTTCCGACACGGAAAGCTATTCATTCCGTATTCGCGCACCGTGTAGAGCCACGTTAAAACAATGATTAAGAACGAGGGTGTCGATCAGGCGGATGTTTTGAGGAAAATCAAGGATAATTTGTTGGAGTCAATTGATTTACTAATAAGTCTTGCGAGGGAGGATCAAACTGGTCAGCATGAACTCTACCGGACATGGTCGGATAGGCTCGAAGAGATAGCTAAGGAGTATCGGCATACGGTATGCGTTCTTGAAGCTACGTATGGAGACAACTTCAAAGATGAACGCATGAATTTCGATACGAAGTATTATATGTTGCGTGCATTTTTATCGAAACGTCTTAACCAAAATGCCCAACATAATACTCCCCCTTTGCAAACGGCCACGCACGTCAGCCATATTCGTTTCCCTGAACTAAATCTTCCACGGTTCAGTGGAAAACTTTCCGATTGGTGCGTGTTCCGTGACGCTTTCGATTCTGCAATCGGTAATCATGCCGAAATCAGTGATGTTGATAAATTTCAATATCTCAAAGGGCTTGTACAGGGTGAAGCCGCAAAAATTATTGAATCAATATCCATTAGCGAGGATGGATATCGCGACGCTTGGAGGGCCTTAAAGCTACGTTATGAAAACAAGCGTCAGCTCATACGCTGCCATATCAAGTCATTGTTTGAGGTACCCACTATGAGAAAAGAATCGGCAGATAAGCTACTCAACCTGGTCGATCGATTTGAGCAGCAAATTTCTGCCTTAAAGCGGCTTGGAGAAGATACTAATTCCTGGGATTCGCTGCTGGTTTACCAGTTATCAATTCGTTTGGACCCTCATACGTTGAAAGAATGGGAAAGTTATTGTGCCAGACTGGACAGCGATAATGTTGCCAATGTTCTTGGTGGTGCGGCGGCTGAGGAATCAGACGAAGACGATATGCCGACGTATGTTTCGATGGTGAACTACTTGCAGAATTATGCCAGGGTTTTGCAGTGTGTTAATACGTCTCCTGTCTCCAGTCGTGATCGTGATCCGAGGCTGAAGTCAACGAAGTCCGCTGTACATTTTAGTTCCTCTTCTTCCTCGCCAGGTGGTCAACCTTCTAGAAAGTGTGAGAAATGCAGCCAGAATCATTTCCTGTACCATTGCCCTGAATTTCAAAAGCTATCTGAGCAACAGCGGTTTGAACTTGTGAAGATCAAGAAGCTATGCGCCAATTGTCTTCGTAGTACAGATCACTTTGCAAAGTCATGTCAAAGCAAACTTTGCAACCGCTGTCATAAGAAACACCACACTCTCCTCCATGGGGCACAGTTCGTACAACCCCCATCCGATCCTCAAGGCAACGCATCTGTGTCTCTTGTCGCACAATCCTCTGCTCCGAGCCCTCTTCAACCGACTCCGTCTCCTGTAGTGAATACTCCTGCACCGCCGTTGCAGAATCAGCCCCAACCTCCAAGGTTGTCCCCGGTTGTCGGTATGTATCCATCCCAATGTTCTACAGTGCATAAGGCTCCTGCAAACCTGCATTTCGCCATGATGGCTTATGACAAGGATAATGTACACACTGCTGTGATTCTCCCTACCGCACTGGTAGAAATTGAGGATGTCCATGGTCGCAAGGTTCTTGCTCGTTGTCTACTAGACTCAGGTTCTCAGAGCCATTTCATCACGCAGGTTCTTTCCGAGAAACTCCGACTTCCACGTACACGTGCTTCTGCTCCTGTGCTAGTGTGCGGTATGGGCAAATCAACTACTAAGGCCACGCACTCCGTCACTACCAAAATATCGTCGAGAGTTTCACCGTATGTTGTAGAACCGCAACTTCTAGTTCTTCGTTCTCTCGCCATCAAGTTGCCAGGATCAACAATCAATATCCAGGATTGGAAGATTCCTGAAACAGTTCGTCTTGCTGATCCAACGTTCCATGTGTCGAATGAGATTGACCTAATCTTGGGAGCTCAATTCTTTTTCGACACTCTCCGCTACGGCCGTATCCAGCTTGGTGAGCAGTTGCCGGTTCTTCAGAATTCCGTTCTCGGATGGGTAGTATCAGGTCCTTGTACCATTCGAGATCACGATCATGCTGATCCTCGTTCCTGCCTAATGAGTAGTGCAGTTCGTGTAGAAGAAATCCTTCGAAAGTTCTGGGAATTGGAAACCGTCCATGACAACAAGGGTTGGTCCACAACTGAAAAGTTCTGTGAGGAACACTTCCTGGCCAACTTCACCCGTACGCCTGAAGGTCGGTACATTGTTCGACTGCCTAAACGTGAGGAACTTGTTCCGCAATTGGATGACAACTTGTACCAGGCCACTAGACGTTTCTATTCCTTGGAACGTTCGCTTTCGTCGGATATACAGAAAAGGAAGCTGTACCAAGATTTCATCGCTCAGTACATTGCACTGGGACACATGCGCGAAGTATCAGAAGAGGAACTGAACGTCAGACCACAGTTTATTCTGCCACATCATGGGGTTCTAAAACCTGAGAGCACAACTACCAAACTCAGGACCGTATTTGATGCATCCTGCAAGTCTCGTTCAGGTTTATCTCTAAACGATGTTTTGATTCCTGGTCCCACGATTCAGGAAATGTTAGTGGAAATAGTACTGCGGTTCCGATTGTATCGTTACGTGGTGACCGCAGATATTGAAAAGATGTTTAGGCAGATTTTGGTCTATTACTTGGATCAACCGTTGCAACGCATATTGTGGTGTAATGACCCTGAACTCCACTTGAAAGTGTACCAGTTGCTCACCATCACGTACGGTTTGAACAACTCGCCGTTCTTAGCAACGCGTGTGTTGCAACAGCTGGCTTCTGACGAAGAATGTCGTTTCCCGCTAGCAGCCAGTATTGTCCGGAAGGACTTCTATGTGGACAACCTTCTCACCGGTTCAAACAACGTGGAACAACTAAAATTGATCGTGAAGGAGATGATCGAGCTTCTGCATGCCGGAGGTTTCCCACTTCGGCAGTGGTCGTCTAACTGTCAAGGCGTACTCGACGTCGTTCCAGAACACCTTCGAGAAACACGTACGCTGCTAGAACTGGATCGAGAATCGCCTGTTACTGCTCTTGGCTTACGCTGGGAACCCGCAACTGATCAACTTTCGTTCAAACCTCCAAAGTGGAGAGACAACCAGCAATTAACCAAGAGAACCGTTTTGTCTCAGATGAGCAGCCTGTTTGACCCACTTGGGTTGCTAGGTCCAACAGTTGTACGAGCGAAAATCATTATGCAAGCCCTCTGGAAACTCCAATTAGAATGGGATGCACCGCTTCCATCGAAGTTCGAGGAAGAATGGTCTTCGTATCAGCAAGATGTTTCTTACCTAGAAGATCTTCGTATTCCGCGGATGGTCATGCTCTCACCCCACCACAGCTTGGAAATCCATGGGTTCAGTGACGCGTCTTTGCAAGCCTATGGAGCATGTGTGTACCTAAGATCGATTGAAACGAATGGTCAATGCTATGTACAACTGCTAACGGCTAAATCGCGAGTAGCTCCACTCAGCAGCAAGTCAATCCCTAGACTGGAGCTCTCCGCTGCACTGCTTCTAGCACATCTCCTGGATCAAGTTCAAAAAAGTACCTCACTTCTAGCTCCAGTGTATCTTTGGACTGATTCAACCATAACGTTGGATTGGATCTCAGCTCCGCCGTCGACCTGGAAAACTTTTGTCAGCAATAGAGTCGCAGAAATTCAGGAGTGGACTGCTTCCGCCTCTTGGAATCATGTACCTTCCGACGATAATCCCGCTGACCTGTTGTCAAGAGGCACCAGCCTAGAGAACCTTGTCGAGAACAGTCTATGGTGGAATGGACCCGGCTGGATCAGATCATTGGATGAACCGTGGCCGACAAAATATGCTTCACGAAAACAGAATCCTGACGACCCAGAACTACGAAAAGTTGTTGCGCTGCCTGTATTCACGGAGCCAGACGACATCATTGATCGCTATTCAACACTCACCCCCCTCGTTCGCGCGTGCGCGTGGTGGCACCGTTTTCTCGAGAACACTCGACGAGCAAAAGGTGATCGCGTAATCGGTCCGTTATCGGCGTCGGAAGTAGACCGTGCGTTACTACGTTTGATTAGTCGTGTGCAAGAAGATGTATTTGGTCCAGAAATGAAGCAACTCGCTCGAAACGAATCCGTAAGCAAGAAATCCAAGTTACGTTTCCTGAATCCACAACTCGTTGACGGCTTGATACGAGTTGGCGGCCGGCTTCACCATTCCGGCCTCAATGTCGACAAGCAGCACCCCGTGGTACTTCCTGCACAGCATCGACTCACCAGAATGATCGTTACCCTTGAGCATCTGAAGACCCTGCACGGTGGTCCGACTCTTCTACTGTCATCTCTGCGTCGTCGCTTCTGGCCGCTGAACGGTCGGAATCTTGCCAGCACAACCGTACATCGTTGCGTTACCTGTAGCCGCGCATCTCCGAAGCCGCTGGAGCAACTAATGGGCAATCTCCCACCTGTACGAGTAACCAGAGCCTTCCCCTTTGAGAACGTTGGGGTCGATTTTGCCGGTCCTATCTTCCTTCGCGCTGCCAATAGAAGAGCGGCTGCTGTAAAGGCGTACGTTGCTGTCTATGTGTGCCTCGCAGTTAAGGCCGTGCACCTTGACCTTGTCCCCGACTTGACTTCAGAGGCGTTCATCGCTAGCTTGCACCGATTCACTGGTCGACGTGGCAAGCCTAACCACATTTACTGTGACAATGGTCGCAATTTTGTGGGAGCTCAACGCGAATTAGCAGAGCTTCGTAAACTATTCGTTTCCCAACAGCATAAAGATGTCGTCACTCGTGACTGCGCTGTAAGTAACATTGAATTCCATTTCATTCCTCCCAGATCGCCATCGCTTGGCGGGATCTAGGAAGCGGCGGTAAAATCAATGAAATTCCATCTCCGCCGAATCATGGGAAACGCTATGCTAACTGAGACTGAATTTAGAACAGCGCTCATACAAGTCGAGGCCGCTTTGAATTCAAGGCCTCTAACTAGTATGTCGGAGGACCCGCTAGACCTTCAGCCCTTGACTCCCGGGCATTTTCTAGTGGGAAGACCACTGAACGCCATCCCGGAGCCCAACTTGCAAGATGTTCCAGAGAATCGCTTGTCCCGTTGGCAACGCGTCCAGAAACTAAGCCAGCAGTTTTGGCGACGTTGGCAGAACGATTACCTGAGCACTCTTCACAATCGCTACCGCTGGTCGAACTGTACAGCCAACCTGGTCCGTGGTGCCATCGTTCTCCTTCGGGATGAAAATCTGCCGCCTCAGAAGTGGTCCGTTGGAAGAATAGTAGACGTTCACCCAGGAACCGATGGACTCGTGCGTGTAGCTTCAGTTCGGACCAGTTCCGGAATCACGAAGAGAGGTGTGACCCACCCGAATAAAAAATACAATACAAAAACAATATAACGTATTGTAACAGTACCATTCAATATATTGGAAATACAATACAGTATATGTAAAATGACAATACAAATACAGTACAATATATTGTTTTGAACAGTTCACTGTATGGTATATGAGATTTTTGCAATATAATGTATGGGTGGTTAAGTATCGTAACAATACAAATATAGATACTTTCTCATACAAACATTTTGAAAATACAATACGATATAATGTTCATGTATTGTCTTGATTAGCAATTCGTGTATTGTTGTACAATACAAAAACAATTCAACGAACTGTATCATGGTTGCATTCGTCGTTACAGCTAATGTCAAGTGACTTCTAAAAAATTACTTATTTTAACTTTTTGAATATTTTTCACCCAACATTTCTTGCTTTCTGAACTTGTTTTGTTTATTTCTTTCAGCAAAGCTACATAGAAAAAAGCAACAGCTGTTTTACGCGAAAATAGGAATTTGACCAAAATTGTAAGGTATAAAACCAATTAAAAACAATACAATGTTCTGTTACAATATATTATATTGTTTTTGAATTGTATATCCAAACAAGAATAATATTGCTTCGACATTCAATTACAATACGCTGTATTGTATCCAATACGTTATATTGTACATTAATGGTTTATTCCATTCACTGAATGATACGTTTTTATCCGGGCAACTATGCTTGTTACCGATCGAGATCAATCCAGAGGACGTTCAGCAACAATCTCCCGCAACAAACAACACTGGCGCCGATGAAGAATAACCTATTCTTGGCGACCGGAATGTTAACTGAGCAGAAGAGATAATTATTTTGTTTTGCTTTTTTTGAAACACCCTAATTTGGGTTAACTTTCCCACCCTATTTGAATTGTATCCTTTTCGATTTTCATTCAAACCTTTGACACTAACACATATGAGAGAATGAATGTGAAACGCACAGAACTAAAATAAAAGTAGTATGTAGCAAACAGTTAATCTGTCCGGGCGTGTTTTTTTATTACTTGTCCCGAAGTATCACCGCGAGTGCCTAAACCAAAAGTGTCCATTTTGGATCGAAGGCCGGTTTCCGAAATTTCGCTTTGCGGTCTATGGCCGGAACCGGATAAAAGTTCTAGAGTTAACAATTACTATTCGAAAAAAAAAAATCTTAATTATGAGTAGATCTCAACACCCCCCCCCGTTGGTACATTTAGCATAACAACGTTTCGCATAAGAACGTTTGGCATAACGAGAATAATATGCCTTCTTTAAACTGCTACCTGTTCTTGTATGAAACCGCTATATGCGAAACGTCTTTATGCGAAATGGGTCAACCCTGATCGGAAGCATTGAAAATGTTGGATCAAAATACTAGAATGTATATTATTCGTTCTTACAATGACATTTGAAGTAACAGCATCCATTTACCAGAAAATAAAATATCTGATTACATTTTCAGTAGCTCTGTTAATTTTATTGATATTTTTATCTATAAAGAACAGCCTTCTAATAAAAAAGGACAAACCTCTGATGAATTCAGTGGCAGCTGCAAACAGTACAATATTAACACAGCAAAACTTCAAAGAACTGCCTACGATGATAAGAAGGCGAGACTAGCTTTTAAAATTATCTACTATTTTGATGGCAATGATTATTTGACCAGTAATAAGAGGAAGAACAACCTATGTTTTAATAAAGGGATATTTATAAAATTGAAAATAAGTCTTTTTATGTTGTCAATTGTAGTTAATAAAAAATAACCATCTGGTAATGTTTTACGAAACATAAACTAATAACGCGGATGCAATTATTGATTGATAGCCTGGACACGCTGTGCTGAGCTGTCAAATGCATTCCAAATCAACTTTACCTCATTTGATCTTTCAAAGTTTTCATTCAGTGAAGATCTCGTTTGGGTCACGTCTTTGAATCCTGCGAACTGTTTTCAACCATTAAAACTTTATTTTATTATTATGCCGTTGCCCGTTCAGCCAGATATCGTTAAAATGCATTATGTTTGGACAAGAAACATTAAGCATCAGATTTGTTCATCTCTTCAATATTCTTTCAAAACCTACCTTCTACATTTTATGCATTTCAGTATCGAATCTTTGCAAAATAAAATTTAGAATACTGATCTTATTTTTTTAACATATTTTTAAAAGCGGACCTGCCAGTGAAAACTGTCATCGATATTCAATCCAAATATCTCATCTTTCGTTTTTTGATTGGAATCATTCATAAGAAAATCATTCGTTTGACGCGATTATCAAACTTGCTGAATATAATCTAATACAACGATAATTAAAAAAAAAATGTTTTCGGAAAAAGCTTTTGAGGAAATGGTACATTCGGGGAAATAGTTCAATCGGGGAAATGGTTTTCGGGAAAAAATCCTTCGGGGGAAAATCATTCGGGGAAATGTCGGACAATCTTTAACACAGCTTGGTGCCTTCGGGTCGAAAGGTAAGGTAAGGTCAAATGATACGTTGAAATAAATCAAAAAATGGAAAGTTGTCATAATATTACTCATGGATTACTTCAAAAACTACCATAGAAATATGGAGTAATGTGAGAAAAAATTCTTGGAAAACTTTAGAATTGAATTTTCCTGAATGACCTTAAAATTTACGATTTGGTTCGTCCCAATCATCGTGAAACTTTAGAGATTTGAATTTTCTCTGAACCTGATCCAAGTCTGAGCAATCGTAGAGGGTTCTGTGTGATAAATTATTTCCCCATTCTGAAGAAGTCAATAATATATAAAGTGAAAACCTAAAAATATTTTGAATGGTGATAATGAGACATAAAGCATTTCCGTCTGAGACTAGGAATAAGTATAAGCTAAAAGGAATGGCATTTTTTAAATAAAATCTATTTGCATTTACTGAATAAAGAGTGGTATACATGTTGAAGTTACAATAAAATGCTTGAAAAGATTGAATACATGTATTGTGGAAGCAACCAATAAAAAAACTAAAGTCAATCTTTCAAGAGTGTTCCCCGAACCAGTGATCTCTATTGGGCCACAAGTGTCATGTTACTCGCCTTACATTTGCTTTCTATTCATGCCCATGCGAATGCTGTGTGCAATCCTTAAAAAATATTTGGATAAATCTTAGAAGGAATCATAGCAAAAATTCCTGCAAAACATGAGAAAATATTCCACATGTTGTAAGAATCCATGCCTTTGATGAAATACGATTATTTAATTCCTAGAAGAGTCTAGTGTTCCTGGAGGTTTTCTAAAGGATATCTGAAAGAATTCCTGGATAGTTTTCTCGAGTTTCGAGATAAAATTTTCAGAAATTCCTAGTGGATTCCACGGATAGATCCTTTGAAGATTGAAAGATGCTTACACAAATTCTGCAGTTATTGCTATATGAAACGCTAGAAGATTTCCTGGATTTCTTCTGGAGATTTCTCTAGGCATAGTTATGTCTTTTGCAATAAAATAAAAAGCATCAGAATTTTTCCAATTCATCCAATACTGTTAAATAGTAAAGAAATTGGATTCAGTCGCATTTTGGGTTCCACTATTATAACCATCAATCACAATAAAAATAATAACAATTTTGCAGAGTCAAAGAAGAAACCATAATGATAATAGAAGAAGTAGTCATTTTATAATCAAGTAGTTCGATAAACTTTATCGCGTTTCCAGATATCGCTGCATTATCTTGATAAATGCGCTTTACTCACGAGAGTTAGCTTTTTTTTTATCGTCGATAGAGTAAAGTGGGGCAAAAGTTCGAGTGGGGTAAGAGTTTCTTTTTAAGATTTCTAGCTCAATTCAAAACAAAACTTATAACTGTCATGGTGGTTCGAATGCTATTCAAGTAGGAGACTTTCACTTCAAATATCATAAAAATCGATTGAGATTTGGAAAAGTTATGACTATTTGTTGTTTTTCGACAAAAATATTGTAATTTTCGATCAAACTTTCGTTGCATGAAACCAATTGAAGCTAAAATCTTTTTCAATATTTTATGTAAGGGCGTTTCTAGGCCTATCATAAGGTTGCTTTGAGGTGTATTAGTTTTTGCATGAATGCTTGAAAAAAATTTTTGGCCCATAGTGGGGCAAAAGTTCGAATCAGCGGGGCAATAGTTCGACCCATGTATAAACTCACGGAAAAAATTGCAAATTGCCTAAAATCCACATATTATCTTCAAATTTAGTTAATTTTGTCTGATCGTGTGAAAACTGTCACCAAAATTTTACATTTCCACTTAGTTTTACGAAAAACTGCTATTTTTGAGTATATTACAATTAACCCTTTTTTGGGCAATTTTTTGATGAAAATTTAGTGTGTATTTTTCGGCAAACTTAAGTTTACGGCTGGTGTAAAATATCCCTGTCATAAAAGGATTGATATTTTGTGTTTAAGCCAGCGAACTTTTGCCCCACACTAGATTCGAACTCTTGCCCCACCGGTGGGGCAAAAGTTCGTTTAAGACAATCAATTTTGAAACTTTTTTAACTAAAAATGGGTAAATATGTTAACATAAGTTTGTTCAGCAAAATTATAGCCAATATGTTGAAGGTTCACTGTATGGTATTTGTTTTGTTTTAACTGCTATTGTTTACTTGGAAACTTTGATTATACCACTAAGGTCGAACTTTTGCCCCACCTTACTCTAGACATTAAAATTCACAGCACCGAACCAGGAACGGATCTGCGCGGATACCAACCTTGTGACCCCCGTAGAAGGCGATCTCCTCGGCGTTCGTGATTATCTTGGAATGCACATGACGCAGGTATCCGTTACGATTAGCCTCCTCCGATACGAGCTGACCGAATTTGGGTGACACTATACGCAGAATGTGAGCCGTCGTTCCAATCACAATTGTTGCCAACGCCGGTCCCATCACAATGTTGGCTTTCATTTTTCGCGACGAACGTGCCATAGCAATTCCAATCAACATCAGATCGAAGCATGGTTTCGTCAGGTGGCTGTACAAGTGAGCGACCGAACTCGAGAAGGTCGAAATGTCGTCGGTTAATCGATGATCAGCGTTCTCGATCCGGCCGTCCAGATTCGAAACTTTGTAGTAAGTTTGGTTCTTGAAGTACATATCGTAGGCATGGTTCACTAGCCGAGTTCTGAAAATGAAGAGAAATAAAAAGTTTGTCAATGCAGATGTTTGTATACCGTAACAAAGTTTTGTAGTGACAAGTATAGGTAGGGTAATACGCCCCACTCAATTTTCTCGGAAATGAGACTTCTTTTACACTCAAATATGAGCATATATCTTAACCCCCCAACGCCCAGTGTCACCTCTAGGTGACACCTGTTTTGTTTTGCTTGTCAAAAATCCAATTCTTTTTTGATTTCCGTGAAATCAATTGTAAATGAAAGCTATACGTATCTAGTTTGATTTTTGCTCTGGATTGGCTACCGGGAATCGACTCCAAGCCGAAAATGTTCATTTTCTGTTTTCAATTATGACAGGAAATCAAAACGACATTTTATTTCAAAACAAACGTGGTTTGCATATTTTTTCAGAAGTGCTTCAAATATATTTGAGGTATTAATTTTTTGGACACAGTATGTTCTTTATATTCCGATTTTTTCATCTCCGACAGATTTTCGTCTATGCATTTGATATGACAATGGATAAAGGGGCCCAGATAGCCGTAGCGGTAAACGCGCAGCTATTTAGCATGACCATGATGCGGGTCGTGGGTTCGAATCCCGCTGGTCGAGGATATTTTCGTAAAGGAAATTTTCTCGATTCCCAGGGCATAGAGTATCTTCGAACCTGCCACACGATAAACACATGCAAAAATAGTCAATCGGCAAAGAAAGCTCTCAGTTAATAACTGTGGAAATGCTCATAAGAACACTAATCTGAGAGGCAGGCTTTGTCCCAGTTGGGACGTAACGCCAGAAAGAAGAAGAAGAAGATGACAATGGATTGCAATAATATTCAGAAAGTAACTGTAAGAAGCGATGAATAATAGTTGTAGGATGTCGAGAAAAATCAGTAATGGCCACCGCGGTCTTTATTATTGTACCCAGAACCTGTTTTGGGAAGCATGTAAGAGTCCCAAAACTGTTTTAATCGAAATAATGAATACTGCGGTTCTCAGTTCAATTCCAGCTGTATACAGGGTGTTTGGTTCCATGTTTTTAATACTTGGAGGGTAGATAGGTCTCCATGAGATATGAAAAAGTGCCCATGGAACATAGGGTCGCAAATCACTGCTAAGTGAGTTATTCACGATTTTAAGATTTTCAACTTGTTCATCTTTGGAACCACATATCTAATTTACTATGCGTCATACATTTAATCTCAGCGCATGAATCGAAAGCTTATGATCTAATCTATCTTAGTTTCTTGGACGTAATTTTTGTAGAAAATGATTAAATTACGAAAAGTTTGCAAAAAGTGACGGAAAAATCAGCATTTTTCGACGTATTTTTATGAATTTTATTAAAATTATCGTAATTAATGTTAAAACATTCTTCTACAAAATATGCATTAACTTGTAAGCTACCAAAGTGTCTTTGAGAGCAAAAGTGTATCTCTTGTAGATTCGTCACAATATCATTTTGAAAGTTGTGCTTCAAAGAGCAAAAAAATCAAAATAAATATCGGCTGATAACTCTATTCGTTCGTCCGTTCGTGTGTTGATGCCTCCGCGTGTGGATGAAGTGCTCGGAAACGACAGATGTCGGTCGTGCCGAAGCGAAGGGGAAATGAAATCGCTTCGCAACATGCGCCATTTTTTTCTTCTCTTCGCGGCGTTTGGTTTGCAAACAGACGCATAAATAGATTTAGTGCGGTCGCCGCACGACCACCGCAGTAGCGAAAGTGTGTTCATAAAGACTGATCCCTTTAAATTCCTCGCACTAGTAGCTGAGCTACGGTGCAGAGCAGATGGGGGGTGCGCTTGCGCGTGTAGCGAGGACTCAATTTATGCATTTCTCGCCTATGACGTGGAACTTTTGATGCGTTTTAAAGGGTTTTAGGTCGTCTATTAATTACATAGAGGTGGACAAGTGAGAGTAGAATTTATGACGTGCCATTCACGCCGTTGTAAAAGTACAACACTACCAAGTAAACCTCGCCCGTGATACACAGCACGAGCGAGGTGAATTCTTAGGTTCAATAAAGTAATTTAGGTATCGTACTAATGCTCAGCGTGAACTGTTGGAGCAGCAGGATGAAATATCTCACAAGATTAGTGACCGTCTATCCTACTACAGCTTGGTTTTCTGTATAAGGTTGCTTACAAATTATGGTCAATAGATCAATAATCTCTCAGTTAACTATTTTTATAAAATCAAATAATAGACCTACATGTAATATTTCATATAATTTTCAGTGTCGTATCCAGAAAATTGCTCAGGGGAGACGAACGACGCAAAAAAGTGGATAGTTTTACAAAAATTGGGATGGCTTAAGACGGTTCAACCACATCATTTTGTTTTTCTTTTATCCAGCAAAATAATAGAATAACTGCATAAAATTAAGAATTTCTTTTGAAATTGAGACTGGCAGTTTGATAGGTTCTATGTGCAGTCACAACAATTAAAAGTCACAATTTGTAGATCAGTACTTTTCTTAAAAAAAGCCTGAAGCCTTGCAATGTTTGTAATATGAAATCAAATATTTTGAAAAAATAAAAATCAAATAATTCATCAAATTCCAACATTTTTACTTCATTATTGAAACAATTTATGATAGATTGAACGAAAACGACACAATTTTATCAAGCAGGTTGATGCGGTTCTTGTACAAGAATAATAAAATATAAATAAACCTTTTGTTATGCTCTAAATCAAATAGTAATCAGATCAGTACCCAAATATTTGTAGTTCAAAATTTCATTTTTCTCTCTCTCTCTCTCTCTGTTGAGTTACTGAGTCTTATTTTTTAAAATTTGAATTAAAAACCAAGAGAAGTGTTAATTTTGAACGATAACATTTGAAATATTTGCAGTTTGCTCTAATAGATGGAAAATTAGAAATCAAATTGAATATAATTTAACAATTAAATGTATTAAAATGAACTTAAAACAGTCACAGTCACAATTAGAAATTGAAGCTCTTTCCAAACTTTAGTCAAGTTTTAATCATCAAGTTAACTGTAACTCTAGCGATGGCAAAATCATTTGAAATTTGACTCATGGAACATATTCAAGGCATATATGTGTATGATTTTACACGAATTAAATTAAAAAAAATACCTGCTGGAAATCCACCAAAACCCGGAAATATGAGAATATGTCATTTTTCAAACAAAACTAGTTTCATGTTATTTAAAGCTCCCACAGCAATTTACGGATGCTAATGGTTGTCACCATGGCAAGCCTGTAAAATTTCGTGAAGGGAAATATCCTTCATCATTTTAGTAACAGAACCTCCGAAATGTCAAGAAGGCGAAAGTGTAAACACGACACGTAGCAAAACATTTTTTGGGATAAACAATATTTCATTAATAGTATCAAGAACTTTGGTGATCACTAAAGCCTCTCACTAATTTGAATTTCAAATCCAAATGTTTAATTTAAAAAATAAAATTCAATTCACATTTTCAAAACTGAATAAGCCAAACATGGTTTTAAGAGCATTTTTCGTATTTCAAGTGGTTTCACACCAAAAACTTACTCCAAAATCCACTAAGGGGGAGAGGGAGGGAGGGTTGACCCTCAAACACACCCCCTCCCACTGATCACTTGTTTCTGTTTTGTAGACAATATGATCTTAATTTTCTTTCTGGCGTTATGTCCCAACTGAGACAGAGCCCTGCTCCTCAGCTTAGTGTATTTATGAGCACTTACGTAGTTGTTAACTGAAAGGTTTTCTCAGCCAAAGTTGCTGTTTTGTATGTGTATATGGGCAGAGGCATATACGTTCTAAATATTTTATATGGGACAAAGTCCACGAGACCCCTCCCAGCTCTGAAATTCTTTGGGAATGAGCATGTAGCTTAAGGACAGCCAAAAAAGCACTGCAATATTAAATAAATGAAAAAAAAAAACTCTAGTGGAATTAAATGGTATAGTACTAGATTCGGGTTTTCTTTTATTTATAGGTATTCCACTAAACAGCTCGAAGATTTAATACACAATATTCTTAATTTTTCTCATGATCTCAATTGAATGCTTTTCACACAAAACAAAAGCATGATTACTGCATTCACATGAAAATATTAATTTAGAAAATATTCAAGATCTATCCTGCAATTTCCAAGTTGTTCCAATAATTTCTCCACAAATTCCTTCAGGAATTCTTTCAGTTAATGTTCTCAGGAGTTTCCCAGGGATACCTTCAGACTGAGACCACTTGAGGAATCCTTTGTCGGCCAATACCAGGCTGGTTTTTGGGAGGGCCGATCCGACAACGAATCAGATATTACCAGATACATCTTGCAAATGAACTTAGATAAATTCTTGGAGTATAACTAGCAGACTCACCATCTGTTTGGATTGGAGACGAGGTGTCAATGTCGTGTGTGAATTTAGATGGAAGTAAGGAGACGCACTTTGGAATTCATTGTTCAACATTGCACTCCAGGGTGATATTAGGAGACCAGCGAGCAAAGAAATGACACTATCATGACTCGGTCACATCTTCTTCTTCTTCTTGACATTACGTCCTCACTGGGACAGAGCCTGATTCTCAGCTTAGTGTTCTTATGAGCACTATCACAGTAGTTAACTGAGAGCTTTCTTTGCCAAAGTTATCATTTTCGCATTCGTATATCGGGTAGCAGGTACGATGATACTTTATGCGCAGAGAAGTCAAGGAAATTTACATTACGAAAAGATGCTGGGCCAACCGGGAATCGAACCGAGACACCTTCAGCATGGCTTTACTTTGCAGCCGCGGACTCTAACCACTCGGCTAAGGAAGGCCTACGGTCACATATGGTCTTGTGGACGATATCGGCCTCATTTAAATCGATCGCAGGTCAGTGGAGGAGGTTTTCGAGGCTCTGAAGAATCTGAATATCTCCAAGAATTCGTTGAGGAATATCTGCAAAACATCTTTCAGCAATATTTTTAGGGATCACCCCTGATACTCCTTCAAGAATTATTTTATGAATTTCTCCAGGATTTTCTCCAGAAATTGTTTGGTAAATTCTGGCAAATTATTTTTCAGGGATTTCCTATGAGATACATTAAAGGATTCCTCTAGGAACTCCTCTAAAATTTCTTCGGGGATTTCGCGGATTTCACCTAGCACTCCTTCTCTTAGGAATTCCAATAGCAATAGCTTCTAAGGTTCCTCCTGAAATTTGACCATGGGTTCCTCCTGATAAACTTCAGGATATTTTTATCAATTTCTCCGTCATTTGTATAGGAGCTGTCTAGTAACATCCTGTAACTCCTCCGGAGATTCCAGCAGAAATTCCTCCAGAAATACTTTCATTTTTTCCTCCAGGAATATATCCAATGATTTGTTAGGAAAACCGTCAGGGTTTTCTCTAGCAATCAATAACATATCCATTGATTTTTTTCAAGAGTACCACTAGGGTTTTCTCTAGGAATACCTCCAAGGATTCCGTCAGTTATAAACCCATGAATCCCTACTGGAAAACGTTCAAAGATTTCTTCAGAAATATCCTACCTCCATGAATATCTCAAAGGATTGCTCCAAGTAAACTATGAAGATTTCCTTCAGGGAGTCTTTCTGGAATTCTGTTTAAACTTTTCTTCGGTGACTCCTGCAGGCATTCTTCTAAAGAGTTCATCCAAGAATTCCTTTAGGGTTTCATCCAACGGTTTTCTTTAGGAATCTCTCCAAGGATTCCATCCGGAGCTTCTCCATTGGTTTCTTCAGCAATTCTTCCAGAGTTTCTCCCTGTTTTTAAGAATAACGATTTGGATTTTCTCTTGGAACTTCAAAGAGTCCTTCTTAGAATTATTTCAGGATATTTTTCATGATCTTTTTAAGAATTCTTATGGAGATTTCTACAGTAACCCCTTCAGGAATCAATCCATTCTTAAAAACAGGGAGAAACTCTGGAAGAATTCCTGGAGAAACCAATGAAGAAGCTCCGGAAGGAATCATCGGAGAGATTCCTAAGGAAATTGTTGGATGAAATCCTAAAGGAATTCTTGGAGGAACTTCTTAGAGCAGTGTTTCCCAAACTTTATTAACTTTCGCCCCCTTTAGGCTAATATTTTTTGGAATCGAATCGAAGTTATGAAACACATATGTATGCCAAAAAATGTCTTCGATTTGCATATCCCTTAATATTGTCGGTTATCGGACAATGATTAAAAACGATTAACTGAACAGTATTTTATACAGTCGACTATCCACATCTCGATATCTCACCCTATGTCGATGAATTCTTCAATCCTTTTATTCTGCATATAATTATCATCTCCATGTGTCGATGTCTTCGTCGATCGATGTACTGCTCATAACTGCATATTTGTCAAAATCGACATTTTTGAAAATTTCGAGTTTGTACCGGGGAGAGTTATCAAATGACAAATACTTTTGATCAACTTACCGAAATCTATGAGATTGTTCTAGAAAAAAAAAACCATAGTTGTTTTGTCACATTGGCAATTGTAACCGCACAACAGTCAAAATGCAACATGAGTTGTACAAAATTTCAGCCTCAAATAAGCAATTATGGATTCATAGTGATTTTTTTGAAATTTTAGTTTCCTTCAATACTGCAATGAAATGCAAACTAGGTATATCATTTACTAAATGCCTACTTTTGTCGAATGTTACAAATATGCAGATATGGATAGTTTAGTCTTGTAGTTTTTTCATTCCTGATTTTTTTTCCGTACGTCGCTATGCCCATTATCAAAGGATACTAGTTCAAATTTTCGTGATTCAAAATAATATAGGTGCATAAGATGACGTCTGCTTGTTTATTATTTTGCTTATTTTCCTTCGTATTTCCACGCAATCAACGCATGCTTCGTAAACTGTTTAAGGTTAACGTCAACGAATTAACGAAACGACGTTAATCGTTGATTAACGTTAACAACTCTGTTTTGTACGCATATTTATCGATCTACAGCAAATTGTTAACGATTTTCTTCGAATATTTCGATAGGTAATCTCAGAATAACATATTATGAAAACAATATGTGAAAAATAGAATCCATTTCATTACAGCAGTGTTGCCAATTTTGATGATTGTCAATGTACTTTGAATGGTCTTCTAAGAATGAAGCAATTGTGTTTCTATTGTGCTTTAAATGTGACATTGGGACTTAATAAGTAACTCTGTGAAGGCGTAAGTTATTTTTCATATTAATACTAAATATATTAGCACTTCCGTCTGGACGTACTTTAAACCAAAAAAATCTAATCATATCAGTTCCATTCAAATTTAAAATATTTTTCTCTAAAAAATATAGGGGAAAAATGATTTTATGATACCTGTAAAATTGTTGCTCCAAAAATAATTCGATTTTTACCATAGGGGCTTCTGATTGATGATGTTTTCTATGAACAAGCCTTTTATGAAAATAAAAAATATAAATTGTCGAATTTTTCAGCCAATTTGAGCAATCATTGGTTTTGATAACCTCCAAAAATCGACCGTTCTAATCGTTGTTCTATATTCGTGTGAAATTTAATTATTTTGGAGATTTTTTATTATCACAACATTGTAAAACACTAGTCGAACGATGTACAGAAACCCGATTGAAATTTCATTAATAAATTTTAAAGTTACAGCATGCACAAAGTGTCCATTTTATAAAATGAACAGTCCTTAATTTCAAAGTTCCATACAAAAAAGTTCCTGGTATTCAATATTCAATATTGAACATTGGGATAATTACTTAAAATTCTCAGATAAATGTTTTGAACTTTCAAAACATGTTATCTGTGTTCTCAATGATATCAGTGATTTATCTTTTCGATTCAGAGAAAATCTCAAATACCGATCATTCACATGATATGGAAAAAATGAATGCATATTACAAACATTTTGTTTTTGACAATCATTCAGTGTTTTCTATCATAATTTTAAACGGAACATGCTTAGATTTCTAAGCAGTCTAAGATAAAGGAAATCATGAAAATGGTTTAGTTTAGAAATGATTCTCCTTCAGATGCATTAGTAATAGTTTCTTGTTGTATAGTTGTACTTGAGTGTGTTCTTCAAAGGTTATAAGTAACAATTTTCAACTGCTCCCATGTCAGCTTTTTCTAGATTTTCGCTCCCCAATTTCTGTTTTACAAATTTTCGCCCCCTTGGACCTGAAAATCGCCCCTAGGGGGGCGAATTCGCCCACTTTAGGAATCACTGCTTTAGAGGATTCATCGGGTTATAACTGACGGAATCCTAGAGAAAACCCTAGTGGTACTCTTGAAAAAAATCAATGGATATATTATTGATTGCTAGAGAAAACCCTGCCGGTATTCCTAACAATTCATCAGAGATATTCCAGTTAGCAGTAATTTATGGACAAATCCTGAAAGATATTCCTCTACCTGAAGGTATTCCTGGAAGAAACCATGAAGTTAATCCTAAAGAATCCCTGGAGCTATTCTTAGTAGAATTTTAAAGTTATTTCTTGTGTAGATCATGGAGGAAACCTTGGACGTATTTTTTAGAGGAATCCTCAGAGAAACTCTTGGAGGTATTCTTGGTGGTATTTCTGGAGAAAATGCTGAAGGAATGCAATTTAAGGAATTCCTGGAGGGAGCTCTGGAAGTATTTTACGAGAAATCCTTGTAAATATTTCTGGAGGCATTCAAAGAGGTATTCCTGATAGAATCTTTGGAAGAATTCCTGTTAAAATCTTTGGAAGAAATTCTGAACAAATCCCTAGTGGAATTCCTAAGAGAAGGAGTGCTAGGTGAAATCTGCGAAATCCCCGAAGAAATTTTAGAGTTCCTAGAGGAATCCTTTGATGTTTCTCATAGGAAATCCCTGAAAAAAAAAAATGCCAGAATTTACCAAACAATTGCTGGAGAAATTCATAAAATAATTCTTGAAGGAGTATCAGGGGTGATCCCTAAAAATATTGCTGACAGATGTTTTGCAGATATTCCTCAACGAATTCTTGGAGATATTCAGATTCTTCAGAGCCTCGAAAACCTCCTCCACTGACCTGCGATCGATTTAAATGAGGCCGATATCGTCCACAAGACCATATGTGACCGTAGGCCTTCCTTAGCCGAGTGGTTAGAGTCCGCGGCTGCAAAGTAAAGCCATGCTGAAGGTGTCTCGGTTCGATTCCCGGTTGGTCCAGCATCTTTTCGTAATGTAAATTTCCTTGACTTCTCTGCGCATAAAGTATCATCGTACCTGCTACCCGATATACGAATGCGAAAATGATAACTTTGGCAAAGAAAACTCTCAGTTAACTACTGTGGTAGTGCTCTTAAGAACACTAAGCTGAGAATCAGGCTCTGTCCCAGTGAGGACGTAATGTCAAGAAGAAGAAGAAGATGTGACCGAGTCATGATAGTGTCATTTCTTTGCTCGCTGGTCTCCTAATATCACCCTGGAGTGCAATGTTGAACAATTAATTCCAAAGTGCGTCTCCTTATTTCCATCTAAATTCACACACGACATTGACACCTCGTCTCCAATCCAAACAGATGGTGAGTCTGCTAGTTATACTCCAAGAATTTATCTAAGTTCATTTGCAAGATGTATCTGGTAATATCTGATTCGTTGTCGGATCGGCCCTCCCAAAAACCAGCCTGGTATTGGCCGACAAAGGATTCCTCAAGTGGTCTCAGTCTGAAGGTATCCCTGGGAAACTCCTGAGAACATTAACTGAAAGAATTCCTGAAGGAATTTGTGGAGAAATTATTGGAACAACTTGGAAATTGCAGGATAGATCTTGAATATTTTCTAAATTAATATTTTCATGTGAATGCAGTAATCATGCTTTTGTTTTGTGTGAAAAGCATTCAATTGAGATCATGAGAAAAATTAAGAATATTGTGTATTAAATCTTCGAGCTGTTTAGTGGAATACCTATAAATAAAAGAAAACCCGAATCTAGTACTATACCATTTAATTCCACTAGAGTTTTTTTTTCATTTATTTAATATTGCAGTGCTTTTTTGGCTGTCCTTAAGCTACATGCTCATTTCCAAAGAATTTCAGAGCTGGGAGGGGTCTCGTGGACTTTGTCCCATATAAAATATTTAAAACGTATATGCCTCTGCCCATATACACAAACAAAACAGCAACTTTGGCTGAGAAAACCTTTCAGTTAACAACTATGTAAGTGCTCATAAGTACACTAAGCTGAGGAGCAGGGCTCTGTCTCAGTTGGGACATAACGCCAGAAAGAAAATTAAGATCATATTGTCTACAAAACAGAAACAAGTGATCAGTGGGAGGGGGTGTGTTTGAGGGTCAACCCTCCCTCCCTCTCCCCCTTAGTGGATTTTGGAGTAAGTTTTTGGTGTGAAACCACTTGAAATACGAAAAATGCTCTTAAAACCATGTTTGGCTTATTCAGTTTTGAAAATGTGAATTGAATTTTATTTTTAAAATTAAACATTTGGATTTGAAATTCAAATTAGTGAGAGGCTTTAGTGATCACCAAAGTTCTTGATACTATTAATGAAATATTGTTCATCCCAAAAAATGTTTTGCTACGTGTCGTGTTTACACTTTCGCCTTCTTGACATTTCGGAGGTTCTGTTACTAAAATGATGAAGGATATTTCCCTTCACGAAATTTTACAGGCTTGCCATGGTGACAACCATTAGCATCCGTAAATTGCTGTGGGAGCTTTAAATAACATGAAACTAGTTTTGTTTGAAAAATGACATATTCTCATATTTCCGGGTTTTGGTGGATTTCCAGCAGGTATTTTTTTTAATTTAATTCGTGTAAAATCATACACATATATGCCTTGAATATGTTCCATGAGTCAAATTTCAAATGATTTTGCCATCGCTAGAGTTACAGTTAACTTGATGATTAAAACTTGACTAAAGTTTGGAAAGAGCTTCAATTTCTAATTGTGACTGTGACTGTTTTAAGTTCATTTTAATACATTTAATTGTTAAATTATATTCAATTTGATTTCTAATTTTCCATCTATTAGAGCAAACTGCAAATATTTCAAATGTTATCGTTCAAAATTAACACTTCTCTTGGTTTTTAATTCAAATTTTAAAAAATAAGACTCAGTAACTCAACAGAGAGAGAGAGAGAGAAAAATGAAATTTTGAACTACAAATATTTGGGTACTGATCTGATTACTATTTGATTTAGAGCATAACAAAAGGTTTATTTATATTTTATTATTCTTGTACAAGAACCGCATCAACCTGCTTGATAAAATTGTGTTGTTTTCGTTCAATCTATCATAAATTGTTTCAATAATGAAGTAAAAATTTTGGAATTTGATGAATTATTTGATTTTTTTTTTCAAAATATTTGATTTCATATTACAAACATTGCAAGGCTTCAGGCATTTTTTTTAAGAAAAGTACTGATCTACAAATTGTGACTTTTAATTGTTGTGACTGCACATAGAACCTGTTAAACTGCCAGTCTCAATTTCAAAAGAAATTCTTAATTTTATGCAGTTATTCTATTATCTTGCTGGATAAAAGAAAAACAAAATGATGTGGTTGAACCGTCTTAAGCCATCCCAATTTTTGTAAAACTATCCACTTTTTTGCGTCGTTCGTCTCCCCTGAGCAATTTTCTGGATACGACACTGAAAATTATATGAAATATTACATGTAGGTCTATTATTTGATTTTATAAAAATAGTTAACTGAGAGATTATTGATCTATTGAACATAATTTGTAAGCAACCTTATACAGAAAACCAAGCTGTAGTAGGATAGACGGTCACTAATCTTGTGAGATATTTCATCCTGCTGCTCCAACAGTTCACGCTGAGCATTAGTACGATACCTAAATTACTTTATTGAACCTAAGAATTCACCTCGCTCGTGCTGTGTATCACGGGCGAGGTTTACTTGGTAGTGTTGTACTTTTACAACGGCGTGAATGGCACGTCATAAATTCTACTCTCACTTGTCCACCTCTATGTAATTAATAGACGACCTAAAACCCTTTAAAATGCATCAAAAGTTCCACGTCATAGGCGAGAAATGCATAAATTGAGTCCTCGCTACACGCGCAAGCGCACCCCCCATCTGCTCTGCACCGTAGCTCAGCTACTAGTGCGAGGAATTTAAAGGGATCAGTCTTTATGAACACACTTTCGCTACTGCGGTGGTCGTGCGGCGACCGCACTAAATCTATTTATGCGTCTGTTTGCAAACCAAACGCCGCGAAGAGAAGAAAAAAATGGCGCATGTTGCGAAGCGATTTCATTTCCCCTTCGCTTCGGCACGACCGACATCTGTCGTTTCCGAGCACTTCATCCACACGCGGAGGCATCAACACACGAACGGACGAACGAATAGAGTTATCAGCCGATATTTATTTTGATTTTTTTGCTCTTTGAAGCACAACTTTCAAAATGATATTGTGACGAATCTACAAGAGATACACTTTTGCTCTCAAAGACACTTTGGTAGCTAACAAGTTAATGCATATTTTGTAGAAGAATTTTTTTAACATTAATTACGATAATTTTAATAAAATTCATAAAAATACGTCGAAAAATGCTGATTTTTCCGTCACTTTTTGCAAACTTTTCGTAATTTGAGCCTTTGAATCATTTTCTACAAAAATTACGTCCAAGAAACTAAGATAGATTAGATCATAAGCTTTCGATTCATGCGCTGAGATTAAATGTATGACGCATAGTAAATTAGATATGTGGTTCCAAAGATGAACAAGTTGAAAATCTTAAAATCGTGAATAACTCACTTAGCAGTGATTTGCGACCCTATGTTCCATGGGCACTTTTTCATATCTCATGGAGACCTATCTACCCTCCAATTATTAAAAACATGGAACCAAACACCCTGTATATCAAGATTCGTTAAATAATGATCAAAATACTATCATGATCCAAAGTTGGACCTACGTGGCAACAGTTTGGCCTTCTGGGAGATCCGGAACATCCGTAAAATGGCAATTCCATCAATATTGATCTAGAGCGTCGCGATTTTTTTTAATCCATTTATTTTGATGACTTATAGACAACGCCAATATTAAAACCCGTTTATAAGCTTGGGTGGCCATCGGATACTTCACCGGAGGATCCGGAACATCCGTATAAGCCCAAAACTTGATCTAGGGTGCCCGAAGTTTTTCAAACCCATTTGTTTTCTAGATTAATTTATGAAACCAATAATGGAATTAAATGTTCAATCTGCATAGCTATTAGGTACCCACCGCATAAAATCCGGAACATCGGTGAGAGCCATGAAATGATTAATAGTGTTCTAGTGCGCTACGAACTTTTCTAAAATATATTTTCATGATATTTTTTATTTATGAAATCAGTATTGTGACTCACTTATCCCTAATTAGATGCCAGGGACATATATTTCACATATAACGCTTTTGAAAGCGATTAAATGGACCGGTTCAATAATTTACAAAAATTTGTTGTAAATAATGAATGATTTCTTTATGGTAAAATATTGTTTGAAGGTTAAACAGTGTACTAGGCCCATCAATCTGTTAAACAAATATGTAACAATATCAACGTTACACTTGTACTCAATAAATCCTTTTTATTTTATAATTATTCCTCCAATCGAAATACAAAAGGAACGTATATCGCCTCCACATTTGTAGTTTTATATCCTATTATATACAATCATGTGTTTACTGGGTAAGTAAACGGTAACATGAACATATAAGTTAAAAACTTCCATCATAATAGAACAGCAAACTTTACTGAGTATTTAAAAAATAAAAATAAAAAATGTACAGGAGCAAAAGTGATGAACCGATGCAAAGAGTACAACAGTACAGTTGTATAATTAATTTGCTATTCAATGATAACAGTAAATTTTACGGGTTAAAAATACCGGTTCTAAAAGTTACACATTTTAGTTGTACGATAAAACTTATACTAAATTATAGCAGCAAACTACAGCGATTATCGTCTAAAAATCTCAAATGCTCATACCTCTTGCTTGAGATTTTTCACGCATGGATTGTAGCTCACGCAACTCAATGAACCGGTTCAAAAACAACACATTTCATTTGTACGAATAATCTGCTATCAACTGAAAGCAGTAAAGTTAATTTATTTTCTGAAATGAAAATAGATGATTTTACCGATTCACAAGTGCATCTGTAAAATGAATAAGTTCAAAAAGTTACAAATTATAGCAGCGAACTTTAACGGTTATCTTGTGAAATAAAAATAATTGATTTTACCGGTTCGAAAGTGAACCAGTAAACCGAAGCGGTTTATCAAAAAACAAGGTTTATATTATATTTCATCAAACATCGAAATCAAATTTTGATTAAATCGATATGTATAATGAATCGGCTCATCAAATAACAAGATAAAACATTACACGTTGATTCTCATTATTATAAAAATACGTTCAACTGAAGAATAATCACTAACTGCATAAGTTTCCTTATATGCTGGCTCAAAAGTAAATCGTTAAAATTAACCGGTTCAAAATATGACACATTTCAATCGAACGACTTAACTTCTATCCAAATAAAATTGCAATGTTTCTGGTTAACTTCTGGAATATAAATAAAATATTTTACCGGTTCAAAAATGAATCGATAAAATTATCCAGTACAACAAGTTACACAATACATATGTAAGATTAATCTTCTATCAAATGTTAACAGTTGACTTTACAGAATATTTACTGAAATGCAAATAAATTTTTGAACCGGCTCAAAAATGAATTGGTAGAATGAACCGGTTCAAAAATTTACACATTTGAGTTTACGATTAAAATGCTACCAAATTATAGCAGCAAACTTCAGCGGTTATCTCCTGAAATAAAAATAATTGATTTTACCGGTTCGAAAGTGAACCGGTAAATTGAACCGGTTCATCAAAAACCAAGATTTACAGTTGTGTTCAGAATAATAGTAGTGAAAGCCGATTTTCATACAAAATGCTCAACTTTGGCATGCTGTAACTTTGTTTCCATATGAGCAATCGACATGAAATTTTGACAGTGAACTACAAATATACTCAAATTTAATATCACAAGATTTGAAAATTTTCACACTACCGGCTAAAAAGTTAAGCACCAGGTGAAATCGCTCAAAATAATAGTAGTTTTAATAATTTAAATATCTGCTGTATTTTAATTTTTTGAATTTTTCTTTATTCATCGTATCAACCATTTCCACCTAAGCTATGAATATATAAACAACCCAATTTTTTACAAAATTGTTGCTGAACAAAAACTTGCAAAAGAAAAACTACTATTATTTTGAGCGATTTCACCTGGTGCTTAACTTTTTAGCCGGTAGTGTGAAAATTTTCAAATCTTGTGATATTAAATTTGAGTATATTTGTAGTTCACTGTCAAAATTTCATGTCGATTGCTCATATGGAAACAATGTTTCAGCATGCCAAAGTTGAGCATTTTGTATGAAAATCGGCTTTCACTACTATTATTCTGAACACAACTGTAGCATATCATTTCACCTCCCATTTGATTTAAATTTTTATCTATAACAGTTCACTTTTGGGCGCTGGAGGGTTAAATATCGGCGAAAAAAAGATGTTGCGCATATATGTTCTTTGAGTAGTATAAACAATCAATAGAAATTCAAAAATATCGAAAAACAGTTTTTTCGAATAAAGTTCACCCAAAATAATTCGGATGGCGGATTTCCCTCCTAGCGTATTAGGTGCTAAATCCACCTATTGATGGTAAGATTTGCCTCCTAAGCGTAGACGGGCAAACCCGTCAATTGAAATCGAGCACATTGGACTTGAAAATTCGAGCAATCTAAATGTTTACACCCGACCCACACAATTGCACAACCAATCCGAAGCCGAATGATGGCATTGGAAACGCACACTTAGGCAAATGGTCACGCGGCAAATGGATGGTGGACATGTCAGAGGAATGGGATGAGTATTGCAATATAAAACGCTTTATATATTGCTTTTGTCACTTCTCCCATCAAGCCGTCGATAGGTGCGTAGAGTTAGCACTGGTTTATGAATCGGGAGGTCCTTGGTTCGATTCCGAGTTAATGCGAGTATTTATTTTGTTTTTATTTTTTGGTTTTGAAATTGTTTATCGGCATATCGGTCTATTTTGGTCGAAGTAAGAGGGAGCATGGAGAAGAAAGCAATGAATACTAGATGGATAGGTACGGTAAGGGAACGGCGAGAGAAATTGGATTAGATGTTGAAGAGGGCATACCATATGAAACAGTATTACTTGAAACGTCACTTCCTTGTGGCTAACGTCCCCTATGGGAACGGCTTGGGTGTGTTTTGAGAATGACACTACCAGGTTCTTCAGGCAAATTTATGAAATTCAACCCGATTTCTTGTGGCGAATTATCATGATAGATTCCGGTCCCTGTATTTAGATAATCATTTTGCTTGAGTGACTATCGAAATAAGGTACCGTGTGACAAATGGGTAAAGGAAATCGTACAGAGATGGTTCTTAAAAAAATAAAATGAATAAGATCTACTATATTTTTCAGATTGTTTCCTACTAAATCTATGCTATATTTAAATTTAATGTTTGTGCCAAAGTTCAAGGTAAATATTGAAAATTTTGGAAACTAGTGGAACAAGTGAAAATATTGTCGTTTTAAATGACTGAACTGAAACTAAAAAAATAACAGTCAGATCTGTGATTTCAAATGGCCTCATTTGTTAGTGTATGAATACAAAAAAAAATCACACATAAATACATAATAAACATTTTGTTCTTTTTAAAACAATTTTCTTGAGTTAAGTTATTTATTTAGCAACAATGTTACTTTTATTAAAAGTATTAACATCATCGAAAATCAAACACCATTCTATTTTACCGATTTTCCACTGCTCATTTTATGTAAAGTTAAGTTAGGCTGATACAAATATTAAATTTCTTCTATGTCCGAGACCACTTGGAAGATACGAGGGGGGGATAAAAATAAATAGGGAACAAACAAATAAAAATAAAAAAAAAGTTATTTTTTCGAATTTTTTATTTCTAATGATAGTTGTTAAACTGTTTTTAATCGTCCTCTGGATCATTTTTTTACTTGTTTTTTACTTGTAAATTGAAAAAACCTAACTGATGTCAAAAAAATGATGAATCTTTTTTTTCTCCCCTTCAAAATTTTCGGATTTTCGAAGGGGGGGGGGGGTGACATAAAAGAAAATTAATATTTGTATCAGCCTTATCTCTTTTCCAAATAATGTATGTTATTGCCTTTATCGAGCGGATTTAAACCGGTCAAAAGTGTCAACATTCTTGTACCTACTGAATAAGTCATTATTTTAGTATCCAAACTCATGCGTCATCCGTTGAAGCCATTCAGAACATTACGATGTACATGTTTTTTTTTTATTTCTTTATTAGTATCATTCCAAACATTACATTCATTTCTTCTATCATCCTAATTTGGTAAAACAAATTTAAGATTTTATTAACATTTTGTTAACAACATACTACATCTCCCTGGCTTTGGGGTTTTACATATTTTGACATGTTGAATCCAACAAAAATAGTCCGGTTGAAAACCCCGTGTAACACCATCGTGTTAGTTATCTTGTTAGCTACCCCATATACCCGATTGCCCCAAGGCTCCGCCACAAGAAATTTGCCTTAGACACCAAAATATGAAAAACAAAAAAAATATAACAAAGACTGGATTCGAAACCGCAACCTTTGGATCCTTAATCATAAACTTACACCACATGCCTATCATAGTTTCCCATGTATGGGTCTCTACATCACACAACATGGAACCATCTTGTCACGGAGAACAACCTGCAAGAGGAGCAAAATACAACACCCGTTGGACAGCCAAGTGCGAGAAGGGGTGAGATGATATGTTCTATAAATATATTTAAAGTACCAACGCGGTGCTGCGGGAATTTCTTGCTTATACCAGAGTCAAAATCTATATGTTTGTATATCTATATTATCAGCAATAACTTATACATTTGCAGTGGAAATAGAATTTCATGCCTTGCGTGTTGGATTGGGTAATATATTAGGGAGAAAAAAATAAACACACTTGACTATAACAGTCGGGCGCTTTATAAGCAGAATTTTATCGTTGACGTTTGCTGATTGATTTACTTTTCATTTATTTACATTTTGGTCTCCTATTAGTCGCATGGTTGGGGACGGTATGAGACTCCTCGAAGTAGGAGACCCAGGGTTTGTGGGATTCGATTCATTTGACGATGTAATATTGTAATCAAACATCTAAGTGTGCATACAGCAAACTGGATTACCGTAATTCTTTCGCAATATTAGAAGTGGAACAATTATCACGACATGGATGTTTTATGTATCTTTTAACAATTACTTTTCAAAATAGAGGCCGTTGATAAACCATGTGATCATTTAGCGGGGAGGGGGTATCTAGCCAAAGTCCACGGTCCACCCATTTGTGTTTCAAAGAAAATTCCACCATCAACTAAACCTGAAAGGTTTCATTAGCAGTCGGATGGTTCAAGTTTTAAAAAAAGTTTTAAAATTCAATATTTCATATCTTCTTTACCAACAACGATTAGAAGACGATTAAGATTTCTATGGAAATTACTATGACAAAATTTGAAAAAAATGTTCCCCACATGTTAGTACTGTAATGTTAATACAAAATTATCTCTAAGTGAAAACTAATTCCTCAAACAATAATAAGGAACACTGCAGTAGAAACAAATCTTTTTTGAGCTATTTTTGTTAGAGATTTTTGCAGAAGTTTGTCACACTATAATCTAACATTTCGCTTAATAATAGCAAACCAATTCATAAATATCTCTTCTCCCATTTTTCATATTTCTGTTTCATTCATGAACAAATGAAACACATGATCATTGGGCGAGCGGGGGGTTATTCGTCAAAACCACACAAAAGCACGAGGGGGGAGGAGGTGACTGAAAAGTCAGGAAAAATGTTCACGTGGTTTATGGACGACCCCTAAGAAAGATATGGGGATTTGAATTTCAAACTTTTTTTAAATTTTAAACCGCTCTTATTAGCAGTCATTTACATTTACCGTTATATTTTTTTTTTGTAAAGAAGATGCAATAGTACCTAACTGGAATTTACAGAAATTACAATAAGGTTTAATTATCGCACTCAACATTTTACACCAAAGCCAGATTTTCTATATTTTTGGAATTGATATACATAAATAATAATTCTCAAAAAACTTATGTGCACAACATAATCGCAAAATAATGGTGAACGCGTCACGAAATGATTTCTTATACCCTTAAGTGGATTTTTTGGTGTTGGTGTTCGTTCAGAGGTTTGCCAAGCCGCATATCTAAATAAAACTCGTGAAGATCTTTTCCAAACAATATTTTTTCTACATCCCAGAAATCCCAGTCTTTGAGCTTGTTGTGATATACATATTTGAAAATAGTAAATAGGCAAAGAATGTTCGCAGTTAATAATAAAGGGAACGCTCATAGAACATTCCGCCGTGGATCAAGCTCTGTCCCAGTTGGAACGAAATAGTTGAAGAAAATTACTCAGTAAAAGAAGGAAAAAATATGAATTTTGAAAGTGTACATCAAAAACATTATCGAAAGAATGGAAAATTGATTAAAATAATGTTTTTTCGACATACCTCGAATAGATATCATGTGTTTGTTATAAAATTATTTATATAGAAATATTAGCAGGTTCTAAAGTAATGATCATTCTAAATGCGTTGCTTGCAAGAATTGATAAATAGGAAATTGATTGAAGTGAAATTATGAAATCTAATTAAGGAAGATTGGATTGAACAAATGTGTAGTGAAAATAAATCACTTTGTTCAGCAGAGTGTGCTACTACAGCCTTGACAATCGAAAAAGTGTCACGCTGTCGGCCGGAAGGTGAAAAATGTGATGCAATTGATTTTGCTCAACACGTGTGTTTCCAAGGAAACTGACTGTGATGACTTGTCGGCTTACTAGGAGAATTTAATATTTTGTTTAAATGCAATGGCATGCTATGATACTTACATGGTATATGAAACCTTGTGAAGACAAAACTTCTAAGAAGAAAGAGTGTGGTATGATCAGTTTACATATTTGATGTGGACAGAAAATGTTCATTTTTTTCTAATGCGTTGCATTATTTAGTCTACCGTTAACGGGTAATAAAGTTTTTGTTTATGAAAACTTAGAGTTTGTATGTGTTTGATCGAAGACACATTCAGGTAAGATAATAAAATATTCATGTGTCATTCATGTTGCCCCCAAATTTAGTTTCTACTGCATAAGAATTGATGCAGAGTTGCAGTTTTGGTGAAAAATTTCAAAATACCTTTTTTTTTGTTCAATGTGATGATTTTGTGGGTTTTTATACACATTTATCTGAATTCACAGCATAATAGGAGAGGGGTCAGATTTAAATTTCTTTTCGTTTCAGAGAGCGAGTAATGGCGCTTAAGCCAAGGCTCTAGAGCCAGGACATACGGGGGAAATACCTGTGTCCCATCCCAGGAAAAGGAACACAGCGATGAAGTGTGCATTAATTTTCTTAGCTACGCCACTTCCAACGATTTTACCTTTCCCTCTTAATGAAACGGTCGGTACGGTGGTCCCCATTTCTTCACTTATAAAATTGAAAAATGTTCGTTCACCATGTTATTCATTCGTGAATAATCTGATGGTCGTAAATCTTTCAATTATCTTAAAACCCAAGTCTGCACAGTGGGCCTGGCCATTTTAATGTTTGTGTAATATTGTATACGATATGCTGCAAATATGAATGTCGACAAGAAAATACTGGAATCATTTCCAGTATTTCCAGGATGCTTTTCAATATTGGTTGTGCAAGCGCTTAGATAGATAGATAGATATATAGATAGATAGATAGATATATAGATAGATAGATAGCTTTACAAAATTTTATCTTATGATCTTATATGAAGAACAACCTATTTTTAAAAGAAGGCAAAATTTATTATTAAAACATTAGGTTATTGGACGTCAAAAATTATTGTGACATAATAAAACGAAAGGACATCAAAAAAAAAAATGCGTTCAGAATCATCGGAGTAACTGCAGTAATCGATTTCTCTTTTCGCTGATAACTTGAGCAGATCAATGTTATCGATTGTTGCTTTTATATTAGTTGGAAACAAAAAAACAATATCTAAAAACAATATAGCTCGAAAGAACAGCCTATGTATAAAAGAAGGCGAAATTCATTTTAATGTTAAATCTTCAGTTTTTACATTTATGATTACATTTTATTTCGAAATGTTTGAAGGAAGGGTAAATTTGTGCTAAATATTTTATTTATTGATAATATATACCAATAACGAAACTCAATAAGGTTTGTTCATAAATTTCATAAGACGAAAAATAGTAATTTTGGGGTGGGTGGGTACCCCCTCGTAACGCTTTTTGTATGAATATTATAAAATTTTTGTATGACCTGTAACAACTTACTGACCCCCACCCACCCCCTCAAGCGTTGTGTGAAATTAGCCAATGAGCCCAAATAGAATAAATATTTGAAAGAAAGGATTTCTGGATAAGTAATGAAATAGTTTTGGCAATAACTTTCCCAATATGTTTTAGTTTATTCAAGAGCATATCATTGTTGCATTAAGTGCCTTTTTTAAATCAACTGACTCTAAATAAGCCTGATGTCGTCAGAGGGATTCAATAAAAACGTAAAAACGAATATCATCTTGAGACGTCCTTGGTTTCAGACTCATTATGCCAAACGACTTTATGTCAAATGATTATTATGCCAAATGACCTACCACCAGATCAACTCTATATTTACTTATAATAATAATGCTCAATATATTGTCGATTTAAAGTCATGCTTTAGAGCATTCATGATGTCAAAACTATGTATCATTGCTTGACAGTTATCGAATGAGTGCAATAAAACTTATTTTAATCTGCATTTTATTGTGCATATAAAAATAAACACACATTGTTTGAAAATGTATTGGAAAATATGAAGTTGGTGCAGTCCCATATTGAAAAATAAAGGCATACCAGTCTCCATATGAACTTTTAATTTAAATTTCAGCTGCAAAACGTGAATTGTGTTCAAGTTTATTATTTTTTGCTGATCATTAGAAGCAAAATTGATTAGCTACGCGGTTGTGTTGAATATGTCAGGAAGAAATGTGAGGGGTCGTCCATAAATGACGTAGCTATTTAGGGGGGGAGAGGGCTCTTAACGGGGCCCATATAGCCGTTGCGGTAAACGCGCAGCTATTCAGCAAGAGGGTCGTGGGTTCGAATCCCACCGGTCGAGGAACTTTTCGGGTTGGAAATTTTCTCGACTTCCCAGAGCATAGAGTATCTTCGTTCCTGCCACACGATATACGCAAGCAAAAATGGTCATTGGCACAGTAAGCTCTCAGTTAATAACTGTGAAAGTGCTCATAAGAACACTGAGATGCAAGCTGAGATGCAGGCTCTGTCCTCTGTTTTGTTTGACTTATAAACTTGGTTTATAAAATGATGATTCAGCTTCAAAACATTCATCAATTTTAGATTTTCTTGATAAATGCAATCAAACAGATTTTTCAAAGCTTTAAATGGTTATGTAAATATTATATTATATTCGAGTCTTAATTGATAAATTTATAAATAAACAAAATCAAAGTTGAATAAATAAATTAAAAATCAATGCTTTAACTACTTGGAGTACATTGTTTTCTCATTTGTTGACAAGTCATAAAGTCAGCCGTTTTCAAGACAATAAAATATGCTCTTTTCGGCAAATATTACATGAAACAAGATATTTATACCGTGTATTATGCATTCAATGTTTTGATGTATCAATGCTCTTGATGGAATAGCCTGAATATTAATGAGGACAACAGATTCGAGTGATATCGAAATTTCCCTATCATTCAATTTTATTGATAACTTGGTAATTTGATATTTTTTTATTATTTAACTGTTTCATTATAGGTTGTGTAGGTTTATTTTATTATGAAGAAAGATAATGAAGTTCAGCTCAAATATTAATAGAGATAAAAAATTTGTATAATAATCGCTAAAATTTTCTAAACATTCAAAATATATCAAGTGTAATCTTTTCTATATCTGGCCACTGAATATAGATTTGAATGGATTTGAATTTGGATAATAATTCATTTCGAATTAAAATATTTTATTGTTCATTTTCATTGAAATCTATTTCCTAACAAAGAATAATTAAAAAAAACAATCCTCTAATAACGAAATTTCTGTTCTAACTAAAAATAAACTAGAAATATATTGTACCCTAACTCAACAATAACGAGCTTCATCAATCCAATCATTTTTTTTTCACATTTTCTATAGTAAAC
Organism: Aedes aegypti; assembly: GCF_002204515.2. Classification (NCBI taxonomy): domain Eukaryota; kingdom Metazoa; phylum Arthropoda; class Insecta; order Diptera; family Culicidae; genus Aedes; species Aedes aegypti. Next base: position 160,208,119 of record NC_035107.1, on the reverse strand, counting down.
TTGTTTGTCTTGGTAACAACAGCAAAAGTAATACAATTTAGCCTATATGAAACTAGATACCAAAATTATGTAACAGCAAACTGTGTTTATTTGAAACTGTTTTCCAAATATCTTTCGAGCGTTACTGTATATCATACTGTTAAATTAGATTATCCATACATTTTAGTCAGTAATTAATATCAAATATTGTATTGAACTTCTGAATTCTAATTTTTTGTTTCAACCCAATCACTGAGGAAAATTAATAAAAAATATAAAGGGGAGCCTTCCTTAGCCGAGTGGTTAGAGTCCGCGGCTACAAAGCAAAGCCATGCTGAAGGTGTCCGGTCCAGGATCTTTTCGTAAAGGAAATTTTCTGGACTTCCCTGGGCATAGAGTATCATCGTACCTGCCACACGATATACGAATGTGAAAATGGCAACTTTGGCATAGAAAGCTCTCAGTTAATAACTGTGGAAGTGCTCATAAGAACACTAAGCTGAGAAGCAGGCTCTGTCCCAGTGAGGACGTCAATGCCAAGAAGAAGAAGAAGAAGAAGGGGGGGGGTACTTGATATGCTACGTATTTTCCAAGGGGAAGTATCAGCATTTGTGACGAAACGGTACGAGAGGGGAGGGGGGTGTAAAAAATCAGTGAAAATGCTACGTTATTTATGGACGGCCCCTAATAGAAAATTATAAACATTTGTATGAAAGAAAAACTTCAAAGTTTGAGCGCTATTTTCTCAGTGCCTATTTTTTCAATATGGGCCTTTATGGGCAGCATAAGTTGTTCTTAGAAAAACTTTCTTATCGAAAATGTCTCCATCATGAAATTTTGTCCTGAACAACTAATTCCTATCACAATTCATAGATAGTCAAAATTAAAAATGATAAAAAAAGATTATTGCGTTATATAAAAATAAAATTTTGTTTTCATATTTTTCATGATAAAAAAAATCAGTATATATGTTCTCCTGACTTCTCCAAACGGTTGACTACAATCTCCCCACTGAACGTTCTGTTCTAAAATCAATATATCGGTGCCATAATTCTTAAAATAAATTGCTTGCAAAAACTCATAGCCAATTTGCAGAAGTTGTTCTTGGGTCAAAATGATCGATTCATCTATAGAAAACTCTTTAACTATTATACTAAAACCATGGTTAAAATTTAATCCCATATATGGGGCACGGTTTCTTATAATCGGCTCATTCTGGGTAGCATTCATCAGCATTGGATCGATATTTTTTTTATCAATGTGAAAGTAGAACCGTGATCTTGTTTTCTTTGAATAGCACCAGCAAAAGATTCCACAGAGTTTTCATGTTTTAAAGACTATTCATTTTATAAAGAGGACACCTTGTTTATGCTATATCTTTTTTATCATGTAAATAAAATCCCAGAGTATTCTGTCTGTCAGTAACGCTTTGAAAGGTTTCATTGAGCAGCATACACCAGCAATTTAAGAGCACAACAACAGTCAAATTAAGAGCACTGCAAAAGTCCATTTGAATGTTACAACATTACAATAGGGTCCTAAAGCCCTGTCCCAATTTGAGTGCCAAACACTTACGTTCAGGCCAAAAACACATGTTTACTCAATATTTTAATGTTTTTTATTTGTTTAAGTACAAAAAAACATTTTTTTATGTTTTTATAGATTTTGTCACACTCCTTGATTTGAACTCAAATTTTGGGTGTATTTTGTTTTCCGTGTCCTTTCCGAAATGTCAGATAGGAACAACCCCAGTGTTAAAACTAAAACCCCTGTGATATTTTTGTCGACTAAGCGAACGTCAAACATGATCTCAAGTGTCAAGGTTCATTTATGGATCCAATTTTGAAATTAAAGTTTTAATATGATATATCCGTTATTTGAGCGAGAAAAATTGCTAAAGTAGTTGCAGTAATATGATCTTTCGTGTTATTAAATGAAAACAAGATTTCATTAACCATTTTAGGACCCTATTGCAAATTGTGGAGCACTATAACAGCTATTGCACAGGGTGTTCTAGAGTTTTCCGGAGCTTTGTCCTTCCTAATTCGTATAAAAGTCACGATCTTTTTATCATTGTAGTTTTCCGGTTTTATGAACTTGGACGGTAATCAAAATGTAAACAAACCAACTTTATGCTGTTCGACCGCACTTAAATTCCGATGCAAGTTGAAAATGTGATTCATTACGGGTTTCGTCATTTCAATATAAGGTTCAAAAACAAATAAGATATATGCAAAGGAAAGATAAACATGATTGTGGGCCGAATATTCTAGTTTTTTTTATTTACACAACCTTCTTGAGTCGATGTTCCATGGTTCGATATCGACTTATGAAGGCAAAATAAAAATATTTTTTTATGGTAACTATAATGGTCCCCTAAAAGAGCTTTCCAAAGCATTCCTGTTCGATGACTCGATATATTCATTAGTCGATAGTCCCCTAATTACAATTCGATTCGTTTTAAATCGTTGACGATCGCCATCGCAGCACAAAGATCTATACAGAAATTGTAGCACTGGTTAATCGGGATTCAATAGAATATTCTAGAATTTTCAGTCAGATTCTTCTCTCTTATTTATAGAAGCTTCTGGAACTTTTGAAATATTTCACAACAGCATTTAAGGCTGTAATTATTTCAGATCAGAATTACGGCACTATAACAATGGAGTAAGGTTAGAGCATAAATTTGGGCGATTTTGCGTTCATAAATATCATGCGTGTCTCAGCTTATTATTCATACACCAATGGCATATTTATCAACAGAGAAATTTCTCTGTCCATGTTATCATTTTGCAATTGAACATAAACATTATTAATCTTTGAAAGAGGTTTTTGCTTGAAAATTCTTATGGAACGTGACTAGCCACGCTGGGTTAGCTAGTTTATCAATGAAATCATAATCGGTTTTCTGTGCATCGTAATACTATTATTTTCCTCTTATATGGAAATCTTAAAAAGAAGAACAAAGAAGTTTCGACAAAAACTTCTTAGAAAAGATGTTCTTCAAACTTAAACAATGTTTTTCACATACCAAAAAACCGAATTTTTATGAATGAATTGTGTTTTGGTATACTTATCTATTATACTTGGCTAAAGACCTACCAATCTTTGACCATTCTAAACATTGTTCCTTATTCGTGTGAATTATAATTATTTTGATGGCTTTTTTGTTATAACACCATCGTGCAATAATATAATAGTCGAACGATACTGTATACAGAAAACCGATTACGATTTTATTGATATATTATAAAGATATAGCATGCACAAGGTGTCCACTTTATAAAATGAACAGTCCTTAAGTAAGTTGTACAATAGAGAATGTGGCTACTCTGGTAGGTGATAAATTATTATGAATATACATTAAACTTGTTCAACATACGATGATTAACGCTTTAAAGGAGACTTGACTGTATATCTTTATTTTGCTGGGGATAACACATGTTCACATGTTTATCAATAGCATGAGCAATCATGCATATGAAACGTAAAACCACATCGACTTTGGTTGCTCACCATTTCAGGAGTAAGTTTGGAGCAGTAGATACATAGTGTGCTAGTCGATCCGATGATTATGGTTCGAATCTGGTTTGCACCCTTTCGGTTTTTTGCGTGTTTCCACACTTCCAATACATGCACTTAAAAGGCATATGTGTGGAATTTTTAATTTTTAATACATGTGTTGGTGATGCACGCACATGAAAAAAAATACACATGCGACATCAACCAGGATCGATCCATGGTCATGAGCGTGAGAACCAAATACTATACCACAGCACTAAACCCGCTTGTTGGTATGTGTGGTGCAAAAAGCATATCAAGTTGTACTTCCCCATTTGTACCGTAAAAACTGCTCGACTCAATGACCGGATTATCTGCCTATCAATAGACGCTCAAAAACGTCATGTCGCTCAGAAGAACACTTTTCCGCCATCAATAGAGCTCAGTGACATTTGAACACACGTAGACTAACATACGCTCGTCATACACAGTTTGTTTTTGTTTTCCTCAAAGAAACTTGCACACACTTTCCAGACTCATCAAAATGCATATGGAAATATTACCCAATTTGAAAAATTTACACCCGGTTTCTGGGTGTTTTTCTAGACTGAGTGCATATTGTTTTCCTCTAAGGTTCACAACTACATCTACACTAGGGCACCCATACCATTGGGCGTGATAACCACTATAGACGCAGAAAACGCCTATAATGACGGTTTCAACTTTTGGGTGTTCAAATGCTATTCGAGTAATAAACTTTAACTTGAAAGCCGCACTTTCATGCTGCACTTCAAAAAATTATATAATTTTTCCAAATAATTTGATGCGAACTAGAATAGAACTACGATGCGTGCAATTATGCCATAATTCAGGGAAAAATATAAAATCAGTGATGCATTACAAAAAAAAAAATACTAAAAAATTATGTTTACTAATATCATGTTAAGGTCGCCTCGTACCGTTCTATATCACCATTCACCGTGCACGATGGTGCACCATTTACCGTGCCTATAGTTTTCGGCATGATTCAATTTTGTATCTTGAAGAAACTTTGTTGGTGAAACAAATATGTTGCTTGTAGTATGCGCACCCATTTTTTAGGGTATTCAATTCTTATTTTACAGTAAAACCCATTGAAATAAAAAAAAAATGGCTAAATAATTATTTTTTCATCAAACTCGTCGAAGAAAGTTTGATTGTATTGTCAAAACCATTTCATATTCGCTCAAAAACTAAATATGAAGTAGTTAAATCACGGCATAACAATAACTCCAATATTACCCAATAATTTCAAGCATATTACACCAATGCGCGGTAATAGGAACCATAAATATTTAAGTGGATCCATTCACCGTGCATTTGTGTTTCGACTGAAACAAAGTAAAAAAATCTTATTTACATAAAATCTTATGGTTCATACGATGAAATACCTCTTACATGAAGTATGGGCCCAGATAGCCGTAGCGGTAAACGCGCAGCTATTCAGCATGACCATGCTGAGGGTCGTGGGTTCGAATCCCGCTGGTCGAGGATCTTTTCGTGAAGGAAATTTTCTCGATTCCCAGGGCATAGAGTATCTTCGTACCTGCCACACGATATACGCATGCAAAAATGGTCAAACGGCAAAGAAAGCTCTCAGTTAATAACTGTGGAAGTGCTCAAAAGAACACTAATCTGAGAAGCAGGCTTTGTCCCCAGTCGGGACGTAACGCCAGAAAGAAGAAGAAGAAGATGAAGTATATACAGCGAAATCTTGTTTAAATTAAGAAAAAAATGATGCTCTAACGTTAAAATGAAAAAAAGTTAAATTTTTGGCGTTCCTACTAAGAGTATTAGAAAATCCCATTTTTAAACAGAATTCATATGATTTTGACTACATGAACTAGGTTTTTCAAAATGTTTTGTGACAAGAACTACTTTATTTCATCAGTTTTATCTTATTTTGCTGACAAAAGAATAATTTTTGAAAATTGTATGAATATTCTGTAGGAATTTGTATATGTGCACGGTGAATGGAGGCCGCACGGTGACTGGTGACTTAATGGTAAATATGTTTGTTTTAGACGTTAAAATTGAAATTTTCGATCGAGCTTTCATCGTGTGAAAACAATGAGATCTTTTTTGGTTTTGTATGTAATAGCGTTTCATAGCATGCTTTGAGGTGCATTCTTCTTCTTCTTGGCATTACGTCATCACTGGGACAGATCCTGATAGTGTTCAATGAGCACTTCCACAGTTATTGACTGAGAGCTTTCTTTGCCAAATTTGCCATTTTCGCATTCGTAATGGCATGTACTATGGTACTCTATGGCCAGGAAAATCAGGGAAATTTCAATTACGAAAAGTTCCTGGACCGCCCGGGAATCGAACCCAGACATATTCAGTGTGGCTTTGCTTTGTAGTCGCGGACTCTTACCACTCGGCTAAGGAAGGCCCCTTTTGAGGTGTTTAATTTTTGCATAAATGCTTTTTTGCAATTTCTCATCGTAATAGGCTGTTTTTCATCACGCCAAGCTGTCATGAAACGGCCTACTTTCCTGCACTGAAGTATGCAGTGCGGGAATAGTCATTACCTAACTGAAACCAGTGCTGTAATGGTTCATTACGCAACGCTTTATCATTACGCAACTGTTTTGAGTTGCGTAATGAATCATAAAACAACAATTTCTCAGAAATTGTAAAATAATGGTGAATGCATTCTGATATAATTTCTGATACCCTCAAGAGGTCTTCTACGAAATTGCAAAAAATGTTGTACGTAACTCGTTGCAGAACTCGATTTTTACAGCACTCGTCGTATTTATCCTACTCGGCAAGCCTCGTAGGATAAATTTACGACTCGTGCTGTAAAAATCAGCATTCTGCAACTTGTTCCGTAAACTACTATAAAACCATTGTTGATAAATAGTGGGGTAAAAGTTTGATCCTTATATTATGTCGCTAAAAACTGGTAGATTGCCTAAACTCTACATATTTTCTTTTAATTCATCTATATAGCTTGTTTGTGTGAAAAGAGCAAACACAAAACAAAATTTGACTGCTTTTTTTGGGTACATCAATATTTACTACGGCTATTTGGTCGCTGTAAAGACAGACCGGACTAGATGATATTTTAGCGTTCAAAAGATTCGTTAAGAACTCCATCAATTTCCCCATTTCATTTCCCCGATGCTATTTTGATACAGATGTATCATCAAATGAATTATGCCAATATTTCTACATTTTGAATGCCTGGTGTACGTTTTCCTGAAAGCATTAAGGTGAAGATAAATCGAAGCCAAAGTTCAAATTTTCAAGAGCACGGATCTGGAGAACCAAACATCCGTTTAAGCTGAAAACTTAATCGATTGGTCACTAGCTGGTGGTGACCAATCGATTAGGTTTTCAGGTTAGGTAGAATCAAGCGCATTTGTAGTCTGCTGTAAATTGGTAGTTTTTACCGTAATTTTTTTTGCGTGCAAAAAACATGCACACTAGTGCCACTAAGCGGCAAAATTGCCAACTAAACAGTGCTCTCTCACATTGCTTTAAAGCTTCTGGAAAAGACACGAACATTCTAAATGGTCAGGATCATGAGCTAGAGTTTACTGCAATATGACCTAATTACATGCACACTAGCACCACGTAGCGGCAAAATTGCGCATCCCAAATTTCAGCTAATGAACGCCATAAGGCTGCTGAACAACTTTGCTCAAGACCGCAACTTTGCAGGAGGTAAGAATTCCAAGATACTGTATCATAAATATTATAATTTTCAGGTGATCTTAAACTTTTCGGGGTGCTGCAATATTTAACTGCGGTGTTACAATACTAGATTACAATACTAGCGATTCCATACTTATGGTGGGTTGTGTACATACAACAAATATCTCCATTTTAATTATATGTTAGTATCCTTTACTATTCTACTAAAGGCAGAGCTTAAAAAAAATCAATAATATTCCTCGATTCTCCAACATTAGGTTATTTTAGTGATCTATACATTTATGGCCAAATTTGCTGATACACTATCCTTTCACTCCCATCAAAAAAGTAAAAGGTAAATGCGTGTTTAGAACTTACTTAGATTACTAAAAAAAACTATATTTGTATAAACGAGCGCTAAACCGTGAGATTTAATCGCATTCTTGAGTATATTTTTTCTTAAAAAAAGGGTTTTATGATATCTGGAAAATTGTTGCCCCAAAAACAACTTAATATTTTCCAGCAGGCTTCTGATCGTTTTTTTTACAACAGTGAATGATGCCAATATATCTACATTTCGAATGCCTGGTGTACGTTTTCCTGAAACCATTAAGGTGAAGATAAATCGAAGCCAAAGTTCAAATTTTCAAGAGCACGGATCTGGAGAACCAAACATCCGTTTAAGCTAAAAACTTAATCGATTGGTTACTAGCTGGTGGTGACCAATCGATTAGGTTTTCAGCTCAAACGGATGTTTGGTTCTCCAGATCCGTGCTCTTGAAAATTTGAACTTTGGCTTCGATTTATCTTCACCTTAAAAGACACTTGGTTTGCAGTCAGTCTGTCTGAACACGGACTATTTGATCCAAAAAATTGATATTTATTTTACTGCACATTTTAGTTTGTTGTCGGTATAAAGTATCGATATTTTGTGTTTCAATTAGCTAAACAAGCTTGTGTCAAAATATTTACCCATTTTAGTGAACCGTTTTTGATTGTCTTAAACGAACTTTTGTCCCACCGGTGGGGCAAGAGTTCGAATCATGTGTGGGAAAAAACGTTCGTTGAATAAAACACAAAATATCGATACTTTTATGACATGGAATATTTTCTACTAGCTATGAAGTTATGTTTGCAGAAAAATACACACAAAATATGTTTACAAAGTTGCCCAAAACAGCACTAATTGTTATGTATCCAAAGATAACAGTTTTTTGCAAACGTAGAGTATAAATTGAAATTCTGGAGAATTTTTCCGCATGATCGGCATATTGTACTAAATTTAAAGATGCCATGTAGATTTTTGACCGAAAATTACGATTTTCACGTCTGAAACCAAGAAAAACTATTCCAAATCTCAAACGATTTGAATATTTTTTTTTTTGGCTGGATGTCATTTACTTGAATAGCATTCGAACCACAAAGACACGAGTCTGGCTAGAAATCTCTAAAGATGTTGTTTCTATATAAGCATGACTTAACCACCACAACCTACAGTCGAAGCTCGTTATAACGACAACTTTTATTGCGACACATCTCTCTATAACGACATTTCCAATGGTCCCTTCAAATTCCCATACTAAGTTCAACTTTAAAAGCGACATTTCTCTGTTTCGACCGTTCTCTATTGCGACATTAGTCTTATATTCAATAGTTACTCAATATAACGACAATCGTTTAGCTATTTTAGTACATATTATGATCGTTTTATTCCTCCATGCTCTATAACGACATCCAACCTCTTTATAACGACAATTTTATAGCGACATCTCCGTATACCGACGGTCCCTTGCGATGTCGCTATAACGAGCTTCGACTGTACTAAAATTAGTTCTCGACTCTCCGGAAATTCGCAATCTACAGTTTAAAATGACTTCAATAAGTAATTTACAATAATAAATCATTGCAGTTAATGTTTGTTCTACTGACGCCATGAGTGAGAAAGGGTTATACGAAGTTTATTGGCCATAAAATGATAATAACTCAATAACAAAGTTTTGCCGGCTTATGTACAGCGTAAAGCAGTTTGCTGGTACAACATTTATTCTAGAAGAATCACTTGCATTAACCATTCTCCACTGCTCACAATCGCTTTGACTGCTTCGGGTAACTGCACGCGAACCAAACATTCTTGACCTACTTCTCTATCGGTACGATCCTTCGATGCTAAATAAATCCTGCCTTAACTTGTCTTAAACCGCATTCTTGGTGTTGCGAAACTCCTCTCGACATGGGGTAGAGTTTGTTCTAAAGTTCACCCAAACCGTTCGAGAGTAACTTCTCACGGTTAGAACCGTCCAAGGCCAACAATATGTTTGTAGAGACGAAAGAAGCTAAGTCAATGCACCTTCTAAGCGACTTGAACTGCCTGAGCGACTGAACACTATTCCTACACGGAGAAATATTTTTACTTAATTTTTGAGTTTACTTTACCCAAAATTAAGTATATCGATTATAGTTTCAACCCAAAATCTCTCGGTTTTCTCTTTCTCCCACACGAATGTTGTCAAAAATAGAGAGAGCTGCATCTACCCAATGGGGGTACTTTGGCCCAATAAGCCAAATTTGGGTAAATGCAACTTTTCTTATGTTTGGGTCGAAAGAACTCAATTTTGCGTTAAATCAACCCAAAATTGAGTATATTTTTCTTATGGAATTAAAGCCAAACTACCTAGTGGGGACCTTGGAAATTTAGCCAAAATTGAGTTATTGGGCTCAACTACGGAATTGCGTTGAAACAACCCAAAATTGAGTTGAATTCCGTCTCCGTGTAGGCAAGCAGTGGTCTACTACAAGTTTCCACAATGACAAACCACTTCCAAAGTGCACCCGTTCAAAACGGCCGCGGTAGAATCTCCGTTGGATAATGTGAAACCAGTTTGCTGATTGAATTATTGAAGTACTCAATTACAGCACATGCTCTTCTAATGGCTCTTGCTATGGTTATGGGTTGAGCTTTTCGCTAAGTAAACGATCAGCACAAGGTCTCGAGGTATAAGGAGGCTCATACTCGGTATACACTGGTTGTGCTTTGCGAAGACGGTCAATTATCTAACCGGAATGATCGGCTCCGCACCTTGAAGGCACGTTTATTCTTAGATAATGCCATCGATCAAAAACTGCTTCTGGCAAACGATAAAAATTTCGATCAATTGATTTGATTCTAAGGCCAAAAGTATGAATTATATCGATCGAGCATATTGCATTTAATACGGTTACGGATATACTGTAAACAATCCGTAGGTGTAGGAACCAGGAAGGCGGGATAGAGAAAAACAGTCATTAACCGTAGAGCAAGGTGGCTCAAGATAATCGTTCAGACAACAGAACGGTTTTGATTTTAAATCAGTTAGGGGGATTAAGGGCATAATGGATTCATTAACCACTGACTAAATTTCATGCTGTATGTAAGATATGGTACACAAATTATGTCATGCTAAATTTCAATATTTCCTACTCCCTCCTTGGTCGAGGGCTACACCAGTGGTGTTAAGTGTCAGGACGTGACTTTGATGACTGAATATTACGAAAATCTTCCATCCCCGTGGAAAATGCCGGAATATATATTTTTGGTGACCATTTCTGAATTACAGGGGGTTGTTAAAATAATTGGGATAGGCACAAATTGGACCAACTTCGGAATGCTGTAATTATGTCAAACATTAACCGATTATGATTCTTTAAGAAGTATAGGACGAGTAATTTAATCTTGTTTTTAGCTGCACTCACAATGAAGCATGTCTTATGCAGTAAAACTATGACATGTTTTAAGCAAAGACATAATTTAAAAATTCAAAAATTTACTGCACATTCTGGAGCACAAACTATTAAGATCGATCCAGAACTAACCAAACCTTTCCCCGATATCGGTGCCGATAGTGGATCCGAATTGGCATTAAATAATTTATCCACTCAAAATCTGTCGTGCAATAGTTTTTCTCCATTACTCATAACGAATAATCCAATTATAAATTGAAAAATAGTCTTGGACAGATTGGAGCTGCTACATTCTTAATGCTCTATCGTGAATAGGGTAACTGTAGACTCAATGTGTATATTTTTTGGGGCCTCTTTTGGGGCCACCGGATGTCCTCAAGGGAACCTATGATTTTGGACAATTTTGAGCTCCGATACATATCGTGCGACGGTTCATTCTTCGGGAAGTGTGATCTCATTTCAGATGTCCATCTGATATCTGGGTGTTTTCATGCAGGGCTCGCTGTGATGAAAATGACCTCAGAATGTGTGTGTATGAACAGCCATTCCTGAAATGGGACGTTGCAATTGCAGTAGAGCTATCACCTTTCATCTCCAGGGCTAAAATTATCTGCATCTAAAAAGACATCATCGTGTGTCAATAAATGTCTGCAAACAAATTTCTTCCATAAAAGCACTGTCGGTCAGTGGGAGGTGGATTGTATACTCATATACATTAGCCTGGGACACGCTTATATGAAAAATTTAGATTCTCGCTCCAGTCCACTTTTTGGATTGCATTTAGGTCCCATAACAACTGTGCAAAATTTCAGCTCGATCGGAGAAACTATATTTTAGCGCCAGCCGTTCAAAGTTTGTATGGGATTTACTATGGGAAAACTTACTTTTGCAAAGAAAAATCGCCAGAGGTCGCTCATTGACCTCTATAAAAATTCTGAACATAGATCTTGATAGGTATTTCTACGATGAACAACATCGTCGAAGACCGCAAAGCAATCCGATGCTTGTAAAAAAAGTTATTAAGCATAGACTATTCGGAAATTTATCCCGATTTTGTTATTATTGTTATTCCCTTACGTGTTAATCAACGTCACCTTGCCAATAGGTTTTCATTGAATAACTTTTTTCACAAGTGTCGGATTGTTTCGCGGTCTTCGGCAATATTCAATCTTCATCGTAAAAATACCTATCAAGGTTTGTGTTCAGAATTTTTATAGAGGTCAATGAGCGACCTCTGGCGATTTTTCTTTGCAAAAGTAAGTTTTCCCATAGTAAATCCCATACAAACTTTGAACGGCTGGCGCTAAAATATAGTTTCTCCGAACGAGCTGAAATTTTGCACAGTTGTTATGGGACCTAAATGCAATCCAAAAAGTGGACTGGAGCGAGAATCTAAATTTTGTCCCACACTAATACACATACATACATCACCCACCATAAATATCACTTCATTTCACCTAGTATTGCCACACCCCAGTTGAATATTGCAGCACCCCCCAAAAAGTTTAACATCACCCAAAAACACTAATATTTATGATGTAATATCTCCGAATCCTTACTTTCTACAAAGTTGCGGTCTTGGGCAAAGTTGTTCAGTAACCTTAAGGCGTTTATTTGATGAAATTTTTAATACATAATTTTGCCACTACGTAACGCTAGTGTGCATGTAACTTGGTCAAATTCATTATACTCTAGCTCATGATCCCGACCACCTAGAATGTTCGTGTCTTCAGCAAAGTTGTTAAGAGGCTTGAAAGCAATTTGAGAAAGCACTGTTTAGTTGGCAATTTTGTCGCAACGTCGCGTAAATGTGGAATTTGGTCATATTTGAGCAAGTTATAGCCCATGATCCCGAACGCTTAGAAAGTTCATGTCCTCGGCAAAGTTGCTCAGAAGCTTGTAAGCAAACACTGTTTAGTTAACAAATTTGCAATTGAAAAATAATTTAAAATACAGCTAGCATGCATTTGTAATTCCAAGCTGAATTTCAAAAAAATTATTCAGCTTATTCTGAAAGAAGGATAAATCATGATTGATATCCAAACAATTATCTTCTAAGTGTTAGTTCAAGAAACAGTCAGTGCTGAAAGAAATACATCCTAAATGTAAGCAATTATTCACTTCTCTGCTAGTGGTAATAGCTGCCAGCAGAGGTTTTCGCATTGCGTGTGTAGTATGCCTTCGACAGTAACAAAAACGGTTTACGGCTTCTCTTGAAAGAATTTGATTTTTCAATACGAACCACGAACCAAACGGAATTCGGCCAAACGACCCGTTCGGCCAAATAGCGTTCAGTCAAACAGCAGTCGGCCAAATGGCCGGATACCGTGGCGGTTGTGTGAATATAATTTGGTCATATTATAGCAAGTTCTAGCTCAGAGGTAATGCACAAATAACGTCACGCTCTGAAAGGGGAGAAAGATAAAGCCAAGCGTGACAAGCCTTACAAAATTATTGGAGGACTCATACGAAAAAACGTGACATAGTGTGGGAGGGGAAGGGGTTTCAAAAAAGATGAAATTTAGCGTGACATAATTTGTGAATCATCCCTTATGATCCCTACAACTTAGGAAGTTCATGTCTTCAGTTGTTCAGAAGCTTGAAAGCAATTTGAGGCAGCCTTGTTTAGTTAGCAATTTTGCCGCTACGTGGTGCTAGTGTGCATGTAAGTTGGTCATGTTCTAGAAAGCTATAGCTCATGATCCTGGCTACCTAGAAAGTTCATGTCTTTAGCAAAATTGTTTGAAAGCTTGAAAGCAATTTGAGACAGCACTGTTTACTTAGTAATTTTGCTGTAAGCACTACAGGGTGTTATCATTTCTCAAAATATCATTTAAGAGAAATAACAAAATATTTGACATATTAAGACATTAAGACATATTTTTTAACCACGAATGTTTAGAAAAAGGTATGTTTCTACAAACTTGTACTCTTAAAAAAATTCGAAACATGGTGGAATATGATATAATAGAATATGAAATGATGTATTTGTTTGTTTTCAAATATAATATCAAAATTGCCAAATACAAAACAGTGCTTAAACAGATTGTTTTTGAACAAACTCTAGGTCGGGATCATGAGCAAGAGTATGGATTATGACCACTATAGTACATTCAACCACATATCTGATACATTTGACAGAAATCATTTCCATCAATCAGATTTCGACTACAGTCATGGTAGAATCAAGCGCATTTGTAGTCTGCTGTAAATTGGTAGTTTTTACCGTACATTTTTCAGCGTGCAAAAAACATGCACACTAACGCCACTTAGCGGTGAAATTGCCAACTAAACAGTGCTCTCTCACATTGCTTTAAAGCTTCTGAAAAACTTTGATGAAGACACGAACTTTCTAGGTGGTCAGGATCATGAGCTGGAGTCTACTGGAATATGACCCAATTACATGCACACTAACGCCACGTAGTGGCAAAATTGCTCATCCCAAATTTCACCTAATGAACGCCATAAGGCTGCTGACCAACTTTGCTCAAGACCGCAACTTTGCAGGAGGTAAGGATTCCGAGATACTGTATCACAAATATTGCTAAACTTTTCGGGGTGCTGCAATATTCAACTGGGGTGTTGCAATACTAGGTGATGCGATTCTATACTTATGGTGGGTTGTGTACATACAACAAATATCTCCATTTTAATGAACAAATTATATATTTGTATCCTTTACTATTTTACTAAAGGCAGAGCTTTAAAAAAAATCGATTCTCTAACATTAGGTCATTTTAGTGATTTATACATTTATGGCCAATTTTACTAATACACCATCCTTTCACTCCCAGCAAAAAAAGAAAAGTTTATTGCGCGTTCAGAACTAGCTTAGATTACTAAAAAAAAACTATATTTGTATGAACGAGCGCTAAATCTTGAGATTTAATAGTATTCTTGAGTATATTTTTTTTTCTTTTCAAAAATAAAAATGATTTTATGATATCTGGAAAACTGTTGCCCCAAAAACAACTTGTTATTTTCCAGCAGGCTTCTGATTGATGATGCTTTCGAAGAACAAGCCTTTTTTTGGAAAATAAAAAATATGGGTTGTCGAATTTTCCAGCCAATTTTTAACTATAATTGCCTTTGATAACCTCCAAAAATCGACCATTCTAAATGTTGCTCTTTATTGGCGTGGATTTTTTTTACTTTGGAAGCTTTTTTATTATCACATAATTGTATAATATTACTCGAACGATGTACAGAAAACCGTTTGCGATTTCATTGATAAATTAAAAAAAATAATGCATGCATAAGGTGTCCACTTTATAAAATGAACAGTCCTTAACCTTGGTACCGTAATCCGGGGTATCATTGATCAGCGGGGTAACATTGATAGGAATGACTCATCTCGTAAAAAGTTCTTATTACCATTTATAGATGGAACATTTCCAGACCTTGAATGGTGCTTCCCTTTCTTATATTCATGAGCTAATAAAAGTGAAGATTTTTGCGAAAATTGCGTTTACCCTATACGTAAATTTGGCAACTTTTCGAAACAATGATTTTAATGGTTAAGGATGACACTACCAAACATTCATGTCTCACATAAGTTCTGTAAAGGATATGATCAAGGAAAATGTACTAAAAACGGCATCGCCGAAAACGGTTCCGTTGTCAAAATTTTCAAAAGTATGTTCAATTAGGCAACATTACCGAATTACTGTTCAGAATGTAAATTTCCCTTAGGAAATTGCCTACCTTTAGGCGTATTCCGTGGTTCGAGGTGTTTTTAATTTTAAAATAACTCAAAAAGTAAATGACTTGTAAGCGTTTGGCCTTCATATTCGGCTTCAGGGGCCATGATTTAAGTAAGTAACGACATTTTCAATATTACCGAACGTTGTTTACATAAGTGATCAATGTTACCCCATACCAGCTAAATCAAAAAATCGCCTAAAACAATTTTTAAACATTCTTAAATTGTTCAAAAAATAAAATAAAGTATATAGTCACGAACTATAGGTGGCAGTACTTGCTTTAAAAATATAAAATTTGCAACATTTGCATTTTCAAACGAAATATTTGAGAAATATTCAAAAAAATGATCAATGTTACCCCGGATTACGGTATCTCATCTATCTTAGAAGCTTGAGATTGAGCTAAATTGGTCGCCCGTGGTTGTTTCACCAGTATTACCAGATCAGCTGCACTTTCACAAGGAACTAACCAGATGACTGCTTGCGACTAACAGACACCTTGTGTGCTGGGACCGGATAAACCCCTATATCTGCGCCAGTTCATGTGGGAAGTAGTAGGGGTGATAATTTTATGGCAGAAAGGCTTGTTTTCTTTTTTTTAGACTGCTTATGTATCAGGCGTAAGGGTTCTTCTCTCTGGCATAACGTCCCCACTGGGACAGAGCCTGCTTCTCAGCTTAGTGTTCTTATGAGCACTTCCACAGTTTTTAACTGAGAGCTTACTGTACCAATGATCATTTTTGCATGCGTATATCGTGTGGCAGGTACGAAGATACTCTATGCCCTGGGAAGTCGAGAAAATTTCCAACACGAAAAGATCCTCGACCGGTGGGATTCGAACCCACGACCCTCAGCTTGGTCTTGCTGAATAGCTGCGCGTTTACCGCTACGGCTATCTTGGCCCTCAAGGCATAAGGGTAGACATTCTATAATGATGGAAGCGTAGGGAAACGGTTTCTGGTTGTAGCAAATGCTATGAACGGATTGGTCTACTGCGATAGATTAAGGGGTTTATTTTATAAGTCGAGTCGATGAAAATGACTCGACTGGAGTCACTGTCGATCGAAAAATTCGTTCGACTCAGCTCTGTCACTCGAGTTTTTCGACAGTTATCACTCTATGTGACTGGATTACTATGGGAGTCGACGGGTAACATCTGAAATATGAATGCTTGCTTTGATCGACAATGAATATAGACGAGTCACATGCATCTGCTCGAATTATAAAATAGGACCCTAAGAGTGACAAGTGAAACATATAACTACAAAATTCGAGGAAAAGGACGGGCCTGGGGTTGAACCCATGACCTTCTGCTTATGAAGAAGAAGTGGTAGCTATTAGATCACCAACCTCGTCACTTCATCTCTTGGTATCATAGGTGCTTCAAGCACAGGCTCGCCACCTATAATCGAAAGTGTTATTCCAATATATTTGGTCAATGTGCCATAAGACTGCATGCAAAATGTACGTATATCGCCTCCACTTTTGTACTCTTATACGATGACGGGGTTGGTGGTCTGATGGCTATCGCTTCTGCTTCATATGCAGAAGGTCATGGGTTCAATCCCAGGCCCGTCCCATTCCTCGTACTTTGTAGTTGTATATCTCTCACTTGCTTCTATCTTCCATTCTAAATACATCACACTCAAACTATTCGTTCATAGCAAACGCTAGAACCCAGAGACGGACAAGAAACCGTTTCCCCTAACGCTTCCTACTTCCACGCGCACGCCTTTCTCACGCCTGATACATAGGCAGTCTGCTAACCACAAAAGCAAACCTCTCTGCCATGCCTTTCCCCCAATCCATACACTCCCGCATGAACTGGCGTGGATGCAGTGGAATATACGGTCTACGTGGGAGCCAGTTCAATGCATCATCAATTCCTCCCCCTTCCCCTCATTGGTCTGCATTCTGATGTTGCAGGCACCATTGTCGCTAAAAATAGAAGATCACCAGCACTTATACACTGAGGATGCCTGTTAGTCCCAAGCAGTCATTCGGTTGGTTCCTTGTGTAAGTGCGGCTGATCTGGCGATACTGGAGTAGCATCCACGGGCGGCCAATCAAGCTCAAGCTCAAGCTCCACTTTTGTACTCTTATACGCTATCATATACGATCGTGTGTTTAATGAACATTGATACGGGTCCAAATATACAATTGAGGGATGCAACTTAAGATTTTAGCAGTTTGCTCAAAGCTATTGGTTTTAAAAGTTTGACATGAGATTCTACGAGAACCTTGTAAGAAAATATTCCAGAAAATTTACTTTAGGTGTACTCAGGATAAGTACTACAGTGTTCATGAAGAAATCCACAAGGGATCTTTATAAAGCAGTTGCTGATAACTTTCAGAGCATTTCATGAAAGAAGATATAAGACCTTAGGCATCTGGTCCATAATGGGCATCATTTTTAGTACTGCATTTGGTCTTTCAGTTCTACAATGGAATTCCAAGTTTTCTATTTGCTCACAAAATCTTTGGCAACTGCAGGAAACATGAATGCCCTTATAACGTCTTCAATTCCATCATTGCAATCGTTCGAGTGAAATCAATCAAGAATCTTGAAAGGAATCAATTCCGCCAATAAAGTTTGGTGAAGGACTCTCCAGAATTATTCAAAAAAATTTATAAAAATATATATCATACCACACAAATTTGAGGGGCCCAGATAGCCGTAGCGGTAAACGCGCAGCTATTCAGCAAGACCAAGCTGAGGGTCGTGGGTTCGAATCCCACCGGTCGAGGATCTTTTCGGATTGGAAATTTTCTCGACTTCCCAGGGCATAGAGTATCTTCGTACCTGCCACACGATATACACATGCAAAAATGGTCATTGGCATAGTAAGCTCTCAGTTAATAACTGTGGAAGTGCTCATAAGAACACTAAGCTGAGAAGCAGGCTCTGTCCCAGTTGGGACGTAACGCCAGAAAGAAGAAGATCATACCACTACTCGCGTGTTTGTGATACAGTCACCCCACAGTTATAAGGATAATTTTTCAGAATAAACTATGACTAAAAATTATGGTGACACTGAACAAAACAAAATTACCTCCCAGGCAGTACGCAAGATGGTAGTTTTCAGGAACACACCTCAAAAGTCGCGGTTTAATACGAAAAAGTGTCAATTTCTATAGAAATTTCTAACGTTATCCATCTCACAGATGTGCATCAATAGGAGAGTAGGTTCCTCATTATCGACCAAATTGACTCATATTATGGATCAGAACACTTTAAGGTGAAACATCTCGGAATCCAAAGATGGCCGTCACAATGGCCGACTTCTCCCCCTAATCACGTTTTCAAAGGCACAAAACTGGAGAAATAGTTGGCAAATGTTCCTGATATTCTTATTTTAAGCTTTCTGCTAGTGCCCAAAGCCAAAATAAAAAGTGCACTGTTGTGGGATGCTTTCTTCGCGAGATTTGTGCCTTTGAAGTTTTAGTGCAATTTTAGAAGTTGATTCCAAACTGTTTCACCTTAACAGCAGTTCATCTGCAAGGTGAACGAATTGTGTGTTAGTGGAAGCAAACGATTTGGCACTTTTTTTTTTAAATCGTCGTATCTATAATTTCTGTGCTATGGCTTTCAATAATTTTATTCAAT
This sequence comes from Aedes aegypti, assembly GCF_002204515.2. Taxonomy (NCBI): domain Eukaryota; kingdom Metazoa; phylum Arthropoda; class Insecta; order Diptera; family Culicidae; genus Aedes; species Aedes aegypti. The sequence continues at coordinate 160,188,928 of NC_035107.1, read as the reverse complement.
ACGAAGGGTTTTTGGTTCACGTAGGTAAAATATTTTCTGCGTAATTGCTACTCTATTTGATGAGATATTCTCCGTTCAATTCAGGGCTGCCCAAAGTACGGCTCGCGGCTTAATTTTGAGCGGCGTTTTGAGCGATTTTGTAGAGTTTTTTCGATGCTATTGCGTAATTTTATTATGGGATGTGTTGAAATTTTAAGTTAAAAGCTTGAAATCAAGATTTCTTAAGCTTTCTTCTAGGGATTTTTTAAATGGCCCAGAGGTGCAGTATTACGTTTGGGATCGGCTCCTATACTCATTTTTGATATACTTTTTTTCATTATGACGGTCTGTCGGGGCATCGTGACAGTTCTTACAGAATCCTGCGCATGTTTCTCATGTAATTCTAGGCCAGATTCTCGCAAAATCTTAGGTACAAAATTATACAGATGCTTACCTTATCTTGGACATGATTGTTTTAGAGTCCTTGCAAGACTTAAAGAAACGAGTGAGATACTGACAGAATCCTATGTAGATTTCAGATATAATTCGTAGTATGTGCATGTCCGGACTCAATTCTCATAATATACACAACAAGATTCTTAAAAAAAACATGCTCTAGATTACTGTAGTATGTTATGTTGTAAATATGTATATAATAATTAGATACTAAGCTACCCCAATCGTAGTAGTCTATGACTTAGGATACTCTCTGACATTTGACTGACTAGACATCATTCCCGAATAAACCTTGAAACTGATAAGAAGTCTTTTACTACAAATATCAGAAGTGGGATATCAAAATGTTCCTGCGTAGCCATTTGAGATCGGAAGATAAAGCTCCAGAGAATCTCGGAAGTGGTCTTCCTTCTCAAGATGCCATCAATAAACCCGATATGATGAATGCAGGACCAAGTAATTCGAATATGAGAAGAAAACGTACGATTGTCGGTGGATCTGGAGATGGTCAAGTCACTGGTCAAAACTGTAATCGTGTTGTCAAATTGGATGAACTTTCTGCTTTCTTGCCGTTCTTTTCGGGATCACCAAACGAAGATGCAAATTTTTTCATCAGTACCGTAGAACAAACAAGAAAAACATTCAACGTAGAAGAAGAAGTTATGAAGTTAATGGTTTCCAAGCACCTACAGAACAACGCAAAGGTTTGGCTGTCGTCTCAGTCAGATATTTTCACGAAAAGTTACTCAGAAGTTCTCAATCTTATTCAAGAAACCTTCACTGTAACAATAAGTTCATTTGAAATACGAAGAAAACTAGAATTACGGATGTGGAGAACGGAGGAGACATTTTTGGAATATTTTATTGAAAAACGAAATCTTGCCATGCCGTTGAAAATTGATGAAGTTGAACTCGTTGACTACGTGATTGAAGGGATTCCTGATCGTCACTTGAAGAATCAAGCCAAAATGAGTGGATTTACTTCAATTTCAAGTTTACTCAAAGCCTTTCAAACGATTCGTCTGCCCAATAACATGTTTTCAAGTGCTCCTGTTTGCTTCAATTGCTATTTACCTGGACAAATAGCTGCGAAATGTATGAGGCCGGGAAACCACCATAGTAGAGCAACGTATAGTGGAGCTGCATCCAAAAGGAGTTCTTATGATGGACGAAAGCCTGGATATGACAGACCGTCCCGGATTGCAGTTGTTCAAAATCAAGACATTGTAAACAAGACAGACGACTTAGTGCACGACGGATTGGTAGATATTACGTTGACTGATTTTGAGATTGATTTAAAGGCATTGTTTGATACAGGAAGTCCAGTTTGTTTAATACGTCTTGGTTTAGCAAACTGTGGAAAAATTTATCCTTATATTAGTAGAAAAAAATTCAAGGGTATTGGAGGAACTGGACTTAAGATTGTGGGTAGATTGGTTACTAATATAAAAATTCAAAATTTGTTTTTCAGAATTAATTGTTTGGTTGTTCCTGATTCGGCAATACATCCCCATGACGTAATAATTGGAAGAGACGTTATTCTTGATTCTAGAGTGAAAACAATTATCGAAAAGAGCCAAATTCGCGTTTTCAAAAAAGAAATTAAAAACAACACAAATGAAGCTGAATTGGAGGTAAACGATATATATTTAATTTGTAATTTGAAGACTGATGAGCATGTAGGTGATATAAGTGATGATCATTTGTCAAGATTGAATCATATCTTAAAAATATATTATTTTAACTTTCAACGACCTATTTGTCCTGAAGTAGAATACGAAATGAAAATAGTACTGAAATCTGCTGCACCATTTCATTTTAAGCCGAGAAGACTTTCCCAAAATGATAAAATTAAAGTAAATAAGAAAATTGAAGAGCTACTAAAATTGGGAATCATTAAAGAAAGTGATTCTCCATTTGCTAGTCCCATTGTTGTTATTCCTAAGAAAGACGATGACATACGATTGTGCGTTGATTATAGAAAATTAAACAAGGATACATACCGTGATAATTATCCCTTGCCGTTGATAGAAGACATTTTCGACAAATTAAAAAGTAAATCAGTTTACACAATTTTGGATCTTAAATCGGGTTTTCATCAAATCAAAATTGCTTCTGAATGTACCAAATACACCTCTTTTGTAACTCCGAATGGACAGTATGAATATTTAAGAGTTCCTTTTGGCCTGTGTAATGCACCCGCTGTATTTCAAAGATTCATTAATAAAATTTTGAAACCACTTATTGATGAAGGAAAAATAGTTGTCTATATTGATGAAATTTTAATTGCTTCTGAAACAATGGAAGAGCACTTTGAAACTTTAAGGATGGTTCTAGAAATTTTGAGTAGGAATTTACTTGAACTGAACCTTGATAAATGTAAGTTTTGTTTTAATGAAATCGATTATTTAGGTTACACTATAGATAAATGGGGAAGGAAACCAAGTAAATCTCATATTGAGTCTATTTCCAATTTTTCATTACCAAAAACTGTGAAAGATGTTCAGAGATTCTTAGGATTAACTAGTTATTTTAGGAAGTTTATTAGAAATTTTGCATCAGTTGCCAGGCCATTGTACGATTTATTGAAGAAAGATGCAGAATTTGTTTTTAATGAAAAAGAGATCCAAGCTTTTGAAATGTAAAGGGACAAATTACAATCATCGCCAGTTTTAGCTATCTACGATCCAAAAGCGGAAACGCAACTACATTGTGATGCAAGCTCACACGGTTTTGGTGCGATTTTACTTCAAAAACACAATAACGGAAATTATCACCCTGTAGGCTTCTTTAGTAAAAAAACTGATGAATATGAAAGTAAGCTACATAGCTTCGAATTAGAAACACTTGCTGTAATTCATGCTTTAAAACGATTTCATGTTTATTTGTCTGGAATCAAATTCAAAATTTTCACTGATTGTAATGCTTTAGCTCAAACTTTGGCTAAAAAAGAAATTAATCCTAAAATAAGTCGATGGGCATTGTTCTTAGAAAATTATAATTACAGTTTAGAGTATAGAGAAGGAATGAAAATGCAACATGTTGATGCTTTAAGTAGATTACCAATAGATATAGTTGAGAAGAAATCAGAAAAACTGAAATTAGATTGCTGTCCAGAGCAGAATATATGTGTATTGAATACTGAAGATATTGAAAGAAATGTAATACTAGCACAGGAACAAGATAATAAGCTTAGAAATATTAAAATTCACTTAGAATCTAATACTTTTCCAAACTTTGAAATGAAAAATGGAATATTATTTAGGAAAGATAATCAGAGCCTTCTATTAGTTGTACCCAAAACAATGATTGATAATATTATACGGATTTGTCATGATAAGTTAGGGCACATTGGTATAGAAAAAACAATGATTGAAATCAAAAAATTTTATTGGTTTTCAAGTATGAGAAAAATTGTGAAAAAATATATAAATAATTGTTTAAGTTGTATATTTTATAGTCCATCAGATACGAAGAAAGAAGGATTTCTTAAAAATATTGATTAAGGTCAGGTTCCATTTCATACTGTTCATTTAGACCATTATGGTCCTATTCAGCTAAGATCATCCAAAAATTTTAAATACATTCTTGTAGTTGTAGATGCATTCACAAAATTTGTAAAATTTTATCCTACTAAAACAACAAACTCTAGAGAAGTTATTGATAATTTACAATTATATATTAACCATTATAGCAGACCATTAAGAATTGTTACTGATAGAGGTAGTTGTTTCACCTCTACATTTTTCAAAAACTTTTGTATGGATCGTTGTATTGAGCATATTAAAACAGCAGCATATACTCCTGAAGCAAACGGCCAAGCTGAACGAATTAATAGAACACTTACTCCTATGTTAGCCAAATTAATTGATGATACAAATATTAAATGGGATATTTTACTTCCAAACTTAGAATACGATTATAATAATACATTTAATAGAGCCATTAAAAACTTTCCAAGTATTTTATTATTTGGTACACATCAAAACAATATAAATAATGAAAGCAACAATATAGAAACTTTAGTAAAAAACAATCAACTTTTATCACAAAATCAAAATACATTGGAAGTTCGAACTAAAGCAAAAGAAAATATAACAAAACTTCAGGCTTATAATAAAGAAATGGTGGACAGAAAACGAAAAGCTGTTTGTAATTATAGAGAAGGTGATTTTATTGTACTAAAAACTAATGTTGATAACAAATTATCTAAAAAATTTAGAGGTCCATATATCATAAAGGAAATATTGCCAAATGATCGGTACTTTATCACAGACATAGAGGGTTTTCAAGTTTCAAATTTACCATTCAGCTCAGTTTGTTCACCGAATAATATGCAAATGTGGTTATCAGATTCTAATTTAATTTCAAATTATGACGTCGATGGGGACATCGACGAGTCAGGATGACCGAATGTAGTATGTTATGTTATAAATATGTATATAATAATTAGATACTAAGCTACCCCAATCGTAGTAGTCTATGACTTAGGATACTCTCTGACATTTGACTGACTAGACATCATTCCCGAATAAACCTTGAAACTGATAAGAAGTCTTTTACTACAATTACATAGGGTAGAAGCACCGGTTTTGGCCATACGCCAGTTGTAGCCATAGTGGATTATACACCGTTTTACTTAGCCAATCACCATGAAACCTTTTGTGTTCAGTAGATCACATTCATATGATAGAGCTACATTCATTTACTCGCCCAAATTGATTTAAAACATAAGAAAAACAATTCATTTTCCTTATAATTTTAACTCCCATACACCTAATTTGGCCAGGGCACTCCTAATTTGGCCACTCTCATGAGAAATCAATGCAATTGGCCAATTTAGGAACCGAAGTTAGATCTATTGCCGAAACTGGTTCCGTTGGCCTATATTGACCAACAGGATTTTCAAAGCGAAAATAAAGTTTTGGCTCAGTTTTGATATAATATATACATAATATGGATTGAAAGCTTGCATTTGACATATTTGTAGTATAAATACGGCTTCCCGTTTATTTTTTATTGACATTTTCTCTTAGGCTGGCCAAAACCGGTGCTTTCACCCTAATCTTGAATAAAGCCTGTTCATTTAAGAAAGTGGACACGTGTTTTTTACAGTAAACTGTTTATTTTCGGACCAATTCATGAGTTCACCTAAAATACATGGAAATCAACGTAATTTCGACCAAATTCACATAAATTTGAACATTTATTGAACATTGCTGGAGAATGCTCTTACTTTTCTCTTGATACCTCCCATAAGATTCTGCACAACTATTTCCGTAACTTTTCGTTGTGTTGCTGACCACATTTTCTTGAAAAAATCGATGGAGCTTGCTTCTCTTCCATCCTTCTTAAGATGCCGTTTGATTATTGCCCAATATGTTTCAATGGGGCGTAGTTCTGGGAAGTTTGATGGATTCGATCCTTTTTCTACAAATTCGACTTTTTCCTTCTTGAGCATCTCCAAAGTAGCTGAAGCATAGTAAGCCGATGCTAGGTCTGGCAAAAACAATGGAGGCATGGTATACTTTCAGTAGATGGGCAGAAGCCATTTTTCAATGCATTCAGTTCGGAAATTTTCGCCGTTGATTGAACCCATCGTGAAATATGAAGTATTTTCATACCGCAGGAGCAAAATGCTTGCCATACAAAATCATTTTTCCCAAATTTTTCTATTGGGATGTATCGTACGTCGTCAGAAATATCTGTTTTCGCCACAGGGTTGAAAAAAATCAGTTTGGACACTTCACGATTTTAGTGAAATCTCGGAACGACAGTTTTTCTGTACACCATTTGGGCAGAAAAAAATTGCGTGTCGCCATGTCAATCCGACCCATCGCTTGGAATTTATAATTTTTTTGATGTCAACTTTTGTCTGCTGTCAAAATAAACACTTGAGTACACACTGAAACAAAATTTTATTTGTTTTTATGGAATTTTTACACCAAAATGTTAATATTTAGGTGTCCACTTTCTTAAATGAACAGTCCTTATAGTTCTCACATACTTCTCTATGTGATACATAGCAGGATTACTCGCTATGGCAAGAAGATAGAAGCCCTTTTACATGTTCTTTATTTGTTCTATTCTATGGAAATGAATTCATTAGAGGTCTACGAAAAATTTGACATGAATTGACATGCGTTATATATCGATTTCATTCCACTTGAACGGAATTGTATTAGCTTGTATGATGATTTCTATGTCTGATGGACAATTTTCGAATTTACAGAGGGACATTTGAAAAATATACTAATCACCAGTTGAGATTTTGTAAATATTTGTAGAAAATTGATAGTTTATTCAGGAATTTCAAAACGCCAAAAATGATCATTTTTGACTTATGAATATTTTTCAAATTTTATACCCCTTTCAGCGCTATGAAATATGTGAATGAGCCCTATGTAGCACATATGTAGTCGGATGTAGTTCTCAGGGATAAACTGACTGTTGATTGACCCTTAGAGCCCAATGAAATAACTCAATATATTAATGCTCCTGAAGGTTATAGAGCCATCCAACGTATTTCGATTTAAATTAACAGTTACTAGTAATTTACGATGAGTAGTAAATGTGTGCTCACAAGCTTGCCTATATACTTTTTATTCACAAATCATTACTGCTGCAATGCATGACTTTTGACATCTACGTTGTTCACGTTGTTCTAGGAAAGCAATAATCATCTAAACAAGGAAGTTCGACTCACCTAAACGCCAGCGCTAATTTGTTCTCCAGATAACGAATCATCGAGTTGATGAACGTGGCTGGTATCGCTATACCAAACCATTTCAGCAGCATAAGCACGAAATTTTTCACATCTTTTCTCACGATGTACTTGACTATGGCGCCTTCCATCGCGGCCACATAAATACTCAGGAAGGTTCGCGATATAAGGCACGTGGTGTGAACGGCCAGCAGAGCCGTTTCTTCGCATAATATACGCGGCACCATTATTTGGATCAACTTTTTCAGCTGGAGAATGAACTCTAGGTTAAGGCCAGGCAATTTTTTCCGTCTTCGTTTCTTCTCGATGATTATTTTCTCGATCTTTTCTTCGGGATCTTCGATGATTGCCTTGGTGAGGTTGTTGTTTTCATTTCTACTAAGACCACTATCACATTTATTTTCGTTTGTTGTACTTTGACTACGTTCTAGATGTTGTTTGATGTATGGGTAGGACAGCTTCAAACCGTAGGCGAGAAGGGCTGTGCCAATCAATCCTCGAGAGACCAGCTCTTTGGAATAGCCCAGCTCCTCGAGCTTGTCGAAGGACCTCTTGGCGAACTTTGATACGACAGTCGGCATTGTGATGTTTTATTTGGGGCTTCCGATTCCGCAAAGCTAAATGGTATACACCGACACACGCAGAATGGAAGAGAGATTGTTGTTTTCCGTTCAACCCATTCTAACCGACTGCAGCTCAGTTCATCTGAAATTGAAAAGAGAAGAAGGTTAAGATGAAAGCTCCTTCTGTTTTAGCGGTCATATAGCTTCATAATTTGTATGAAAGAATGGATTCATGTTCTTGATTCGTGTACGTTCAACAGGGTGGGTCGATAATACTACATACTTTTTAATATTTTCTAGCAAAATGTTCAAAAATAAATATACAGTCAACTCTCCATGACTCGATATTAAAGTAATCATCAAGTTAGGGAGGCATCGAGTTACAAAATACAAAACCAGTGCAAATGCGATCTTACGGATCATCGAGGTAAACATGAAAATCTTAGTTCTACAACTCAATATCAAAATAAGATATATGGAATAAGAAAGAGTTGACTGTATTACTGTATATGTTATGTATGTGAAAAATAATTCTCTGAAAAAGATATTGTTAAATTTTCTATGACAAATTTTATTTTTGCTCATGATGTTGGCTTTTCAGTATTGAAGGATCATAAACAACTATATTTTTTCTTTATAGAATAGAATAAGAAATATATGATTGTTTTTGATCTTCAAATACTGAAAAGCCAATGTCATAAGTAAAAATAACACTAGCAGTACTTAAAAAAGCTGATGTAAAGATTCAAAGACGTTCTGCTGCTCTGCTGTTCTGCTTCTGCTGTTTTTGTCGTTACGTCCAAGCTGGGATAGAGCCTGCCACTCAGCTTAATGTTCTCATTAGCATTTTGAATGTTATTAATACAGAGAATTCATCAATCGACCGTTTTTTATATGTGTATGTCGTGTATGCCCGAGGAATTCAAGACCATACTTGAAATGGTAATATTTAGTCCACCCTAAGCTCATCATTTTGGCGGTACGCTAAAATGTTTCTTTCCTTCTCTTTTTTATATATAATGGACATGAGTGGTTTTTTACCTTCCCGGCTTTGTTTGCCCGGTGATGTGCATTATTAGTTCTGTCTGCCAACACGTCCTTCTTCTTCTTCTTGGCATTAACGTCCTCACTGGGACAGAGCCTGCTTCTCAGCTTAGTGTTCTTATGAGCATTTCCACAGTTATTAACTGAGAGCTTTCTCTGCCAAAGTTGTCATTTTCGCATTCGAATATCGTTTGACAGGTACGATGATACTCTATCCCCAGGGATGTCAAAGAAATTTCCATTTCCAGGATTCGAACCCAGACACCTTCAGCATGGCTTTGCATTGTAGCCGCGGACTCTAACCACTCGGCTGAGGAAGGCCCCCTGCCAATACGTATATAATATAACAAAACGGACCCCAGTGCAAATTTTTTTACAAACCATTTATATTTACTAAATACAATACACAAAAATATCTTCGAGGAATATGTCAATTTTTTTTATATTTTCTAGGAACAAAAATGTTATCATTCTAAAAAGACGCGCCGTAATGTAAATTACCGAGCTACAACAGATGAGCAATTGTTCTATGGATCGAAGGCAGCAAAATCCGAACGATCTTGAGCATGTCTGTGGATAGCATCAAATCATCGTGCTAATAATTTCCGCAGACCGGTGAATAGTAAGCAGTTATTTGACAGTCATTGCATGGCTGTGCAATTATAACTTGCTGATCGCATGAGTTGTACTGAGCGCTTACGTCAATGGGAGACTTGGTGTCAATGAGCGACTTGGCGGGTGGCAGGTTCTAAAAATCGAGCAATTTTAATGATGCTTAGATACCGACAAAGGATAATATCACAAAATATTTGAAAATAGTGAAAATTTGCTGAAATGATCTCTAAAATCTGAAATCATCTCTGATATCTAATATGTAGCACTTATCGTAATAAAAATAAATTTTCAACTCGTGCTTTAAAATTCCTCATTCTGTACATTGTTGCGTCAACTACTATTTTGAAATTGGCGTATTAATTTCATATATGGAAACTTTAAAAATCCTCGCAGAGTTTGTCAATTTGGGCCCCTAGAAGCTATTGTAAAAGTTTGTGCGGTATTCATCAATTCTTAAGGGGAATAAACGAACTTGTAGTTTAAGGGAGTAAATTAGCTTTATGTATGGAAAAAACTGTTCCAATTCCAATTGGGCTTCGTGGCCAAGTGGTTAATGTCGCCAGGCAGTAATCGCTTCGTGTCATGGGGTGTGGGTTCGATTCCCACTTCAGTCGTCGAAACTTTTCGTCAGGAATGTTTCTCGGCTGTGCCACTGGAGCATGCTTGTCCGTTGTCTAGTGTTAAGTTACAGTCTGTGCAGCTAAATGGCTGAAGACGGTGTCCGTGTCTTTTTTTTTTTTAATTACATTTTTCAACTGAATTGTCAACATTATAGAAACATTATAGAAAAAAAGATAAGAAAAACCGTGAAAAATTATCAATTTAACACAAAATTACGGTATTAAGCATAGTTGATCTGCACAGGTGTCAACCAATCGTCCATTAATTGCCCTACATACGAGGCAAAATTATGAAATTCTAACACGAGAAGAGAGGGTTTACCTTTCGACATGAGCAGCCACCGACGGAGTCTTTCGGTTTTTAAACATTAGCCGGTAGCAAAACTAACACCGTTCTCTGAGACCTTAAGTCGGTGAAACCATGAAAACGTCATCTGGTGGCTGGCTCTACCCGTCAAGTATCGTACCTTACCTGCTGCTATGGTATAGTTGTTTCTACCGCCTTACGAGCAATTGCAAAAATCCTTGCATGTTTGAACTCGTTATGAATTGACGAGTTAAACGTTTAATTAACCAGCGCTGTGAAACATAAAGGCGAGACATACTTTGCATGAATCATGTTGGAACATAAATTACATTAGCGCGTTTCAAATTTCATTTGCAGCTTTTCGTCACACTTGCAATGACCGGTTCGTATGAGAGCTACCGCTGCTAATAAAGCAAGTTACTCAAGGGCGATCATTGAAGTGGTCAATGTACTTGATTAAGGTATGTACAATGTTTGTTCTTTTGATGCAATGTGGTAATGTTGATCAGTTGGTATAATTGTTCAGTGGAGTTAGAACTGAGCAGAAATAGTTTTTTATGGCCCATATACCTTCATTTATATATTAGAATAACTTCAGGCGAAATTGATTGCAGAAATGTACACACATTGTTTTATTATAATTTAAAACATGGAGATTTAAATATGCGAAATCAAATACACAATTCGAAATTCTTTTATACTAAATGGGTTACTGTTCAATGTGATTTAACTACAAGAAATATGATGAAATATGTGATTTAACTAAAAGAGAAAAGATCCATCAACTTATATGACATTATACTTGTGATGCAATTGAATTCTTCCAATTGTGATACAGTATCGGACAATAAAAATGCAATAAGCCTGTTCCTAACTTTCAACATTAATTATTTCTTTATGAATAAAAAACACGACAATATTTGCTATAGTATTTGGTAGCTGCCATTGTGAGGTAAATAATGATATGCAGAAATATTGTAAGTCTTGCCGTTTGTTTGACTTAAAACTGATTTAATCAAATTGTTGGAAAAATTAGATGGACAAAATAAATGAACCAAGCTGAAAATTTATATCAAACTTTAATAATTCAAGGTAATTCAATTCATTTCCCATACAAAATGAAGCTTATACTTATTACTTAGTTGCGTAGCCATTTGATTTGATTACTGCTGCGCATCGGGCTGGCAAAGAATCAATCAACGTAATAAGTCGATCTATCGGTATTTTAGACCATTCTTGCTCAAGACCATTCTTGCTTAGATCGTCCGGATTTCTGTATGTTCGAACACGAATTCGTCGCTCGAGTTCCTCCCATAAGTGCTCTATCGGATTCAAGTCCGGGGATTGTGACGGCCACTCCAAAACAGTGACCTTTTTCCTTGCAAACCAGGATTTTACCAGTTTGGAGGTATGTTTCGGGTCATTGTCCTGTTAGAAGATCCATCCTTTTGTCATCGTTCTAGTTGCAAATGGTAGCATGATGGTCTCCAACAGGTCCTTGTACACCGGAGCAGTTATAGTGCCTTGAATTCGATGTATGGGACCGATACCGTTACGACTGAAACAACCTATTTAAAAAGGAACTTTTAAATAACAATGCAAAATTTAACATTTCCATATATTAACCCCAAAGTATCTCGGGTTGTATCGCTGTCCTTGTGGTCTCTCACATATCTGATGCCATCTGATGAAAACAAATTGAATTTGCTTTCATCAGACCATAGCACTTTTTGCCAGTCGGACTTTGATCAATGTTGGAACCGTCTGGCAAGTCAGCCGGGCCTTCCGGTTTTTTTGTGATACCAGTGGCTTTCTCGCTGGTCGACGGGCAAACAGTTTTCCATCGCGTAGACGGCGTCGAACGGGCCGGGCACTCAGTTCAAGATGCAAATGCTCTTCAGCGTATTTCTTAACGTCAGTTGCATTCTTCCGTGGGTTAATCTTAACAATCCGGATCATGGCTCTGTCTTCTCTTTCGGTCAATTTTCGGTCAATAAGGTTTCCTCTCCGTTAATTTGGACTCCGAATATGTGCGACAAATTCTGCCTACTGCTGTGTGAGACACATCAAATCAAATTCAGCGATTTGACGATTTGTTCTTCCAGATTCCTTGGCCCGAATGATGGCCAAGCGCGCATCACTACTCAAATGTTTCTTCATAACAAGTAGTTTTGAACAACACCACAAGAAACCAAACTTTTGCAACCGACATCGAGCAAAATATAAACAACAAATAACTTGGTGCATTTTTTTTTTGTCCGCTTATATTTTGACAGCTCTGAAAGTTTTCAAATACACACTTAGAATGGATTAACAAATATTAATTCTTATTACCCTAAATAAATTGTTACTTTTAGATGTTTCTACTGATAATTAATTTTTACAAGGATTGTAAAGCTACGTCACATATATTTCCAAATTGATTTAGGAAGATAGTTTGGTGCATTTTTTATGTCCGATACTGTATCTCCAGCGATTAAATGTGTTGTACAATAATTGCTTCCTTTGTTTTAACTGTACATGACATAAAGTTGGATCAAATCTCTTAAATTCAAAGAATGTATTTTAAAGAAAATTTTAGCCGGTTTAACCTTTGAAATCAGGCGCATTTCATGGAGTGCGGTCATAATCTGTCAAAATTGGGTAACGAATTTAATACTAGAACAGGTATCTAGTTTGAACTTCATTGCGTTTTTGTTTTGTGTTCGGTCTATAGATTACCGCTTCTTCTAACGTATATCTGAAGTTTATTTACAGACCCATCCCTTATAATAAATAACTGAACATGTCATGTTATATGATAAAAAAGGCTCTTTGTAACTCTATACGCCCCGAATACGTCTTAAATATGTTTAAAATCCAGCTAATCACAATCTTCAGTTGTCGTTAGGACGTGGCCAGGGAAATTATCGACTTTTGAAGATGGGTCATGGATGTCTATTTAATAGTCCAAGTTGAGTTTCAAAACTCTGATAGGAGAGCGGACGGGAAGGATGCAGCTCTCATTGGATGGCATAGGACTTCACATGTATGTGCTCAACATTTACTTAACCCCTCTACCGGCAGCTTCATTTTTTACCGCTAAAACAATATTCAAATCGCGATAACTTTTTGTTTCTTGATATTTTTGCACCATTCTTTCACAAATTCTTGAAAAACTCTTCTAGTTTCAGAATATGTGTCGATATTGATAATTGGTCGTCTAGATCTGGAGATATTCCAAAATTCCTTGGGGGACCGACGCGTAGCCATAACTCACGTACAGAATTTTTATCGTATTCGGATATTCACTCCACGGAATGATACATTAACGCGAGTAGGGAGTCGATGCCGGTTATGGACCCTGTGCGTATTATGGACCCCCTACAGAAAAACCTAAAATTAACACTCAAAGCAACCTTATTCCTATGGAAATCCACCGAGGGAATTCCGATCGCATTGTCAGTCAGCAGTTTCAGGCAAAATATTTTGTTTAAGACGCATAAATACAGATATTTGAACAGTTTTGTAAATTAATCCACACAAGATGGTCCATAATACGCATTTCCAGGTAGGTCCATAATAGGCACGCCGGCAGCAAGCCGGATTACATGGGAATCAAATGGAGGGTCCATAATAGGAAACGTCAAATTTGTAAACATTCCTATTATGGACCCCGGGAGGGTCCATAATAGGCATTCGGACAACAGTTTTTAAAATGCATATTTCGCTGGAAAAATCGAAAGATTTTGTATGTTTCATAGGCGTACAATGAAGTAAAGACATTGAACTTGTTGTTAGACTCCACATAACGTATATCCGTCTGATATATTATTGCGGAAAAGCGTCGAAAATGAATTTCAGCTTAGTAGCATTACTAGCACTGAAACCCTATGTTGTGAAAAAAAGAAGCAATTTGGTGCAGTCGTCTTTGAGTAATGAGCATTTATGTTTCTGGTACCGTAATTTTGGGTGAAATTGATCATTTTCCACGGTTTTTCTAGTCTGGTTTCTATAATGTTAACAATGCCAAACAACTAAATGCAGGAAAACAAGTACGATGGTGAGCCTCATCGACTCATGTACCGAAATTTTCTAACAAATGTCATTTTGGTGCTAACAAATATCACTAAAATAAAAAATCAGGGAATCTCATTTCGGGGTGAAATTGATCACTTGTCAATGCCATTATTGTTAGTTTTCAAAACAACTCTACTTGATAAATTTGAGCTCCCTGAATCCGAATATGCTTGTCAAAATCTTAACAATGCAATATTTATATAAATGACGAATAGTTAAATTTCAAGAATTACGCGGAAAACGCCTAAATGTATGCAATTTCCTAAGGAAATCAATGATATCTAACAGAAATTCAATTATTTCAACCATTTGAGTTAATTGGTACCAGTTTTGGTGATGAAATCTGCTTTGCGGATATATCTCAAGCATCCTCACAAACTTTCAGGTTTATACTATGCTCAAATCCTTGCTTAGAAATAGAAGTTTATAGGTGTTTGTCAATACTGTACAGTGCATGATTTTGAAATTTTACATTATTTACATAGTAATAAACATATTTTTAACGCAAAAAACTTCACAACACACAATTCGACAATAATTACGACAAACAACGTTCATTTATTGCAGCTTACATTGATATTTGTGCTTCATTACGCATAAATAAAATCGTGTGATACGATGATCAATTTCACCCTTCTGATCAATTACACCCGATTTTACGGTACTATAAAACGGGGTAACTTTGATAGTGCGAGGCTCACAATATATTAAACGAAATAACGAAGTTTCTGTTGATCAGTTAAGCAAAACGAATGCAGAAGTAAAGCATATTAGTATGAAACTTCATGTCAATGCTATTTTCGTTGGAATCAAGTGCATTTGAGGATTTATATGCACATATTAAAAAATTGTTAGATTTTAGCATTTTTGCAACGCTTACAAACAATCTGTTCTACGATCACTATTTGATGAAGTTATAATGAGTTCGTCACTTATCCTTGACAGCCTAGTTGTAGTAGAACATGAATTCGGTCTCAAATCTCTTAGCGAAAACCATTTTTACAAACTGGGACCATTTTTGTTAACTAAGTCTGAAATTTCCATATAACGTTAAACGCCTAGAAGTATGCAACGCCCTACAAATGTTCCGTAATTCGTTCAATTTTGTTCGATTTATACCTCATTATCAAAGTTACCCCAAAACAGAAACCCGACTTTCGATTATATGAAAAATAATATATCCATTCAGAATAAATCTTTTGGCAATCTATCAAGTGCAATCGATAGCTAGGATGTCAGTACTTTTTTTTTTAAATATAAATTGCAATTCTTTGAAGCAGCATGTAAAAATATTGAAGTTTTTTTTCGAAAAAACTATCAAAGTTACCCCGTTTTACGGTACCACGCTGGACAAATAAAGAACTTGAAAACTCTAAAATACCTCAGATCGTAATTTTCAGATTTCTCCAATCGATTTGTATCATTTTTTTAGGGTAGCTCCTTATTACCTGGTATTGTATAGTACACATTTTATTTTTTTGATAAATTTACCAAAAACTAAATGGCCGTCAAAGACATTTTATAAGAAGAATGCCGGTCCCCAAAGAAACATCGGAATTTCTTCAAAACTAGATAACCAATTATTAATATCGACACGAATTCTCAAACTAGAAGAGTTTTTTGAGATCTTGTTAATGTCGAAAATTCAACACTGAGACATTTGAAACACATTTGGCTTGCTTCAAATATTCCAAGCATTTGAAACAATGAAATATATTATTTTCAATATATTTAATATTTAATATATTTAATTTTCAAGATCCTGACTACGTGCTAAGATGGAAAGTTTGACAAAGACAAGATGTATTTTACCTAGAAAAACCTGGGATTGTTTGGGAACTTTAATCAATCTGGAAACACCTGGAATTCCCAAGAAATTTGGGACTACAGTTTGTGAAATTATTTTGAAATGATAAAAAAATCAAGCGTTATATCCAGCACTAACTACTTTGTAAGCATTTTTTTTTTCACAAGACTCATCAATATAAAAAAATTCAACATTCAGATTTATATGTTGTATAGTTTTTCAACTGTATAATGGCTTTAATCAATTCAAATGAAAAATATTTTGGCTTTCAAAAACGTGATTCAAGCCCATCAAGTTCATTCATGAAATCCTCAAATTCGTTTTGATAAGTGTGATTCCGTTTTCCACATTGGTATTTTATCGCAATTCAGCTTGTGATTTTAACAGTTCCTGACAAACAATGCTCTGTGTAGTAAAATAAATTTTGGTATAATTGTAAAAATGTGCACCTGACGGACAAGAAGGCGCGGACATTGATGGAAGCGCAGTAGATGGAAGCTTACATGCCCATGACAACTACACTGTGGCCTGTTCTGATTTTTTTTTCAAGTTATTTGCACATCAAAACAAATAGGGGAAAGTGGGCTAAAATGCCACTTTGATGATTTGTACTTACATTTCTTTTTTATCACAATTCATGAAAGGGTTTCATTCATTCATGATACAGGGTCCGTTCGATTTTGGCACGGTTCGATTTTGGCACGGTTCGATTTTGGCAACATACCGTTCTATTTTGGCACGGTTCGATTTTGGCAACATACCGTTCGATTTTGGCAACACCGTTTTTTTCTTTCAGATCAAAAGTATGTATTATTTTGTTTTAAATTACTTAGGGACTGTCCATTAACTACGCAGACCATTTATTTTTGGGTCTTTGGTCGATGTCGACGGTGCATACAAATAAAAAAATGTATTAAAAAATGTTTTGAAAACTTCTACCCTTCCCCTCCCCCCTTTTTGGTCAAGTTGTTTATGGGCATCCCCCAATTGGTCAAAAATTTAATCGTTTGCAACATAGGAGTATAAATTAAAAAAAAAATGTGAACAAAAAAAAAACCGTTCGATTTTGGCACGGTTCGATTTTGGCAACACGAAATTCACGAGCTTGTTGCCAAAATCGAACGGACCCTGTACATACATTATAGATATCTGTCAAACGGGAGGGAGGTTAGAGTTACTTTTCGTTTCAGGCTCCAGAGCCAGGACAAACGGGAGAAATACCTGTGTCCCATCCTAGAAAAAGAACCATAAACAACAATGGAGTGCGCATTAACTTTCTTAGCAACGCCACTCCCAACGGTTTTACCCGATCTCCCTGAATGAAACGGTTGGTACGATTGTTTCCGTATCTTCCCTCACAATATTTAAAAATATTCCGTCTATCATGATATTCATTCGTGAATATCTGATCGCCGAATTTTTCTTTAATTACATTCAAATCCCAAGTCTGCACAGTGGGCCTGGCCATTTTAATATTTGTATCAAATCATTGATATGCTGCAAATATTAATGCTGACGAGAAAATACTGGAATAAATTTCGATACCGTCAAACGGGGTAACTTGCAACAGGGGTGAAACTTGCAACACTTCGACATGTAACCGAATTGTCGTTTCGTTCAGCATTGAGTTAAATTATTATAATTTATTCCGCCATTTATTGATCCTAGGTATATATCAGAAGATTTTAGCGATGGTTTAGATATTATTTCTTTTTTGGTTGGTTTGCTGGAGGTGAAAATCATATTAAACGTTGGATTGTATGAAATAATTGTTGAATAACGTTCCTCGTACCACACTAACGATAGAAATATGTCATTCGAGGCATTAGCTATCAGTTACAGTACTTAGTAGTGTACAAATTGACAATATAAAACTTTTGATAATTTGATGCTTAAACACTATAAAAATTCAAAAACGTATTTGACTCCCCTTGTGGGGTAACTTGCAACAGCAAGTTTGATCACAATAGTTCGATATTTGTTGTCGTTTGTCATCGAAAACACATGAAAAGATTCTACCCCATTACCCCGAATGCCATTTCCCCGAATCCCATCACCCCGAATTCCATTACCCCGAATGTACCTTTACCCCGAATTCCATCACCCCGAATGCCATTCCCCCGAATTTACAATTATCTTGACATGATGATATTGATGACATTTCCCCATGATTTTGGAATTCGGGGTAATGTCATTCGGGGTGATGGGTCGTTCGGGGTTTTGGAATTCGGGGTAATGGCGTTCGGGTTAATGGCATTCGGGGTAATGGGATTCGGGGTAATGGAGTAGAATCTTTGGTACTAAATATTTGAAAATTTACTTGAATCATATTATTTATCGATTTAGTTTTATTTTCTTCGTGAAAATAATGAGTAATTTTCAAAATCTGTATAAAAATTACTTACAAATCTGCCATTGAGAACTTTTTGCGTAAAATATTATGAAAGTTATATCAAAACAACCATTTTAACCCGTATAGGCCTGAGTGAAAGCAAAAATCCTAAAACCCTCACCACTCAGCGAATTCTCAATAGATTCCAATGATTTTTTTGTCAATATACTGGCACACATATCTTGTTTCTAGAAGCGGACAGAGGAACGCGGAAATATTCATATGACCGGAGTTATTCAGGAGGATCACTGGGTCAGGTCGTGTGAGAAGGGTATTGTGCGTTTGTGCCCCTGGAAGTAGGCAAATTTCAAGTCAAAGATAATTTCCGGAATCGGCTATAATGTGGCAACTACATGACGGAATTTTAAGAAAAACGCATCAGTATTAACCTTTTGAGAAACGATTGAATTGGATAACTAAGAGTTTTGCATTTGACTAATCCTGCAAATGACCATTTTCGGGTCCCGGGACGCCTCAAACATACGATAAAGTGGCCAATTTGTATCTGAACATCTGTGCCAAGCTTATGGGAATGCATTTAAGTGCACAATTATGTTTGATTTCTACTTTTCGAAAATTGAAATGGTTTTGTATCCAACAAATCTATAACCGGTTCTTCTGAGCATTACGTCCGAATGGCCACATCTGGTGAAACGGTGCATAACTCTTAATTTATAATGTTGAATATGATCTTAATGATTTATGCAAAAAAAAAAATGTTGAAATGATTGTCATTGCAAATAACTAAAGGTAACATGGCATGTTCCAAAAAAATAGCCCTTTTTACCCGACCTGACCCAGTGACCCACCGGAATAACTCCAGCCATATGAATATTTCCGCGTTCCTCTGGCTACTTCTAGAAACTAGATATGTGGGCTAGTGAACTGACAAAAAATCATTTGAATCCGTTAAGAATTCGCTGAGCGGTGAGGGTTTCAGTGTTTTTGCCTTCACTCAGGTCTATACGGGTTAAGACAAACATATTAATATGTGATACGTCGCTTTGATTCAAAAAATAAGTTATGTCAAGTATAACCTAAAATACCATTGTATTTGTAGCAAAGTTGCATTAAACCGTTTTATTAGCTTTATAATAATTGTCAAGACTTATGATACGATAGAATTACCCCCTATGCAATGCCAATGGGGTTTTCAATCGAATTGGTTAGATACTCATAATTCAATCAATAATAATTAGTTTTCTAAGAGTAGAGTAGCCTATTTTTGATTATTGTCACGCTTTTACTGCAGAAAATTATCAAATGATCATAATAACACGATAAGGATTAAGTTTTTAATAGTGTACTTTATGTAGCACTGTGTGTTGCATGTTACCCCACATCAGGGGTAGCATTTAAAATGTATATTTTTGTCTCGCCTGAACCCAGAAAACTAAACACTGACAAAATTAATTCCGCGTGGTATTTTTACGTGGCAATTAGGGTACCAGATGATTTTGTTTCATCTAAATCCTCGAATTTTTCATCCATATAGTTTTTAAATTAAAAGTTGTTGCAAGTTACCCTGTTTGACGGTATTTCCAGGATGCTTTTCAATATTGGCTGTGCATGCACTTAGATTAGACTCTATTAGTAATATGGAATTTTAACAAATTATATAGCTAAGAATGCTATTTCACTCAAGAAAAATATAGTAATTTCTTGACCATAGGGGTCAAAATATATCTACGAAGAGGTACCGACATGGTGTGACAGAGGAGCAATGACATTTTTTTCAATTCGTACTGCAATCATAAGGGTCGTTCATAAACCACGTTGTCATTTATTATAGGTTCTGAAAATTCGAAAAAAAAATCACGTGTTCCATGGACAGCCACAAAAAAGTTTGCTCTTCTTGACCATTTCTGGAAAAAGACTTTTGAATATCCATACTTCCTACACAGTATTTATTTTTGAGTTTCTGTAGTCAATCAGTAAGTTGCAAATTATAGACTACATGCTAATTCCATTCTTTTAACTTCACGGAGGGGTTTGGTAAACATCCTTCTAAATGATCAGGATCTTGAGATACAAGCATATATGTGTAGAGTTTATACATAGTTTGTATGCTCACTAGCGCCGCCTAGCGGATAAATTCCGAATAAATAGGCTCACCACGGGGTAGTCCTTGAACTAGAGTACAACTTTGCTGAAGGCACCATTTTTCTATCTGGGGAAAATCACAAGAATATTCAAAATACACCGTCGTGACGCCAGATTAAAAAGTGGCAAATCTTGCATCAAAATTTTTAAACTCGTTTATTATAAGAGCTATCAAAAAGTGGTGTTCTAATGAAATGTTCATTGATACATGCCATAAATTATCAGCTGGAGAGGGAATTTTTAGTACGTTCCTAAAGTACCCTTCTTTTTTTAATATTAGGAGGGTCCGTTTCCGTTGGCGACATTTAATGAATTTTTTAATTTTGCAGGGTTTTGTTTGAGCCTATTTGCTACCATTTGTGACTATGCGGTTCTTCGATTTCAGTCAATTCTGACTATTCGAAGCTGAGATACAAGCCCAAAGCTTGGACATTTCGTTTTGAAAAACAGCATTTGGTTACTAACTTTTGTCATTGACTGTATAATGGCATTATCAAGACACGTTTATCAAATAAAACCAATCATCATTTGCAGTGCGAACTTTGAAACTTTAAACAAATAATGTCGATTATGGTTCGGTGTACTATGAACGTTCGCTCGTGGTATCAGCAATTACAAGTCACTGAAAAGCTGACGTACCGTTGCTATCAGAGATATACTATCTAATCTTTTAGAAATTGCAAACAGAAAGGCTAATCCATTTATTATTGTTATTTAATAAATAAATGAATGCAAAGAGCTAGCGGTTTACATTACCTCAAAGCGTACTTTGACGTAATTAGCGGTGCAAGATATAGCTTGTGTCCAGCTCAGCAAGAAAGCAAGATAGTCGATAGTCGCGGGGTTAAAATTTTAGTCCAGTTAGAGATATATTTGGGTTACCTTTTTTTTCTTTATATGCAGCCAAAAATAATCGAATGCAAAATAGGAACCATGCCATGGGTGGAGAAATCTCTCATGGTGTAATTGAAAATCCATAAAACACGAACACGAAGGTACAACAATCACAGCTCAATACACAGATTGAGCTACTTTCATATGCAATGAAGCCAATGAACTTAATAATTATTTAAGCACCATGATATGTTTGGATATTAAACAAAACCACTTGAACAGCAAATAAATAAATCAACAACGTCTGAAAGATGGTCACATATTTGTAAAAAAAATGTAAGGAACAGTAAAAAGCTCAAAAGCCTATAACATTATAATGAATGTAAAACATTTTATCAAACAAAAAAGAAAAACAATTATTTTCAAGAAATTAAACATCGTGTGTCAAAACGTGCCTACAACAATTTTAAGGATTTCTTAGTTAATAGTGAAATAATATTTATTTTTCTTGAAGTTATTGTTTTAGGGAATGATGTTCTAGGGAAGTCCGTTCTGGCATATGATTTTATGGAATATGATCCATTTCGTAAAATTCTGGCAATTAGTTTGTGGGAGACGACTTTCTGACAAATATCGTACAACCGAGCAGCCTAACTTTCTAAAGCAAATAATAGGAACTGTATTTGAATCGATTCAATTAAACAGTCTTGTAAATGAAGATTTGGGGCCCAAACGATATTACAATATTTACATATGTCATGAATAGTGTTTTATTTGTGCAAGGAGTTTGAAATACAAGCTAATTCAGTTCAGAATCCTAGTATGAATTTTGCCTAATAAATTACGTTATTGTACTGTTCAGTAAATGATAACTAATAGTCAAGGATGATTGCATCTATCACCTGTTTCATCACCTAGGGTAATTCTTGCATTGATCAACACTGGTTGTATGACATTTTCCAGAAAGTCGTTTGCCAGAATAGCAAATTATCATGTTTAGAGTACAAAAACTTCGACTTGCAAACTCACGAGAACTAATACATTTGATGAAATTTTGACGTTCTAAAGATACGTCGAGAATTTCATCAATTCTGTTTTTTCGATGTTATGTTCTTACAGTTCTATCATTAAATAGACAAGCTCCATTACCACAGCAAATAATGCGAATATTTTGACATTTCATATACCAGCGATAAGTTTATTTGGAACCATTGAAAAACACTTGGTCCAGTCTGTCTGAACACCGACCATATGGTAAGGACTATTACTGGAGGTTTCATACGCTTGGACAACAAAATAGAGTTCAAGAAATCTGCATTGGTGCACTGGTATTTCTTGAACAAACTCCAAGCCTTCAATATACGCCGAGCGATATTTTGGGATTCCAGTTGATCACCCAGACTCTCTCACAAAACCACTTATTCTGCGAGTCGGATGAATCACGACGAGATGATCTAAAATGGAAGCAAGTCAAATTGTTTCACCTATATCGATTAGTCTTATCCTACGTGATACACAGGATAACCACAATATTCTTATATTTGTTTGTTTTTTTTTTTCATGAATTAATTATCAATTTACTATCAATCAAAATCGTCGTTTTTAAGCCTCTTAGATAAAGATTATATATAAAGAATGATGACATTTTGAAAGAATAATAAATTCAGCAATGTCCAATATCCCAAAAACTGTGTGACAAAAAAATAGGAGGATTTTTTTCCCAAAAAATGATGATATTTTCAAAGAATAATAAATTCAATAGATCATTATGTTTCCAACGCTGGGCAGTAAATATAACACAATCAATTTAAATAAAACAATTCAATTTAAAAATGGGTGAAAATAAATAACATTCATAAGAAAAGTTTAACCTACATAGATTCGTTATTGATATCTGATGTAAAGTATATTTGCCCATAATAAAAAAAAAATTGAAAAAATGCCCTGAAGCCACCAAGATCTAACGCTAAAGACCACTTTTTCAATCATCATCAACTCCTGATAGATTCAAAAACCATTATAAGTTAACTCACGATATTCAACTCCAAATTGGTATGCAAATAATTACAATTCAATAAATTTTGAAGTTGATGCGATTTTATTGATTAAAACAAATTATATATGCAATTTCCAACCAATTGTGCTAAATGTACTAGAAATATACATTTTTTTAGCGACCTGTTTGATTGCTGCAAAAAATTGTGTGATGTCAAATAATTAGCATTCTGTGCGTCATCTTTCTGAGTCGAGTCTAGTACACAACACTGAATACGGCCTTACAGTTATAAATTACAGCAACAGTTGCAATTGAATCGTATAGTATTAATTCGGCTTCAATTTACTCATATGTATTTCACTTAATCGCTCGAAGATTTATTATCAACGAAATTAATAATTTATTTGGATGCAGTTTATGTACTGTTCCGCAGACCCATTACTTGTTATGTGGCCTATTTGGTTGACAGGCTGGTCTAATACACACGGAGTCTTAAGTTTGAATGAAATATATACTGGAAATTGTTTTGGAAATTTACATTTTAAATAATGTATCCCTACTTACAGAAGCTTTTTTTTTTTTGTAAAAATTTTGTATGGCCAATTGCGGCATAAATCAATTACTGTTTATTAATTTATTGGTATGGAAATAGCCGAAGAGAGTTCCATCTTAGCATGTGGACAATCATGCGTATAATCATAATTTTCTATTTCAAAAATATATGACACGTCCATTGGCCACTAGGTTTTGGAGATATTTCATCGTATCTTGCGGAATCTCCTGCCATTTTATTATTGTTATATTGTTATATACAAAAGTGAATCACTCAGATTTAAGGTTGCTTCCTTAAGAAAATCATAAAAATCATTAACCGTTCTGTCTCAAATTCCGAACACTCGGTTTTGGTATGGCGATTTGGTTTAAATGTTTCACTGAAATGTGTCATCAAATTACCTTAAAACGACAGTCGATTGCAAATCAATTTTACGTCTTCAAATTTGTTTTATAGCTCGGGAGTAGTGTTGATTCTCTAGTTCAAGGCCAGTAAAATCAATCAATCAATAGAATTTATTCGAGGTGATCGGAATATGAGTCAGAATTAACATAGTGTTCGGCATTTGAATCAAAATGCTGTTTCATACTTTAAAATAAAAACAATACTAAACAAGATAAAAAAAATATTTTTATCGGCCCACCCCATAGCTAACAGTTAGACTTTGTGAAAAATTAGAATTTTAGCGAATATCACCTTATTTATGACTATTGGATGCATTTGAAATCACTGTAGGTCTTAAGTTTTCGGAATATGAGTCAAAACGGTACATTGTTTTCAAGAAATCGCTTAAATTCAAAACCTGCAAACATTGTTGAGATCTCCAAAGTAGGTACCTATAGTGCTCGGGAAGGTAAACAAAATACCGTCAAGCTACCATTCACCGTGCATTAAAAAAAAAACTACACTTCAAAAAATCAAATAATTTTTCTAAATAAATTAAAGTGAACTAGAATACCACTACGGAGCGTGCAATTATACCATAATTCAGGAAATAATCTAAAATTAGTGATACACCATAAAAATGTACTCAAAAATTGTTTTTTTTTTACAAATGTCATGTTAAGGTCCCCTCGTGCCGTTCTATGTGAACACTAGTGCACCATTTACCGTGCGTCTAGATTTCATCATGATTTAATTTCGTATATTGAAAAAAAAAAAACATTATTGGTGAAGCAATTATGTGCTTTTTTCTTTTTTTTTCTTTTTTTTTTTTTTTAAGGCACTCCGTGCTCGTGGCCACTACTGTGCCGGAATCAGTGTATCTGTATCTTCCTTACCGATACAGTTCTATTTTTAACTAATCTATATTTACATCTGCTTTCACTCTCTTCTGCTCTCTTGCTCTCACACCGAGCAGGTAGGAGAGTGCTCTGCTGTTGGTCCAATCGATTTCCATAAGCCATAGTCCATTGCTCTCGCGGTGGTTCGTTTTGCCGTGTTCCTGAGTCGTTTGAGGCTAGCTGCCTGCGAAGTGGGTCAGTTTGTCTCAGTCACCATCTGAAACTGACGGAGGATGAATGTGCTCCCCTCCTAAGCACGGTCCTCCGTGCGGCGTCTTCTGGTCTGGCTGGACGGGTTATTTTTTGGAGGGGCTGGGAATTGAATCCATAACCTTCCGCTTATGAAGCGAAAGCGTAGCCTCAAGTCTACGGACCCCCCTAAGCAATTATGTGCTAATAGTGTGTGCACTAATTTTTAAGGGTTTCTGAATCTCAATTTATAAAAAAAAAACATAGAAAGTTGAAAAAAGCGCTAAATCAGCATTGCTAACCAACCAAACCACTTCATATTTGCTCAAAAAGCTAAAAGAGAAGCAGTTAAACCATGACATATCAGTAAATCCTACATAACCCAATAATTTCATGCCTTTTACACTAATGCATGGTAATAAGAACCAAACATATAAATAAGGGTTTACTCACCGTGCATATATGTTTCGACTGAAACACAATAAAAACTTTAATTTACATACAATCTCAAATCTCATACGATGGAATACATATAACTAGTAGTATCTACAGTGAAAACTTGTTGAAATTATTTAAAATGTCAAACCCTAACGTTGCTTAAAATTGGTTAGGAAATGTTCCGACTTTGGTTGTTACTTCGAACAACTGAGCGAGTTTATGTAGGGAAATATTTCTTTTTTAAGCTTTTATTAATGTGTCTGAATGGGGCGCAATCACAGCACTCTCAGAAATATTCGTTATTTGGATGAAACTCGTGAAATATTCCTAGTTCTGTATCATGGTATCAAAATATCGACTGTTATCAACTTAAAGGTTTGTTTTATTTTATTAAAGATACCGACACGTAAATACTTCCAGTGAACGATTTGCCCTTTGAAGGAAGCACCACACTAGACAACTGACTAACATGCAACGCCCAATGGCACAGTGACACATTCCTAAAAAAAAATCGACTAAAGCGGGTATCGAACCCACAACTCCGGCAAAATGCTTGGTAACACTAACAGCACGGCCACGAAGCCGACAACAAATTTAAGAAAACTGAATTTTGCAGCTTAAACCTTTCATGTATGTCAAAATTTTCAACGACAGAATATATATGAGCTTCGAATTATAAAATGTTAGCCCAAATACTGAACTTTGGCGTGAAAATATCAAAGATTCATTAGAGTTCAATAATGTTCGAGATTTTGACACCTTGTGTATAAGACTCGTATAACAGCGTTTCATCATCTACCATAACATCTAAAACATCAAAAGGTGAAGATCATTTAAAACCACATTCAAATTTTTAAGAGCACAAATCAACCTACAAAACGAAACAGGGGTCTTAAATGGAAATATGATCGATTTTTCGCAAAACGAGTTGCTAATCGATCAAATTTGGGGTCATTTATAAATTTCACAACGCCAAAAATAATCAGTTTTGACACCCACCCAACTCTTCATATCCACCATATAAGGCGTTAAGCCCTAAACACAATGTGAACGGCAGCACGGTACAACGGCAAAACGGCAAGCCCATCTTGATCTATACTTGTCTTGTCCAGTCCTTGTTGAATCTAATTTAGTCGACATTCATCAAAACAATGACATGTCAATCAAATCGGTGTTGCCGTTCTTGCCGTAATGCCGTTGCATTGTGTTTGACCCTTTATGCGTTATTGTGAACAGACCATTTCAGCGCGATCGGTTGTTCTGTTCTTCAAATTTTAACACTTGAAAATTCGAGAAAAGTTCTACTTTAGTTTAGAGTAAGGTGGGGCAAAAGTTCGACCTTAGTGGTATAATCAAAGTTTCCAGGAAAAGAAGAGCAGTTGAAACAAAACAAATACCATACAGTGAACCTTCAACATATTGGCTAAAATTTTGCTGAACAAACCTGTGTCAAAATATTTATCCATTTTTAGTTACACTCCAACCTCTTTTTACGACCGTTTTTTACCGACGGTTCTTTTTCCGACCACTTTTTTACGACCGAAATTCAGATTAACGACCGTTTTTATAAATGATCATTATCTTAAAAAGTATTCAGAATATAGGATCATGATGTTCAGCAAACTTGTTCAGTAGTTCAAGGGCTAACATATGATGGTCATTGAGTTGCGGAATTCTGCCACTAGGTGGCGTTACTGAGCATAGAAATTTTGTTTTGCGGATATCTCAAGATCCTGACCACTTAGAAAGATGGCGTCTTTGACAAAGTTGTTCAGTAGCTCAAGGACCATCATTATAAACGATATGAGGTTCAAAATTTTGTCACCAGGCGGCGCTAGTGAGCATGCAACTTTTGTTTTGTGGATATCTCAGGATCCTGGCCACTTAGAAAGATGGCGCCTTCGGCAAAGTTGTTCAGTAGCTCAAGCGCTATCATTATAAAAGATATGAGATTCGAAATTATGCCACCAGGCGGCGCTAGTGAGCATAGATTTTTTGTTTTGCGGATAGCTCAGGATCCTGGCCACTTAGAATGATGGCGTCTTCGGCAAAGTTGTTCAGTAGCTCAAGGGCTATCATCATTCTAGCCAAGAGATTCGAGATTTTGCCACCAGGCGGCGCTAGTGAGCATAGATTTTTTGTTTTCCGGGAAGCTCAGGATCCTGGCCACTTAGAAAGATGACGTCTTCGGCAAAGTTATTCAGTAGCTCAAGGACTATCATTATTCTAGCCAAGAGATTCGAGATTTGGCCACGAGGCGGCGCTAGTGAGCATAGATTTTTTGTTTCCCGGATAGCTCAGGATCCTGACCACTTAGAAAGATGGCGTCTTCGGCAAAGTTATTCAGTAGCTTAAGGACTATCATTATGAACGCTATGAGGTTCAAAATTTTACCACGAGGCGGCGCTAGTGAGCATGAAACTTTTGTTTTGTGGATATCTCAGGATCCTGGCCACTTAGAAAGATGGCGTCTTCGGCAAAGTTGTTCAGTAGCTCAAGGACTATCATTATTTTAGCCAAGAGGTTCGAGATTTGGCCACCAGGCGGCGCTAGTGAGCATAGAATTTTTGTTTTGCGGATAGCTCAGGATCCTGACCACTTAAAAAGATGGCGTCTTCAGCAAAGTTGTTCAGTAGCTCAAGGACTATCATTATTCTACCCAAGAGATTCGAGATTTTGCCACCAGGCGGCGCTAGTGAGCATATAATTTTTGTTTTGCGGATAGCTCAGGATCCTAGCCACTTAGAAAGATGGCGTCTTCGGCAAAGTTGTTCAGTAGCTCAAAGACTATCATTATTCTACCCAAGAGATTCGAGATTTTTCCACCAGGCGTGTTGCCAGCCACATTAACATTTGTGATTCGGCAGACTGTATGGCACGCAACACTTCCTTCAACTTTGGTGAACATTCGGTATCGTTATCTTTAATTTTTTTTTGGTATTTGCATATCACACCCCCATAAAATTGGCTCTTTTGATAACAATCGAGCAGTGTTGCCATCTATTACCAAAATATGAAAACTTGAACGGCCATTTCGGAAAGTTCTCAACCCATGCTTCAACTTTGCCGAATATCTCGAATCAGTATCTCCGCATCTAGACGTTGCATTTTTCAAAAACATAATTATAACCCTGATTTTTTTTACGACCGATTTTTTTACGACCCCCCGATAACGGTCGTAAAAAGAGGTTGGGGTGTATAACAGTTTCAAAATTGATTGTCTTGAACGAATTTTTGCCCCACCGGTGGGGCAAGAGTTCGAATCTAGTGTGGGGCAAAAGTTCGCTGGCTTAAACTCAACATATCGATACTTTTATGACAGGCATACTTTACACCAGCCGTAAACTTAAGTTTGACGAAAAATACACACTAAATTTTCATCAAAAAATTGCCCAAAACAGGGTTAATTGTAATACAGTCGACTATCCACAACTCGATATTCTTTAACTCGATATACTCTATATCTCGATGAATTTTTCAGTCCCTTCAAATTCTCATACGCCGTTCTCTCCATAAGTCGATATTTCTATAACTAGATATCTCCACTAGTCGATGTCACGTGAGAGGTAAATTTCCCTCCATAACTCGATAACTATTTGAAAATCCTTCGTATTCGGGAAAACTTGGACCAATTCTTATTTGGAGATGAATAAATATTCGCAAGTTGTAATAAGAGCTTAAAAACATGAAAAACAAACAAAATATTTTTGGTGAAATTAACGTAATTTTTCGAGCACTTCGAAAAAAGTTTTCAAATAATAGTTTTTAAAATACTATCAACAAAATAATATTGTTTTCTTACATATGTGATCATATACCTATGTATTGGAAATACAGAAATTTGTTCCTTCGATATTGTTTTTTTTGTCGGTATATTCTATAACTCGATAATTCAATAAGTCGATGGTCCCTTGAATATCGAGTTATGGAGAGTCGACTGTATACTCAAAAATAGCAGTTTTTGCAAAACTAAGAAGAAATGTAAAATTTTGGTGACATTTTTTGCACGATCTGACAAATTTTGCTAAATTTGAAGATAATATGTGGATTTTAGGCAATTTGCGAATTTTTCCGTGACTTTATATATGGGTCGAACTTTTGCCCCGCTGATTCGAACTTTTGCCCCGCTGATTCGAACTTTTGCCCCACTATGGGTTAAAAAATGTTTCCAAGGATTTATGTAAAAACTAATACACCTCAAAGCATCCTTATGATAGGCCTAGAAACGCCCTTACATAAAATATTGAAAAAGATTTTATCTTCAATTGGTTCCATGCTACGAAAGTTTGACCAAAAATTAAAATATTCACGTTGAAAAACAACAAATAGCCATAACTTTTCCAAATCTCAATCGATTTTTAAGATATTTGGAGTGAAAGTCTCTTACTTGAATAGCATTCGAGCCACCATGACATTTATTAGTTTTATTTTGAATTGAGCTAGAAATCTTTAAAAAAAAAACTCTTGCCCCACTCGAACTTTTGCCGCACTTTACTCTAATTAAAAGTGTATTTCAAAGCGAATAGCTGAGATATTTCATGGCATTGATATACTTTTTCTGGACTGGTGCAGAGCACCTGTCAAGGCGCTGCTCTAAAAATGTTCTTTCCTCCAGATTTTTTCATTTATTTCTCCTTTGTTAATTTTTTTCAGAAATATCTTTCAATACGCTAGCAGTTTTTTTTAATTTAAAATTTAATTTGATATAATGCTTCACTTGTACTTGTGCTTCTTCTTTTTATTCTCTGTTCTGGCGTTATGTTCCAACTGGGACAAAGCCTGCTTCTTTTTATTCTCTGTTCTGGCGTTATGTTCCAACTGGGACAAAGCCTGCTTCTCAGCTTATGGGTACTTATTTACTTCACATTCATTCCTATTCACATTCTCTCAAGTCACAGAGCATGGCACATATGGCTAATATGCTTAAAATCGAAAACCCTTGATAGTTAGTGACATAAAAACAAATCAAATCAACATTGTAATGTATTTCTAAAAATTAAATTGCTCGTGGGCTTAATTCAACATTTTTTAGATTGTTTTGAATGTTTGCGACTACTTTTCGATCCACTCCCTAGTTGTAACTCTTATCAAACAAAATATAAGACATATAGGTTTGTCCTTGAAAGTCAGAAAAGTTTCCAACTCGAAAAGATCCCAAACCGGACCAGGATTCAAACCCGTCACCCTCAGCATGGTTTGGCTGAATACCGATTACGCAACTGATTTTGCGCAGCGGTAAACAATTCGCGTTTGACTGAAGCAGTAATTATAATGTTGCAATATTTTCTTCGTTCAAATTTTTCATAGTTTTATTACATTAATATTAAATTAAACACAATCACAATTTTTACAAGATTTTTAAAAAGTGCGCGAGATTACGCCCTAGGGACGCAATGTTATTGAGAGAAAGGCGATACGTTTATTTTAGATAGGGACTTTTGTATTTTCGACAGATTAGTTCTTTTCATCATCGCACATATTTGTCACCCAAAAATATTGAAGTTTAGTTGTAAGATGTACATAATATGATAAAAATATGTTGAGCCCCCCTTTCCTGACAAATTGAATTAGGCTGCATAAAATATAAGAAGTCGCCCTACATGTATGTATACCAAAAAAATTACCGAACAAAAAAAATCGCGGAATATTCAGTAAAATTTCGTTTCGAAACATTTCGTGAGGATTTGAATTTCGTATCGGGTTTTACGGAATATTTCAATTTTTCGTTTCGTTTCGTCAAGAACAGTTTTGAAAATTCCGCATATCGTTTCGTTTCGTATCGCCATGGAAAATACTCATATCGCATACCCTTAATCATGAGATGCCTGAAGCGAAAGTATTTAATAAAAATTTTACTTCACAAATTCACTTGAGATATAACACTGGGAACATTAGAATAGAAAGCTTCTTTCGGCGAATTTGTCGAAGCTCTACAATCCCCATGACAAAGGCAGCTGTTACCCCACTTCACGAAGTTCTACATATCCGGACATGAAATTTTGCGAACTTGATCTTCCCATCGTAACAAGGTCATGATCACCGTCATCGTTATGTTGCCGTGACTGGAGTGCATTCGATTCGGGCAGCCTGACCTTAACTTTTCTTTTCCTCGTTTCCCTGCCTGAGCAGAGTTCATTCGCTTCGACTCTTACGTATGGTACTTATATGCGGTGTAGGTATTTATGTGCGTTCCGGCGATGGACCGAAAGTATGCACAGCAATAACAACAATAATTGAACACAACAGCTTTCCGTGTACTCCATGCTGAATGAAGTACGCCACTCTGCCATAATGAAACGACCAGGCAGCGACTGGTGAGCGATGGTCAAACTACTGGAATCACATCTCAAACCCTGTGTGATGATGTAGGTCATTGTCAAAATACTCGTACTTCCACATTACCATTTTTTTATTTTTCGTTCAATGCAAAGTTGTCTCTAGAATACGTGAACTTTGGTATGGTTCGCTCAAGGCCATATCAATCAGAGCCGTAGAGGCTTAAAATTTGGAAGTGTAGGTAAAGTGATCATCATCTCGGTGGAAGAGGTATATTAGACAATCATTAACTACAATTAGAGACGAGCCTGTGAAGTTTGGCCGTGAAATTTCTCAGTCGTTCGATTTACTTCCACTGTCTGCGCACCGTGTTCGTAAACAAATGAAACCCGCACCTGTGCTTTATAAGTACACACAAGAGATGATAAACCTCAACTCGTTCACATATTGACTAGGTAATAACGAGTGTACAGTTTACATAGCATCATAGCACAGGGTAAGAGTACCAATTCTCGACCAATCAGTAGTAATTGACTTGCATGATTTGTTGCTGGATTTTGTGACGATACTTTTTAAGATTTTCAAAAGACTATTATTGGAAAGATACTCGAGACACTCCTGGTTAGAATCTTGTAGTGAACCAGATTCAGCAGATCATGGCAGCATCTGTGATGGATATCAGACGTGAGCATTGGAGGACTCATTCCTTTCATGATCTTTGATAGGTTTTTCCTAAACATTCCAAAGAGGATTTTGTCAGATCTTTCCTTAGACGCCTATTAAGGATTTATTGAATTTATTTAAAAGCGTTATTGAATAAATTTAAAAAAGACAATTAACACCGTCTTCAGCCATAGGCTGTACAGACTGAACATAACTAACATTAGACAACGGATTGATTCAATTGTTATGATTCAGGAAAATTGTCGTGTTTATACATTTTGATTTCAAAAACATACATTTTCTGGTGTCCGAAAGATGTTTGTCTTCTTCTTCTTCTTCTTCTTCTTTCTGGCGTTACGTCCCCACTGGGACAGAGCCTGCTTCTCAGCTTAGTGTTCTTATGAGCACTTCCACAGTTATTAACTGAAAGCTTACTATGCCAATGACCAATTTTGCATGTGTATATCGTGTGGCAGGTACGAAGATACTCTATGCCCTGGGAAGTCGAGAAAATTTCCAACCCGAAAAGATCCTCGACCGGTGGGATTCGAACCCACGACCCTCAGCTCGGTCTTGCTGAATAGCTACGCGTTTACCGCTACGGCTATCTGGGCCCCCTAACTTTGTGTAACTTTAAAATAAGTCGCAATTGTAATTGGACACTTTTTAATGAAGATCTGATATACTGGGTTTTGTGAGCAAGACCATATCTGAATCTCTAAGTTGCTGAAAGCAAAAGATAAAAGAAAAGAAAGTGAAATTACCAAATATCATTGAATGAATGAATTCATTTGAGTTGGCCAATAAGTTAGACGTACAGCTGCTGGGTCATAAGGTATGTTAGACTGAAGCTTGTTAGGCTGAAGTACGTTTAGCCGAATGGGTCATTATAATGAATTAAAAACGAAGAAATAATAGCCTATGCTTAAAGAAGAATATATTACTGGTTTCTTCTAAGTTATGAAAGTTCCGGTCTCATTACCCATCCGATCTAAAGAACTTCGGTCCAAAAACCCATTCAGCATTACAAACTTTGGCCTAATGACCTGATACCAGACATACAAACAAATTTATCTTGTATAAGAATTTGAATTGAAGATTAAGAGTACCGTTTTGATTCATATTACGGACACTTAAGGACTTAGTGAAGTATAACTCAGCTTAGAGCATATAAAATAAATCATTCTGTATGATTTCTCAGCGTTATCGAGCGTCGAAAACCCTTAACTTTCGAATAGTTGGTAAAGAATACGCTTCCGCAACTTGAATAATTTTAAATAAATCGAAATGTGTGGCCTTTTCATGATTCTTATTCCGGACGCTCCCTCACTTTTGCCTCATATTCCGGACGCTTTGATTCGAATTCCGGACAGCTCATGGAAATCATTATTAGAAAAGTCAAACCATCAGTTGAAGTCGTTCAAGCCACTAAAGAGACGTTTAAGGCAGTTGGGCATTACAAGTTTGCATAGATTTTTATGGAAAATACTTATTAAAACGAGCTTTGAAAGTGAGAACTTTTGAACAGCAAAAATTGAAACATTTCGTGTGAAATGTTTCCCTAACAAAGTAGAGTGTCCGGAATTTGAAGCTGTCCGTAATATGATTCAAAACGGTAGTCAGTGTTGACCAGACTCATTTCCCCAAAATTCAAATTGTGAAGCCATGAACTGTTAGAACTGTGCGTTGTATTCCTGAGATAGAGGGGGAGGTGGTTGGGCTTGAGTGTTGCACGTGGGATCCGACAGTTTCGATCTCGGTGAGCCGCAATTCAAGTTTCGGTGAAATGATTCGCACTCACTCACTCTCTCATTTCATTTCACCAAAACTTGAATTGTGGCTCTCTGGGATCAAAATTGATCGATTTTGTGTGCAGTACTCAAGCTTAACCATCTGCTTTTCTATCTTAGGAGGATAGAGCATGGTTGTAGTAGTTCGTGGCTTCGTAGTTCGGAAAATGTTATTTTCGGGGAAATGAGTCTGAGCAACACTGACGGTAGTTAGTGTTCATATTCTCATCGCTCATTTTTCGAATCAGAGTTTAAACTGGTTGTATTTGTTGTTGCATTATTTTGCATGATATTTTTGTTTGAGGTTATCAATTCAGCACGTGGAGCGAATTTCAAAACTTTCTTCGATATTGCTTTTTAAGTTTTTTTAACTACCGTTTTGATTCATAATACGGACAGCTTCTAATTCCGGACACTCTACTTTGTATGGGAAACAATTCATACGAAATGTTTCAATTTTTGCCGTTCAAAAGTTCACTATTTTGAGGCTCGTTTTAATAAGCTATTTCCATAAATATCTATGGAAATTTATAATGCCCAACTGCCTTAGACGTCCCTTTAGTGGTTTAACGATTTAAATTGATGATTTGACTTTTCTAATAATGATTTTCATGAGATGTCCGGAATTCGAATCAAAGTGTCCGGAATATGATGCAAAAGTGAGGAAGCGTCCGGAATAAAAATCATCAAAAGGCCATACATTTCGATTTATTTATGATTATTCAAGTTGCGGAAGCGTATTCTTTACCCACCATTCGAAAGTTAAGGGTTTCCGGCGCTCGATAACGCTGAGGAATCATACAGAATGATTAATTTTGTATGCTCTATGCTGTGTTATACTTCCCTGAGGCCTTAAGTGTCCGTAATATGAATCTAAACGGTACATATTCATCACTCTCCTATAACCGTACCATACCATTTTCCTAGCCATATGATTGATCAAGACACCATTTACCTAATATCGCTTTGGATACGGCATCTTTATCATTGACGTAGGAACAGGGAGCGTTAGGGGGGTCTCCAGAATCATCCAGGCCCAACCCGCCCCAGAATTTTTGATGATAATTAAAATTAAAAAAAAAAAAAAACAGTTTAACATGAAGCAAAATCTTCTAAATCAATGTACCGTTTCGATTCATATTACGGACAGCTTCAAATCTGGACACTCTATTTTGTATGGGAAACATTTCACACGAAATGTTTTAATTTTTGCCGTTTAAAAGTTCTCACTTCCGAGGCTCGTTTTAATAAGCTTTTTCCATAAAAATGTATGCAAATTAATAATGCTTATCTAACTTAGATGTCTTTTTAGTAGTTCAACCATTTATATTGATGATTTGACTTTTCTATTAATTATTTTCATTAGCTGTCCGGAATTCGAATCAAAGCGTCCGGAATATGAGGCAAATGTGAGGAAGCGTCCGGAATAAAAATCATGAAAAGGCCACACATTTTGATTTATTTAAAATTAATCAACTGGCGGAAGCGTATTCTTTACCCATTATTCGAAAGTAAATGCTTAATTTTTTCTATGTATTTTCGAATGAATAAATTTATTGCTTAAACTATAATTTTGAAAGAAAACTTACTGTTTAATAAATTAATTGATAAATTTTCAACAAATTTGAAGCAAAAGTTATCAAAAAACTTTTCGTTATTCTTTATAGAATTTTAGGTAAATCATATTCCTCAAGGAATATTTAAGGGTGGCTTTGGAACTTTTGCAAATCTTTTCGAAATTAGTAATACAGTAAAAATATTGTGTGGCTTGTTCATACTTTCTAAGCGAATTCCTCTAGATGGACATCCATTCCTTCTATTAGCTAATTGATTCCGGAGAATGTTCCCGGATGTACCTGAAAAATGTTACTTAATCTTTAAAAAATTCAGTTTTCCCTCGCAATTCTTTCAAAAAATCATTAATTCTGTCAAATCTAATACAGAAATATTTCGCTGAAAGTTCTAATAGAAATTCTTATGTAAATTTCTTTAAATAGTTATCCCAAAAAAAATATTACAAGTTCTTCCGGGAAGTTCATAAAAAGCCCTTAAGGAGTATTTCCAAAATACTTCAAAAATTCTTCTAGGTTTTTCTTTTCTGAAACTTTGCTTCAAAACCACGGATTATTCAAGAATTGGAAATCAAATTGTTATCTCCCGTCTTCGAATCTTCAGAGGAAATTTGTTGACAACCCACGGGAAAATTTTGCTTTAGAAATTAGCATAGCTCTAAAGCAATTTGAGAGAAACATGTATCAACATAACTGGGAAGAGGAAAAGATTTATTAAGGTATTCATAAAGAAATTTGTATTGATCTACCCTAAAACACTTCTTTGTTAATAATTTCACCAATTATTGTCAGAACCCATATTCTTGGTTCGATTTTTTGTGCGAAACGAGGGGAATTTCTAGGCAGAATTCCAGAAAATCAGAAGTCAAGGAAGGATAGATTTCAAGGACAATTTCTGAAGAAGATTCTGATAGATCTTCTTGAGAAATTTGTTTTACTTGTTAATTCATGAGAGAAGTTTTAACTTTCCTGTAATTAACCTCTACAAAAAAGATTTTAAAATATCTTTCATAACCATTACCCATCAACTGTTGCTGCACCAACATTTTGTTGTTTCTCCTTCTTTCGCTTTGAGGAACTTCGTACAAAAATCTTTCTATACTCCAAAAAGCAACATTATAGAAGTTTTGAAATCGATACGTATGGTTCTTGATTCCTGAAAGTCCATCAGGAATTCCTCAACAAATTTCCAAAAAATTGCAA
Source organism: Aedes aegypti (assembly GCF_002204515.2). NCBI lineage: Eukaryota > Metazoa > Arthropoda > Insecta > Diptera > Culicidae > Aedes > Aedes aegypti. Next base: position 160,151,463 of record NC_035107.1, on the reverse strand, counting down.
TACTTTCCAATAAGATTTCTTCTTCTTCTTTCTGGCGTTACGATCCAACTGGGACAAAGCCTGCTTCTCAGATAAGTGTTCTTATGTGCACTTCCACAGTTATTAACTGAGAGTTTTCTTTGCCGATTGACCATTTTTGCATGTGTACCTCGTGTGGCAGGTACGAAGATACTCTATGTCCTGGGAATCGAGAAAATTTCGTTTACGAAAAGACCCTCGACCAGCGGGATTCGTATCTACGACCCTTAGCATGGTCATGCTGAAAAGCTACGCATTTACCGATACGGCTATCTGGGCCCAATAAGATTTACATTCATTGAAATCTTACATTTTCGCGTTAAACTTCTACAGTACTACAAATGGATCCTTCAAAAAAGTTTGTTTGGAATTTCTAGAGGTAGGAAAAAATAAGTTCTACATAAATATGTTCACCATAGTATCATGAAACTTCGGAGTTCATACAAAATATTATCTAAGATTATAGTAACAAATACTTTAAATAAAAAATCCATCTGTTTTAACATCAATAATTTTCTATTATAAAAGACGTGGAAAAAATAACAAGAAATTTTGTAGTAAATCCTACAAGGACCCAGCTGTTCTGTAAGGTCCATTGCCAACAAGTTTCACAAATTCTGCGGTTTAATCCTTGAATTTTACGACAGGAATTTGATATTTTTTTCCGAATTCTATTTAAGCTGCAATTTTTCAAAAGAAAAATTGCAGCTCAAATATGTTTGCGTATTTTCGTGAAAGAGTTTTTGAAAGTATTCCGCTAGGAACTTTAAAGGAATGTTAGAATTCTTTGAACATTTCTTAGTTAGGCTTTTTGAAAAAATGAAAAAATATTTTCGAGAAAGTTTTGAAGGAATGCGAGATGTTGCACCTTGATTTTAGATAAATCTAAAAAAAATATCTGCGAAAAAATACAGAAAGATTTGAGGAGAGCTTCTCTAGAAAATCATGAATAACATTTTCCCAATTGAATTCTTTTTAATTGCTCATGAATTTCTTGTGGAATATTACGAGGAATCCTTAAAGTAACACCTGGAAGAATCATTTTTTTTTGCATGAGATCTGGATATTTTTTGCTGTGGTTTTTTATTCAGTTTAAAAAAAAAACTTCAAAAGTAAAGTTGGCAAAACTGTTGGCGAACTCTCTGATGAATTCGTGGAATGATTCCTTTTGTGGTGATTTTGAAGTAATTTTTGGTGAGACTCCTAGTATTGTTTGTACTAGTTTTTGGAGAAATCCTAAAGAAATTCCTGAAAATCCTTAATTAATTATTGATGACCACAGGAGGATACGTTAAACTAGCAATTGGAATTTATATGTAATAAGTACGTAGAAGACTCCAGGAGAGATGATTAAGCAATAGTATAGAGATCTTAGATAATTTTTCTGATGAAATAGAAAAGTCTGGGTAAGATTTTCCGTAGGAATCACAAGATGAACTCGGTAAAAACTGGTAAAGGAGTTCTTAGATAAAGCACTAAAAACTATGAACATAATTCATGAAGAAATTCGCAGAGGAATCTCTTCAAAGCACAAGGTTGTATACCTGAAAAGATTAAGGAAGAAACACAAAGGATATTCCTTGTGAGTTTTTTGCTACAAATCTTGAAAGACTTTTAACTGGATTACAAAGAGAATAAATCTTTTTCGTAGCGAAAATTGAAATTTACAAATATCACTGATATGCCTCGAAATGAGGCAAAATAACCAAACAATGAAATCAATACAAATCTGTTAAAACTACGAAATTTGTGATTATTGCGACCTACATTACTTCTATAAAACAAGTATTTGCTAGGCCCCCTAGGTACCCTCCAGATGAAAATCCTAGCTACGCCAATGATCCTTATTCATTATCAAACAGCTAATAAAGACAAAACGATAATCATATTGCTAGCAAGCTGAATAGTTTCTCAAATACCAATGTGCTGCTCCTTAGGTACCGTAAAACGGGGTAACTTTGATAGTTTTTTTCGAAGAAAACTTGAATATTTTTGCATGCTGTTTCAAAGATTTACAATTTATATTTTTAAAACAAGTACTGGCATCCTAGCTATCGATTACAGTCGATAAATTGGCAAAAGATTCATTTTGAATGGATATATAATTTTTCATATAATCGAAAGTTGGTTTTTTGTTTTGGGGTAACTTTGATAATGGAGTATGATGCGAACAAAATTGAATGAATAACGAACATTTGTAGGGCATTGCATACCTCTAGGCGTTTAACGTTATATGGAAATTTCTGACTTAGATTACAAAAATGGTCCCAGTTTGTGAATATGCTTTTCGCTAAGAGATTTGAGACCGTAATCAAGTTCTATGATAACTAGGCTATCAAAGATAAGTGGCCAACTATTCAAAACTACATCAAATAGTGATCGTAGAACAGATTGTTTGTAAGCGTTTTGAAAATGCTAAAATTGCGTAAATTTCTTAAATTCGTATAAAAAGCCTAAAATGTTCTTGATTTAAATGAAAACCGCTTCTTCATGAAGTGTCATACTAATATTCGTTAGTTTTGCATTCGCTTTGCTTAACTGATTAACAGAAATTATGATATTTCATTTAGTATGCGGTAGGTTACGCACTATCAAAGTTACCCGCATTATCAAAGTTACCCCGTTTTACGGTACTGTTTTTTTTTCCTTTTTCTAGCTCGCTCTAGCCTAGCACAGTTCAAGAACAAAGACTCAGAGACAGTGATAAGAACAAGCAGCATGATAACCGCATTGACTTGTACGCATTTCGTTGTCTGTGGCTGACTTACTTGGCTACAACGCATCACGCCTATCTGTTTATTTGTTCATTCACCTTACCCGTCTCGCAATTATCACCACCATTGCCATCAGCAGAGGAAGTAAAGCGTTTGTTTATGTTGTCATTCCGGCCTCAATAGCACCACACTTGAATTCGGTCGGATTTCTGGTGTATACTAACAAATAGACTAAAGCTGAAATAAAACAGTGGCTGTGTGTCTATTGTTGACGCAAAAGGCTGCGAGCTGATCACTTTGCTAACGGTACATGGGCTGCATCAGAATGGAGTATGGTTCAGTTATATCCGCGTTGATGAATACTGTGACATTTATGGATAACAATCCACAACTCAGTATTTTTTCTCCAAAAATCACTAAATTGCAAGACTTTCATTGGGCCCATGTACAATAAAGGTACTCATTGATGACATCAAACATATAGTCGGATTTTCGATTTGAAACTGGTTTCAACCATTCGTAATCGAACTCTCACATTGAGTATCATAAGGGCGTCAATGCAGTGATCGATTTTTTCTTCACCAACTTTCTTTTTAGCTAATTTTTTGACCAGGTGGCTGTTTTCGACTGCTATTTTTGATTCAGTAGAAACGGCTCATTGAGCTTGGTCATGCTGCAATTCAAAATGTTACGAAAATCGATAAAATTGTGTGTACTAATCCAAAGAGAAAATCGATTACTGCTGATACGCCTACGTGATACAAAACGCGAGAATTATCGACAACAAATGGGATGACAATGATTAAGTAGCGCTACGTGGTATGACACGGGGAATGAAAATGAAGAGCACTCGAGAATCTCACGATAGCAATGTCATGTTTGATAGGGTAAATCATCATCTGAAGAAGAGTAAAGTAAGTAATTAAATGAATGGATTTCAAAATTAAAATTAAATTTTCTAAATTATACGACTGTTCAACACCATGTTAACCTTACAGTCGTCGTGCCGTGTGCCACCGTGAGAATCATCACGCTGCTGTTGTGAACGAAAAGCGAGGTTTTTAAGATGTGTTGTACAAAATATAACACGCGCACGGTGCTCTGAGAGACCGTTATTATGTAAAAAATTGTCCATCAAATCTGAGCACAGGGATCCATTTCTGAGGTTATTCTGCATCTCTGGACCAATTAAAAAAATCCCTAGGAAGAATCTTGAGAAATCTTGATTTAAAGCTTTTGGCTTAAAAATTCAATATAATCCATATTGAAATTATACAATAACACTGAAAAACCTACAAAAACGCTCAAAAAGTTAGCCAAACTGTTCTCAACTAGTATCAAATTGTATCCAACCAATATTGTTATCAACAGGAAGATTTTTGCTTTCAACAAATTTTGAGCTTTCAGATCAAGGATGCCATCAACGGGTGAATGACGTCAAATGTTTGTTATCATAATTTGACCTTTATAACTAATTAATATCATAATGAGTTATAAATGGGGGAAATTGGATGAATAACAAAACTTGTTGTCAACCTGTTTCTTCTGATAACACAATGAGATATTTATATGATATCCTTAATGTAAACTTTTGTTATCACGTTCGTTATGTTGAATAAAGCACTGCTAATTCAACCAAAATGAAAACATACTAGGTTATCCGGATAACTTGTAACATAAAGATACTGAACTTTGCTCGGGGCTAGTATCAACTGTTTGTTTCAAGTCTGGAATGATTTGGTTGCTCTGGTACGCTCATGTCAATATCAGAATGAACATACGCGGGTGTCTTCCACGAGACCACTGACCTGATTGATGCAACTTTTTCTTCCGGTATTCGCACTATATGTCCAGCTCACTGAAGTTTGCCTATTTGAATTATTCAATAGTTTTCGCTCCTGTTCTCAAATAAATATGCTCAGAGAGCCAATGACAATAATGTTTTATTTAGCATGAAGTGGCCAAGTCTGTGTACTTTTTCGTTTGACGATTTTTTTCGTTTGACGAAAAGCTTTCTCTGACTGGGGCGGGAATCGAACCCGCACTCCGTAGCACAATACGCCTAAACGACTGACGCCGCTAACCGCACGGCCACGAAGCCCACAATTATAAGCATTGAAGGAAATGCCAACACCGAAGTAGACAAGTTCCATTCAATTATTCAACAAATAATTAATGAAACTGTGCCAACAAGAAGAAAAAGACGCATACAAAATAACAAATTACCGGCGTGGTTTAGCCCACAACTGAAAAACCTAAAGAACAAGAAACAGAAAGCGCATAAATAATACAAAAAAGAAAATACTGCCACGAACTTACAAAATTATCATGACATATGTAACCAACTCAACTCAGCCATTAACTCCGCACATGAAGAATATAATTGTAAGGTCGAATCCGAAGTCAAATCATGTCCTAAAAACTTTTTTAATTATGTAAACACTAAATTAAGAAGTAGCAATTTCCCTTCGCGAATGCATTTTGACGGAAACGTAGGTGAAAACTCTTCCGATATCTGCACCCTCTTTGAAGATTTCTGCCAAGCAGTGTATACCACCTATTCTGAAGAACACCGCGACCGCAATTTCATTTCTTTTTTCCCAGAAATTTCCAACAGTATATCTATTGAAAAACTATCACAACAAAAAATCTTATCGGCACTAAAAAACCTGGACGCAACTAAGGGAGCAGGACCGGATGGCATTGCACCCGTGTTCTTCAAAAATCTCTCAGAAGAACTTACCCTTCCCCTAGAACGCCTTTTCAACATGTCTCTAAATAATGGAAAATTCTCAGAAGCTTGAAAATCCTCATATTTGGTGCCTGTTTTCAAATCAGGTATAAAATCTGACATACGGAACTATCGCGGAATTGCCATTATCTCCTGTATTCCCAAACACTTCGAATCTCTCGTAAACGACAAAATTTTCCTGCAAGTAAAAAACCAAATTACTTGTAGGCAGCATGGCTTTTTTAAAGGCCGCTCAACATCTTCCAATCTTCTAGAATTTGTATCTTCCATTCTCAACGCAATGGACAATGGCAAGTACGTAGAAGCCCTCTAAACTGACTTCAGTAAGGCATTTGACCGAATCGACATACCATTATTAATCTTCAAATTGCAAAAAAATAGGAATGGAGCCAGATCTCTTGAGTTGGATCCAGTCATATCTATCAGATCGGAAACAAACAGTGCGCTTTCAAAATAAATTATCAGCACCCATTTCTGTAACCACTGGAATACCCCAAGGTTCTCATTTAGGCCCACTTCTTTTTATTTTGTATGTAAACGACATTTCCTTTTTACTTAGAAAAATAAAATTTCTTATATATGCAGACGACATGAAGCTCTTCATGGAAGTTAGAAATTCTAGCGAAGCAGAAGAATTCCAGAATGACATTAACTTATTCTTCACTTGGTGCAAAAAAAGTCTACTCCAGCTCAATATCAAAAAATGTAATTCAATAGCATTTAGTCGAAAATATGTAACACCTCCAATTGAAGTATTTTTAGGAAATCAAGTAGTGCAGAAGTGAAAAATTGTAAGAGATTTGGGCGTAATCCTAGACTCTAAACTCACTTTTGTAGAACATTATAATTCTATAATAAACAAAGCAAACAGCATTCATTAAGAGGTTCAGCAACAATTTTCAAGACCGATATACTATTAAACTATTGTATACTACATATGTAAGACCAATTCTGGAATACTGTCACCTAGTATGGAATCCGTATCATGTCGTACACGAAGAACGCATAGAATCAGTACAGAAGCAATTCCTTTTATATGCCCTTCTGTTGGACTGTACTGCCACTTCCGTCGTATGAAGCACGCTGCATGCTCATCAACTTGGAAACACTTAAGCAACGCCGGAAATTCGCAATGATTCTCTTTATAAACAACATTATTTCGAACCGTGTAGACTCTGCTGCACTTCTTTCTCAACTAAACTTCTACACACCCTCTCGGCATTTAAGAACAAGAAAATTATTTTCAGAAAAATCATGCAGAACGCATTATGCACAAAACGGACCAATACACCGTATGATGCGTCAGTATAATATACATTGCGAATTCATTGGCATAACTATGTCCAGAGAGCAGCTTAACCTTTCGGTTGTCGCGCGAATTTTTGTAACGCGAGTAGTCGCGCGTTGTACTTTGTACAACACGCTTGGTTTTGCGAATATCTCAGGAGCCTGACTACTTAGAAAGATGGCGTCTTCGGCAAAGTTGTTCAGTGGCTCAATAGCTATCATTGATCGAGTTAGTTGATTTTTAATTTTGCCAACAGGTGACGCTAGTGAGCATGAAACATTTGTTTTGCAGATCTCAGGAGCTTGATCACTTAGCAAGATGGCATCTCGAGCAAAGTTGTTCAGTACCTCAAATGCTTTCTTTGTTTAATCCTTGAAGTTCGAGATTAGCTAAAACAATGATGATCTTTGAGCTACACATCAACTTTGTCGAAGATGACATATTTCTAAAAGGTCAGGATTCTGAAGTATCCGCAAAACAAAAGTTTCATGCTCACTAGCGCCGCCTGGTGGCAAAATTTTGAATGAACTAGCTCGAACAATGATAGTCCTTAGCTTACTGAACAACTTTGCCGAAGATGCCATCTTTCTAAATGGTCAGGATCCTGAAATATCTGCAGAACAAAAGTAAAAGTTCCATGCATACTAGTGCCACCTAGCGGTCAAATTCCGAAATAAATGAGGTACCATCAGATAGCGCTCTACCTCCAGAACAACTTTACTGAAGACCCCATGTTTTGAAATTATCTGGATTTTGAGATATACCGATTTAAAATTGCGGTCTACTCATTATTATGCGACTTCTTTGTACATTTGTTGATTTTACCGCATTATAAAGAGCCATACTGTAAACAAAAACTGGTGAGTATTGCACTTAAGAAGATTCTTGAGGAATACATTTTGGTTTGGTGTCGATAGATATCTTTGTTACAAAATCATAGCATATAAATCACAACTGTTGTACAAAGTACAACAGCGCGACAGCCCGAAGGTTAAAACACGACTAAACAACAATAGAAGTAATCCATAGCATGTAAGAAAGTATTGTTATTATTGTATGTAGTCTACTTATGCTTGACGAAATAAATAAATAAATATTGTTTGGACATAAAACGGAAATGTCCGCAGAATGGCCCTCGTGGAACCTGTGCCTGGAGATCTGGGGTGGGCACATCTGTTCGTACCGAGTTTTTTCTTCTTTTATTGACAAGTTCTCTCGAATTCACGAAGATTGTTATGTTTCCGACAAAAAGAACGGAAATGTCCTCAAAGAGGCCCTGTCGGAACCTATGTCAGGTGCTCTGGAGTGGCCAAATCTATTGATATTTATTTATTCTTCCTTTATTGAAATGTTCATTTAAAATTCAAGAAAATTAAGACGTCGCACGGTATGATTTGGACATAAAACGGTAATGTCACCTAAGAGGCCCTCGTGAAACCTTTGCCAGGAGATCTGGAGTGGGCACATCTGTTTGTACCGAGGTTTTTCATCTTTTTTTGACATGTTCTCCCGAATTCATGAAGATTGAGACGTCACACGGTATGTTCTGGACATGAAACGGAAATGTCCCCAACCTGGCCCTGGCGAAACCGGCTATGATGTTCCGGAACGGTCCACTTATGAAAATTATGTTGAAATGATGACAATCGATCATTATGTCACGTTTTACATAAAAACTTCAGTGTTGTAACTGAAATAAACAAAAAAATAATCACATTTCCCGAATTGGGCACCCTCGTGTCCCCAGTACAACCCGGAAAATCTCCGGCATGGTTCCGAATTCAGCATTGTCCATTTATGACAAATAACTGAAACCTTTTCAAAGTAAACTGATGGTGGTTTCAAAAAAAAATCGAATAGAAATTGACGAAATGGCAGCTATTCGAAAATGCCTTGTCGGAGGTCGGTAACGTAAAGGTTAAAATAGTGAAACCCTGCTTCACTGCACTGCGATCGATTCAGACAAAGTCATCGTCTGCAAAATCAAGGAGTATATGCGACAAAACGCAATATTGAACAGCAAATTCGGAACCTCATCTCTTCTCATTCCATGTAATTTTACAAAAAAAATAGGCTCTCCGTCTACAATTATTACATATGATTGTATTTGTCAGTTTTATCAGTTTTAAATCTTATTTTTAAGTCTTTGATATTACCTGCATCAGCTAGATTTTCGTTACTGAGTCGAACACGACCTTGAAATCAATAAACAGATTGACGATGAATCAAAAAAAAAAAATAATAATTAAATGATTGCAGGTATATAGTTTGGAAGTCCTAGTGATGCTGATACTTAAGTAGTACTTATTTGGGAGTTGTTTGAAGACAATTTTTTTACATAATAACGGTCTGTCGGGGCACCGTGGCGCGACGACTGAAGTGTTAACACCATTATACAGTTAACACTTGTTACTTACATTAAAGACGAATACCTAGTATTTATTTATTATGACGTTATTATGATAAATAACGATAGATCCCTAGTTATGTCATGGGATAACAGAAAATTTATTTTACGGAAATTATGTGCCCTACGATACACACACCATTTTGATGATAATGTGACAGTTAATATAGAAACTTATTAGTCATAGGTTTTTTATCTTTATTTACGAGATATTTAATTCTGGGCTAGTTCATCTCGGGACCTACAGCTTTTCTCCTCTTCTGAAAAAAGTCGTCACTACAACCTTAAAGTGATAATTGGTTATTTAGGAAAGGTCCCACTGAAAATAACTTTTCGTGTTTCTTCTAATAAGGTACAATGAGATAAGTGGATACAGAAAAATCAATAGTTTACTTAATTTTTATGTTCAGCTAACATGAATTATGTTTTTCTAACTTTTTGTTCTGCGGCTAACAAATGAGGGACTAATATACATCAAATTGTTATTTGTTTGGCAGGGTTAATCATCATTAAAACGAGAATCTTGATAACTAGAATATTTTGGAGAAAATTCATCCACTTTATACATGGATTAAGAATATGAATTACATTTTCTTTTTCATGTGAGCTCATAAAATTTAGATTGTTTGCCAATTATTAAGCAACATGCGTATTATATTTAAAAAAAGTCTCATTCAAATAGACGGTGGTGAATTAACATGTGCATTGAATCTCAATACTGATACAGCACAAATATAATTTGAAGGCCCAGTGTTAATAGTAATCGCTACTTATAACTTAATTCTACTCCAGCTACCCAAATTATTTTTATTTGAAGGTCAAATCATCCAAAAATGTAAGTATAAAATGATTTCGATTTCGTTATACCCAATCCAATGCCTCCCGAGCCTATCAAATAGGTAAAAGGAGATAGGTAAAACGGAAAGCAAAAACATAATATGATACCAAGAAATTTGTACAGCATTAGTGAGTTTCATTCCATATCGCTTAATTGCCGCTTCTGATATGAGTAATGCATAGAAATGTTCTTTGTGACGCTTCGTGCTCCAGTGTACAGTTGCCGTCATGACCCTGTTTCATTTGTGTGAATTACAAACAGCTGATACATATAGCATCACCGGGCTTGTGTGGCAAATTAGTTTAGTACTGCCATCGATGTACTATGTAACATTAATACAGATGCTCACTGCTCACGAGCTATCACAAGTACAAGTACTATCACAGGTACATGGCTTATTACCGACTAGAAACAATCCTATTCCCAGAGTGATTAGTCCAAAGGTGAAAGAGCTTGCTGTAAGTGTCAGTGTAAAGAGAAATTACAGAATCCGCTAGAAACTAGCAGACAACCGATAACGTCAAGCGAAGTCTTATCTTCACCCGCCTCCTAACAAACGAACATTGTACTGTAACTCGTATTATCATCAGTGCCTATTTAATGGATCAATTCACTCGAGAAGAGATTAGCTGCTACGATAGCGTCGTTACCCTTTACTCGGCAGTGCCTGCCATTAAAACTTGACATCGTAGTTTTTATTATTCTTACTGAAAATGACAGACAAATGAATCAGGCAACCAAAAGGAAGTCACCAGCTAGTAATTTATCCCACAGAACCGTAAATCGCACCGAGTCTAGTGGCGATAGAATTGTATTCGCTAACAACGGAGCTAACTCAACTGCTCTTCCAAGTAGCTTGAAGCGGCCGAATTCAATATCGCTGAAAGTTGCTAACGATATGCAGGTTTCTAATGACTTGGAGTCATTTTACGTAACACCCTTCACACCCGATCAAAACGAGGAAGAAGTGAAACAATATGTGATCGAGATTTCCAATGCTCAGCCTTCGATGGTAAAAGTGACCAAGCTAGTGCCACGAGGAAAGAACGCTGAGGACCTTTCCTTTGTATCGTTCAAAGTGTCGGTTTGCAAAACTGTTTCGAGCGTAGTAGGTGACCCATGGTATTGGCCGGAAGGAATCACTGTTCGCACATTTGAACCCACTACAAAAAACGGATCAGCTGCACGTCTCCCTGTCTCCAAGTAAAAAGTCACACAGCATCGGGACACATTACGTTCCCTGTATTACCAGGTAAGCCCAAGAACGGTATATGTCCCGCCGAAGCGTTAATAGATGCTGCACCAAAATTGAATGAAGGTTCGTTTTTGCAGTACCACACCACCAATTAACCACACACTTCGACCGATGACAATGATGACCACTTTGCAAACCACTTGGCTGCACTTCCGGTTTCCTCAGGTAATTTAAGCATGGATATATGTCTTGCCGAAGCCGAACAAGATGCTGCACCATTTTTGAATGAAGGCCTACTTTTGCAGTTTGATGTTGTTCAGTCTGTTCCCGACTCTCCGACATGCCACTTGGCCGCACTTCCTGTTTCTCCAGGTGAGTTGAAGAGTGGTATATGTCTTGCCGAAGCCGTGAAAGATTCTACACGTAAATTGAATGGAGGTTTACATTTTCAGCGCGATGACATCTCCGCTGCAATCACCAGTGAACCCACTAGCTCCTGTGATGATCGAGTGCTGCTATTTTATTTCCAAAATGTTGGAGGAATGAATACGACACTGGCCAAGTACCTGTTAGCCTGCAGTGACGCCAGTTATGATGTGATCGCCTTGGTTGAAACCTGGCTCAGCGACAATACTCTGTCTCAGCAAATCTTCGGGCCCACCTATTCAGTATTCCGCTGCGACCGTTCTGTATCCAACAGCGTTAAACTTTCTGGGGGTGGAGTAGTCTTGGCGATTAATTCACGTTACAGATCTCGTATTATTTGTCCTCCGACTGGTAACATCGTCGAGCAGGTATGGGTGGCGGTAACATTCATGGATTGGACGTTATATATATGTGTAGTGTACTTTCCACCTGATCGTATCAACGATCCAGTACTTATTAACGCCCATCTAGAATCCATCTCATGGGTATTCAATGAAATGAACATTAACGACAACATCATGGTACTTGGCGATTTCAATATTCCTACCGTGAAATGGAAACGAAACGGTTCTAGCTTCTTCCATCCGGATTCTTGTCAATCTTCTATCAGCAATATTTCCTGCGAGCTGCTTGATGGGTACAGTACCGCCGGATTAGTTCAAATTAATGGAGTGGTCAACAGTAACGGCCGACTGTTGGATCTAGCATTTGCGAGTAAAGAGTTACTAACCATTGTTGGCATAGCTGAAGCTCCGGCACCTTTAGTGAAATACTGCCAACATCATCCTCCTCTGCAGCTCACTATTCAAGCGTCGATTCGAAGTTCGAACGACACAGTCGAGGATTTTTTTTATGACTACAACAACGCAAACTATGAGTGCATGAATCGATTGTTATGCAATATCAACTGGAATGCTCTTCTACCCAATCGAGATGTTAATGACGCAGCGGTTGTATTCTCCAATATCATGCTGTACTCTATTGATCAGTACGTTCCAAAGAAGATCGTGAAAGGTCCGAAGCATCCAGCATGGTCCAATGCAAAGTTGAGAAAGCTGAAAAGCAAAAAAACGACGTGCCCTAAGAGATTATACGAGACACCGCACTTTGTTGAACAAACGACGATACGTTACGATTAACAGCAAGTATAAGCGTATGAATGAAAGACTCTACTTAATCCACCAAACTGAAATTCAACGTAAATTGAAAGCTAACCCTAAGAGCTTCTGGCAGCATGTAAATGAACAGCGTAAGGATTCGGGCATTCCTTCTACCATGGTGTTAGACGATGTTGAGGCATCATCAATTGAAGATATTGCAGAACTTTTTCGCGTGCATTTCTGTAGCGTATTCGTCGATGAACAGCTATCGGATGAAGAAGTTTCTATGGCTGCTTCTAATATCTCGCAGCGATTAGCTTTTGAACAAATGCCCGAAGTTTCTTGTCAACTTGTCGAAACGATCGGTAATAATTTGAAAATCTCTACGAATCCTGGTCCTGATGGTATACCATCTATCGTGCTCAGAAAATGCATTTCCTCAATCGCCCAGCCATTAGCGCAAATTTTCAACATGTCTCTAAAGAATGGTGTTTTCCATGTAATTGGAAGGAATCCTTCGTTTTCCCGGTTTTCAAAAAAGGGAATAAACGGGTCGTTTCAAACTATCGAGGAATTGCATCTCAGAGCGCAGCTTCGAAACTGTTTGAAAAGCTTGTCCTGGAGTACATGATGCATAATTGTTCAGGTTCAATTTCCGAGGATCAACATGGATTTACCCCGAAAAGATCAACGTTGACCAGCCTGGTTCTTTACACCAACTCAATTATCCGCCAAATAGAAAGTGGCCACCAGACCGACGCTATTTACACCGATTTCTCAGCGGCGTTCGACAAAATAAATCACCGGATCATAGTTGCAAAACTTGCCCGTCTCGGATTTAGCGGAACTATTCTCAAGTGGCTGGAATCATACCTCCTCGACCGTTCTATGTCTGTGAAAATTGGCATTCACAACTCATCTGCGTTTAAAGTAACTTCGGGTGTTCCGCAAGGGAGTCATCTAGGACCGTTCATATTCCTGCTTTACCTTAACGATGTGAACCTTCGTCTTAAATGCTTTAAACTTTCATTTGCCGATGATTTCAAACTGTATTCCACCGTAAAAAGAGCAGCAGATGCAGCCTTCCTTCAGGATCAACTCAACGAATTCTCCGACTGGTGCGATATTAACCGAATGATTCTGAACCCCGAGAAATGTTGTGTAATAACATTTACACGCAAACGTCAACCAATTCTGCATGACTACAGCCTAAAGAGGATCGTCCTGAAGAGGGAATCGGTTTTTGAGGATTTGGGAATATTATTGGATTCAAAAATGACTTTTAAAGACCACATATCATATGTTACAGCAAAGGCATCAGCTCAATTAGGTTTTATTTTCCGGGTGGCCAAGTCGTTCCGAGATGTTCATTGTTTGAAGTCCCTGTATTGTTGTTTAGTGCGCTCAATTCTTGAATATGGATCGGTTGTTTGGTCTCCGTTTTACCAGAATGGAATTCAGAGGGTTGAGACAGTGCAAAGGAAATTTGTTAGATATGCATTAAGATTTTTACCGTGGAATGATCCTTCCAATCTCCCTAGCTATGAAAATCGATGTAAACTAATTGATCTTGATTTGCTCGAAATGCGCCGAAATGTATCAAAAGCAACCTTTATCTCGGATTTACTTAGTTCCAGAATTAACTGCCCCAGTTTACTGAGTCAACTTAAAATTAATATACGGATCGAACCATGCGTAGTAATGATTTCATACGTTTACCGTTCTCGAGAACTAACTATTGTTACCATGCACCATTAACTAGTATGTGTCGTATTTTTAATAAGTGTTACAGTGTGTTTGATTTTCATTTGTCTAGGACTACAATTGAGAAGTATTTTATGCAAATTTTGTCTCTCTTCACGTGATAGATTTTAAGAATTTTATTTGATAAGTTTATATTTTTTGTTATATGTGTATTGTTAAGCAGATTGTATCATTGGGAATGTAATTCTGTTGATGCGAAAAGATGAGGAGGTTTTGCGCCCGTTTGAGAGAGAGCAATAGTAAAAACAGCTCAACTCAAACAGGCTTTTCCCTGCTCCAAATAAATAAATAAATAAATAAATAAATAAATAAATAAATAAATAAATAAATGCGAGAGTTTCCACGTGTATCGAAGTATTGCTTAATCTTGATCAATGAAGGAGAGACGGTATTTTCTTGATCAATGAAAAATCAATGATACGCTGCAATTACTTTTTCCAATTTTTAACATTTTTCAATAGTCTATAAGGGGTTTATCAATGTCCATAATTTCATCCATCTGTAACTTTTTTATAACAAATCAAATCATACAGACATTACTCAGCATTTGATGTTTTTTCTTGTAATTAATTTCTACCCGAACATATTTACATCAGAGTTTTTTTTTCGGAGAATTTTCTGTAGGTTAGGACAGTCATATAAGGTAATTGCATATAGGATTCAAGGTTCACGTCTTATAGTGTAATGACTGGCTTTTCCGCCCGCAAAAGATTTTTTTTCACAAAATGTGCGTCAATTGGTTGATGAACGTCACATTCATTGCTCGTATCAATTTATCACAATGCTTGATTTATTAGAGAAAAAAACTGGTCGTCGTTGAGATGGTTTTTCTTTCGACAACTTTCAACTTAAAATTTGTTGTGTAACTGCGACACTCTTTTATGACAGCTTTACATAATTCTATAGGTGTACTTCTGAAGGACAGTGATTGACTTTTATCTTGTACAATTAGAGATTCTTCTCTTATCTGATGACTAACCCAGCTTAGAATTCTATGAGCACTTTACTGAACGCTTTCTTTGACAAGACCTTCAACCTCGCAAACAACAACAATTTCTTTGACAATTGATCATTTTTGCATTTAAATATCTCCTGGCTAGAATAAAGATACTTTCTGTCATAAGTAGACTTAAGCATTGCGATCTGAAAGGATTTTTTCAGATTTCATTTATGTAGATTTATATTTTCCGCATAGCAGTTATATATTCCGTCGGACAGCTGCCGCTATGAAAAAGGGAGTTGGGAATTTCAAAGTCAAAAATATCCATAATCCCCTTTTAATCCGGTTTATCCCTTGTCATATCATCAGGAATGTTCAAAACAATGTTGTATTTAAAAAAAAGAAATAGCGTTATTTTACAACCTAAAATAACCTAGATCTCATTTAATATGTACCAGAAAACGAGGTATATTTGATAATTGAGGTAACTTTGCTAGCGGAATCCACAACTAACTAAACAAAATAACATAATTTCTGTAAATCAGTCAAGGAAAACTAATACAAATTATAGATAATGAGTACACCCCAACCTCTTTTTACGACTGTTATTGGGGGGTCGTAAAAAAAATCGGCCGTAAAAAAAATCAGGGTTATAATTATGTTTTTGAAAAATGCAACGTCTAGATACGGAAATACTGATTCGAGATATTCGGCAAAGTTGAAGCATGGGTTGAGCACTTTCCACAATGGCCGGTCAAGTTTTTATATTCTGGTAATAGATGGCAACACTGCTCAATTGTTATCAAAAGAGCCAATTTTATGGGAATTATAGATAACGATACCGAATGTTCACCAAAGTTGAAGGAAGTGTTGCGTGCCATACAGTTGGCCAAATCACAAATGTTCATGTGGCTGGCAACACTATTTAAGAAGAATAAAGAAAAGATCAAAACCATAAAACTTGAGCGGAATAGAAACATAGAATGCTTAGCAATATAGCAATACTCTTCTACTGTACTCCAGTTTTTCATGAAGGGTTCAAAATTTTGTCGTAGCTGGCAACACTGCTTAAGTGAAATTGCGCCACCAGGCAGTACAAGTGTGCATGCAAGTTTCGTTTTGCGGATATCTCAGCATCCTGACCATTTAGAAAAATGGCGTCTTCGGCAAAGTCGTTCAGTAGCTCAAGTACTATCATTATTCTAGCCAAGAGATTCGAGATTTTGCCACCAGGCGGCGCAAGTGAGCATATAATTTTTGTTTTGTGGATAGCTCAGGATCCTGACCATTTAAAAGGATGGGGTCTTCGGCGAAGTTGTTCGGTAACTCAAGGGCTATTATTATTGTAGTCAAGAAAATTAAGGTTTTTCCATCAGGCGGCGCTAGTGAACATGAGACTTTTGTTTTGCGTATGTCTAAGGATCCTGGCCACTTAGAAAGATGGCGCCTTCGGAAAAGCTGTTCAGTAGCTCAAGCGCTATCAATATAAAAGCTATGAGATTCAAAATTTTACCACCAGGCGGCGCTAGTGAGCATGAAACTTTTGTTTTGCGGATTTTGAGGTTTAGCTAGAATAATGATAGTCCTTGAGCTATTGAACAACTTTGCCGGAGGCGCCATCTTTCTAAGTGGTCAGGATCCTGAGCTATCCGCAAAACAAAAGTTCTATGCTTACTAGCGCCGCCTGGTGGCAAAATCTCGAATCTCTTGGCTAGAATAATGATAGTACTTGAGCTACTGAACAGCTTTGCCGGAGGCGCCACCTTTCTAAGTGGCAAGGATCCTAAGATAACCGCAAAAAAAATGTTTCATGCTCACAAGCGCCGCCTGGTGGCAAAATTTGAATCTCATAGCTTTCAAAATGATAGTCCTTGAGCTAATGAGCAACTTTGCCGAAGGCGCCATCTTTCCAAGTTGTCAGGATCCTATGCAATCCGCAGAACAAAAGTTCTATGCTCACTAGCGCCGCCTGGTGAAAAAATCTCGAATCTCTTGGTCAGAATAATGATAGTCCTTGAGCTAATGAGCAACTTTGCTAAAGACGCCATCTTTATAAGTGGTCAGGATCCTGAGATATCCGCAAAACAAAATTTCGATGCTCACTAGCGCCACCGGCAGAATTCCACAATTCAATGTTATCCTCTATTTTTAATACTTTTTAAGATACTGATCATTTATAAAAACGGTCGTTAATCTGAATTTCGGTCGTAAAAAAAGAGGTCGTAAAACAAACCGTCGGTTGAAAAACGGTCGTAAAAAGAGGTTGGAGTGTATAATATTTCATGTCCAATAATAAATCTTCGAGTTGAGTGAAATACCTATAAATGAGAGCCAAAATTGGCACTATAGCTTTTTGTCTTTTTTTAGAGTTCGTATTCTTTTACATATACGCGTATTTCGACCTCAACTGTAAGGCCGACTTCATGTGTCGTCTAGTACACGATATTGAAAACAACTACATTTGAGATTGAAATACGCGTATATGTCAAAGGATACAAACTCAAATTAAATGGTTTAGTACTAAATTTGGTTTACATTTATTTACTTCATGTCAGAGTTATTTTTGTCGTAAAATTTATAACACTCATGTCTTGCAATTGGCTAATCATAAAATGACGAGATTTAAGTATTTTATACGTTTGCTATGCCATGATGTTTCGAGAAATTTATCACTTATTCTTGACAGCTAAGTAATAATAGAACTAGAGTTCAACCTTAACAATAAGGACTTCAATTTTTGTATGTTGGATTGAATCAAATTTTCGGTCATCCTTGCGACCTCCTTGCAAAATTTTTCGTTTCTTTTATATGGCCTGAATACTTTTCTAATTCATAAAAAGTGTCTTTTAATCACGAAGGAATCGCAAACTTCGGTAATCCGTATTCTTCTGGTCCTAATTCCGGATTCCGGTAATGAGAAAATCAATCCTAATAACCTTGTATGACAGATGTCAAACTTACATACAAGTTGACTGAAATAGATAAATGAAGCATTTACAACGATAAATATCATAAAAAAATCCTCAAGGCAGCATTTTGGGACCAACATTATAAAATATTTTCACATCTGACTCACCTGAGTTAACTCAGGGATGTCAACAATCTGTGTTTGTGGATGACACAGACCTCTCCGCCCAAGGACGATGCCTGCGTGTCATCTGCAGAATATAGCAAAAAAGTTCGGATATTTGTTCTTCATACTTGCAACAATGGAAAATTTCTCCTAATTCTTTCAAAACTCAACTAATAATATTCCTACACAAACCAAAAGCTTTTTAATTGAAACCTTCAAGTAGACATGTTTTCACGTTGAGAGGGGTTCCAATAATTTGGTCAGATGTAGTTAAGTATCTAGGGCTCAGGCTAGATTAGAATTTAACTTTCAAAAATCACATTTAGGGCATTCAAGCCAAATGTAACAAATATGTGTCCTTATCTCCTTATTAATAGAAAATCAAAACTTCGTCTTAAGAACAATCTTTTGATATTCAAACAAATTTCCAGACCAGCCATGTTGTATGCTGTATCAATATGGACTAGCTGTTGTAATACTAGGTAGGAAGCTCTACAGAGGATTCAAAATAAAATTTTGAAAATGGTTCTAAAGCTTCCTCCCTGGTATAGTACCAATGAGTTACATAGAATATCCAATGTTGAAACATTGGAACAAATGTCAAAAAAAAATTAATAATTTCAGGCAAAAAATCGCAGCAATCTTCTATTGCCATGATTAATGCGTTATATACAGTATGGCCCATAAAAAAAATGCGAAAATAGTCATATAATGTTTCATGATAGTTTTTAACATGGAAAATGTGAATTAAACATAAATAGTAATGAATAATATTGTTAATGTTTTGTTTAATCTATTTAGAATCAGTTTTTCGCTTTGGACATAATTTTTATCTGTTACTTTCACCTTACCAGAGAGAAATTGGAAACATACCTTTAAATTTTATCATGCAGACATCGAGTTCAATATCTGTGTGACGAAAGCTTCTAAAACATCAACGATGGCGTGAGATACTTCACAGGCCTTGTCTCCAGCATACGCCCATATCAAATGATAGAATTGGTTTATACCTAGGTCATTGGAGACTTAAACATATTTTTGAAAAAACGGCTCATTTGAGAGAGCTTTGATTGAACCTTCATATAAGTGTGATAAGCGGCTCCGTTTTGCTCAAAACCTATGAGCTTGTATTGATATAAGTTGTCTCTAACCGCAGGAACAAATTTCATTCTCAAAAATCTGTTATATGCCTCCGTATTTATTTTTAATTCAACTTTAACAAAAAAATAAAGGCATATCAAACCTATAAGACGCAAATGCCCTTAAAACTATGACCCTAGCAAATATTTTATTGAGATCATGGAAAACACGTTCTCTAAGAACTCCTCTATCCTCTGATACCAAACAAACTAAAATTTTCAACAAAAAAGTGTGATTTTTGAAGGAGGAAAGTTTATCACCAGAGTATACTACAATCAGACGCTGTTTCTAGCTTTGGTGTGTGTGTGGTGATCGTATAGCTTGTTTCGTTTTCGAAATGCTGTGATTTTCGTGAATTCTATACTGTTATGGCAACGTTTTAATACCGCATTATGAAAATTTGATCGCGTCTTGTGATGTTCCATCAGATGCAGCATAAAGCAGCCCAGTGAGACAACGAATCGAAATTCGCAATCAATTTCTATTTACCTACGACGCCCTCAACGGATCGGACAACAGGAGCTATCGACAGTCAGCATTCTCTCCATTGTTTAGTCAAACCATACATCTCTGAAGTTGGATACTTGCAACGCTCTGCCAGGGTTCACCATACCGCATAATCATGGATTATTGCTACGCCTGCAAGAACGAAATTCAAGTTGAGGATATTGTTGTGTGCTGCGAAGGCTTCTGTGAAAATCAACACAATTTTCACGCCAAGTGTGTTGGTTTAACTTATGATGAGGGTTGCGCCTGTTTACACAGCAACATATTTTGGATGTGTGATTCATGTCGGCATGCCATTGAAAACGGCCGCTTCAGGAAGCCTTCTAATGCTGTTGGAAACGAACCTGCGACTGCATTGGAAACGAGCAAGCTGGCAACGAAAGATGAAGTCGAATATTTGAAAGAGGAGGTTGAAAAAATCAGCAAAATTGTATCACAATTGAATTCAATCTCATCTGTTTCGTTCACTACGTTGGATGGATCAAATTGTAATCTTCATGCTACGAATTCTTCATCGTCTTCTTCTTCACCATTATCTTCAACAAAAATCAATGCAATGAATTCACTCAACGAGCAACCTCCCAATACCAAGGAAAACTTGCAACTTTACGTTTCAAACATAGCCAACGACGTCACCGAAAACGAAGTAGATTCCATGGTGCGCGAGGTACTAGGAACCGATAAAGTTTTGAATGTCAAACGCTTGGTATCTCCGTGGAAAACCATTTCTTCAATGGATTACGTATCATTCAAAGTCGTTGTCGATGCACAATATCGTGATTCTGCCTTCATTGCATCGAACTGGCCCACTGGTATACGTTGTCGTGAGTTTAGAGATCGTTGTAACTCAGTATGGAGACCAAACCGAACAATGCCGCAATGATTTTGAATTCTACAATATGTGTTTTTGTAATATTTTTAGTATGTAATATGTTTAATGCTTGCTATTGTTAATTAGTAAAATGCTTATTATATGTACATTATCCAATTTTAGTAAAAGTAGTCTGTGCGACCCAGTCGAAGACGGTATAAATAAATAAAAACCTTTGAACTTCTTTGCTTTATTACATTATTTAGAACAGTAAGAAAAATATGAAAACAATTGTCCTAGATAGCGAAGTTATGTCAGAATATACTACAATAATCAGAAATTACATTCACTAGCAAAAACAATGAAAATAGAGCTTGTGGATGCTAAATTCACGTTCAAACAATTTTCGCATTTTTTATATGGGCCATACTGTATTTAAGTTAAGTGAATTGAAAGCGTTTTTTTCTCTTATAAGAGGTTAAATCAACTCACCTGTTAAAAATCTGAACTGCTACGGCAAATGAAATGTAAAATGTTGTTAGCAAAATGTTATTAAAAGCTTATATTTATTAAGATTAAGGTTTATAACACAGAACACCTAGATATAAGAAATGAATCTAGTGTCTGCAATGATACTAATAAAAAAAAAAAAAAAAAAAATCTAAAAATAGACGTCCTATGCCATTTTAAAAACGGCAATATATTGAACGACTTCAATTTAAGTAAAGTGTAATATTTTGAAGCTGTAGACAAAAACTTGTTTCGCTGTGTTATAAGCCCATTTAAAAGCAATCTTTCGACTACAATCGGTAATCTAATTATCTGAACTTGTTCAAAAACTATAAAATACAACTCTTCATGATAAAATGCAGAAATTACCAGATAACACACAAATTTGCATGTGTTATATCTTTTCATTTAAAACAAGCAATTTAACAAATCCAAACCAAACCAAAACGTTATTCAAAATCAATGACAATTTGTGAAATTTAATTTGTCATCATTTCAAGAAGACAACTAAGGAATTTTAGTCTTCTCTTGAAATCAGTCTTGAGTCTTGAGACCTTCCTCAGCCTGGTGGTTAAGTCCGCGGGTACAAAGCAAAGCCATATTAAAGATGTCTGGTTTCAATTCCCGGTCGGTCCAGGATCTTTCGGTAATGGAAATTCATTGAACTTCTTTGAGTAGTATATATCTGCCTTAACTTTGACAAAAAAGCTGCTCAGTAAATATATGTGGGAGTGCTTTGAGACCTCTGAACTGAGAAGCATTATCTGTCCCGGTGTGGACGTTATGCCAAATAAAAGCTATGACAAAGCTAAAACATGACAGCTGAGTTTTTAGTGAATTTATGTAAAATGTTGCATAATTCTTAAGGCGAATATTTTTCTACCGATTTTTCTTTGTTAAAAAAATGAAACTGAAACTAAATAAATCCAGATTTATCTCATGTACACATTAACTCTGTTCATTGGTATGATAGCATTCTTCGTAATTTGATCTTGTTTCGTTACTATATTTAGAAACTGACTTAGCATCAGCTAATGGAAATATAAGGACTGTTCACTTTATGAGGTGGACACTTTTTTATGCTATATCTTTTTTATTTATTGATAAAATCGTAATCGGTTTTCTGTGTATCGTTGACCTATTATTCTAAAATGATATGAAAATATAAAATCTTTGAAAATGCTTTTGCTTGAAGAGCTAAATAGTTTTTCCAAAAACTCTTAAAAAAGCTGTCCGTCAAAGTTTAACATTATTTTTCGCAAAACAAAAATTCTTATTTTTATGAACAAATTGTATGTTTGCATCCTTTACTATTCTAATAAGGTTAAGCTTTAAAAAAATCAATTATATTCCACCATTCTCTGACATTAGGTAACTTTAGTGATTTACCCATTTATGGCCAAATTTGCTGATACACCATCCTTTCACTCCCAGCAAAAGAGAAAAGTAAAAAAGCGTGTTCAAAGCTAGTCTGGATTATGAAAGAAACTATATTAGTATAAACGAAAGCTAAATCGTGAGATTAAACCACAGTCTTAAGTATAAATTTTACTGTTTATGGTAGTTTTACTAAAAAGTCTCATACTTTTAAAATCATGTACGCATATTTATCGATCTACAGCAAATTGTAAACAGTTTTCTCCGAATTTTTCAATTGGTAATCTCAGAGTAACATATTATGAAAATAATTAGTTGGAAAATAAAATCGATTTTATTACAGCAGTGTTGCCAATTTTGATGATTGTCAATGTACTTTGATAGGTCTTCTAAGAATAAAGCAATTGTGTTTCTGTTGTGCTTTGAATGTGACGTGGGGACTTACTAAGTAACTCTATGAAGGCGTAAGTTATTTTTCATATCAATACTATATTAGGACTTCCGTCAGGACATACTTTTACACAAAAAATTCTACTCATATCAATTCCCATCAAATTCAAAAAAAAATTCTTTAAAAATATACGGGAAAATTGATTTTATTACATCTGTAAAATTGTTGCTCCATAAATAGCTTGATTTTTTCCATCAGGCTTCTGATTGATGATGCTTTCGAAGAACAAGCCTTTTTTGACAATAGAAAATATAAATTATCGAATTTTCCAGCCAATTTCTTACAATCATTGATTTTGATAACCTCAAAAAATCGACCGATCTAATCGTTGTTCCATATTCGTGTGAAATTTAATTATTTTGGAGAATTTTTATTATCACAACATTGTACAATACTAGTCGAACGATGTGCAAAAAACCGATTGAAATTTCATTGATTAATAAGAAAGATACAGCATGCACGAGGTGTCCACTTTATAAAATGAACAGTCCTTAATTTCAACAAACTTTGCCAAAGCCTTTCCATCCCACACTTTATTAGGACAGCGTTTAATGTATGAAGTTTTCAATCATTTTAACACCCTATTTACAGCACAAGCTGACTTGCATGGCTCCACATGTCGATGGAAAATTGTTTCATTTTCACCACCTACCTCGAACGTTCTGCGCCGATGCATATTGAATACGGTGAAAAACGGCTAATCCACTTGGAAAAATCTGCCCTCAATCGTGTATATCCAACAGTTGGTAGAAGCGAAATGCGCCGCACTGTTTATTCACTTTAAAACCAGAGGCGACGTAATGCTCTTTATTCTGTTACAGCTGCACACTCTTCAAGCAATCGCTCTTTATTCACACTGTAAGGCACATTAGAATGAAATCTGCGATATATCCTTGAAATCACTTCGCGCTCAAGGGAAACTCTGAACGTAACTTCCACTGTCACCCTTTTTCTTCTTCGCGCTTTTTACTTTCACATTCGATATCTGCTGCAAATAACTTCCTAAATGTTACAACCAGCACTGTTGAGAGCAGTTTAACCAATTTGCACAGTTCGGCACAAAGAAAGGCACCCCAGATGCATTCGATGAGTCTTGTCTAATGAAGTCTAATGATGATTCAAAACCAGCTCAACCCTGTGGACAGCAGCAACCGACAACGACAACGACGACTACGCCGACGGCAGCCGAGATGAGCGTGCTCCAGCCGTGTGTAAGTCAGAACTCGAAGTGGAGAAGCAGAAGCTTGCATTGAACTTTCCGTTCACCGAGAAGCTTTGGCAAAAATAAACTACACACAGCGCGCAATCGTCGTATGAGTTCGAGTACACTACGCTTCAGACATGTACGTGCGTCCCTCTCAATCCGATACGGGGTGCTACAGGAGTTTTCAAACCATGCCCCGTGAAGCGACTGGAGCACACAGAGGATGTTGTGTGGAAATGGTGATAATAATATTGATAAATGTGATATTTGCATTGAAGCTTATAAGGTGTACAATATATACTAACATTTTGTTTCAAATTCTGAACAGATTCGTATGCAGAACAGCCAATTTTATATAGAGCATTTCCTGGGCAAAACGCGAATCGCGTAGACGCTACCTTTTCCTAATTGAATAAAATTTCGCACATGTATTAATGGCTATTCCGTATGATATTTCCCATCCTCTTTATATTTTCAAGACTACTTTTTGAAAAGGCATATTAAATAAAAGGGATTTAATTATTAGAAAATTCATTACTCAGAAACGAGACACTTGATTAAATGGTGTCTTTGAAGAACTATTGTAATGAAAAAATAACATAGTGAATTTGGATTATAATATATTTAATTCTGTTTTTTGTCAAAACAATACCTCTCGTTTCTTGAGAAAGCTGAAGTCTAGCTCTCAGTTTGGCCATATAGCCTAGAATAATCAAATGCTTTAAAAAGTATATTTTATTTTTTTATGATTTGCAAAACAGGTTGAAATAGTACAACATTGATACGAATCTATGACAAAAAGTCGAAAGGACAGAAGGTTGAAAGACTAAATGCCGAAAGGACAAAAGGTCAAAGAACAAAAAAGAAGGGACAAAATGTCGAAAATCTTCTTTTAAAGAATGATAAATTTCCCAACCAGCAAATCATTTTCGATCTTCTGTCCTTTCGACCTTCTGTCCTTTCGACCTTTTGTCCTTTCGACGTTTTTTCTTTGGACCTTTTGTCCATAAACTCATTGATATATTTGACATCAAAACCAAATACCTTGGAAAATTGTCTTGAATTTGGTTTTAATATTTTTTCCACTTCTCTAGCCATTCCCCAGGTTTTGCGCATTTCGAAGTAAAATGTACACTATGCAATTCTCAGTGAAACTAGGCCGTCATTGGCACACATCGTTGGATTTCCAATTTTATGTCACTGATCGATATTACATGCTAAAAGTAATGAGTGGTCCTTTCGGTTTTCTCAAATTGGTGGACCTCTCGTACGCCAACTAGCAAAAAAGTTTGCGGAAAAGCGCATGATATTTCTCATATTTCCCTTTGAACACATAGCAAACTTAGAGGAATCGTATGGAGGAAGGATATAGCTTGCATTTGGAGCTTTAAAACAATTGAACAATTAAAAATGGCGGCCATTTTGATTTATTCTTTTTTTTTTTTCAGAAAAACCGTTTTTTCACCACTAGCGCACCGCTCGTTTTGAATTCGGGAAGCTGAGAAAAAAGTGAGTAAGATAGGCTAAAAACTAGGAGAGCAATAGTATTTTCCTTGAAATAAACGATTTTCGAAATCATGTTCTACGATTTTGACGTATATAGCGAGTGCATTTATTGAAAACATCATTTTTGTACAACAAAGAAACAATTTTTCAATCGTTGGTGTTCTCTCCAAGTCGAGTGTAGAATAGGAGCATTAGTTTAAGTAAAAATAATTGTGAATTTCGAGGCTAACACTTAAAACAAGTTACGTATATTCTTCTTCTTATTCCTATTTTTCCTTGCGTTACGTTCCAACTGGAACCAAGCCTGTCACTCAGCTAAATTATATATAGGATTTTTTTTATAATGGGTTTTCTCATAACATAAAGATTCTTCGATATATCTTTGAATTCAAGAATAATAAATAAATAAATGAATTCAATAAATGAAAAATGCCTGAAACTATTGATTGAAATGATTAACAGAAAGAAAGTATGCATTGTTGTTATTGATTGAACTTTTACGTATATAGATTGCTCGTTGGGACATTCGTATTTCTTGTGGTGATATTTGTAGTATTAATGTAAACATTGCCAAAAGTGCATTTAATTATAGAAAAAATCTTTTCTATATATACAGCCATTCCATGAAAAAACGATCTAGTGGGTCACCGAATTCCGTGAAAATTTGCTATTTTGTTCCTTATCCGAAATAAGGATATATGTGTTTTTGGATTTTTTGATTAGGGTAACCATTTCCGAACCGCGATTTTGCAAAATTTTTATTTAAAAAAAAAATATAACTTTTGAACCGCTCGACCGATTTTCAATCTTTTTAGACGAAATGGAAGCTTAAGATTTTGACTTTTCAGGAAAAATATAAAATTTCAAAATATAAAATTTTTTTTTTTCATGAAAAAAATCAATAATTTTCATTTTTTGTAAGGCCTCGGGACCAAAGGGGCTATTGCTGTTCTCATTTTTTCTTGAAAGTTCAGAAAATTTTACGTTTGTTGTCAAATTATCAGCTATGTTTGTTTTTTAGTTTTTGGGATATATTGTTTTGGATATAAAAAATCAGTAATTTTTCATCGGCACACACTGTAGGTCTTAGCGCATTAGATTTTTTATTAAAAAAAAAAAATCATAACTTTTGAACAGCTAAACCGATTTTCAATATTTTTTTATGGAATGAAAGCTTAAGATTTCAAATTTTCAAAAGCAAAATCCAAAAAATCAAAATCAAATTTGATTTTTAAAATCAAAATCAAAAAATCCAAAAACACGTGTATCCTAATTCAGATAAGGATCAAAATAGCAAATTTTCACGGAATTCGGTGATCCACTAGATCGGTTTTTCATGGAATGGCTGTATATAGAAAACAATGATTTTCTGAGCCAACTTTAAACTGCTGCCAAATATACATGTGAGCAGGGCTGACAATCGTCAGATAAAAAAAACTTCTTCATCCAGTATAATAACTCTGACAGGTCGTCATCTCGTCATCGAAGAAAGAATGCACGACTAACTTCAATCCAAAATCGTCAACGAACCAATTTTTCTTCATTCCGTTTGCTTCCTTTGTCACAATAAGCACGCGTTTATTCGCTTGCTACACATCAAACGCCGAATGCCATCACAGAATTGCTTGTATTCGCGTATCTGCTCTTCTCGTGATACTATAATAGCTCTGTTAGTAAGCGCTTGGAGTTGACGATTTAGAGATCGTTTGTTCGGTTTCAGACGTGTTTTGTTTTTTTGTTGTTTTATTTTTTCAAAAAAGACTCATAATCTGTCGAAGATATGATTCATATTTTAGGTCGGCTCAGAGCTCCCGAACGAAGATTCGACAATAACAAAGAAAGCTTTATTTGTTTGTCATGACGCCAAGCCTGCGAAGTATCTTACTTATTTATTTCTCACTTTTCTAATGGTGATCTCAGAACTCAAAACAAACGGTGCGCTAATGGTGAAAAAAACGGTTTTTCTGACATAATTACTTGCGAACAGTGAGAGAAAGAATATGATATTAAATATATCAGCAATGTGCTATTTCAACTAAATCATCAATAACTTAAAAAAAACAACTTGAAGCGTTAGACAATCCCAGGAAATATTGAGAAAACCAGCTTTGTGTATACTCTAACTTGGATTCGCTATGATCGGCGCATTTTTAAAATAGTCCCTAGTCTGAAATTTCTACGCAGATACCATTTAAATCAGATGTACCGTTTTTGAGTTATTAATATTCAAATAATTAAATTGTTTCTATATAATAAGCCCTTTTCAAAATGTAGAAAGGAAATGTCATATTGGATAGCCCTGAACAAATGTGCGAAGTTTCATTTGCATTGGAAATAGTTAGTCCAAAAATTCCATTTTCTTGTTTTGCGTTTTGAGCTTGAAATGCTCTACAAAGACTTCGTCCAACTGTTTCACAGAAATAAATCATCAAATTCTATGGAAATGGTGGTCAATTGCAACTCAATTTTATCTTTTTATGAAACTTTGGAAACATTTGGGAACCCACATTTGATCATAGTTTTGATCATAGAAACCGAATAGATATTTATAAAATCAAAATTCATGTGGCCTTGAAGAGTACTGTCAAACGGGGTAACTTGCAACACTTTTCAAATTCAAAGTTATATGGATGAAAAATTGAAGGGCTCAGATGAACCAAAAACAATCTGGTATCCTAATCGCCACGTACAGAATACAAAGCGGTATTTATTTTATTATAATTTGGTTTCCTGGAATCAGGAAATACTGAAAATATACATTTTCCATGCTACCCCTGATGTGGGGTAACATGCAACACGCAGTGCTACCTAATGTTAATTATCAAAAACTTAATCAAGATCGTGTTTTTTGTTCATTAAATAATGTACTACAGTAAAAGCATGACGGTAATCAGGAAAAAGGTACTCTACTCTTTAGAAAATAAATAATAATGATTGAATTACAAGTAATTAACCTATTCGAATATAAAATAAAATGGTATTGTATTCGGTGTCAATACGTGAAAATTTTGGCAAATAACAAAATATGATGGCTAGTGGAAAGCCATTCAGAGGTTTTCGAGGAACTTTTTCTACAAATACATTGACTTTTAGGTTATGCTTCACATGAATTATGTTTTATACATATTTCAACGACGTATCATATATTGATATGCGATGTCTGAAGAGGTCTTTGTCGGTCTTTTGATACAGCTATCATCATATTAAATGCAGGAAGTCATTATGGCAGATCTGCAACTTACCTTTGATACGGATTTTTGAAAGTAAATCACAGTTTTCATGAAAAAAAAAAAAAAAAATTCTTATAATAATGCGATTCATGTACATTTTCCCTTATTTTGTACCAAACGTGTAAATAATTGGCTGAAGCACTACGTAATTGTACAAATGAATGTTCAAAATAGCTTTTTCGCGTGTTTTCGATGACAAGCGGTAAGAAATATTGTCTACTTGAGATTGAAATTGCTGTTGCAAGTTACCCCACAGGGGTCGTCAAAATTATTATTGATTTTTATTTAGTGTTTAAGCGTGAATTTCTTTAAACTTGTATCTCGTCTTTTTGTACACTATTAAATACTGTAACTGATATCAAATACCTGGAATGACATTTTTCTACCGTGTGTGTGGTACTGAGAACGATTTTCAGTCTTGTTTTTCTACGACCAAACGTATGAAACTGATTTTCACCTTCAGCACCAACCAAAACCGAAACACTACTTGAACGCCAAAATCTTCTATTTTATACCTAAGGTAAATAACCGATGTAATAAATTAAAACAATTGTAATCCATGAATTCGATTACATGTCGATGTGTTGCAAGTTTCACCCTTGTTGGAAGTTACTCCGTTTGACGGTACATCTTAGAGACAAACTTTCGGCATGAAAACATATTTTGAGTAATAAGAATAAGTAATTATCAAACACTTAAAATATGTTCTCTGTCCAATGTGTAATTTCATCAGTTACTTCAAAGTATTAAACTTCAGTGAAACAATAATTGCTCAATGCAAAATAAGGATGTATAAAGCTGCTATGAAATCTTAAATTAACAGAAAATTTCAACAGTGTTCTTGGATATAAATGGTGATTTACGATACAGTCGATTCTCCACATCTCGATATCTCTCCCTATGTCGATGGTTTCCATGGTCCCGTCATTCTGCATACAAGTTCCCCTTTTCAATCTCGATATCCTCATTATCTCGATGTGTTTCTGTTGATTTTGCGTTCCCAATGTCGACATGACCAATATCAAAAATTACTAGACCAAATTTCCATGATTCAGAACAAATTAGGAATGCGAAATGACGTCTGCTTGTTTATTATTTTCCCTGATTTCCTAACAACGGAGCGGTTGTTAATTTAGTGTTCATTAAAAATATGTTCTATGTCTCGATCTCTCCCTATCTCGACGGTCCCTTCGATATCGAGATGTGGAGAGTCGACTGTTTTATCAAAATATCAAACTTGGAAAACATCAATGCAAATTCCAACAAATAGTATATTTGGTATGTGTTTGAATGTATTTTGAGCGCATTAGGGTTCAAATTCAAAATTTAACTTGCACCTTCGAATTTAAAACTATCTTTGTATTTTCCAGCGTTCTAAGAAAATTCTTATCCGAGATTGTATGAAAATAAGATAACAATTCAATTTTATACAGTACTTTAAAGAACTTGGCCAACATGTTCATACCGTTAAGTCACCGTGCGGCCTCCATTCACCATGCACATATACACATTCCTTCGTAGTGGTATTCTAGTTTGCTTTAAGTGATTTGGAAAAATTATATAATTTTTTGAAGTGCAGATTTTTCACGGTGCACTTTACAATGCACGGTGAATGGTGGCTTGACGGTATATTAGAACCCTGATGAACTTTGACCAAGACTTCTGTACACACTCGCACAAATATCACTTTACACAAAATCTTTGAAATTCACCTCATATATACCCAACATATAAAAGCAAGTAAAAAGACGTAAATTCCAGATAAAAATGACGTAATTTTCCATCACATTGAACTGAATATTATACGGAGCACAACCATTTTCAGTCACATTTAACGTTAATCTACAAGCACAGACAAACAGACGTAACTGCTAGAACAATTATCAATTCAAAACATAGTCTCGCGAACATTAACGCCCAATGCTAAAACCACTGTGTTTGGCCAACTGCGAACTAGGTGGCGGTAGTGCGCAAACGTCAAACTCGAATAAAAGTGATGCGAGCGCCACGAGTTGCCCGTCGGCCAACTATCAAGCAGTAGCATTGAGCGCTATTCAATTTCAAAAATTTTCAAATAAACAAATCAAAATCAAAAATTTTCAAATAAACAACTGCTATTAATTCGAAAATTTT
Source organism: Aedes aegypti (assembly GCF_002204515.2). Lineage (NCBI taxonomy): Eukaryota > Metazoa > Arthropoda > Insecta > Diptera > Culicidae > Aedes > Aedes aegypti. The sequence continues at coordinate 160,120,079 of NC_035107.1, read as the reverse complement.
CACCTAGTGCCTCACTTTTCAGGAAAAATAATAATTATATTAATTTACAAATTATTCCAAGCTATGCTAGTACAAAAAGAGTTGAAAGTTTTCGTATTCAATTGTTCTCTGTCAATTGTTTGACAGAGCCAATTTCAAACTTGTCCCAATAATATTCCGATGCATAAAAATGTTGCTCAATGGAGGGTTATCCATGCGATGAAGATGAATAGTTCCAGACGGACCTTAATCTGATCAATCAGAGTGATAGATCATCGTTAGTACATGAGAAATCCGATTGAAGACTTTTTTACAGCACTTGTACCTACTTAAAAAACCGGTTTTAGAGCATTTCGTTGAATGACATTTGGTCGAAAGCTCATTTGGTCGAACGGCTTTAGAATGGTTGATTGCAAAAACAAAAATAAGCCGAACTAGATTTTTTCACAATGGATGAAAATGATCTCAAGTTAACATTGGACAAATAAGCTTTTCATCAGAATAGCGAATCTGTCGAAATGAATATTATAACCTATATATTAAATCGTGGCTTGCATGTATACTAATGTTTGTATAGGATAAATTCTTAAAAGGTATTTAGTTTATATAAGTAACGAGTGGACTACGAAAACATTTCCAAGAGCATTAAATTGTATTGAATCCTAGCGTTGGCTTATATTTTATCACAAAAAACGACTTAAATTGTGATATCTTTTTCCCATTTTTTTGACAAGCTACTGAAAAAATGTTTTAGGATCTGAGCTAGTTGTGATCATCGAATACCAGATATATTATGACGTACTTTGAGAAAAACTATTGACCCATGTGAATACCTTCTCGTGCTCTTTCGCTTACTATTCGAAACAATACTTCTGCAGGAGTCTGTTGTGATAAAATAAAACGAATTGGTGCAAGCGTTTTTGAATAGTGCGAAGTTATGTTTCTGGTATAATTCATTAAAATCCATATTTTCATATTGTAAATTTTCGAGAGGAGACAACATTTCCAATTTGCTGGTTTTAGAAAATTTCTTAATATCACAAATGGCCAAATGACGGTCGAAGAAATGTTATACATGGACGTGGAACAATGGGCCGAACGCCATTTGGCCGAATGTCATTTGGCCAAATGCCATTTGCCGAATGCCATTTGGCCGAATGCCATTTGGCCGAATGCCGTTTGGCCGAAATTGAAAACAATAATGAACTACAGTTAGCTTGCATGTGTAATGAGTTTCAAAGCTGATTTTCAAAGAACAGTTTATTCATAAAGAAAGCTAAATAATCTTTGATATACAGCTCTTAAGTGTTAGTTTAAGGAATATTCAATGCTGAAAGAAGAACATCCTAAATGTAAGCAATTATTAAATTTTCTGCTAGCGGTAATAGCTGCAGCATTGGTTTTCGCATTGCGTTTGTAGTCAGCTTTTGATAGTTACTAAAACGGTTTACGACTTATTCGTCTTGCTTCAATCATTCTGATAGTCCACAGTAGATTAATTAGTTTGTAGCAATCACAAGTTTGGCTTTTTTTAACAACGGAGAAACAGTGAGCTTCTTTAACGTAAGTGTTCATAGAGTCGTTCAGTTTTATTTTTAATAAGACTATCTATGAACGTATTATAAAGCTTAATTACAACAACTAGCTTAGCTTAGCTTAGCTTAGACTGACTACACATATCAATGGTTGCTATTCCGTGATTGACCGAAGTCAGTGAAAATGCACAAAGAATCAACTAGAAGATCGGCTGGGATTGGCCATAATCTTCTTCAGTGTGCATAATTCAGTGCCTCTATTTACATGGTCAATAACGGCGCCGGCCACGTCCTTGCAGTCAGGTGGGATTGGGGGAAGGAATGTTAGTGTGTAACCTTTGCTATTTGGAGACCGTGTTTGCCTCTGCATCTCCACAAAGGTTACTGGGAGGGATGTTTGTTAATGGGGAGGATCGTTGGGTCACAGGATTCACTTTGATAAGCGATTAGACCATGATAAATAATTATTGGTGAGATATAAACATGCTGATATGTGAATATAATATTTTCATTTGATATAAACAATATCTATGTAGAGAAAAATTATGCCGACACTTGACGTGACGAACCTTTCAAAGTATGTTGAATAAAGTGAACCTTTCGCAAGTCTACACTCGAAGTGTCGAACCATTCAAAGTTATTTTTTTAATTACAAAAATAAAGGTAAAAGAAAGAAGGTTTTTTGAAAAAAAATAAAATTAAGACATAAATAATTTATGAATCAGAGTTTATGTCGACACTCACAGTGACGAACCTTTCATAGTTTGTTGAAAAATCATATTTACGTCTCACCGTTGTAACGATTAAAGGTGCAGTCATACATATTTTAAAGATTAGAAATAGTAGCATGAAACGAGCTCACCAATTGATCCGTCATCCTTGAGCAGCAACAATCCACTTTCAGCTTCACTCGTTTGCTCGGCTATATAAAAGCACTCAGAGAAAACAGGTGTGCGACCCGAGAGGGAAAACAACTGACGACTGCTCGGGCTTTCTTGACGCACTGCCCAGGAGCAAGCGTCAACGTCGAAAGATCAAAAAGGAACTAATCGGACGCGGCACTTTTTCACTTTACTCGACCGACGCGCGACATGTTTGATCCTGCCCTCGTCACCCGCTCCCGCAGAAGCAAGCGTCAAGGTCGGAAGATCAAACGATCACGCCACTTTTTCACTTTCACTCGACCGACGCGCGACATGTTTGATCCTGCCCTCGTCACCCGCTCCCGCAGAAGCAAGCGTCAAGGTCGAAAGATCAAACGGAACTAAACGATCACGCCACTTTTTCACTTTACTCGACCGACGCGCGACATGTTTGATCCTGCCCTCGTCACCCGCTCTCGCAAGAGCAAGCGTCAAGGTCGAAAGATCAAACAGAACTAAACGATCACGCCACTTTTTCACTTTACTCGACCGACGTGCGACATGTTTGATCCTGCCCTCGTCACCCGCTCTCGCAAGAGCAAGCGTCAAGGTCGAAAGATCAAACAGAACTAAACGATCACGCCACTTTTTCACTTTACTCGACCGACGCGCGACATGTTTGATCCTGCCCTCGTCACCCGCTCCCGCAGAAGCAAGCGTCAAGGTCGGAAGATCAAACGATCACGCCACTTTTTCACTTTCACTCGACCGACGCGCGACATGTTTGATCCTGCCCTCGTCACCCGCTCCCGCAGGAGCAAGCGTCAAGGTCGGAAGATCAAACAGAACTAAACGATCACGCCACTTTTTCACTTTCACTCGACCGACGCGCGACATGTTTGATCCTGCCCTCATCACCGGCACCCGCAGGCGCAAGCGTCAAGGTCGAAGGATCAAACACAACTAAGCGATCGCGGTTTTTTTTTTCACTTTCACTCGACCGACGCGCGACATGTCTGATCCTGCCCTCGTCACCCGCTCCCGCAGAAGCAAGCGTCAAGGTCGAAAGATCAAACGGAACTCTATAAAGCTTAATTACAACAACTATGAAAAATATTCAAATATGAAAGAACAGCCTATGATCAAAAGAAGGAAAAATCTCTTATAAAAATTTAAGCAAGTGTTAGCCAAAAAATGTTATATCAGTACAACTATAAAGAACTGCCGATGATTTAAAGAAGGTAAAATTCCCAATTAAAATATACACTAAATTATTGCCAATAGTAATGAAACCAGTACAAGTTGAAAAAATAGCCTTTGTTTAAAAGACGGAAAAAATTCTTATGAAATTATCAAACACATTTCAAACCCTAGCACAGTTGGTAGCCCACAGACGACCATGCCTACAGAGTCTTGAGGCAAGTTTACAACTTCGTCCTGAATGAACGGATAGTTCTAATTATTCTCTTAGAGCACTTATATAGCGACAAACATGACGTCCCGCCACATCATAAAGATCAACAAATTAACTTAGCAGGGCCACACTTATGAATCCTACAAATCAGCGTTGGAAAAATTTGATTTTTTTTGTTCGTATTTCGGCGAAACGACCCATTCGGCCAAATAACGTTCGGCCAAATGACATTCGGCCAAACGGCATTCGGCTAAATGGCCGGACACCGGAACAATGAACTCAAAGAGTAGTGAACAAGTTCAAGAATAAGGTTAATCATAAAAGTTTATGGAATTATAATACATTTTCGAGAACTTCTTCTTTGGACTTCGTTGGATAACATTTAATTTTACACATATTATTAAAATGTACATCGCAAGCATATTTTGAGTTGAAAATAATTTACTATAAATTTATAAATAGCAATGCATTTTCTTTTCTACTCAAACCAGTTTTTCACAAATCGCTTGATTGTTGCGTGACCTTGTTGGATATATTTAGTGTTATGTCAGAAGGTACCTTTAATGAAAATCACTTATTCAAGCAAAAATTGTAAACTTAGGTATTTAAAATGTATATAGATACAAAAATTCAATGCTACATGTGCTTTATTTGAAGTTGGTTGAGGTGAAGATGAATCGAAATCAAAATTTGTGGCAAATACATTTGTAAATAATTCTCATATGTCTTCTCATCAATATGTCACCATAGCGAATCAATATGAAATTTAAAATGATAAAAATTATCATGAAACAAATATATTCTTGTTATGCTTTTTATTATTGTTCCATCCAAACCAATATCGGACTCAAAAAGTGTGCCATTAATATACACACACTGTTTCAACGACCCGTCAAGAGAATCCCCTCAAACCCCCTGCGTTAGTTGGTTATAGCAATCGTGTGTAGTATGCGGAGCTTGTTTTTATTTAGCCCGCTCACTCGCTGCCAGTACCAGTGGATTCATAAATGGTATGGCAATAAACATTTTAATGGACGTAATTGTAAAGCTGCTTGCGCCGTGAGCTCCAACGAGTTACTCAGTACGTTTAGCATTAAAACAAATACACACATTTTAATATGATGCCACTCTAGTAGCTGGGCAGCATACTACTAAATAGAGAAACTAGGCAGCGCAGCTTTCGTGGAGAAAGGATTGAAGTTACTGGGCAGTAAAGTTCTTACATCATATTAGGTAGCAAACAGTTTGATATTTCTTTTCAGCCTCTTGGAAAGACGAAACTGTTTTATCTAACCACAATAAAGGCACTATATCTCATTGGTGTTTCCTCTTCAAGACTCTCGATTATTCGAAATATTTAGTACGTTGATATCTCGAAGTACAAACAATATCGAAGGTTATAAAGCTACGATGTATACAAATTGAATCTTTCTAGAACTCCTTGGACTTAAAGCAACTGGTCCCGCAAGCGCAAATTGAGCTTTTAATACAATCCATATGTATCATTTGTTTTATTAAAATTTTATTTGATAGGTTTGAATAGGTTTACTGACTGGATTTTTTTTTTAATTAGGGTGATAATTTCCCAAAACAGGGTGGCCAGAAAAATCGCGACCTTGCAAAATTTTTATTTTTTTTATAAGATCATAACTTTTGAACCGCTTGATTGATTTTCAATTATCTTGGACAAAATAAAAGCTAAAGATTTTGCGTTTTCAAAGATAATACAGTGCCTTCCCGAATTTGGCAACACCCGATTTTGTCTACCCCCGATTTTAGCAACACCCGTTTTTGGCAACAATTTCTTCCCGATTTTGGCAACACATTCAAAAATATTTTCATTTGCTTATTAGGTACTAAAACCTCGAATTTTAAGATAAAGAAAAGCTAAAATAAATCAAAATGAAAATGATGGTGAATATTGAGATCTTGTCTGTGGAACATACTCATGAATAGAACTTATATCTATCAAAGTTATTGCTTAACATAGAGGAGAAGTCAGGGGCCCAGGTAGTCTTAGCGATGAACGCGCAGCTATTCAGCTAGATCCAGCTAAATGTCGTAGGAGCGAATCAGACTGGTCGACGATCTTTTCGTGTAGGGTATTTTCTCCACTTCTCAAGGCATAAAGTACCTTGTATCTGCCACACGATAAATACATGCACAAATGGTTATTCAGCAGAGAAAGCGCTAAGTTAATAACTGTGAAAGTGCTCCTGAAAACTGTAAGCTGAGAAGCAGGCTTTGTGGCAATGGGGACGTAATGCATTTCAGTAAGAGTTTTAAGAGAAAACATCAAGAAACTTCGTGAATAAATCTAGTCTGCAATTTCGACAGAATTTTATGATTCTTTTCGACAGAGTCCTTGGAGGAAAAATAGAGGAATCAAAAGAGTGATTAATAAAAGAATCCTTGTTAAAAATCTATAGACATTATTGAAACCCTTTAGATTTCCGCACTCTCGTCGCAGTACTTAGGTAGTAAAGAAATTTGCTGGAACAATTCAGGAATTTCCACTATAAGGTTTTTTCCAGACAAAAATAGAAGTTAATTCTTAACATTTCTTAATTCTTAATTCTGCACCAAGAAGCAATGTTCTGCTACAATTGTTTGAAAATCTGTTGCATTTTCTTCAGAAATTCGTATTTTTATATAAATGTCGTAGACGCGATATACGGTCGAAAATCTTTCAAAGATTTATTCCGGAATTTCCATGAACAATTCATTCGAAAAAATTCTGATGTTGCTTCAACAGTTCCACAGGACATTTCTTAGAAATTCATCAACTAATTTGTTAGTACAACTTCAGAAACAATGCTGAATATTTCACAAGGCAATGCGACATACTTTCATGAGGATGCTTTACAAGAAGTTGCTTCTAAAAATTTATTGAAAATTCATCCTGAAATAAAGCTAGAGATGAGTAGAATATTGTATTGCGTCAAAAAAATCATGCACCTCTCACACCTATCTTTACCTCTTTAATATTCTACCAAAACAAAAAATACTCAGTAAGTTTTTCAAGGAAATTTTCAAGAAATATTCTCATGAAATCTATTGGACATTCTTGCTGAAGTTTTTAGTCTATGAAGCTGTCATATAATGCATCCAGTTGTTCTATCTGCCACGTGAAGTCTACAAAATGTGTTGAAAAATCCAATGTTCTTAGGATAACTGAACGATACAATTCAATTCTCCGATTAATCCTGCACAACAAACATAAACTTTAACTGTAAAACATTTAGATTCCTATTAGCTAGTTCACTTACATATTAATTTGAGCTCAACAATTGCCGGCAACACCATGTGTTCGCCAGTTGTTTGAACTGAGTCTTTGTAAAATAACATTTTAGCTACACCCTCAGTAATATATTTCCTAATGTCATCAACAAACATAATGTTGACTTCAAAAAAGATTTGCTCAAAACTAGTTATTTTGTCACTAACACCTTTTTGCTTCTAACCTCTCGTTTAATGCCAATCTTTACCACAAGACTAAGAAAGCTTTTCGTCGTTAGTAAGCTAGTAGCGACTGAATGCCTTAAAAATGGGAAATTTAAGACGTCTTGCCAGAAAAAAAGAGACCTAAAAGGAACCAATATGAGGCAGAAAAGAGACCAAATAGGAACCAAGAAAACAAAGCTAAACCTAATAGGAGCCAGGAGATAAGAGTTTGATTCTTCACAGCATCAGAGCAGACTTTTATCTAACATCTAAGACCTTTTCCCTCGTAATATTATTACTGTTGTGTTGTTTCTTAATTTTATCTAGGAATTTCATCAGAAATCAATTCATGTGCCAATTTCCCAAGGAATTTTTCCACGAACTATTCTAAGGCATTTCTCCAAGAATTTTGTTCCGGATAACTCAAGAATTCAACCTGGAGTTTTCCAAGGAGAACCATAGAAATGGAATTTCTCCAAAGGCGATCATCATCTCATTTCTTTCAAAAATTCCTTGAGAATTTTTTCAAGAAAGTTCTGCTTGCAAGATTTTATCCAGTGATTGATTTTTCAATTTCCATGGAACATTTCTTCTCTTTTCTTCTAAGATTTCCACAAAACTTCCTCCACTAATTCTTTGAAATTTTTTCGAGTAAGTCTTGGAAGTTTTTTATCGGGAATGCCAAGGAAATTTTTGTTAAAAATTAAACCCGTGAGGTATTTCTAAAGAAAATCCTCTAATAAAATTAGAAGATTTGCTAGATAATTTGCTAACATAATCGAAATAAATCATCGAATCTCGGGATAGTATTCCGCAGGACTTTTCAAAGAAAACTCTAAAAACATTCGACAGAATCTCTATAGAAGTTTGTGTACGAACGATCGGAGAAATTATTGAAAAAAAAACAACTGCAGTATAAACTGGTGGGAAAACTTTGAAGAAATTTAAGATTTGATGGGCATTTTTTGATTAACTTTTTAAGAAATGTTTCGTAAATTTTCAAGAGTATTACTGATTTGTTCGAAAAACCCACAAGAAATTTTGGATTTCCGCGAAGAATTGTGGATGAATTTTTGAAGGAATACACATGTAGAAATCATTGGAAGATCTCCTAGATTAACAATTGGAGAATTCTGAAGGATTAATGTAAAATTATATGAATGAGATTCTAGGACAGTTTTGGAAAAAAAAATCAAAGTAATAACTGAGCAAATAACTGAAAGTAGCAGCTTTGGAGTTCTCAAGGATTTCTCGGAGCAAATTCTGGAGAAATTTTTCTTAGCATCCTTTGAAAAATCGCTAAAAGAATTTCTGGGAAAATTTGTAGTCAAAAATCTGGAAGAATTTCTGAAGAGATCCCAATAGGAGACCCTGAAAGTATTCTGAATAAAATCATGAGAATTCTTTAAGATGATCCAATTTGTATGTATATTCAACAGAAGATAAATAATTTCATTGATTTTTTAAGCTTTCTGCTGATATTAGTAATTTTTTGTTGAATCGTGGGTAGGACAACCCTTTGACTGTCCTACCCAGGTATTTTTGTGCGTAGTATATGTCCTACCTGTCCTACCCACTTCCCGCGCCACTGCATAAGGGTAAAGTATGGTATCCACAATTGTACAGTATGGCCTATCAAAAAATGCGAAAATCGTCATATCATGTGTTATGGTAGTTTTTAAATAGAAAATGTGAATGACACATAAATATTATTCATAACTTGTATTATTTAATCTATTTAGAATCAGTTTTTTGCTTTGGACATGATTTTTATCAATTACTTTCACCTTACCAGAGAGGAATTGAAAGCATACCTTCAAATTTTATCATGCGGACGTCGAGTTCAATATTTGTATGATGAAAGCTTCTAAAACATCAACGATGACGTATAATTCTTCACAGACCTTGTCTTCAGCATACGCTCATATCAAATGATAGAATTAATTCATACTTAGGTAATTGGAGACTCAAACATATTTTCGAAAAAAACGGCTCATTTTGGAGAGCTTTGATTAAACCTTTATATAAGTGTGATAAGCGGCTCCGTTTTGCTCAAACCTATGAGCTAGTATTCATATAAGTTGCCTCTAACCGAAGGAACAAATTTCATCCTCAAAAATCTGTTATAGGCCTCCGTATTTATTTTAAATTCGATCTTAACAAAATATAAAGGCATATCAAACCTATAAGACGCTAATGCCTTCAAAACTATGACCCTGGCAAAATATTTTATTGTGATCATGAAAAACACAGACTCTTTTCTAGCTTTGGGCGGACAATACCTTTGAATTTATTTGCTTTATTGCATTATTTAGGACAGTAAGAAAAATATGACAAAAATTGTCCTGGATGGCGAAGTTGTATCATAATATACTACAATAATCAGAAATTATATTCACTATCAAAAACAATGAAAATATAGCTGTGTATGCTTTATTCACGTTCAAACAATTTTCGCATTTTTTATGGGCCATACTGTACTCTATGTTCAGAAAAATGTCACTCTATGTCAGGAAAATGTCCACCAGAAAAAACCATAGACCAAACCAGCAACTTTCAATGAGGTCTTGCTTTAAAGCAGCACATTTGCACTCTAGAAGAGTTCATACTATGTATTACAAGTGGATTGTGATGACTCAGTATGGTGCCTCTGCTCACGATGTAAACTAGATATGGCTCCTAGACATTCTCCACACCATTCGTGGTAGTTGCCAAGCATTCTCTGAAACTTTTAGAGATTACAGTGTTAAAAAAATAAAATTCCCGAATTTGGCAACATCCCCAATTTGGCAACATAAAATTCATGCCTTGTTGCCAAAATCGGTAAGGCACTGTATAAAATTTTACAAAAAATGTTTTTTTATATGAAAAAAAAAATCAAAAAATTTCGTTCTTCCTTGTTTTGAAGGCCTCGGAGCCCATTTAACTGCTGTTCTCATTTTTTCTTGAAAGTTCAGAAAAATTTTACGCTTACTGTCAAATTTTCAACGATATATGTTTTTTTAGTTTTTGAGATATATTATTTTGAAAATAAAAAATCAGTCATTTTTTATCAGCACACACTGTAGGTCTCAGCGCATTCGATTTTTTATTTTCAAAAATCATTACTTTTGAACAGCTCAACCAATTTCTAGTCTATATTTTTTGAATGAAAGCTTAAGGTTTAAACTTTTCGGAAAAAATATAAAATCGAATCCCGGATAATCGAGTCCCCGGATAATCGAGTCTCCGGATAATCGAGTTCGACCTGTATGTTATTTTCAAAAAATATAGCTTAGCTTAGCTTAGCTTAGACTGACTACACATATCAATGGTTGCTATTCCGTGATTGACCGAAGTCAGTGAAAATGCACAATGAATCAACTAGAAGTTCGGCTGGGATTGGCCAAAATCTTCTTCAGTGTGCATAATTTAGTGCCTCTATTTATACATGGTCAATAACGGCGCCGACCACGTCCTTGCAGTCAGGTGGGATTGGGGGAAGGAATGTTAGTGTGTAACCTTTGCTATTTGGAGACCGTGCATCTCCACAAAGGTTACTGGGAGAGATGTTTGTTAATGGGGAGGATCTTTGGGTCACAGGATTGATAAGCAATTAGACCATGATAAATAATTATTTGTGAGATGTAAACATGCTAATATGTAAATATAATATTTTCATTTGATATGAACAATATCTATGTAGAGAAAAATTATGCCGACACTTGAGGTGACGAACCTTTCAAAATGTCAATCTATCCAGCAGGATACTTTTCACCAAAATGAAAACTAATACCGTTTCGTGCGTGTACCAAGTGCGTACCATAGCGTACCTCGCGGGATTTTGAACGTACCTCACGTTTTCATCAAAAACGGCGATCCTGCTGAATAGATGGTCGATTTTTTGAAAATCTAGGCAAACCGTTCCGATTTTTTCGGAAAATGCATGTACCAACGACGTACCTTCCGGATCTAACCTCGGTTTTAAACGTACCTCAAAATTTTCCATACTTCCTTATATAAACTTTTTTAAATCGCTTTATATGTTTAATAATTGCACCGAATCGGATTCCTTGTAAAATTTTAGCCCGAAAACATGTAAAAACCTTTATACTTAAGTTGAAATTTGACAACTTTATGGCAAAAAACGTAATATTATTACGCTATATGTGAGATTTCGAATAAACCCCTTAATGTATACTACAAGATGTGTTCATATAATTGCCTGGATGTATGCAACACTCAACATTAAACATAGAAGCACATACCAAATATTAGCCGTGATGTGAACGGGTTTAATATGTAACAAAGAAAATATATGATACATAGGGATACATATGTAGCAACTATGATATATTAGGAAAGTTTAATGTAATGCAGTTAACTAAAATCATCTGAAAATCATTCCTAGGTTTGTAAACTACATTCCCACTGTACTCACATTGAACGTACCTCGATATATTTCATATTTTATGAATAATTTGTATGCATATGAAGAAACACCCATATATAGAGGTTTCAGCCAAAATTGTTTAAGTACGTCGCATAATTGTTACTTAAATGTACTTAAGTCACCTGAAAATCATTCGTAGGTCTATGAACTACATTCCTACTGTACTCACATTGAACGTACCTCGATATATTTCATATTTTATGAATAATTTGTATGCATATGAAGAAACACCCATATATAGAGATTTTAGCCAAAATTGTTTAAGTACGTCGCATAATTGTTACTTAAATGTACTTAAGTCACCTGAAAATCATTTATAGGTTTGTAAACTACGTTCCCACTGTACTTAAATTGAACGTATCTCGATATATTTCATATTTTATTAATAATTTGTATGCATATGAAGAAACACCCATATATAGAGGTTTTAGCCAAATTAAATAAGTACGTTACATAATTGTTACTTAAATGTACTTAAGTCACCTGAAAATCATTTATAGGTTTGTAAACTACGTTCCCACTGTACTCAAATTGAACGTATCTCGATATATTTCATATTTTATTAATAATTTGTATGCATATGAAGAAACACCAATATATAGAGGTTTCAGCCAAAATTGTTTAAGTACGTCGCATAATTGTTACTTGAATGTACTTAAATCACCTGAAAATCATTCCTAGGTATGTAAACGACATTTCCACTGTACTCACATTGAACGTACCTCGATATATTTCATATTTTATGAATAATTTGTATGCATATGAAGAAACACCCATATATAGAGGTTTCAGCCAAAATTGTTTAAGTACATCGCATAATTATTACTTTAATGTTCTTAAGTCACCTGAAAATCATTTATAGGCTTGTAAACTACGTTTCCACTGTACTCACATTGAACGTACCTCGATATATTGCATATTTTATGAATAATTTTATGCATATGAAGAAACACCCATATATAGAGGTTTTAGCCAAAATTGTTTAAGTACGTCGCATAATTGTTACTTAAATGTACTAAAGTCACCTGAAAATCATTCGTAGATCTATGAACTACATTCCCACTGTACTCACATTGAACGTACCTCGATATATTGCATATATTATGAATAATTTGTATGCATATGAAGAAACACCCATATATAGAGGTTTCAGCCAAAATTGCTTAAGTACGTCGCATAATTGTTTCTTAAATGTACTGAAATCTGGAAAAAAATGTACAAAAATATTATATTACATGAAAAAAAAAATTATTTTTAGAAGTTTCCATTTATTTTAATGTAATAAATATATTTTTTAAAGTTTTAATTCCATAAAAAAAGCTTTAATTCCATAAAAAAAGATTAGAAATCAGTTGAGCTGTTCAAAAGTTATGAATTTTTAAAAAATAAAAAATCTAATGCGTTGAGACCTACAGCCGATGAAAATTGACTGATTTTTATTTTCAAAAATATATATCTCAAAACTAAAAACACATACATCGCTGAAAAAATCCATCACCCGAAAGGCTTTGGGGTTTTTCATATTTCGACATGTAGAATCTAACAAAAATAGTCCGGTTGAAAACCCCGTGTAACACCATCGTGACCTTCCCTTGTTAGATCGGTTTCAAATTTTTATATATTATGTAGGTACGTTCAATGTGAGTACTGTGGGAATGTAGTTTACAAACCTATAAATGATTTTCAGGTGACTTAAGTACATTATAGTAACAATTATGTAACGTACTTATATAGTTTTGGCTGATCCCTCTTTATATGAGTTTTTCTTCATATGCATACAAATTATTCATAAAATATGCAATATATCGAGGTACGTTCAATTTGAGTACAGTGGTAACGTAGTTTACAAACCTATAAATGATTTTCAGGTGACTTAAGTACATTTAAGTAACAATTATGCGACGTACGTAAACAATTTTGGCTAAAATCTCTATATATGGGTGTTTCTTCATATGCATACAAATTATTCATAAAATACGAAATATATCGAGGTACGTTCAATGTGAGTACAGTGGGAATGTGGTTTACAAACCTATAAATGATTTTCAGGTTACTTAAGTACATTTAAGTAACAATTATGTAACGTACTTATTTAATTTTGGCTAAAACCTCTATATATGGGTGTTTCTTCATATGCATAAAATTATTCATAAAATATGAAATATGTGAGTACAGTAGGAATGTAGTTCATAGATCTACGAATGATTTTCAGGTGACTTAAGTACATTTAAGTAACCATTATGCGACGTACTTAAACTATTTTGGCTGAAACCTCTATACATGGGTGTTTCTTCATATGCATACAAATTATTCATAAAAGATGAAATATATCGAGGTACGTTCAATGTGAGTACAGTGGGAATGTGGTTTACAAACCTATAAATGATTTTCAGGTTACTTAAGTACATTTAAGTAACAATTATGTAACGTACTTATTTAATTTTGGCTAAAACCTCTATATATGGGTGTTTCTTCATATGCATAAAATTATTCATAAAATATGAAATATGTGAGTACAGTAGGAATGTAGTTCATAGATCTACGAATGATTTTCAGGTGACTTAAGTACATTTAAGTAACCATTATGCGACGTACTTAAACTATTTTGGCTGAAACCTCTATACATGGAAGTTTCTTCATATGCATACAAATTATTCATAAAAGATGAAATATATCGAGGTACGTTCAATGTGAGTACAGTGGGAATGTAGTTTACAAACCTATAAATGATTTTCAGGTGACTTAAGTACATTTAAGTAACAATTATGCGACGTACTTAAACTATTTTGGCTGAAACCTCTATATATGGGTGTTTTTTCATATGCATACAAATTATTCATAAAATATGAAATATATCGAGGTACGTTCAATGTGAGTACAGTGGGAATGTGGTTTACAAACCTATAAATGATTTTCAGGTGACTTAAGTACATTTAAGTAACAATTATGCGACGTACTTAAACTATTTTGGCTGAAACCTCTATATATGGGTGTTTTTTCATATGCATACAAATTATTCATAAAATATGAAATATATCGAGGTACGTTCAATGTGAGTACAGTGGGAATGTAGTTTACAAACCTATAAATGATTTTCAGGTGACTTAAGTACATTTAAGTAACAATTATGCGACGTACTTAAACTATTTTGGCTGAAACCTCTATATATGGGTGTTTCTTCATATGCATACAAATTATTCATAAAATATGAAATATATCGAGGTACGTTCAATGTGAGTACAGTAGGAATGTAGTTCATAGATCTACGAATGATTTTCAGGTGACTAAAGTACATTTAAGTAACAATTATGCGACGTACTTAAAAAATTTTGGCTGAAACCTCTATATATGGGTGTTTCTTCATATGCATACAAATTATTCATAAAATATGAAATATATCGAGGTACGTTCAATGTGAGTACAGTGGGAATGTAGTTTACAAACCTAGGAATGATTTTCAGATGATTTTAGTTAACTTTAATGCATTACATTAAACTTTCCTAATATATCATAGTTGCTACATATGTATCCCTATGTATCATATATTTTCTTTATGTTACATATTAAGCCCGTTCACATCACGGCTAATATTTGGTATGTGCTTCTATGTTTAATGTTGAGTGTTGCATACATCCAGGCAATTATATGAACACATCTTGTAGTATACATTAAGGGGTTTATTCGAAATCTCACATATAGCGTAATAATATTACGTTTTTTGCCATAAAGTTGTCAAATTTCAACTTAAGTATAAAGTTTTTTACATGTTTTCGGGCTAAAATTTTACAAGGAATCCGATTCGGTGCAATTATTAAACATATAAAGCGATTCAAAAAAGTTCATATAAGGAAATATGGAAAATTTTGAGGTACGTTTAAAACCGAGGTTAGATCCGGAAGGTACGTCGTTGGTACATGCATTTTCCGAAAAAATCGGAACGGTTTGCCTAGATTTTCAAAAAATCGACCATCTATTCAGCAGGATCACCGTTTTTGATGAAAACGTGAGGTACGTTCAAAATCCCGCGGAGTACGCTATGGTACGCACTTGGTACACGCACGAAACGGTATTAGTTTTCATTTTGGTGAAAAGTATCCTGCTGGATAGATTGACATCCTTTCAAAGTATGTTGAATAAAGTGAACCTTTCGCAAGTCTACACTTGTAGTGTCGAACCATTCAAAGTTTTTTTTAAATTACAAAAATAAATATAGAAAGAAAAAGGAGTTTTGAAAAAAAAAATTAAACATAAATAATATATGAATCAGAGTTTATGTCGACACTCACAGTGACGAACCTTTCAAAGTTTGTTGAAAAATCATATTTACGTCTCACCGTTGTAAAGGTGCAGTCATACATATTTTATATATTAGAAATAGTAGCATGAAACGAGCTCACCAATTGATCCGTCATCCTTGAGCAGCAACAATCCACTTTCAGTTTCACTCGATTGCTCATTTTCATTGGCACATTTTCACTTTACTCGACCGATGCGCGACATGTTTGATCCTGCCCTTATCGCCGGCCCCCGCAGGGGCAAGCGTCAAGGTCGAAGGATCAAACACAACTTTGTATTTTATTTTCAAAAAATATATCTCGAAAACTAAAAAACAGCCATCGCTGAAAATTTGACTTCCTGAACTTTCAAGAAAATTTGATTTTCTGAACTTTCAAGACAAAAATGAGAACAGCAATAGTCCCTTTGGTCCCGAGGCCTTCAAAACATAAAAAACGGAAATTTTTGTTTATTTTTTTCATGTAAAAAAATTTTTTGTGAAATTTTATATAATTCTTGAAAACTTAAAATCTTTAGCTTTCATTTTGTCCAAGAGAATTGAAAATCGGTAAAGTGGTTCAAAAGTTATGATTTCTTAAAAAAAAAAAAATTGCACAGTCGCGATTTTTCTGGTCACTCTATTTCGGAAATGGTTAATCAAAAAATCCAAAAACACGTGTACCCTTATTCCGGATAAGGAACAAAATAGCAAATTTTTACGGAATTCGGTGACCCACTAGATCGGTTTTTCATGGAATAACTGTATTTGTATGTCTAGAATTACTTCTTAACAAAAAGTGGTGCATTCGATAACTGCCTGTACTTCTGCCTGATATACAGTTAGCCATATACCTATTCGAGGGCCAGCTCCAACCCTTTATTGACACTTATGACACTACCCTGAACGCCACTACCCCGAACGCCATTACTCCTAGTGAGTCAAACATAAATTAATACCTCTTTGGTTGCAAACACTACACAGAAAAGAAGGATAAATATTATATAAATGAAAGCTACAAAATGCGCCAAAAAAGAGACATAGTAGCTGCTACTAATTTTCCTCACTTGAAATTTCTCAGATGTCAATCATTAGGAAGCAAGCACCGAAACAGCGTAAGATTGCCACTGCATTAAATATTTTCTTTGGTTTGGAGGATTATGTAGCTAAATTTATATAAGAGTAAACTTCAACAAAAATCAGATGTGTGAATGCTACAGCATGAATCAATATAAACGGAAAAAATATGAAGAAAAGAGTGAATATGAGAGAAAAGTAGTGAGCAGTTCTATAAAAGATTTGACTACAACATTAATACAAAAATGAAGTTCGTTCTAGCTAGTAGAAACTAGTAGAAGCTAGCTTTTCCGATGATAATTGGATAGATTATAACTTACGATAGAAGGTGTGATTACTTATAGAATATTTCGAACTATGGCGTAAATAATAACTATAACAACATGAATCAATGGAACAATCTGTGTTCAAAAGAAGGAAGATCTATGGTTCAAAATAATAGCGAATTCCGTCGGTCAAGAATCTTTCATTTGGTTTTCTTTTTCTTTGGTCAATATAACAGTGAAAGTGCTCACTAAGCTGAGGTTCTGCTCCAATGAGCCTGGTTGAATTTTTGCCCCCTCCAATTCCAAATCAGCACGATTTGGAAGAGTCACGATGAACAGTCGATCAAAGTTCTATGGACCGATGTACGAGTTCACAATTTTGACGTTTGAGCGGTGCCGTACTCACTCGTTGCCATGGTCACATAAATAACACGGCTCCGCCCAATCGTCAAATAATGAACTCGTGCATTGGTTCGTTGCTTATTCATCCAGTGAATTCATGAGTGAATAGATTATTGATCTTGATGGAGCCTGCTTCTCTGCTTAGTGTTCTAAGAGCACTGCAACAGTTACTATTATTGTCTTTATTAGAGAGATGTTCAGCCCATCAGCCATCACAGACTCACTCTGTCATGAACAGTTATGAACTGAGGGCTTTCGTGGTCTAAGTTGCTATTTTCGCAATTTCATATATCGTGTGGCAGGCATGATGATGCTCTATGCGTTGTGAAGTCAAGGTTTATGAAAAGAACCTGGATCGACTAAGAACGGAATCAAAAAACCTTCAGTATGGCTTTATTTTGTAGCCGCTGACACTACCACTATCCAAAGAAAGGGCCGAAAAAGTTGTTGTGTTAAACGCACAGATGTTTATCAAGGTCAACCTAAGAGTCGTTGAAACAGTAGTTTGTATTTTTCACCTTAAATTGTCAAATTTTACCCTCGATATTGATGGGAACAGCACTGCGGGCCCAGAAATCATTGCCCGACGGCCTATAACCGGGTCTCCATCCGCCAAACCGTTGCGACTGTCAACGGTGTTCTTTGTACCCGAGGATAGTACGCAGCTTGTCATTAATCGACCCTTCTCTTTTTAGGAATTGCAATATGCTTTAAGTAGTGAGAAATCTACAGGCCCTGATGACGCTGGTTATGAATGATGAAAAATCTTGAAGGACTAGCTAATTCTACTTGAGCTGATAAATCAGAATGGTAAACTGTCGGCTTACGCATCATCTCCAGCAACGCGGCCGGCTGGATCACCGACAGCACGCTTTTCAGCCCGGTTACGGTACTAATACCTACTTTGCGGGGCCCAGATAGCCGTAGCGGTAAACGCGCAGCTATTCAGCATGACCAAGCTGAGGGTCGTGGGTTCGAATCCCACCGGTCGAGGATTTTTTCGGGTAGGAAATTTTCTCGACTTCCCAGGGCATAGAGTATCTTCGTACCTGCCACACGATGTACGCATGTAAAAATGGTCATTGGCATAGTAAGCTCTCAGTGAATAACTGTGGAAGTGCTCATAAGAACACTAAGCTGAGAAGCAGGCTCTGTCCCAGTGGGGACGTAACGCCAGAAAGAGAGAGAGACCTACTTTGCGGCCCTCAGCAAGGCTCTGCAGGAAGCGAAATTCTTGAATTTAATTGTATATCTCAAAGGCTTTTAACAGGATGTTGACGCCATTTGTCCTGGAAAAATAAGCCAACTGGGGCTTCACAGGCCACGTTTTGCATTTCGTGAAAATTTTTCGCGGCTACACGTAGGAAAGCTCAAGCAGTTGTTACCAGAGTAACCAAATGGGCTTCTTCCATCAGCTTCACGACTTCTTGAAGTGTCCGATGCCATTTGCTCATCAGGGTCAGTGAGCTTCCGATCAACATCAACAGCCAAGCCATCCCCGGCCGTAACACGGCAAGAATCCTCGGTGTCACCATCGACCGAGGCCTGACCTTCTAGCCCCACTATGAAGAAGTCAGAGCCAATTGCTGAACTGCTTCACAGCGCTCCAATCCGAAGCCCCTCGTCACTCGTGGATCCAGGAAATACTAAAAGATCATCGTTACAGCAATAGGGTGCGGATATTCGAAGGTGGGTGAAATCGACCATACGCCAGACATGGCAGGCAGAGTGGGCAAACATACGAGTGGACTATCCGCGAAAATATAAACGTAGCACCGATGCTTGGACAGATCTGAGGCCACTGAAGGACCAAACAATAATTTACCGATTGCGGACATACAAAGATGTCCCATAATTACGGAGAAAACCCTTTTCATCGGACCTGCGAGTTCAGTGACACGGCTTAGCTTAGCTTAGCTTAGCTTAGACTGACTACACATATCAATGGTTGCTATTCCGTGATTGACCGAAGTCAGTGAAAATGCACAAAGAATCAACTAGAAGTTAGGCTGGGATTGGCCATAATCTTCTTCAATGTGCATAATTCAGTGCCTCTATTTGAACAAGGTCAATAACGGCGCCGGCCACGTCCTTGCAGTCAGGTGGGATTGGGGGAAGGAATGTTAGTGAGTAACCTTTGCTATTTGGAGACCGTGTTTGCCTCTGCTTCTCCACAAAGGTTACTGGAAGGGATGTTTGTTAATGGGAAGGATCGTTGGGTCACAGGATTCACTTTGATAAGCGATTAGACCATGATAAACAATGATTTGTGAGATATATACATGCTTATACGTAAATATAATATTTTCATTTGATATGAACAATTTCTATGTAGAGGAAAATTATGCCGACACTTGAGGCGACGAACCATTCAAAGTTTGTTGAACAAATACCTAAATGTAACATTCCTACAGCTGTCAGGACGAAAGCATGTGTTATTATATTTTACTCATTTGAAAAGAAACAAAAGACTCGATTGGTTGGGACATCATAGAACACTCTTATTCTTATGCCGACACTTACAGTGGCGAACCATCCAAAGTTTGTTGAATAAAGTGAACCTTTCGCAAGTCTACACTTGTAGTGTAGAACCATTCAAAGTTTTTTTAATTACAAAAATAAAGGTATATAAGGGGTGTTCTGAAAAAAAATATGTTAAACATAAATAAATCATGAATCAGAGTTTGTGCCGACACTCACAGTGACGAACCATCCATAGTTTGTTGAAACATCATATTTACATCCCACCATTGTAACGATTAAATGTGCAGTCAAATATATTTTATAGATTAGAAATAGTAGCATGAAACGAGCTCACCAATTGATCCGTTATCCTTGACTGAGCAGCCACAATCCACTTTCAGCTTCACTCGTTTGCTCAGCTAGCACTCAGAAAGAAAAAAAAAATAAAATAGGCGCGCCCCGAAAAAAAAACACGGACTACAGCTCGGGCTTTCTTGACGCACTGCCCAGGAGCAAGCGTCAAGGTCGTCGAAGGATCAAAAAGAACGAACCGATCGCGGCACTTTTTAACTTACTCCAACCGAACTCACCGATCACGCCACTTTTTCACTTACGAGACCGACGCGCGACATGTTTGATTCTGCCCTCGTCGCTCACTCCGGCAAAAGCAAGCGTCAAGGTCGAAAGATCAAATAGAACTAACCGATCGCGGCACTTTTTCACTTACTCCAACCGAACTCACCGATCACGCCACTTTTTCACTTACGAGACCGATACGCGACATGTTTGATCCTGCCCTCGTCGCTCGCTCCGGCAAAAGCAAGTGTCAAGGTCGAAAGATCAAACAGAACTAACCGAACGCGGCACTTTTTCACTTACTCCAACCGAACTCACCGATCACGCCACTTTTTCACTTACGAGACCGATGCGCGACATGTTTGATCCTGCCCTCGTCGCTCGCTCCGGCAACAGCAAGCGTCAAGGTCGAAGGATCAAACAGAACTAACCGATCGCGGCACTTTTTCACTTACTCCAACCGAACTCACCGATCACGCCACTTTTTCACTTACGAGACCGACGCGCGACATGTTTGATCCTGCCCTCGTCGCTCGCTCCGGCAAAAGCAAGCGTCAAGGTCGAAAGATCAAACAGAACTAACCGATCGCGGCACTTTTTCACTTACTCCAACCGAACTCACCGATCACGCCACTTTTTCACTTACGAGACCGATGCGCGACATGTTTGATCCTGCCCTCGTCACTCGCTCCGGCAAAAGCAAGCGTCAAGGTCGAAAGATCAAACAGAACTAACCGATCGCGGCACTTTTTCACTTACTCCAACCGAACTCACCGATCACGCCACTTTTTCACTTACGAGACCGATGCGCGACATGTTTGATCCTGCCCTCGTCACTCGCTCCGGCAAAAGCAAGCGTCAAGGTCGAAAGATCAAACAGAACTAACCGATCGCGGCACTTTTTCACTTACTCCAACCGAACTCACCGATCACGCCACTTTTTCACTTACGAGACCGATGCGCGACATGTTTGATCCTGCCCTCGTCACTCGCTCCGGCAAAAGCAAGCGTCAAGGTCGAAAGATCAAACAGAACTAACCGATCGCGGCACTTTTTCACTTACTCCAACCGAACTCACCGATCACGCCACTTTTTCACTTACGAGACCGATACGCGACATGTTTGATCCTGCCCTCGTCGCTCGCTCCGGCAAAAGCAAGTGTCAAGGTCGAAAGATCAAACAGAACTAACCGAACGCGGCACTTTTTCACTTACTCCAACCGAACTCACCGATCACGCCACTTTTTCACTTACGAGACCGATGCGCGACATGTTTGATCCTGCCCTCGTCGCTCGCTCCGGCAACAGCAAGCGTCAAGGTCGAAGGATCAAACAGAACTAACCGATCGCGGCACTTTTTCACTTACTCCAACCGAACTCACCGATCACGCCACTTTTTCACTTACGAGACCGATACGCGACATGTTTGATCCTGCCCTCGTCGCTCGCTCCGGCAAAAGCAAGTGTCAAGGTCGAAAGATCAAACAGAACTAACCGAACGCGGCACTTTTTCACTTACTCCAACCGAACTCACCGATCACGCCACTTTTTCACTTACGAGACCGATGCGCGACATGTTTGATCCTGCCCTCGTCGCTCGCTCCGGCAAAAGCAAGTGTCAAGGTCGAAAGATCAAACAGAACTAACCGAACGCGGCACTTTTTCACTTACTCCAACCGAACTCACCGATCACGCCACTTTTTCACTTACGAGACCGATGCGCGACATGTTTGATCCTGCCCTCGTCGCTCGCTCCGGCAACAGCAAGCGTCAAGGTCGAAGGATCAAACAGAACTAACCGATCGCGGCACTTTTTCACTTACTCCAACCGAACTCACCGATCACGCCACTTTTTCACTTACGAGACCGACGCGCGACATGTTTGATCCTGCCCTCGTCGCTCGCTCCGGCAAAAGCAAGCGTCAAGGTCGAAAGATCAAACAGAACTAACCGATCGCGGCACTTTTTCACTTACTCCAACCGAACTCACCGATCACGCCACTTTTTCACTTACGAGACCGATGCGCGACATGTTTGATCCTGCCCTCGTCACTCGCTCCGGCAAAAGCAAGCGTCAAGGTCGAAAGATCAAACAGAACTAACCGATCGCGGCACTTTTTCACTTACTCCAACCGAACTCACCGATCACGCCACTTTTTCACTTACGAGACCGATGCGCGACATGTTTGATCCTGCCCTCGTCACTCGCTCCGGCAAAAGCAAGCGTCAAGGTCGAAAGATCAAACAGAACTAACCGATCGCGGCACTTTTTCACTTACTC
This sequence comes from Aedes aegypti, assembly GCF_002204515.2. Classification (NCBI taxonomy): domain Eukaryota; kingdom Metazoa; phylum Arthropoda; class Insecta; order Diptera; family Culicidae; genus Aedes; species Aedes aegypti. The sequence goes on along the minus strand of NC_035107.1, from coordinate 160,097,074 downwards.
CAACCGAACTCACCGATCACGCCACTTTTTCACTTACGAGACCGATGCGCGACATGTTTGATCCTGCCCTCGTCACTCGCTCCGGCAAAAGCAAGCGTCAAGGTCGAAAGATCAAACAGAACTAACCGATCGCGGCACTTTTTCACTTACTCCAACCGAACTCACCGATCACGCCACTTTTTCACTTACGAGACCGACGCGCGACATGTTTGATCCTGCCCTCGTCGCTCGCCCCGGCAAAAGCAAGTGTCAGGGTCGAAAGATCAAACAGAACTCAGTTCAGTGACACGGCTTAGTGAACACAAACTCGTATACGATAGCGTATAAAAGTACAAAAGTGGAGGCGATATACATACATGCGCCATAAGGCTGCATGCAAGATGTACGTATATCGCCTCCACCTTTGTACTCTTGTATACCATCATATACGATGGTGTGTTTACTGGGGGATGACAGCTGCTTTCCACAAATTAAATCACCGCAAAGCTAAATAGTCTGGGGAAGTTGTCAGCCGTCGCTCGATCGAGTTGGTCGTCTTTTTGCTGCATAGCAGCCAGTGATACCGTGCATTGTTAACCACGCTAACAATGACCTCCACACGAAGAAACACACTGGTGATCGACTTCAGTGTTTTACCAGTTAAACCTAACGCTGGAGACATCGAGAAGTTTCTCAGAAACAGTCTGGAAATTGAGATGGCATCTATCAAAAACCTTCAACGACACACCATCAGAAATTGTGTCCTCATCGAAATGCGCAGTTTAGAAGCAGCAGAACGCGTAGCTTCTTCACACAATCTCAAGCACTCAATGACAGCCGGGGAGAAAAAATACAATATACCGGTCTACGTAGAAGACACAGCAACAAACGTTCGCATACATGATCTGCCGCCAAGTATGCCCAATGAAGTAGTCGCCGAATATATGAGCGCATATGGGAAGGTAAAGTCCGTTGCACGCGAGTTGTGGAAAAAGTTTTTTCCTGGCATTCCCAACGGCGTTCGAGTAGTGCGAATCGAACTCGAAAAGCACATTCCGTCATTCATACGGATTCGAAACGAACACAGTGCTGTATCTTACCGCACGCAGATACCCACTTGCCGCCAGTGCGAAAGGAAGGCACACCCGAAGCTAAAGTGCTCAGAAGCAGCAGCAAACGAGAAAGAGAAGGTAGAATCAGCAATAGAAGCTTCATGTATTGCCCCTCCAGCGCAGCAAAATCAACAACCAGCCGACAAGGCATGCAGTGTAGCTGACAACCACAAGCAGATGATGTGTGGCAACCCAGAGGAAGAGCGAAACAAAAAACGACAGCAACAAACAAACAGCGGATCACTTAGCTCGCTAGATTATCCACCACCACAGAAAAGACCAACTATAGGAGCAGCAAACTCAACTGATGCGTCGAGTCAAGTTGATAACCGAGACGTTGAAATGGAAAATTCAGACGATGACGATTCAGGACCTGATCCAGCTCCGGAGGACATTGATGGATGGATTCTTAAGTTCAATAAGCGTTCAAAGCGACAAAAGGAGATTATAGCCAATTTGAAAAAATATTGAATTGTACTTTTTTGTAATATTTTCCGCCCGACATGAATGCACCTTTTGGTGTAAAATGTCGTTAAACAAATAAAAAAAAAAAAAAATAGTCTGGGAATCAACGGCAGCCATTTATAATGGTTTTCTATCGTACCTTACCGGTCATCATCTGATCGTCGATTTAGGAGACATCTGATCGCCTACTTTTACTGTCACATCTGGAATCCCACAGGGAAGTCACCTGGGACTACTTTCATACTTGATTTACTTCAACAATGTCAATCTGGTGATCAAAAGACTACGGTTTTCTTACGCAAATGACCTGAAGCTCTTTCTTCGTATTCGCTCAACTGATGACTGCAGATCTCTTCAACTTCAACAGAACATTTTTGCCGACTGGTGCCATATAAACCAGATGGATGTTAATCCTTAAAAATGCTCAGTGATATCGTTCTCGCTCAAAAAAGACAAAATTGCCCACAAGTATGCCTAATTCGGTCAGGACATAGAGAGTGTTAATCAAATTAAGGACTTGGAAGTTATTCTGGATATCCAACTCTACTTTAAGCGGCACATCTCACTTGTCGTCGACAAAGCTTCCAAAATACTAGGCCTTATATTACTGCTTAAATCGCTCTACTGCTCTCTGTCTCGTTCCGTCTTAGTTAGACTACTGCACGGTAGTTTGGACAAATCCAAAGGAGATTTTTGAGATTTGCACTGCGAAGACTACCATGGTTGAATCCCTATCGGCTGTCAAGCTATGGAAGCCGTTGCCAACATATTCGCCTGGGACCCCGGTCCGTCTGCAGAGATGCAGCTAGAGCTTTGTTTATTACCGATATCCTGCAAGGACACATAAATTGCACTGCCCTGCTGGAGCAAGTCAACATAAATGTGCAGCCCCGAGTCCTTTGGAATAACATGACGCTGAGATCACCTCTTCAACGAACAAACTACGGTCTAATGGCCCTCGACCTAACGACCTGCTCCCACTAAGAGTCGTGGGATCGGGTCCTGCCAGATCCTCGTCTTTTCAGGTTAAAAGTTTTCTAAACTTTTCAAAGTAAAGATGTAAATTCGTGCTTGCCATACGACACACATGCAAATAGTCAATTGGCCTGGAAAGCTTTAGTTAACCCGTATAGGCCAGGTGAAAGCAAAAATACTAAAACCCTAACCGCTCAGCGAATACTTAACGGATTCAAATATTTTTTGACAGTATTCTGGTACACACATCTAGCTTGTAGAGGTGGCCTTGGGAATATTCCTATAGCCGGAGTTATTTCGGTGGGTCACTGGGTCAAGTCGGGTAAAAAAGGCGTTCTTTTGGAACATGCCAAGTTGTCTTTATTTATTTCCAATGGCAATCATTTTAATTTGCATAAATCATTAAGATCTGATACTCAACATTAGAAATAAATAGTTTTGCAGCGTTTATAATGTACCGGGTGTGGTTCTCGGACTTAATACCCTGAAGAACCGGCTCGAGATTTGTTTAATACTAAACCGTTTTGATTATCTACAAGTAGAGATCAAATGCGTTCCTATAAGCTTAACAGATGTTTAGATACAAATTGTTGACTTTATCAATTTGAAGCGTCCCGGGGACCCGAAAATGGTCCTTTGCAGGAGACATCCTGTTATCCTATTTAATCGTTCATCAGAAGGTTTACGCTGATGCGTTAATTTTAAAACTCTTTGGATATAGTGGCCACATTATAGCCGATTCTGGAAATCGTCTGTGACTTGAAATTTGCCTACCTTCAGGGGAACAGAGGCACAAAACCCTTCACCCAACCTGACCCAGTGACCCACCGCAATAACTCCGGCCACAGGAACATTCCCGAGATCCTTTGACCACTTTTAGAAACTAGATATGTGTACGAGTATAATTAAAAAATAATAAGTGAAATTCGCTGAGCGGTGAGAATTTTTTTTCTCTCAGGCCTTTACGGTTTAATAACTGCTGAAATGCTCAAAACAACATTAAACTGAGAAGTAGGCTCTGTTTCAATTGAGATGTAATACCAGAAAAAAGGAGAAAAAGCCTTGAACGTTTTTAGAAAAATTGTCTTTCAGCTCATTCTATAGCATCAAAAAACCTAACTGCACAGGCCCCACAAGGTCCCGGGCTTCTACATTGGTGAATCCAGCCCTGATGGTTGTATTTGTCCAATTTGAATGATTCTTGAAATCTTTACTAGATCGAAGGAATTTTTGAATATAGTATTAATAAATGTTCTTAATTCAAATATCGTAAATAACGGATACACTATCTTTAAGAGAGTTAATTAACCCTAAAATCAGTAACACCATCGAGACTGAATGAAAGATTATTTTTTAAGTCTAGTGTACAGAACGATTGAGGTGGTTAAGCTTCCAAATGCTGGAAACAAAAGGTATATGCGAGGGCGCAAACACATTCAAATCATGTGACTCTGTGATGCGATCATTTGTTGCGTTGTCCCATTTGCTGGATAGAACGTAAATAACTCCCTCGCTCCCAATTGCCGTCGAGAAGCTTCAACACTGAGTCGCGGCCGGCATCATTGCGCTAGAATGGGCACTATCAAGCGATGTTATGTCAGGCCAGCATGTTTGTATTAGAGAGGGTACGATAGGGTGTCCCAGAAATCATTGTCTGAAATGTCAAGAACCCTAGAATCAAATAAATGCTTATTTGTAACAATTTGTAGGGCATATAAACTTTCTTAAGAATCAGTTAGCGGTTCTGCCATAAAGATTTATAAAAAATTATCATATTTGATAAAAATTACCATATATTACATTTTGTGCATCTTTTTCGGAAAATTATATTAGGTAAATGATTTCTCAGCAAACCAGTATAAGAAATCGTACACATGTTCTCAATTGAATATTTAACAAATATGTTACACATAACGATTTTTACAAGTTGTAAGAAGTTCTGTAGACAAAAAAAAATAATAATTCAACGAATGTTCCATAATGTTCATACAGTCGACTCTCCACATCTCGATATCGGAAGGACCATCGAGATAGGGAGAGATCGAGACGTAGAACAAATTCCCAATGAATACTAGATTTAACCTCTAATTTAATTTTTAGCAAGTTTATATGTTTTACGAAAGTTCTATAAATAGATATGCTTTGAATTCTGGAGTTGAGTGCCATGACTTTTGGAACATTGATTTTTTTCTGGAACACCCTAATGTACAAACATCTGCACGAGACATAACATGGGAAAAAGGGTTTAAAAAATAACTGCATCAACCAACTATGCAAAAGCCAACTAGTACACACAGCAGACGTACAAACACTGCTGGAGACACTCAGCTTATTTTCCGCTGCAGGGTTATGTCATTGCAGGCAACACATCTCACATCGTCGATGCAAGCACAGACTTTCAATGCAACTTCCTTGCGAATCATTGATTGGATTGCCTCTGTGATTATTATTTTCGCTTCGCTACACCAAGGTTTCAAAACACACTTACGATGTTTCGCGACACTTTGGAAGGAGATCACTTTTCACTAGAACACCGAGCGTATAATTTTAAGATATCTATCGTTTCCTGTAAATGCGTCATGGTATTATAAATACAAGCGAGGAGTGTAATAAAATAACCCTGTCTCGACCGAGAATCAGTGCGTATGGAAGGCGTAAAAAGATGATAAGCATGAATCGCTTGCTTCCGCGGTTCTCGAGCAACTAGCGTAATATTCAAAGTCGAAGCTCGCTGTCTGTGTATGAATTGGAGACGAGTACTGAGACAGCTGGCTACAGTGTTTCATTTACAGCATATGTGATTTCATCTTGTGCGCAGACTCGGTTTCTAAGGGTAATCGTAGTTGCAATGCAGCTAGGGTGGATAGCCTTTTGATGATGATACAGCGATTGCAGATAAATCAAGCAATGTATGAATAAAAAAAAACAAATGCATAAGAGGAAATTAAATGCAATATTGGGAAACCATTACAATCCAAAATATTATGCATACATTATTTACAATTGAAACTTTTTCAATTTTTCATTCAAAATGTGACTTCGCTGGATTAGATCTTTAACGAAATTTCTACGACACTAACTTCAATTTCAATAAAATGGTGTTTTTGTGATGCATTTTTCAAACACGGTTAATCGTGAAATTTACTTGAGAAGCTACTACATAATCTAAATAAAATTTTAGATATTATCAAAGTTTGATGACAAGATCTGACGAATTCTGGAAAAACGTTCGATTTTGGCACGATTTCAGTATATTCGAACGGGTTTTTTCTTGTTCTTGTTCTTGTTCTTGTTCTTGTTCTTGTTCTTGTTCTTGTTCTTGTTCTTGTTCTTGTTCTTGTTCTTGTTCTTGTTCTTGTTCTTGTTCTTGTTCTTGTTCTTGTTCTTGTTCTTGTTCTTGTTCTTGTTCTTGTTCTTGTTCTTGTTCTTGTTCTTGTTCTTGTTCTTGTTCTTGTTCTTGTTCTTGTTCTTGTTCTTGTTCTTGTTCTTGTTCTTGTTCTTGTTCTTGTTCTTGTTCTTGTTCTTGTTCTTGTTCTTGTTCTTGTTCTTGTTCTTGTTCTTGTTCTTGTTCTTGTTCTTGTTCTTGTTCTTGTTCTTGTTCTTGTTCTTGTTCTTGTTCTTGTTCTTGTTCTTGTTCTTGTTCTTGTTCTTGTTCTTGTTCTTGTTCTTGTTCTTGTTCTTGTTCTTGTTCTTGTTCTTGTTCTTGTTCTTGTTCTTGTTCTTGTTCTTGTTCTTGTTCTTGTTCTTGTTCTTGTTTCTTGTTCTTGTTCTTGTTCTTGTTCTTGTTCTTGTTCTTGTTCTTGTTCTTGTTCTTGTTCTTGTTCTTGTTCTTGTTCTTGTTCGCACTGAAAATTTTATCGACTGGTCACCACCAGCGAGTGACCAGTGAATTACATTTTCAGCATCCACGGTTGTCTGGTTCTCTAGATTTGTGATCTAAAAATTCGAAGTTTGGCTTCGATGCATCTTCACCTTAAAAGGCGTGGACGACTTGTTTGCACTCTTTTGCTCATATCTTTTAACTCTGTTGATAAATTCTCAAACTTTTAACAGATTTGTGTAGGGGATTAGTTTCACCTTCAAATGCATCCACAAATATTAGGATACCGGAATAATATTATTTTGAGCGATTTCATCTGGTGCTAAAATTTTTAATCGGTGCTACGACAAACTTTGTGATAATGAAATTGAGCATATTTGTAGTTCTTTGTCTAAATTTCATGTCGATTGCCCATAGAGAAAAGATCTTACAGCACGATAAAATAAGTTATTTGTATGAAAATCGGCTCTCTCTACTATTATTCTGAACACACTATATTTATGTGGATGTTATAAATATAGTATGTATCAAGTCTTGTGAGCTAAGGGGATTTTTTGGTGTAGTGGTTAGAATACAAGCTTTTCACGCCGGAGACCTGGGATCGAATCTCATCCCAGAGATGGTCACTTAGGACAAAACAAGTTTTACTGACGGCTTCCTTCGGAGGGATGTTTAGTCGTTTTTTACCGAGATGAACTAGCCAAGGGCTAAAAATCTCGTCAATAAAGATAAAAAAAATCTTGCGAGCTCATGAGGAAAATTTTCTAACTTAAGTAACAGTTAATTGGACTATCAGTTGTTTGGTAATTTGATATGTGCTAGGCTAAAAATAAATAAAAGTTTACCGTGCATTCGAATCAAAATGTGCCGGGGTAGAGGTGAATAACAAAATAATGGTAAAAAAAGAACAAATTTTGCAATCCTTTCTATTTTAACCATTATTATATTATTAATATATTTGAACATCTCATCAATAGCAAAGCATACTATTATAGCAAAATTTGTCATTGATATGTTATACTTGAAAATAATGTAATAACTAATCAATAACAAAATATATTATATCAATAACAAAATATATTATATCAATAACAAAATATATTATAATTAAATCAATAACAAAATATATTATTTTAAATATATTGAAATTTGTTATTTGTGGGAAAATACAGAAAACATTAAATATCTAAAGAATAACAAACATCGCCATCATAGTAAAATATATCATTATTTTGATATTTGAAAACATTATTTAAATAATTCATAAAAACAAACCATTATCAAATTTTGTCATAATAATTCATTTTACTATTTGTATGATATTCATTAAAGATTCAAAAAGCAAAAGTTTTTTAGCAGGAAAGCTAAAAGTTTATTTTTTAATCATGCTAAATTTAGATATTAGAGTCAAAAAACTAAAATAACCGTTAATATGATCTACTCATGAATAGCTTATTTAGTTATTACTTTGTTATTTTGTTATCAACATGGCCATTCATAAAAACAAACCATTATCAAATTTTGTCATAATAATTCATTTTACTATTTGTATGATATTCATTAAAGATTCAAAAAGCAAAAGTTTTTTAGCAGGAAAGCTAAAAGTTTATTTTTTAATCATGCTAAATTTAGATATTAGAGTCAAAAAACTAAAATAACCGTTATTATGATCTACTCATGAATAGCTTATTTAGTTATTACTTTGTTATTTTGTTATCAACATGGCCATTCGCAGCACCTACTTCCAGCACAGCCTCCCGTATCGTTACACCTGGAGATCACCACAGCAGACGGAATCACAAATCTACCACGTTTTGATCGATGGATGGTACTTCTCCTATATAACCGACGTCAGAACCTATCGTAGCGCTAACATTAGCTCTGATCACTATCTAGTGATGGTGAAACTGCGCCGAAAACTTTCCATCATCAACAATGTACGGTATCGACGCCTGCCTCGGTATAACCTAGCGCGACTGGCCCAACCGAACGTCGCCGACGCATACGCGCAGCATCTCGAGGTAGCTTGACGAAGCCCCTCTTGAGGACTGCTAGAGCAACATTTTTTTTTTCCTCTGTTCGGATGCGCCACTGCGACCAGTATTTAGATCTATTGTGGCATTACCCGTATCCTTAGTGTATAGTGCATGTCGCATTACTCCATTTCCATTGATAGGTAATGAAGCATCGATTTCTGTACAGTTTTTGTTTTGATTCGTCAGATATTGAGTGATTCCAAGCAACAGCACCAAAATTTGGTAAATTTTTTAATTCATTTTTTTCTATTGAGCTGAAACTTTGCACAGTTTTCCAGTTCCATCTAAATCGTCATTTTCCGATATCAAATCTTCAAGTTGAGTCACGACTAACTTTTCAAAAGGGTGTATGTGAAAATGGTTCGAAAATATTCAAAAAGCTGCACAGCAAAAACGGTTCGTTCGATTGTTAGACAACTAAAGAAACAAAGTTAGACAACTAAATAAAGATTCCAAAAAAAAATACACACAGTAAAAAAAATTTTTTTTGCATTAAAAAACATAATTTTTGACACAAAAACTCAAATATCTCAAAACCCTATCGGAATACCAACGTAATTTTTTGAGGGAAAACGGTCCATTATATTAGCTATCTACCATAAAAATTTGGTGATGGTAAACCAATAAACAAAAAAGTTATGACATTTCAAACATGTCACAATTTTCACATTTAGTAGAAAAAAAATTTTTTTTTCGGTGTAAATTATTACGGGAACCGCAGTTTGTTGCTGATTTTATTGTTAAGGGCCTTGCGTGAATTAAACAAGTCGTTTTCATGTATTCATTAGTATTATGTATATTATATGTATAAATATTATGTATATGTATAAATATTATAAGTATATGTATATATGTATAAATTAAAATGAATTAACAGATTACACGAAAATAAATTTTTTTTACCAGGATATTTTTTTTTAGAGTATGATCGATGAGTTTCTAAATGTTATATATAAACTTTAAAAGTTTTGGATTTGGGTATGCGTTATGAGATCATGAAAACATTTTATTAATACTTATTTATTTATTTATTGTTATTCAATTTTTTTAAAATATCGAACACTTTTGCATCATTATCAGTACAGTTCGAGTATAGTTTTGCTTTAATTTTATTTTCTGACAATGGAATGAAACAGTGAAATTTTTGGGTTCCTTGGATCGTTTTCGCGTTATTATATTGCTCGCTGAGCTCTGATGCCGTTAATTCGTACTCTTCAGTAGTAGTAAAACAAAATGATAATTTTGTTAAATCTTCTTCTTTTCTGCGATTCGCCCAATCAAATAGTTCTTTTGCAGTTTTAATTGGATGCTCACGTTCTTTGGCTAAACTTGCTCTTGTGGCCATGCGCTTTATGGTTCCTCCAATAGCATCACAAGGACCTTTGCCATGTGACGTAGCAAAGAAATGCCATTCTGCATCAATTCCGTACTTTGATTTAAATTGACATAGGCTCGAAAAATTCTTACGGTTTTTGTACTGCGATGCTGCTCCATCAGACATGAAATATATCTAGCTGGTTTCTTTATCCTTATCAACGCGTAAAAAGTTAATCATTTTGGCAATGAACAAATTTACAGATACTGAGTCGTGTCTTAAATCTTCGGAAATTACAATAAAACTAAAATGTTCAATTTGCGTACTTCCATTGAAATAAATAACGAATGGATGAATTGTAGCTTGTTGTACGTTCCAGTGATGGGACTGCACTTCATCTTGCAATACAAAGCTATAGTTTTCAGAAAAATCACAAATGACTAAAAATTCACCATCTTGTAATGTATTTTTCGTATTTTTTAAAAAGCGGGATTGCTCTGTTTTAATAAAGTCGTGAGGAATTAAACTTTCTAATTTCAAGCAAAAAAATGACACAAACTCATCTACAGGTTTTACAATAGTTTCTAGGTCACACCTATCCGTGGTCACCCATTGCTCAAATGATAACTGATCAATATAATTTTCTTCAAACTCAGCGAATGAAGTATTTTCCAATGATGAAGAATCTGGACAATCCGAACAAGATCGTAGATAGCAATTTGATGTTGTATTTTCACACAAAAGACTACCAGTTAACATTTTAATATCCTTTGATAAATTGATTCTTTTCAAACTATGTAAGTTTAGGTTAATATTTTCGTGTGTTGTGCACACACAAACATTATGTGTTCCTGAATTGGATAGAAGCTTGCATTGCCTTGGACGAAGGCTTGCAAATGAGGAAAAACCTACCTTAATATTTTCGTTAATTTCCTTGAAGCGTGTATACGCTTCTTTCAAAGTAGTCATCATTAATCGTTTTTGGATTGCTTGACGCTTTCCATCTTTTTTTACAGATACATAATCTTTTTGGCCAGGCATAGCTCTACTTACTTCATCGTCTTCAAAATATTGAATTATTTTTTCTTTTGTCTCATCTGTTAATGAAGTACTCGACCTAGCATTTTTGGTTGCAAGACAGTTATTTTTGAATTGTTTTGCCTCTTTTGCTGTATTTCTATTGGTTTTGAACTCATCAATGGCGTCTTGAATAGACCACGAGCTTGGCAGCATCGACAAAATCAATAATTTTTCTTTCCTTGTCGTGGCTAGATTCGAGAACCTTTCCTTCATATTCATAATTACCTCATCGTAGTCTGTATTTTCCACATCCTCAGGTCCTAATTTGAAGAGGTTTCTTCGTACAGCTTCGTTGATTTCACGGTATTTTTTCTCGGGATAATTTACGTAACCCATCTTCGTCCATTTAATCGGAGTCACTTTTATTCCAGCTATCCCTTCGTTGAAGCGTTCGATGTTGACCTTCTGGATGCACTCATCTTCTGATTGATTTGTTGAAACAGATGTCGCTGATGGTACCGTGGCAAGACTATCTGCACTTGGTACTTCTGGTAACTCCTCAGTTGTTGTCGGTGCATCTAGTAATTCCTCAGTTGTTGTTGTTTTCGAACTTCCTGCAACCTGATCCACCGATGATGTACAGATTGCCCGTTTGTCAACGTTTAAACGGCAGGACGTACAAATGCGTAAATTTGTATTCAATGTAGACATTGGAGCATAACCAGCCGCTTTCAGTTTATCTATGGTGCTTTCGGTGAGATTTCGTAGCTCTTTCGAACACTTTTTTTCTGCAAACGGCCTGCAACAGTTGAGAAAGCGACTACTCATGTTGCTCGTTAGATTTTAATAAACAAAATCACTTTTAAGTTTTTACTAGTTTGGTGTCGTTTGCTTGACTGAAGAAAAATTTTACAATTAAATCTTTTATAACCATAGTGGTAGTATATTTTTAGCTTTTTCGTGAGTATGTTCATGGTATGTACCTATCATGTTTTTGATGTTGTTGAAGTTACTCGCTTTCTCCCAAATATGATTAACAAAGTCTATTCTCTACCAAGGCGGGTCTATACCCAGGTGTAATCAGATTTTAACGTTGTGGAGAAAACCAGCGCCGAGAAAACCGACCTGCTTTACGTATACTAGATCACCTGGGTATAGACCCACCTTGTTCTCAACGAGGTAAACTTTTTGCAGGTGAACTAGTCGTATACCTGTATAGAAAACTTTTTTTGTAGCTTTTGTCTTCAATATTAGATTTCTTATAGGTTTCTTTTATCAAAAGGTTACAACACTATTGAGAGAATTTTTCTTCAGTTACGTACAATAAAAAATATGACACTATCAAGACTTTAGATCACAACACTGGATCGCGTCTAACTTTCTAATAGATGCTATAATAGTTATGAATAATTAAATAAAATATCATGAAAACAACTTGTTAACCTCATGTGGTACCCTTAACAAAAAATTCAGCAACAAACTTCGGTTCTAAAAAAAATTAACAATGAAAAAAACAAAAATTTCACTAAGTGTCAAATTTGTGAAATATTTGAAATGTCATAACTTTTTTTGTTTATTGGTTTACCATCACCAAATTTTTATGGTAGATAGCTAATATAATGGACCGTTTTCCCTCAAAAAATTACGTTGGTATTCCGATAGGGTTTTGAGATATTTGAGTTTTTGTGACAAAAATGATGTTTTTTAATGCAAAAAAATTTTTTTTTTACTGTGTGTATTTTTTTTGGAATCTTTATTTAGTTGTCTAACTTTGTTTCTTTAGTTATCTAACAATCGAACGAACCGTTTTTGCTGTGCAGCTTTTTGAATATTTTTAAACCATTTTCACATACACCCTTTTGAAAAGTTAGTCGTGACTCAACTTGAAGATTTGATATAGGAAAATGACGATTTAGATGGAACTGAAAAACTGTGCAAAGTTTCAGATATTTTTGAAATGGTCGATCAGAATCGACTTGCATGCCTCCGTGGAATCCCTCTATTGATACAAATCGACTATGATGAAAAGGTCCCGCTATTTACACCCTTCATAGAAATTTACATCACAGCGAAGGCGCGCCCCTCAACAAACATAATCGATTAAATTTCTGAGGAACCAAATCGGTACTACTGATATTTGACCATGCAACGAAACTCTAGTCACATCCTTGTTTCGCTTTTAGTTTAGTCCCAGAAAAATACTAGAAAAAAGGGGCTTTATGCTAGCAGCAAAACCGAATCAAGCAAGAAAATTTGTTTAGTAATCAGAATTCACGTGAGTCCTTGAATTACCAGTACTTACAGTCTTGTTGAGTTAATACTCATGATTGTTATCCTGGCTTCAAGTGTAGTCTCGGGACTGACCAACTCCGAGTCTTTAACCATCTGCTAGGTAAAATAGATTATTTTCAGAAACTGTTGCCAGTAACAAGGACTTTGTACCGCGAATCCTTGAATATTACCCTACATATTACCATAGCCCGACAAACAAGATGAGACTAGAGTTCAAATTGGTAGATCTTACCCCGTAACGCACCACGAAAAGGTTATCTACCCGCGTTACGGGTATAAGAGCAACATAAAAGCAGCCATCAACAACGCAGCCGAGAGCATTGTCGGGTACGTGAAAAGGAAGACATGTAGGGGAACTGAGGGTATTATGCCCATAGGGGGCAAAACGCGCCACCATCGATTTGGACGAACGATGTGTTTTAGAATGCTTTTTTCACCCTAGATCATAGAAAATGAATAAAAATGCTTTCCCTAATATGTTTTCATGTGTTTTTCTCAACCAAATCGATAAAATCGTATAAAAACGTTTTTCGCTGTTTTCGTTGCAATTTTGTGCGATTTTCAATGTCATTTTTCAGGTCGATAAACAACCAAATTTCTGAAACTATTGCCGAGAGCCAACTTGTGCACTGCCATAGTTTGTATTACGTGCAAAATTTATGTAAAATTTGCCTTCAAAAAGCTTATTTAAGGACCTAAACTTTAATCAACTCTGGGGGCAAAACGCCCACCCCTATTTCATAACACCAAAACAGCCGTTTGAATTCAAATTCTACCAAACGTAATGCCACGTTGAAGTTACGCAAAAATTGGAATCTTACAAATGCACATTTTCGCATCAGCATGTATACTATTATTGAACAATAACATCTAAACAAACGCCCGGATGTATGCAACACATATCCAAGCATGATTGTGTGCGTTCGTTTACAGCATGGCTAACGCTGAACTCAAGCGGGGCGTTTTACCCCGCAAAACAATACATATGCAGTTAAGTAAGCATTTTTTTAAAATTAATTTATAAACCCCAGAAAAATTAAAATGGATAGCAGTTTCTACTATTTGGTAGAAAACATGTTTGTCTATCCGACCATAATTAAAAAAGAGCATAAAATTATGTTTTCCGCATCTAAAATCGCTATTCTCCTTAACGTGGGCAAACTACCCCCAGTCCCCCTAACGATTGGTTCGACGAAGAATGCAGGCAGGTTTTGGAGGAGAAGCATGCAGAGCGGGCTACAATACTGCAGCAAAGAACACGACAAACGTGGAGCGATATAAAAGAAAACGAAAGCAGCAAACCCGCCTATTCCGGGGCAAAAAGCGCCGCCTGGAAGAAGCGGAATGTGAAGAAATGGAACAGCTGCATCGTTCACAAGAAACGCGAAAGTTGTACGAGAAGCTTAACGCATCCCGAAAAGGCTTCGTGCCGCGAGCCAAAATGTGCCGGGATAAGGACGGAAGCATCTTGACGGACGGACGCAAGGTGATCGAAAGGTGGAAGTAGCACTACGATGAACACCTGAATGGCACGGAGAACACAGGCGCAGAGGGTCACGACAGCGGAGGAAGTGACTACGTCAGCACGGCGGATGACGGAAACCAACCTTCCCCCACATTGAGGGATGTTAAGGATGCTATCAACCAGCTCAAGAATAATAAGTCCGCTGGTAAGGATGGTATTGGAGCTGAACTCATCAAAATGGGCCCGGAGAGGTTGGCTGCCTGTCTGCACCGGCTGATTGTCATAATCTAGGAAACGGAACAGCTACCGGAGGAGTGGAAGCAAGGGGTCATATGCCCCATCTACAAAAAGGGCGACAAACTGGAATGTGAAAACTATCGTGCGATCACTATCCTGAATGCCGCCTACAAAGTGCTAACCCAGGTTATATTCCGTCGTCTATCACCTATAGTAAATGAGTTTGTGGGAAGTTATCAAGCTGGTTTCATCAACGGCCGCTCGACGACGGACGAAATCTTCACTGTACGGCAAATACTCCAGAAATGTCGTGTCCAGTCCCAACGCATCACCTGTTCATCGATTTCAAAGCGGCTTATGATAGAATCGACCACGAAGAGCTATGGAAAATCATGGACGAGTACAGCTTTCCCGGGAAGCTCACAAGACTAATAAGAACAACGATGGACGGTGTGCAGATTAGCGTGAAGATTGCGGGCGAACATTCCAGTTCGTTCGAATCCCGCCGGGGACTTCAACAGGGTGGTGGACTTTCGTGCCTGCTGTTCAACATCGCGCTAGAAGGTGTCATGCGGAGAGCCGGGTTCAATAACCAAGTTACGATTTTCACAAGATCCTGCCAATTTGTTTGTTTCGCGGATGATATGGATATTGTCGGCAGAACTGTGGAACGGTGGCAGACCTGTACACCCGCCTGAAACGTGAATCGGAAAAAGTCGTCCTGGTGGTGAATGCGTCAAAAACAAAGTACATGCTGGTAGGCGAAACCGAGCGTGACAGAGCCCGCCTGGGAAGCAGTGTTACGATAGACGGGGATACTTTTGAGGTGGTTGATGAGTTCGTCTACCTCGGATCCTTGTTGACGGCTGATAACAACGTTAGTCGTGAAATACGGAGACGCATCATCAGTGGAAGTCGCGCCTACTATGGGCTGAAAGAGGACCTGCAAGCACTTGGAGTGTTCGAACGAACACTCAAACACACAAATAAACAAAGAACAAATTTTGCTATTCAATTCTATTTTTATGGTGAATTTTGTCATCCTTTTGCTATTCTCTTCTACCCGGGAAGCTATCGCTCCATGTATTGTAAATATGGCCCTGACCAAATTGAACTGAATAAATGGTCGTTTGGGTATCGATCTGAAGAATACGCTAATAAGGTATGTCAGACGTCAACAGATAGCAGCAGACAAAAGTTGTAGGTTTGGATCATCCGAACGTTAATGTGCTGCCGCGAAAGAAGTTCTGGATAATCGTGGGCGAGGCGAGTCAATTCGCAGCCGGAAGGTGCAAAACCAGCGCTGACTGAATCTTACCCGGTCCATCCATACAAGCAACATGCGATTGTCACAGTTCGGTGAAGTGGCACCGAGGTCTTCTCCATTGGATCATTTCGATCTATTGACGAAGAGTAAAGCAGTAAATAAAGGCAATATAGTCGGAAAATCTGACAAAAATTTAACCCACCGTCGGTCGCCCTAGTGTACTGAGTACACGCACTTTGCGAAAAGTCGAAAAACACGTTGAAAATCCCTTCAAATTGATCCGGGTGTTGGTCCTATTCCAAGATATACTCTTCTTCTTGCTTGTAGAGGAAAAATTTTTCGAAAAAATCAACGAAAAGTGTTCGAAAACATCGTTGTCAAAACGCGGAGGAATGGAGTTTTTACTTCGGACCGAAAATGAAACGTGACCGTCGTGAACAATGCTTTTTTATTAACTGACTTTTTCTCGATACAGTGGTGCCAAGATTATTACCTTACTACACTGAGGCAAATGTTGATTCTAATAACAGTGATTTAATTTAATATTATCCTCAGGTGTTCAAAAACAAATCAAATCGTTCATTCTCCCCCCGTTGAATCGTCAGACTCAACCGAAGGCAGCACTGCAATCTTTGTCACCGATCGTTTGAATTCGCCCGATACAGTATACAGTCTTCACGGTGACTACTCGTACTACAGCATCTCTACCTGGATGAACCGCAATGATGCGACCGCGTCGCCACTGTTGAGGTGGTAGATTTTCGTCAAGTAACAACACCAGAGCACCGATCTCGTAATGTTTGATGCCTCCGGTATGCCACTTCTGCCTGGTCTGTAGGTGGTGAAGATACTCGGAGGACCATCTTCCCCAAAAATGCTGCATCATCTGCTGAAGGTGTTGGTATCTGCTGAGTCTTCCTACCTTCTCGTCGGTGTATGAGGGCTCCGGAAGAGCCACCGCTGACCGGCCAATGAGGAAATGCGATGATGATAATATAGCAGTATCATTCGGATCATCTAACAAGGGGCACAGTGGGCGAGAGTTCGTGCCAAAAACGTGATCATCTCCTCATATGTTAAACGTGTTTCGCCGACGACTCGTTTGAAATGAAATTTCATAGATTTTACGCCAGCTTCCCACACTCCCCCGAAGTGTGGGCTACGTGGGGGTATGAAATGCCAACGTATGCCTTTGGCCGAACAGAACTCGGCCAACTTCCGTTGATGCTGTTCATCCTCGAAAAGGTCTCGTAACGCTGCTAATTCGTGGTTGGCTCCCACGAATGATGTCCCGTTGTCCGAAAACACATCACTGGGCAATCCACGACGGCTGGCAAAACGATGTAAAGCGGCGATGAAGTTTTCAGTTGTTAAGCTTGACACCAGCTCCATGTGAATTGCCTTAACTGCCATACAGATGAAAACTAGTACATATGCCTTATATGTCTTCGGACTTCTGAGGCTCATTCTCAGCATGAATGGTCCTGCATAGTCAACGCCTACCTTAGAAAAGACTGGCGCTGGATTGACGCGTGGTTCTGGCAAATTACCCATGAGTTGACTGCCGAGAATTGGACGGTGCTTGGCACAAAGTTGACAGGATGATACGATTTTCTTAATCACTGCCTTTGCACGCAATGGCCAATAGCGTTCTCGTACGATGGCTAACAGACCATTAGGGCCAACGTGAGCATGATCTTCGTGAAGTCGTCTGATGAGAATAACTGTTACGTGGTGTTTCTCGGGCAGTAGCACTTGATGTTTTCCATCATATGGGATAGCGGAATACTTGAGCCGTCCTCCAACTCGTATCAATCCGTCCTCTGCCATAAACGGTGCAAGGTTGCTGAGATTATGGCGTTTGATGGGCGTTTGTTGAAGAATGTGCAGAAGATCGCCGAAGACTTCTTCCTGTAGTAACCGTAGAACTGTGTGCTCTGCAACGAACATTTCGTCAGCCGTTATCGGTGTGGTTAGTGGACGATTGCACCTTGCAGTTAGAAAGCGTCGCACATACACCCATGCTCTGAGCAGCTTGCGGTAGTGGCTTATTCTGTTCAACTGCACATTAGGTTGTGCCACAGAAGTTGTCAAACACTTTGCTTGTTTCAGTTCTGGTAACGCTGTTTCATCCAAAGGGTCGAGTACGACAGCTTCCACATACGGTTGCCACAGCAAAGGTGACCCATTCCACCAAAGCTCATTCTCCAACAGATTCTCTGGATATAACGTCGGCTGGATTGCTCTCCGACCGAACATAATTCCACTGCTTGACATCGGTTGTTTCCAAAATTGCTGCCACACGGTTAGCAACAAACACGTTCAACGCTGCCGGAGACTTCTTAAGCCAGCATAACACAATCTGAGAGTCACACCAAAATTTCACCTCGTCGAACTGCACATTCATCGCTGATATCACCTTTTGTGATAACTCCACGAGTAGCCGGGCACCGCAGAGTTCCAATCTCGGGATCGTTAAGGATTTCAGTGGTGCTACCCGTGATTTACTGGCAACAAGGTTGACAGCTACTGTTCCGTCCTTGGCAATGCTTCTGATGTATAGTACGGCTCCATATGCACACATCGATGCATCCGAGTAACCGTGTAACTCAACTCTTGTCGAGTTTCCTGGTATCACCAGTCGTCGCTTCTGGATCTGATTGACAGACGTTAGTTGTTCCTGGAAGTTCCTCCAGCTCTGCAGCAGCTCGTTGGGAAGAACCTCATCCCAGCCTAAGCTGAGACGCCATATATCTTGCATGAGTAACTTGGCCAAGGTGACGATTGGGCCAAGGAACCCGAGTGGGTCGAACAAACGGCCAATGTCCGACAAGACGGCGCGCTTCGTAACCGAAATCCTGTATTCCGGTTGCTGCACATGAAACCCAAAATAGTCATCCGTTGGGTTCCAAATGAGTCCCAATGCTTTAATAATGTTGTTCACTCCTGACTCCTCGAAGCTGACTTGTTTCTCGCGTAGGTGTTCCGGAATCGCACTCAGTACCTTAAGACTGTTCGAGCAAAACTTATGTACTCCGAATCCACCTTTCGCTAATAACGCTGATAGTTGCTGATAGATGTCGACAACTGCTTCGACGGACTCTCCTCCGGTAAGGAAGTCATCGATGTAACTGTCTTCCTCTATAACCGCCGCAGCCAAAGGGTACTCCTGTCCTTCGTCCTTTGTCAATTGCATGAGTGCTCGCGTAGCGTGATGGGGTGAGCTTGCGACACCATATGTCACCGTTTGAAGCTCGAAAGTTCGTTCTTCTCCATCGGCATTCCACCACAAAATCCTTTGGAAGAGACAGTCTTCCGGGCACATTCGGATCTGACGGTACATCTTGGGGATGTCCGCCGTAAGAACCACCTCGTGTGTACAGAAGCGCAAAATAATCGTCAGCAAATCACTCTGTACAGTAGGACCAACTGACAGTGTGTCATTAAGGGAGATACCGGTTGTTGATTTCGCTGACGCGTCAAAGACAACGCGGGTCTTCGTTGTAGAACTCGTTGCCTTGTAGACAGCATGATGTGGAATATAGTAACCTTGTCCATCAACATTATCCACTTCCTTCATGTGTCCTAGTTCTATATATTCGGCCATAAACTTTTCATACTGCTTGCGCTTGTTCGGGTTCTTGTTCAACGAAACCTTCAGTCTATCGAAGCGTTGCTTGGCAAGCTCGTAGGAGTCACCAAGTTTATCCTTAAGATCGTTGAAAGGGAGTCGAACTTGATAACGACCTTGCTCGTCACGTGTACATGTCCGACAGAAATGTTGTTCCACAGCAATTTCCGATTTGGTAAGTAGACCATTTGATGGAACGGACTCGACTTCCCAAAATTTCGATAGTGTGTGATTGAGTTCCTCCTCAAAGTGATTGAAATGACACACACGTGAAAGTTGTTTGACGCTTCGATTATGAACTGAACCTCCTACCACCCATCCCAACTCAGTCTCTACCAATACCGCAGAGCTATTTCCAAGTTTTACTCGACCTGCCTTGACGAGGTCGAAAAATATTTCGTTTCCGAGAATTAGATCGATGTCTCCCGGATTGTGAAAAGAAGGGTCAGCTAATGGCAGAGTGGATGGCAGGGACAGGGATGAAACATCCACCTCGACTGCGGGTATGCTGGACGTGACCCGAGGAACCACCAAAAAATCTAATTTATACTGTGGGTCCGTGCCAAACCGAGAGTGAATCGTGGTAGACACCAGATGTTTCACATTAGTTTGAAGATCGTTTAATCCGTTGATTGGAAGATCGACTCTTTCCAACTTCAGCTTCAGTTGAGTCGCCAACCTTTCCGTAATAATATGGCTGTCAGATCCAGAATCTAACAATGCCCGCGATTTGATGATACAACCTCCATTGCCCACCACAAAGACTTCCGCTGTGGACAGCAACACGTGCTTCTTGACTGCTACTGTACGACCGCACAACGTATTTGCACTCGAAGACTCTGGAACACTGACACTTTCAAGCTGCGACCGCTCCTTCGGCGTTGAATGTTGAGCTTCCTTCGATTCTGAATTCTTCGCTGAATTCGTTGGGCCAGGACCTTACGAATTTGTGCTGGGGTGCAACAAACTATGATGTTTGCGGCCACAGCCTTGGACCTTGCAGGTGTGTTCTGAAGGACAATCGCTGACTCGATGATTTCCCTTCAAGCAATTGTAGCACAAATTCGATTTGACAACTACAGACTTGCGCTCAGAGGTGGATCGGTTTTGAAACTTGGGACAACGGTAGATGGAATGATCGGCCTTACAACAAGGACATATTTCCTTCGTAGTCTGGACGAAAGACTTGGAGACATTTTGCGCAGTTGGCCGCTGACTGAAAGTTGGCCGTTGCTTGGGCTGGCCTGCTGCTTGCTGAGGCTCTTGGTGTTGAGGGTGACTAGTCCGCACCAATACCCGTCCCCGTTCCCTAAGGAAATCCATGAAGTCACTAAACTCTGGTAAGTCTCCTGATCCTAATGCTAATTCCCACTGCTCTTGGGTCTCCCTATCCAACTTCTTATACAAAACGTTGACGAGAATCAGCTCGGCCAATCCCTCGACTTTGTATCCATGGCCGCTTAGAGCTTCCGTGTGTTTGGTGCAAATATCAACAAGTTTAGTGATCGACTTACCTCGGTTTTCCTTGGTTACCTTGGGGATGTTAAGGATTGCATCAATATGCGTATCCATAATCAAACGCTTATCTTCGTAGGCGTTTTCCAGTATGTTCCAGGCTAGGCTGTAGTCATTACTATTGATGACCTCCTGATCAATTTTATCTTTTGCATCGCCGTCCAGTGAATTCCTCAGATGCAAAATTTTCATTGCAGGAGTTTCCTGTGGGTACTTACTCATTATGCTTTGGAACAGGCTTTTGAAGCTGTACCAATTCACAGGATCCCCATTGAACCGAGGGAACGGGGCATGCAGTTGTGGAGCTGGAGCTTGAACATAAACCGGCTGAGGGACAATTGGCGCTACTGCACTAGATGGCTTTGAATCCGCTTCACCAAGCCTTGCTATCTTCGTTTGCAACACCACGTACAACTGATCGTGCATTTTTTCCACCTTCACATATTCCTGATGATGCTCTTCACGATTCTCCTTCGACAGTTCGGAAAATATTTTCTCATTTTCATCTGAACACCTACGCAACGTATCCAAATGCAACCGGAGAAGGTGAATGTTAACATCTTCCTGCTGCGCACTTTCGTTGATTCGTAGCAGCTTTGCGATCAGCGCACTTCGCCGATTAATCAATAATTCCACTTTTTGCTCCATAACTCTTATTTCTTCGGCAGCTTGCTTCGCGATTTTCTGCTGGGCAATCGTAGGAATCTGATTCCCATCGATATCATCCGACAAAGCACTCAATATATCTCTTCGTGGTTTTGGAACCACCACTCGCGGCGTCTCGGACTCCGACATTCAGTTGTTTTTAAATTCGATTGCTGCTCACACGATGAGACCAGCTTCTCACTTTTTCATCATTCGCTATCTCACTTGTGTTTTCTTCGTGGCTTGACCACAATTCAATTTTGCCGCTGGGGCACGCACATCATTGTGCAATCACTTGATGCGAAATCAGTTCACACACACAGCTCGCATGGCGAGACTGCCTTCCCATTTTCAGCCGCTGGGGCTAATTCACACACACTGTTGTGCGTCTCACTCGCTTGGCGAGAATTGCTGACAGTTTTCCAGTCGGTCGGGTATGCTCATGTCATTGCTGTAGGCTTCGCATGGCGAAGAACAGCCTCTGCTCACACACACTTGGAAACACGGTTTCCAACACTAGCTGTGGGAGCTTTTTCCTGCCCCGGTGGCAATCACTAACACATGTGTCACGGACACGTAATCACTTTCACTGTAGTAGTGAGTCGTAATTCTTCGCTAATTCTAGCCAAGCGGTATTGGAATACTTCGTTTCGCCAAAATGGCGGCGATTTGTTCATGCCACGGACACGATCGCCGAATGGCCGCGTAATCCAACACTTCACAGTTCACACTTCCGGTTCGGTGCTGTACCGAACGCTATCACATCGACACAATCAACCAAAATGGCGATTCTTCAGATTCGCATCACGGCTGCGATCTAATCACTGAAATCCAACGTCAAACGCGAAATTTGACGCGGAATCGATCACGAGCGGAAATTAACCGAAACGGCACGACGAAACTCCAATTCCAGAAATCCGGTCGAAACGGACCAAAAAATGTCTGCTCAACGATAGCTCAAAACGCGGAGGAATGGAGTTTTTACTTCGGACCGAAAATGAAACGTGACCGTCGTGAACAATGCTTTTTTATTAACTGACTTTTTCTCGATACAGTGGTGCCAAGATTATTACCTTACTACACTGAGGCAAATGTTGATTCTAATAACAGTGATTTAATTTAATATTATCCTCAGGTGTTCAAAAACAAATCAAATCGTTCAATCGTGTTTTTAACCTAAGTTTTTAGGCGTGTACTCAGTACACCAGTGCGACCGCTCGTGTAACTTTTTTTACCGGGCCCGTCACACGAGCGGTCGCATCGTGTACTGAGTACACGCGGAGCAGTTTTGATTGTAAATCCAAAGCTAGGCAAGATAATATATGGATGTCTTCGGCAAATTTCTTCAGTCCAACGGTACCAATTGGTCAGTGGACAAAAAACACTTTGGAAACATCCTCATCTTCCTGTGGCCATCGGATTGTGCCCCGAGGGAACCGATGTAGTGGACATTTCGCAATGCAACATCTCGAACACAAATATCTCAGAATCTAGATTTTTTAGCAAGATGATATCTTCGGCAAAGTTGTTCAGTATGTCAAGGGCTAACATGTGATAGGCTGCTTGTTTCGAAATTCTGCCACCAGATGGTGCTAGTGAGCCTTTAATTATTCAAACACCGATATCTCAAGATCCTGATTACCTAGAAAGATGATGTCTTCGACAAAGTTGTTTAGTAGGTCAAGGACTAACATATGACAAGCTACCTAACAAGAAAAACTGCCACAAGATGGCGCTAGTGAGCATGCAATATTTTAATCACGAACATCTCAGAATCCCGATTTTTTAGAAAGATGGTGTTTTCGGCAAAGTTGTTCAGTAGTTCAAGGGCTACCATGTGATGATCTTCTTGATTCGGAATTCTTTCAAAAGATGGCGCTAGTGAGCATGATATTTTTCGAACACAGATATCTCAGGATCCTGGTTACCTATAAAGTTGCCGTATTTGACAAAAGTGTTGAATAAATCAAGGTCTAGCATGTAATAAACCACCCAACTTGAAATTCTACCAACAGATGGCGTATTTTGATCGCGAATATCTCAGGATAACGATATTTTAGCAAGATGGTGTTTTCAGCAAAGATGTTTAGTACACAGCCAATTCAGATTACCGACCCCAGTAAAATTTTACTGGGTTTTGGAACTACGGTTTTTTCGGTAATTTTTACGATTACCGAAAAAACCCAGTAAACCAAAATGTGTTTTGATTGATGGGAATTACTGACTTAGTCAGTAATTTTTTGAAAATTTCTTAAATATTTCGTTTGAAAATGCAAATATTGCAAATTTTATATTTTTTAAACAAGTACTGCCACCCATGGCTCGTGACTATAAACTGCATTTTGTTTTTTGAATGATTTAAGCATGTTTAAAAAAATGTTTTAAGTGAGTTTTTGATTTAGCTGATATGGGGTAACATTGATCACCCACGGAAACAACGTTCGGTAATATTGAAAATGTTGTTAATTACTTAAATCATGGCCCCTGAAGCCGAATATGAAGACCAAACGCTTGCAAGTCATTTACTTTATGAGTTATTTTAAAATTAAAAACACTTCGAACCACGAAATACGCCTAAAGGTAGGCAATTTCCTAAGGGAATTCTATATTCTTAACAGTAATTCGTTAATGTTGCCTAATTGAGCATACTTATGCAAGTTTTGACAACGAAATCGTTTTCGGCGATGCCATTTTTAGTAAGAATCGCATTTTCCTTGCTCATATCGTTTGCAGAACTTATGTGTGACATGAATCTTCGGTAGTGTCATCCTGAAATCATTGTTTCGAAAAGTTGACAAATTTAGGCATAAATTAAACGCAATTTTCGCAAAAATCCTCATTTACATAAGCTTATGAATATAAGAAAGAGAAGCACCATTCGTGATTTGAAAATGTTCCATCAATAAATGATGATACGAACTTTTTACGAGATGAGTCATTCCGATCAATGTTACCCCGCTGATCAATGATACCCCGGATTACGGTACTTACCACGAGAAAGCATAAAATAGGTGCAGGAAAAGTTTGGTTGCCAAAGCCGTGTCTCCCGGTGCCGGATGATTTTACAGATGGAGATTCGCATTTGACACTTTCCTGCATGCGCATCAGTTTGTTTTGATTTGATTTTGACGACAAGTCAGTAAAAAACATCAACTACTGAATAGTCGGTAATTGTTTTTACTGACTTTTTGGACTGTTCGGTAATGTTGCAAAATTGAGTCTGACAGCTACCGTAGTTCAGTAAAAAGTGAAAATTATTACTGAACGTCAGAAGTTTTCCATCAAAAAGCTGAAAGTTCGGTATTTTTTATGATTTACAATTCGTACTCAGTATTAAAATTACCGAACAAGCAAATCGTGATTGAGTGTGTAGGTTAAGGACTAAACATGTGATGCGCCGTTTGATTCGGATTTCTTCCACAAACCGACGCTAAAGATGCAATTTTTCGAACGAAGATATTTTTGGATCCTGATCGCTTAGAAAAATGATCGTGAGATATTTTCATTACTAAGAAATATTACGCCTTCGGCAAGGTTGTTCATAAGATGACGGCCTAAACGCAGGAACCTTAAGTTTTAAAATTCTTTCAACTGGTGGCGCTTTTGAGCATGCATATTTTGATTTTGATTGATATTTAATATCTGAGGATCCCGATTACATCCAAATATAAACTTCTCGGTTCAAAAGTTCAGTAAGTCAAATACAAACTTGTGATGGGCCACACTTGTTTGGGAATTCTTCCACTAAGTGGTGCTACTGAGTATGCTATATTTTCAACCCAAATATCCAGGATCGTGATTGCTTAATCATGAAAATGACGTCTTCAACTAAGTTGTTTATTCTGTCCAAGACTGAAGCATGTTTAACATGTAATAAACCGTTTGATTCGAAAACGGTGCTCTTCAGCATGTAAATCCCATCAGAATGTACTTCAGAATTTAAAGTACAGTCAAATTTCCAGTTGATACTCAAAAGATCATCGACTCATGGAACAGATATTCTTTAGAAAGCTGATTAAAGGAAGCATTATAGTAATTATGATTTTTTGTTTTAAGTATGGTTTCATGAGTCGATATCGAACTATGGAACATCGACTTATACAGGTTTGACTATTTTTAAAAATATGACGATCAAAATTATTGCCGCGAAAACGTGTAAGCCCAATGTTTGACTTTGTTTGGCCGATGGGCCAACAGGTGGCGGTAGTGTGTAAACGTCAAACACGAATGAAAACGACGCGAGCGCAGCAGCCTGCAGTTGGTCGCATATATACGAATCGGTCGTTAAAAAAATGATCGATGGACACCTATGAGAGTGTGACACCTTTTTGTCTGTGCTGAAATCAAAGAACTGTCAATGGTTGTCACAATTGAGCAATAGGCCTTTTCAAGGGACGTCTCAAATCAGCTGATTCGGAAGGTCTTTGACAGTTCTTCTATGCATGCGATCAAATAATGATGAAGGCGTAATCGGTTTTCTAGAAAACATCTGTTCTGTGAATTCAACTGAACTTTCTGATAAAATTGTCAATAGCATACTGCAGTAGCACGTAGCATTTTTCTGCTTTCAAACAGTATATTTCAAGCACATTGATTGGTTTAAATAGTGCGAAAAATAGCCTTAAAACTGGTGCTAGACTTAGTACACGCGGCTTTTAATTTATGCTGCCATTTGACAGTAATCACCGGTCCTCCACCGATAGAAACGAATGCAACATGGACCTGTCCCATGAAAAGGCTTATCACATATCTAATGAGCCTATGCATGCTATAAAAAGTTTGACTTTTACTGTGCGCGCTGTTTTCAAGTTGCCCGCGAGAGAGAGCGAGACAGCATCAACACGCGGCGCACAGTAAAAGTTAAAAGAACAAAAAAATTCGCGACTACGAAGCGAAAAGAGATTCTACAAAACACTCGCACCAACGGAAAACCTCGTAAGGAACTGTCATCGCGTGCGTGAAAAAAAGCAAAAAATATCTCTCTCCTTATTTTTCTCACAGAAAACCGAAGAAAACATCAGCAGCTTCGTAGTTGCGAATTTATGGCACGTACAGAGGCTCATGGGCGGCAGAAAGCTATTACACAAAAACGAAGATGGATGTGTGTTAGTGCAAAGTGATATGAGAAACTCGGTCTCTCATGGCGACTCACGGGATGGCACGCACACTACAAAATTGTTCAAATAACCACGAATCTGATAGTCATTGCCTGTATTGTTTACAAATCATTTCAAAGTGCTCTTTGTACTAGTATAACCATATTATGATTATACTAGCACAAAGAGCACTTTGAATTTATTTGTAAACAACCAGGGAGTGAAATTATCGGTCACGGCGATAATCATAAGCCTATCGCTCAAGCTGATTTTCCGGAGGAAAAAGACGTGCCATAATATCAAACCCGACCAGTACTGCGAGAGTGTACTCTCACGAGATGTGGAGCAACGAATTTAGATTATCACCAGCAACGAGAAGTTTGCTTCCTACTTACTAAATATAAAAATAATATTGTTCAATTTGAATCTAGAATTTGAAGTAGAATGAACCCCATAAGTTTAATTTTATTTTGTGCTTATCTTTTAATTTACTGGTAGCGAAATGTTTTAACGTTTGACAAAACGTGTATTGATGAGCCCAAATGATCAGTATCATAAGATGTTTAGAAAATTAAATGCTCACTGGCGCAGGATAACATAATTCAAAATATAATTGCCAATAACATGTGAGAAATTTCCTTACCTAATAAATTTGATGAAGACGTCAACTTTTAAAATAATCGGGAACTTGAGATTTTGTATTTGAAAAAAAAAAATAAATAAACTAGGAGCTCTTTCTCTAGTCTGATGGAAGTATTTGAAATCTAGCAGCCCATTGCATTTTGAATTGAATGTGGAAGAATTTTGAATAGGTATATTTTACACTTAACACGTTGATCCGTGATATACAGAACAACTTCATCAAAGACACCATCTTTGTAATCTATTTTAATTTTCCTAACCAGGATCCTGGAATACTTGCATTCGAAAATTTCGTTTTTTAGAAGAATTCCGAATCAAACTGCATATCACATGTTTAGTCCTTGATCTACTAAACATCTTTGCTGAAAACACCATTTTGCTAAAATATCATTATCTTAAGATATTCACGATCAAAATACAACATGATCACTAGTGCCATATGGTGGTAGAATTTCAAGTTGGGTGGCATATTACATACTAGACCTTGACCTATTCAACACTTTTGTCGAAGACGTCAACTTCATAGGTAACCTGGATCCTGAGATATCTGTGTTCGAAAAATATCATGCTCACTAGCGCCATCTTTTGAAAGAATTCCGAATCAAGAAGATCATCACATGGTAGCCCTTGAACTACTGAACAACTTTGCCGAAAACACCATCTCTCTAAAAAATCGGGATTCTGAGATGTTCGTGATTAAAATATTGCATGCTCACTAGCGCCATCTTGTGGCAGTTTTTCTTGTTAGGTAGCTTGTCATATGTTAGTCCTTGACCTACTAAACAACTTTGTCGAAGACATCATCTTTCTAGGTAATCAGGATCTTGAGATATCGGTGTTTGAAAAATTAAAGGCTCACTAGCACCATCTGGTGGCAGAATTTCGAAACAAGCAGCCTATCACATGTTAGCCCTTGACATACTGAACAACTTTGCCGAAGATACCATCTTGCTAAAAAATCTAGATTCTGAGATATTTGTGTTCGAGATGTTGCATTGCGAAATGTCCACTACATCGGTTCCCTCGGGGCACAATCCGATGGCCACAGGAAGATGAGGATGTTTCCAAAGTGTTTTTTGTCCACTGACCAATTGGTACCGTTGGACTGAAGAAATTTGCCGAAGACATCCATATATTATCTTGCCTAGCTTTGGATTTACAATAAAAACTGCTCCGCGTGTACTCAGTACACGATGCGACCGCTGGTGTAACTTTTTTTTGTGCGACTGACGGAAGGTTAATTTTGTACCCCATCCTCCCTTTTCGTGGACAAGCGTATACATTTCATCAACCTCTACCCACTCTTCTAGATGTTCATATGGATTTTTGAAGAAATATTTTCCAAATTTCTGGAAATGTTATCAAACAAACTGAGGCATTTATGGATACAGTGTCCGTTTGATGCTGTCAAAAACTATCTCTATGAAGTTAATATTTCTAGCAAAATTCGTCATCATTTAGTTATAGGGGTGTGCTTTACCCCAGAAAGCATTTTCGATATCAGAAAAGGACTAAAATGCTTTTCATAAATTATTTTTTAGGTTAACCTCTTCCCGCTTACGACTTATATCAATGTTGGATGGCAACAAATGTTTATAATAAAAAGTTATGGAATAAATGTTGTTACATTTTAAAAGAAACTTTTGGTTGTTAATCAATTGTGATTTGATTGTTTATCAAATGATATACAATTCAAGTAGACTATTGGAGTACTCTAATTAGCCCTTTACATTATTTAAATATTGGTCTGAATTTATTTATGTGAATTCATCGAAAAATGACGGTGCCCTATTGATATCATAAATGATAAAGGGTTAATGTTCTGGGAAAGGTTATTTTTAACTGAAGTCAGTTAATCTTCTTTGAAATCCTTGTGACTTCCTTGAGTAAATATTAATTACTGTAAGAAAAGTGAATGTACCATAGTAGTAATTCAAATTCGCTCAATTTATTTTGGATATTTTTTCAATCAATGTTTGATCCAATAACTATTATTTAAATTAGTTCTTTACAACGCAAGAAACATGTGTATCAAATATCGTAGTGATCCAATATCCAACAACTGATATTGCACGGAACACTTAAGCTCAAAATTTTATTTATATTTCATCCTATTTTACCCAAATCTTGTTCATCTACATTTCATAATTAATCATCGTGAAACTAAATATCGTTTGATCATCATTTTACCATTTTCTTTCAAGTTTGAGTTTTTGTGCAAATCCCGAGTACTGTTCTGAATAGTTATAAATATTTTCAAATTAAGTAAAATATAGTAATCTTCTTGAAACTTGCATCTTTATTAAAGTGGCTTTTTTCCCATGTGTGAGTTTTTGATGATTTCGTCTAATTATTGATTCTTTTGGAGCCGATTTCTTCGTTTTCGCTTTGGCCGTAAACCACGTATATCCATATCGTTGAACTTGGTTCAAAACCTAATTGCTGGTGAAGAGACTGCTTATTAGCTGCCCATACTAAACGATCACTAACATTAGGCAACGGCAACGAAACACCCAGTAGTCCAATGATGGAAAATCTGTTTGACCGACTGGAGTGGGAATCGCACCCATACTTCGCGGCACAATACGCCTAAACGGCTAACGCCGCTAACCGCACTGCCACGAAGCCTTTGGAGGTCTCCATGCCCGCCGTAAATACCACCCTTTGCACATACAGGGGATAGGCAAAATCATTGAGATAGGCAAAGTTTTACCCCAATTCGAATGCTTATAACTTTTTGAAAAATAGATTAAATTGGATGCATCTAGAAGTATTCGATGGCAAATTTAGTCTAATTCCAGTAATTCGCATGGTTATGCATATTGGCCACCGGACTACGGAGATGATCCGAATTCCAAGGTCATGTCTAAATCACATTTTTTTTCTGTCGTTTGTAATTTTGTGCAGTGTGAAGTTCTATAGATGTTAACAATTTTCCAAGAAACTAGAACCAATTGATGATTGAATGCCGGTGGACGCATCAAGATCGTTGGAAATCTTCCGAGATATGGCCATTCCGTAAAACTGGTTGCGGAAAATATAATCAGTCACGAGAGTATTTCAAATCATGTATATATCAACCGGTACTTTATCCAAGTGCGCATTAAACTTCGGGATGATGCTTCCGGAAAATATCCAGAACCATTAGATGCTCTGACCAATCCATAGTAAGTTCGAGGTGTCCTGGGGGAAGTGACCAATAAGAAACATTTGCGGTACCATATCAACATGGGTATCAAATTTCAAGATTTTTGGAGGTGATGCTTCCAAAAACATTTCCAGAATCACTCGAATTAGGTCGAATTTCAAACCAATAAATTTTCATACTTCACTAGAAACGGCTGATTGATTTTGACGATAACCCAAGTAACAACCTAACCAATTATTATTATTATTCAACTTGTTCGTTTTATAATTGAATAAGATTATCAAATTAAACATATGGAGTTCGGATTTTCAACAATAAACATAACGAGAGCACATATTTGAAGACTTCTTTTATTCTCTACACGTAATCAGTACAATTTGTTGTTCACCTATTCACTACAATACTACGTTTTTCTCTCTATTTAGTTCGATTCATGCGATGCATTTTTTGTTCGAACTAATTTGCCAGCAATTCCAAAGTTCTATGATCATAATAGCTTATTTAACTCTTAAGACAATTCAAAAACAATTTTGAACATTTCCGAAACAGTATTCAATATTGATAAAAATAATATAATAATATATTAATATTGATTGTATTAACATTGATATAAAATTTCATTTTGTTATTTTGACAAGTTATGAAAATCTTACCGGCTAACACATGTTCAACTATAATGCCTATCGTTTAGCACTACTACTTTGTATTAAATACTCGATATTCGAATTCGTCGCACTAGCTTCATTCCATTTATGTAACTAATTGCATATTCGATTGCTATTTTATTATCTAATATTATAAATTGAGCTCGATTTATAATGAAGTTACTTTTTTCTAACTGATTGCAGTGAACTACAAAACTATCGATAGAATTGACTCTATCATTTGTGAACAATCCGAAGCGATTATTAAACCTATATAAATACATGATTGGATACGCTAAGCTACGCTTTGTCGTTAGTTCAATAAGTTAGGAAATGCAGCAAGTCAATGAAATATTCCTCAAGTCGCACAAAAATGTTGCGCAACATAGTCTAGATTTGCGTGCTTGCAGGAAACATTTCATCAAGTTGTGAAGAATCTTATCGTAAGTTTATTGCATACAAGATTGTGTTCAATATCGTCCGTAAGGTAAATTCGTTTCACCACGCGTATGATCGTTTGAAATTATAGCAGAAATAAAAAGCTGGATCGTGGAAAGACATCAGATGTGCTACTGGGTAAATTATACGGCGTAAGCTTTACAATTAATTTGAGGCACTGAGAAGCAAGTTGGCTTCATTGAGGAAAAGTTTCACATATCGGTGCTTAATTTTGTTTCATTCGGTGAGGCTGAGTGGTGCGATGTTGTATGCAAGAATTGGATGGAAAAGCACGGAGCTTTTCATTTCAAGTTTTTGGAATGGTTTCGTGTAAAATGTTCAATTGAGCTTTATGGTTTCAATGAATGAGCTTGAGGCTGCTAATAAATACTGCTGTGCGATATTTAAATGTCCGAATTTATAACAATCAAGATACGCTACGTGAAACCCACCTAACTGCAGACACTCACATAACTGGCCAATCTTGCTTTAGTTCCATGAGACAGTTATGCAAGCATAGCATCCGTTAACCTTGCTTAATAATTCGTTGTCACACAATCAAACATTATCACATCCTAGTAATATCCGCTAATAGGGCTGATCGGGTTGAGTGGAGCTTGGAAGAATGGATTGATCGAGTTTTGCAACAGGAAGATCTCTTCGGGTCTGCCGTTGAAGATGAATGGTCCCTTCAAATGGGTGATTTTAGAATCCTGCACGAATGGATTTGGCCTGAATGCAGGGCGAGCTGGAGGTGGCCTTGCGACAGGATACGGGAGAGCATATGCTGGCTGTGGCATAGGTGCAGGGGAAGGCGCTCCACTCCATTGATAGATTCCAGAGGGTTTACCGTTAGATACAAAATTGATAGGCACATTGTAGAAGGGGCTCATGTTAACAGGTGGAGCCAACTGCGGATATTGGGGGACAGCTGGAGTCATTGGTTGAATGGTTGGTGGTTGCGAGATGTAACCAAGTCCAGGTACGAACATGTATGGAGTTGGGGGCAGACGAATGTAGTAAATTGGTGAATTCTTTTGATTTGGACGGCGGCGAACACCTTGATTTGTACGCGAGAGAATTTCTTCTTCATCCATGTTCTCGCCATTGGAATATTGGGCAAGGTTTTGATAGTCTTGTGATGCCTGATTATTATCCATATTGTTCAAACTAGGAATATTGGTTGGTGCGACATTTGGTAGCTGATAATTGTTCAAATTTTGAAGGGATGCCATGTTTTGATAGGCTGCCATGTTTTGTTGGTAGTTCTGGTAGTTGAGTAAAGAATTAACGTTCGGGTAGCTTTCAAGAGGAACATAGTCATCGTAGTATTCTAGGGGATAGTACGAAGGATAGGCCATTGGCTGAGGATACGTTGGTTGAGGGTAGTAGCCGTAGAATCCAAACATTTTGTTTTTACGTTGGGTACCTTGTGCTGAAAGATCTTCCATGAATTTTGATTTAAGGACTTTGCCTTTACGCGTTGTGTCTTTTGGCATCTGATTTTCAACACTTTCAACCGTGGCTTCCATGTTTTCGATGTTATCTACGTCGACTTCCGGTTTGCTGTCGTTAACATTTTCCAATTCCGCGCCGACTTTTTCCTTTGATGGTGATTCTTCACTTTCCATCGATGCATATTTTCGTTGAATTTCTTGGATTGACGAGAGAAGTTGCGAGCGTTCCACGGGTGCTGCAAGGACGGAGTTGGCCACTAGGTGTGCCAAAAGGCAAAGCACTACAACTCGGCTGATCATTTTGATGTCTAAAATGAGAAAAAATAAAGAAAGCAAATGTGTAATTAGACGTGTTGCAGATTGTTACTGTAGTCTTAACTTATACAACAAATTCTGTACTGAGAAATGGTTTGCCTCATTCATGTTCTATGTATTCCATGGTAAAATTGATGAGTTTTTTTTTCTATTCCTTAAAATATTTCATTTGAAAATGCATATGACGTATTTCGCGCCAACACGAACAGATTTTGGCAGCACCCTCTAAGGTTTCAATGAAATTGAAAGACCTTGACAATATAAACCACTTTGCTTAATTGGTTTTATTTTCAAAAATTTTCTAGACTATCATTTGGAAACGGGCAAACTTTTTAACCCATTTTTTAACAAAATAATGCAATCCAAAAACTCCTACAGTGCCCATCACTGCATATTTGTAACATTCGACAAAAGTAGGCATTGAGTAAAAGGGATACCAAGATTGCATTTTACTGCAGTATGGGAGGAAACTAAAATTTCAAAAAATCATTAAGAATTCAAAAGAGCTTATTTGAGGCTGAAAGTTTGTACAACTCA
Organism: Aedes aegypti; assembly: GCF_002204515.2. Taxonomy (NCBI): domain Eukaryota; kingdom Metazoa; phylum Arthropoda; class Insecta; order Diptera; family Culicidae; genus Aedes; species Aedes aegypti. Next base: position 160,063,023 of record NC_035107.1, on the reverse strand, counting down.
TATCGCATATTGGGTGAATAGTCAGAAAATAATTCTGAAATTTCGTTGCTGTTACATTATGAGGCTCATGTATAATCTCAATGTGACTGTTATGCGGTTACAATTGCCAATGTGACAAAACAAAAATGGAAATGGAACAATGGAAAAATATAAAAATATTTGATTGTTTGGAAAAGTACCATAATTTTCATTATCAAAGTCGTGCCCATACTTTCTGGGACACCCTATATGTTTACTGTCAACTATCCATACATCGAGATGGGCACTTTTATTGAAAAAAAAAATATTCGAAAAAAATGTTTCATTGTCTCAAGTAAAATTTCATACCGTATAATTTTCCATCAAAACTTAACAAGTGAATGTCATAATTATCTCAGAATTCAATTAAACTAAACAGGCGAGTCAATTTTGTCTAATATGTTTTTGATGAATTATTGAGAAATCCATTTTAAAACTGTGGGAAAAAAAATGTTTTTTAAAAGCGTAAACTTGATTTTTGAAAAATAGCCATATTTTTTTCAATGAAATTTTGTCTTAAGATGCTCACTCCAACCATCCATGCATCGCAAGACTGGTAGGAAAAAAAGTTATCCTAACAGAAACTTTTTCCTAACACGTTTTTGAAAATTTATAAAGGGATTATTAGAGTATGTATAAGAAAAAACTACTAATTGAACCTAGGGAGAGGACAGCTTTGCTCTGAGCAGGCTATGCGCATCGAGCGAACTCTGAGTTACTCACTTTTGCTCAGAAATCAGCAAATCCACTTTTACTGCTGTTGGATCTGGCTTCTATTTTCAACCAATGTCACGTGGAGAAGTTTTTTTTCTGGGATTTGATAAGCGCAACATATAACGATTGTTGGTACGAAAAAGGGGGTTCATCTATTTTTAAGTTTCAAGAACGTAATGAACTAAATAACTTTGAAAATGAAACTAGCCCTACTGTATATTTGACAATGTTAACCCATTCGATTTTCCATTTATATTGAGATTTTTCAAAACAAATAGAATATATGAGTATTGATTAGGACACCTTCCTAACTTAATTTGTATCAATGTCTCGGAAAATCTTGTGCTCGTATAAGTAGCAATACGCTTAAGTAGTACATGGTATGTAACACTTTCTTTTATTAAATAATTGATCTTAACTTCCCTTAGGGCATATTTATCAGGTTATAGAAAACATGATACAATTTGCAGGTTACAGGATACGATTTTGAACTCTGTTGAAGATTGCCTTATTTCTGTCCCAGCGTAGAAAGTATTTCACCGCATTTACTTTTCTACGAGCACTTTTACATCAACGCGGTAATGCGACGGATATACTTCAGCGAATCATTGACAAATTTGACATGACACTATAACAGAATCATTGCTAATTTCAATCGATTATCGCTTATGCAATATTAAGACAGAGCTGAAACGAAGCTTTTTCTTTCAACAAAAGCGCTCTGACCCAGCGGGATTGCCTTCTGCATACGACACGATACGAAAAAAATTTCACTGCAAGACAAACAACCCAACATTTATGGTTGCTATGAGCACATGACGACGAGCGAGTTGAGTTGCTCAGAGTTGCTCAGAGTTGCTCAAAAGCAACTCATGATCTAACTCAAGATCAGTAGGCTGTCCCACCCCTTGAATTGAACTTTAATACTTCACTTCACTTTTGCAAAAGAAAATAACTTTGCTCACCTTACTAGTGATTTTTAGTATTTTTTTTTTCAGCAAAGTGAAGTGAAGTGTTAAATTTCAATTAGTAGTTATATTCTCAAAAACTTTTTCTTGTCCAAAATTATTGTTCGAAACCGAGTCGATTTCCAACAAAACTACACAAGTGAAAGTCACAATCATCTTAGAATTCAATGAAGCTTAAATTATCAAAAATTTCATCTATAAAAAACTTATGACGCGGCACTGGATATGAGATATGAGATATCATCGTATATAGTATTCCTTTATTGTTTTGTCTGGTGCCAAAGAAACTTTGATAACATGTGAAAGAAAAGTAAACATTTTTCATATTTCATTTTATTGTGTTTTTTCAATATCGGTATCGGATTTAATATTTGAATCAAGGGGACATCTAATAATTGAAACATTCATGAGTTGAACGTGGAACACAATGTTTAGGGTAATAGCTATATTTAAGACCATTTGTTGTGTTATGGAATTTTTACATTGATATTAAGGTTCCATTACATGCTCTACTCAGCAATCATTGTGTGAAAATTGTTGATTGTGGTCATTTAAAAATAATTTGAATTAATTGTCCATTCCGGAATCGGCAATAATTGCGGCAGGGCCCTACTTGGGGAAATTTTCGTTTCATGTCCAAAACATATTGTACGACATCTTCATATTAATTAATTCGATATAATAGTTTGTAAGGGGACTGGGGGTAATTTGCCCATGCTTAGAAAAAAAAGAGATTTAAGATGTGAGAAACATTCTAATATTTATTAATTATAATCGGCTAGATAAACATGTTTTCTATCAGATAGTAGAAACAGCCATTAATTTTAGTATTTCTAGTATCAATGAATCCATTTTCAAAACATGCTTGCTTAACGAGCCTGTGTATGTGCCATAAATTATTTTGTTCTTCTGACTTTTACTGTGCGCCGTGTGTTGGTGCTGGCTCGTTTTCTCTCACGGTTAACTTGTAAACAGGGTGCACAGTAAAAGCCATACCTTCTATAGCACGCACAGGCTCACTGCATTTGTGTTTATATTTAAGGTGAAAGGGCCCATTTGAGCACGAGTGTTAAGGCCGCACGGGACGTCATCATAATCACCCTATCCATTTCAAGAAGCAAATCCCAAGAACCACTCCATATATCGAAGCGAAAATGTATCACTATGATTCTATATATGTAGTGCAGAACCCGATAATTTTTCAGCTTGATCGGTTAACTAAAACTCGAGATTTGCTTCCACAAAGTTTTAATGATAATTGTTAGAGTGAGACGAAAGATAGGGAAAATAACACTGTCTCCCGTGTCACCTTAATCGTGTTGTAAACGAACGCACACAATCATGCTTGCATATACGTTGCATACATCTGTACGTTTGTTTAAATGTTAATTATTAGTATACTCATGCACAGACCTAGTTTCTAAAAACGGCCAAAGGTACTAGGGAAGGTTCCTGTGGCAGCACAGTGGTCCATGGCAGACATTCCAATATTTTACTATTTTTAGCCTTTAAAAGGGTTTTGGAATATGATTAAGGGCTGAAAACTCTATTTTGAGCATAGACACAATGGTTCTCATAGAACAAATTCTAACAAAATTGCTGTTTTTCATACATTTTTTGCTCCTAACTTTAAAAAAATCGTTTAGGCAAACTAAGACAAAATGAATCTTCTTCAATCGATTCCTCAGTCTGTAAAGTGAGTTTGTGCAAGATATTACTATACTCGTGGTGATATTGTAGTTTTTTTCTACTTCAACTTAAAACTAAGTTTTTGCCGGCTTTTTGTCAAATTGGACCTTTGTGGGCAGGAGTTATTCCGGTGAATCGCTGGGTCAGGTTGGGTAAATAGGGTGCTGTGCTTGTTTGTCTTTGTTGCTAGGCAAATTTTTAGTTTCCGGAATCGGCTAAAATGTGTCCACTATATCGAAGAATTTGAAGAAAACGCATAACTGTGAACCTTTTGAGAAACGATTGAATCGGATAATCATGCTTCCTGCATTTGATCGATCTTACAAATGATCATTTTCAGATTCCCCGAGATACCAAAAATTTATTAGAAAGTGGCTATTTAGTACTTCTGTGCCAAACTTATGGGAATACATTTTTAATAACCATTATGTTTGCTATTTACTTGTTGAGAATTGAAACGGTTTAGTATCCAACAAATGTATACCCGGTTCTTCCGGGCATTGAGTCCAAGTGTTCACATCATGTGCATTTTAAACAGTCCAAAGATCTTCATTTATTATATAGAAAATCAGATGTGATTGATTTATGTAATTTAAAAAGATTTTCATTGCAAATAAATAAGGATAACTTGGCGCTTTCCCAAAAAAATAGTCCTCTTTTACCCGACCTGACCGAGTGACCTTCCGGAATCATTTCGGCTACTAGAACATTCTAGGAATATCTGGCCACTTTTAGAAACTAGATATATATACGAGTGTACTGACAACAGACTGGAGTGTGCCAATTACAGAGGGTAAGCCTAATTCGGCGTACAAAGTTCTGTCGCGCATCCTATTTAACAGACTGAGACCGCTCGAGGAGTCCGTCGTCGGCGAATACCAAGCTGGTTTTCGTGAGGGCCGTTCGACAACGGACCAGATGTTTAGCTTGCGAATGATCCTAGACAAATTCCGGGAGTATAACTTGCAGACTCACCATCTGTTTATTGATTTTAAGGCGGCGTACGACTCAGTGAAAAGAAATGAGCTTTGGCAGATAATATCTGAAAATGGTTTTCCAGCGAAATTAACCTGATATGTGCTACGTTGGATGGTTCGAGATCAAGTGTTCGGATCGCAGTCGAGGTGTCAACCTCGTTCGTGACGTTAGATGGATTGAAGCAGGGACAAGCACTTTTGAATTTACTGTTCAACATTGCACTCGAGGGTGATATTAGGAGATCTGGCGTGCAGAGAAATGGCACTATTATCACAAGGTCGCACATGCTCCATGGCTTTGCGGATGATATAGACTTAATTGGAATCGATCGTAGGTCAGTGGAAGAAGCCTCCGTGCCTCTGAAGAGGGAGACAGCGAGGATAGACCTGACCATTAATTCTACCAAAACGAAGTACATGGTTGCAGGTAGAGATAGAGTCAGGCATGGTCGTGTAGGTGCTGACGTAGTGTTTGATGGGGATGTGTTTGAAGTTGTTGAAGAATTTGTTTACCTTGGAACACTTGTGACATGTGACAACGACGTTTCCCGTGAAGTGAAAAGACGTGTTGCGGCTGTGAATAGGGCCTTTTACGGACTACGTAACCAGCTTAGGTCCCGCAGCTTGCAAACGGAAACTAAATTCGCCCTGCATAAAACATTGATTCTTCCGGTGGCTCTCTACGGGCACGAAGCGTGGACGTTGAAAGAGTCGGGCCGAAAAGCTCTCGGTGTTTTCGAGCGTAAAGTGTTGCGGACAATACTCGGTGGGAAACTCAAAAATGGTGTGTGGCGCAGACGCATGAATCACGAGTTGTATCAAGTGTACAAAGATGCGAATATTATCAAGCGTGTAAAATAAGGCAGGTTTCAGTGGGCTGGTCACTTAGTGCGAATGTCGGAAGAAACAATGGCAAAAATAATATTCAGCAGAGAATCAGGTACAGGTCGGCGGCTTCGGGGAAGCAGTGGAAGAGGACCTGACGACCCTAAGCGTTCGGGGCAACTGGAGAAGTTTCGCCCAAGACCGACAAAGATTGAGCTCTACAATACGCCTGGCAATGGCGTGACGCTACGCTGTAGCCATCAAGGTATCATGGTAGGTAGATACTGACAACAATTTTCGAAATCCGTTAAATATTATTTGATTCCTTAAAAAAATGGCCAGATATTGAAACAAACCAAACCTAAAGGACACTCCTGAAAATGAACTTAATTATGCACTTAATTATAATAGAATTCAAGATGCTCTGTGTCAAATCAAATATCAAATTTGAAATTAAGCATATCCTAATCACAAGACAAACGAAATCAATTCTAAAGTTTGGGGAAGAAGAATTTTGGCATTTGGACAATCAGAGATAGGTATTCCTGATCCAGCTTGGATTTCAGCTTAGGGCGGAGAATGCCGCCAGATTCAATACTGAACAAAATCATAAAAGTAATGTATTTTTTTTTAAAGACACCGACAAGTTTATGCTTCCAGTGGACAATTTGCCCTTTGAAGGAACAACACTACCAACGGACTAGCATGCAACGTCCTGTGGCACAGTCGAAATACATTTCTGACGAAAAGTTTTCCAGACCAGGAATAGAAACCCACACTCATTGACTCGATGCTGCTGAATGCTTGGTAACACTTAACTATTACATAAAACGTAAAAGAAACAAAACATATTTTAGGTGATATTTTTGTCATAAGTTTTCAATCAGTTGTGTCAAAATTGAAGGAACAGGAATGCGACTTTATTTGAAGTGATGTAATAGTTCTCAAGTACGTGTTACTTTCGCTTCTAGTTTTTTTTTTTCGTATTTCGAATCGACATTCCTGGTTGAAAATGAAGTAGAAAGTGTTCGGCTGTTAACGGAAGGCCCTATTCAAGTAGGCTTTTGAAAGTAAAGGGTGGAAGGAAGCTTGTAGCTACTAGAAAACTACTCTAGAGCAAGGCTAATCAATGAATATCTAGCACAAAAAATAGCTTGATTGTTGCTTCAACAATACAATTAAGCAGAATGGTTGTTTGGTTTTCTTTTCCCTTACTAGTTATAACGAGCGGTTATTTTTATCTTTACGACGAAGCTAGCCTTCTTTACTCGGATTTTAGCCTATGGAGGTGGCACGCTATCGTAGGAGCTTTACATCGTGAAAGTTTACTTAATTTGGCTCGAGGCGTGTTCTTTGGAATCTTGGGCCACGGTGACAAATATAATTTTTTGATATCTACAATCAGCAAACCAAGTTTTATAAGTTATAAGTACTCTATAAGTGCTTGTTCAGCTAGAGTAAAAAGTAGAACTTGTGCGTGAGATCTAACACTCGGCAGTTGCACATCTGAATTTACGAGAAAGATTTAACACACTAATGTGATCGACACAGGAGAAAGAGCTTTGGTTTGAGGTTCATTTTCTCAATGAATAATTGAAGATAAATATTAAAAAAAAAACACTTCTGTATTGCTGAATCAAAGTAAGTAAAATGTATGGAATAATCGGTTCAAACCACATTTTTAATGATATAGTGGATGCATTTCATTCATTACTGATTTCAGATTCTTCAATAAATAGAGAAGATATGGCAAGCATACGGAAATATTTCCGTTTAGAAACAAAAAACTTATACTTAAGAAAACTGAAATCCAGTTTTCCCGTTGGATAGAACGAGCAGAAAAATCTGTTTTTCAACCAACTTTGCAGAAACAAAGACACTTTTATGTCAAAATTAAAATGGGTCTAATCTTTTTGATTATTGATTCGACTCACAAAATTTAAACAAAATCAGAGCAGTTTAAAAAAATAACCTTTTTGTAGTGAAATATAAATTATATTCTTTCATAGGTAGGGAGCCGGATCCAATTCTTGGCCCTTTTGATTCACTTCGGCAGTGGGGTTTTTTGAAAGAAGTTAAATTCATATTTGGCCACAATTTGCGTCGTATTGAAAAGCTTCTTTTTGCTAAATTTCAGACAATTCGGCTGAGAGAAACCCCCCATGCCAAAGTGAATCATGGAAATGCCCAAGTAGCTCTGCACCCTATAGCCCAAGTAACCATATAGCACTTTAATTCAATCATCGTGCTAATGTAGTGGTATTATAGAGCAGACATGCGCTATATTAGCCTTATAATAGTTTTAGGAGCCAAAAAGTCAAATAAACGGACTAGTGGTTACATAGAAACTTTAGTGTTTCTTAACTAAAAGGCTTCGATCTATTGCAGTCTCTTCTCTATTCATACTAGAATCTTTAAATAAAAAAAAATTAAATAAAAAAATCATCCATTACAGTGCTGCTTATGGTCAAAAATGTTATCAGTAGGGGAAGACGGGGTAAGACGAGCGTTATCAATTTAATTTAATGTCAAAATCAAGTATAAATTAATTTATCTTCGACTCAGCATGCCGTTTTTGAAGCCTTTGGACAAACTTTTGCACGACGACTTCAATAACTATTTTAATAATAGTAATAAATAGTTTACAAGTTTTTTCGTAAAAAAATCACTAGTAATTCTTAAAGAATATAAGATTACTATACACTAATGACACATTGATTTAAAATTTTGATCGATCTAATGCTGAGGAAATAAGCCATGATTTTTTAGTGTGGTTTTTGAAAAACTTTAAGTAAAAATTAAGTATACAAAATTCAAAAAATGTTTCTGGAAAAATACCTACGAAGTAAGAGTTTGCATTTCATAATATTTCCAATACGTCACAATTTCAATTGGAAGTGTAATCACAGAGATATGAACAAAAAACTTTTGGGGCGAACAAAACCTTTTGCACAGGAGTGTATATATAGTATCAAAACTATTAAAACAAGCGTCGAAAGTGACAGTTGTCGGAGTAGCTAAAAACTGAATTTTGTCGCATTTTTTATCATTCTTTTCAACTAGTGCGGAGAAGGTTGAAACCATTATATTCAATCAAAATCTAAACGATACCGAGGATACCAATTTTGACTTTGAATCTGAGTAATCGGCACGCTGAGTTACTCATAAAACTTATCTTATGAAATACTAACATGTTACTTTGAACATCAATTTAAAGGAAAAGTTCCATCGGGTGTACACCTTTAATCATGCACTGGCTTGTTTCTTTGAGGGTCCTCTAAAAGGTCTGAAAGATATTGCTAAAACTTCCTGTATTTCTTCGATTTTTTTTTCTTTTGAAATTTCGTAGTTACACTCCTTATCCTTCGGGCTATCGCGTTGTTGTATTTTGTACAACAGTTGTGATTTATATGCTATGATTTTGTAACAAAGACATCTATTGACACAAAACCAAAATGTATTCCTAAAGAATCTTCTTAAGAACAATACTCAACAGTTTTTGTTTACAGCATGGCTCTTTATAATGCGGTAAAATCAACAAATGTACAAAGAAGTCCCATAATAATGAGTAGACCGCAATTTTAGATCGGTATATTTTAAAAAATGTTCTGGAGGTGGAGCGCTATCGGATGGTACCCCATTTATTTTTGGAGTTTGACCGCTAGGTGGCACTAGTGGGCACCAAACTTGTACTTTTGTTCTGCAGATATTTCAGGAGCCTGACCATTTAAAAGGATGGCATCTTCGGCGCTAGTGAGCATAAAACTTTTGTTTTGCGGATACTTCAGTATCCTGAACTTCGACAAAGTTTATGCGTAGCTCAAGGATCATCATTATTTTAGCTAATCACGAACTTCAAGGATTAAACAAAGAAAGCATTTCAGCTACGGAATAACTTTGCCGGAGATGACATCTTTCTAAGTTGTCCTGCTCCTGAGATCTGCAAAACAAATGTTTCATGCTCACTAGCGTCACCTGGGGCCTTCCTTAGCCGAGTGGTTAGAGTCCGCAGCTACCAAGCAAAGCCATGCTGAAGGTGTCTGGGTTCAATTCCCGGTCGGTCCAGGATCTTTTCGTAATGGAAATTTCCTTGACTTCCCTGGGCATAGAGTATCATCGTACTTGCCACACGATATACGAATGCGAAAATGGCAACTTTGGCAAAGAAAGCTCTCAGTTAATAACTGTGGAAGTGCTCATAAGAACACTACGCTGAGTAGCCGGCTCTGTCCCAGTGGGACGTTAATGCCAAGAAGAAGAAGCGTCACCTGTTGGCAAAATTAAGAATCAACTAACTCGATCATTGATAGCCCTTGAGCCACTGAACAACTTTGCTGAAGACGCCATCTTTCTGAGTAGTCAGGCTCCTGGGATATTCGCAAAACCAAGCGTGTTGTACAAAGTACAACGCGCGACTACTCTCGTTACAAAAATCCGCACGACAATCGAAAGGTTAAACAGTCATGTATGAAAATGTATTGTTTGTAATAAAGAATGGTATAATTGTGTAACGCTATGTAGTCTTGGCTCAACCAGACATTACACTAGAGCCAGTTTATGTTTAAAATAATATATTTTAGGAATCTATGACATGTGGTCAACCGACATTTAGTCGAATGACGTTTGGTCGAATGACGTTTAGTCGAAAGTACATTTGGTCGAATGGACATTTGTTCGAAATTAATTAAATTGCTTTGTGAAGTATATGATATTTAGTTGAATAGGGATTTTTCAGATTATTATACAGGCGAATAATTTGATGTTTATACACAGTAATTGTGTCATTGAAAAAAGGAACAGCATGTATGGTAGGTACTATTACTGGAGGTTATATATGTTAAAAGAACATTAAAATGTGCAATAAATCTGCATTGGTGTACTGGTATTTCTTGAACAATATTCGAGCCTTCAATATATTCCAGGTTTTTAGTTAATCACGTATTTATCCACAAATTCAATTAACCCCTTGCTTTGTTACCATTACTTGATGTCAAATTTCTCATTCCGGCTGATTCTGCAGATCAAATTGATCTTAAATGGAAGCGAGTCAATTTTTGTCATATAAATCGAATAGTTTAACCTCAAGTGATACACTTATTAAATATAATTTTTTTGCCGGATTATTTTCGATTTAATTATTTATTATCATCAAAGTAATTGACTCTTTTTCTCAAAACTAAACCTATTTGTATTTTTTGAATCAATAGTTATCATAAACTGAGGACATTTGTAGTTAGTCACAGTAAAATTAAATACAATTGGTTGAGCAACGGTGAAGATATAACTATCTGCAGTTGACCATTTTGTATGGAAAACGGATTTGATGCATTTTATTTGCCCGATACCTGACACAAGTTTAACAAGTCCAAAAACTTTGGTAAGAATAAGAACAAGACAAGCACGTTTTCCCAAAATAGTCGAGCTGCTCATTTGTCCATGAAATCCAATTATTCTCACAAGATGACACCATTGGAGAGCTAAAGAGTCTGATTCAGTCAAAAAAGAAACCGCTGGGTATAGAAAACATAAATTACATGCTGTGCGATTGATCATAAACGCCAAGACCGCCACCAATGCGAATCAAATGGGCCGTCTCGACCACCATTAACAGCTGTCTAAAATCGGCTCGAAACACCAATTAGTTTGCATCTACGCTAGTTTTTCCCCCTTTTGCATGCTTAACCCAGTAACATATATTGCCTAGCTACCGACTACTGTGTGTGGCAGCTTCCTATGCGGGCCGTTCAAACCATACATTTACTGGGAATATAGTAGAACCCGAAGTAAAAACGAAAGGAACTTTTTTTCACGCATCAATTTCAATTGTGTTTTTATTATTTTCTGTAGACCACTGACTGGTGGGCACCGGATCTTACCGTAAGCTTGAAGATTTCTACAATATGTATAATATAAGCTATTACTATTGTAATTAAATTAAACAAACTTCCTTACAATAAACTAACTATAAGTTAATCTGATACTGAGATTTTGAACTGGTATCATACGGTATGGAAAAACAATTGGAGATGCTTGTTACAGAGGCAGTGGACACAGTGGACAGTGGAAACCAGAAGGTGGTCACAGCTCATCACAATTGGCGCTCATCAGCAACGGTGCAGTAGGCTTGAATCACGTACTAAGAGCTCAACGAATACTGTGCCAGCAAGTATCAGGCATATATGTATGCAGCTGTAGAGCGTCAGAACGCAGTATCTGAAAACAATTCACTCTAGCTTGTAATCGGACGCTAAAGACGTGTTCTAGGATTGGCATCTAAGCGCGAAAAGTTCGAGTTGGTTACGGACGAAATTCCTGTCTGAGTGAAGTATGAAAATTTTTAGTATGAGAAAGACTGCAACGCCGCATGCCAGTCAACGCTCAGTTCTCAATTAGTGAAATTGCGATCCGAACTGCAGCTGATCAAAACAAACATGTAAAAACAAATCGTTCGCTTCCAAAGCAAGCTCCAAACTGTAAACCAATTGGAGGACAGAAGAACTTGTAACAATCTCGTTGAAAACATCGATTTGGAATTGGAGCAAATCAAGACTGGAGCAAAACTCGCTAGCACCTGCTCGCAAAGTCGCAAAGTGTGAACTGCTGTCGGATTGTCATAAACAAGGTTCCGGTTTCCGAGCGAAAATGTTCGGTCCATTGTGGAGAACTTCCTCTGCTTCCTCGGCATCAAAGAAAAACTGCCGCACGTTACCACTTACTTCTGACTACCTGCCAAGTGAATCGAACCGCCCTCTGTTCTTGTGGCCTTTGGCAGCAGATAAATTAGGTCGCTAGTACTCAGATGCTACTTTGAAAAGCACAAGGATGCAAAGTTATGTAATCTGGAATCCTCTGCTCCACTGGAATACCGGTTTACATTTTATGAAATGCTTTCAATCTATGCTTTTCGCATCCCTAAGCTAGCCTTGCGGCTGAGACAGAAGAACAGTCCAGTCCATATTTATTCGTAACGACAATGTATCAGTCAATCAGTTGGGCAGAAGCGATATGTTCCAGTTGAGGACTGCAACGAATTGTTCAGACTAGTTGGGACTAGTGTGAGCGTAGACGATCCTTCTGTGTTCTTCGATACCGTGTCTGCTGACGTCTCTCAACAATGAATATAAACCACCCGCAAACGATTTCCTAGGTACGAATATCTCAACATGCTGAACTACAATAACTTCTCCAATTTACTCCAATTTATTGGACATCTTAAATTGAGAGGGCTGGAAAGTCACTTCGACGAGATAAAGCTTTTGCTGCACAAGGCAGAGTATCACTTCTTCGCTGTCACTGAAACGAACCTAAAATCTTCTGCTACTGTTGGACCAATTCGTGTCCCAGCTTACAATTTCGTGAAGCATTTCTTGCCATCAAACAGGGGCTGCGGCAGCACATCTTGTGGAGGAATTGGACTCTATGTATTGGAAAGTCTGAACATGTAAAAATCAATGAACTCAATATCGGAATCGTCACGCCAAGCCCGCACATTGCACGTGAGTACGAAAATCTGCTTTTGGACATACAGGAGCAGGCTTTCCAAATGTACAGCCTGGACACGACAGCAGCCGAAAATGCATACAGAACACGAGAGATTCGATAGCAGATTAATTTTGTTAGTACGGCTAGTACGCCGCTCGGGTGTACGAGACATGTTACGAATGAACAACCGAGCTTGTCATCGGAAAACGAACACACTACAACGTGATCGAACTGCGTGCTGTACAAGACGGCAAAGGAGCCTTCCTTAGCTGAGTGGTCGGTCCAGGATCTTTTCGTAATGGAAATTTCCTTGATTTCCCTGGGCATAGAGTATCATCGTACTTGCCACACGATATTCGAATGCAAAAATGGCAATTTTGGCCAAGAAAGCTCTCAGTTAATAACTGTGGAAGTGCTCATAAGAACACTAAGCTGAGAAGCAGGCTCTGTCCCAGTAAGGACGTTAATGGCAAGAAGAAAAAGAACAAGACGGAATCGTTGCACGTCGCATGACCATCTCATAGTAGGCTGTCATGGATAGTTCATTCACAAGGCTGTCGTAGGAAGCAAAATACTGTCGCGAGGCGGTATTGCTGTGTGCGTTGGAAATGCAAATATCAAATGCGGGAACACCAAACGCGGTAACATTTTTCAACAAGTAAGGCGAAGTCAAAGATCGTTTTTCTTTGCTAGGTTGCCGGTATTCTTTGATGAGTTTGTGTTACCGCATTTGGAACGCATTCGAACAAGATTTGCACGACAAACGCAAACAGCAATACATTTGGAAAGTCTGTAACAGCAGCTTGCTTTTGATCGAATTTTCGTTGTCGGCGACCCCTCTACTGGCAGTTTCATTGTATTTTTGCACCATTTTTTCACAAGTTCTCAAAAAACTCTTCTAGTTTTTTAATCTATGTCAACATTTATCATTGGTCATCTGGATCCAGAGATATTCCAAAATTCTTTGGGGGACTGACGCGTAACCAAAACCCTCGTAAATATCTCGGGCTACTGAATTTTTATCGTATTCGGATATTTACTCATCGGAACAATACATTAACGATAGTTTGTTGTGAAAGAATGGAGAAATTTGGTGCTGCTGTCTTTGAGTAATGAGCATTTATGTAGCTGGTACCACGCTGGCCATATAAAGATCTTGAAATCTTCAAAAAACCTCACATCGTAATTTTCAGATATCTCTTAGAATACTTAACCAATTTGTATGATTTTTTCAGAGTAGCTGCTAATTTCATAGCATTGTTAAGCTGTTATTTTTTTGATACTTTGACGGAAAACAAAACAGTCGCCTTAGAAATTTTATATGGAAAATGTCGGTCCCCCAATGAACATTAGAATATCTTTGTAACCAGATCACCAATCATCAATATCGACACGGATTCTTGAAACGGAGGAGTTTTTTGGGAATTTGTGCAAAAATGGTGCAAAAATACCGAGAAGTAAAATAGTTAACGCGAATTGAGTTTTTTTTTCTTGCGGTAAAAAATGAAGCTGCCGGTAGAGGGGTTAATGTAAGTGCACTGCAACCATCCTGTAACTCAAGAGCGCTTAATCGAATCCTCGTTGCATTTCATTTAACCGTTCTGCCGACTCCGCTGAACAGTTTTTCTGACCTCGAAATCGTTTTTCTCATTTCTGATGTCAAAATGAAAAAGGTTGCATCTCAACGCATTACGGTGAGAAATTTCCGTAATGTCAATGTTCTCGCACTTCAAATAGATTTTCAGTCGAGAAATTTTAGAGTTGCAGTCATTAGCACAAATACTCAAATAATAACTACCGAAATTTAAAACCTCATGGACCTTCACGCTCCTGAATGAGAAATAGTGGTCAGGAACGCACGAACTTCCTTCAAGCAATTTCCAAGGCGCTCGAAAAGGTCCTTCTCGAGCAAATCATTGGTTATGTGGAAGATATTGATCATCGACTACTTGCATCAAACCAGTCAGGGAACAAAAAAGGTTTCAGCACAACAACTGCGTTTGCAAAAGTATCCCACGATATCTACGATCACCTCGACAACGAACAGTTCACCGTTATGGTTTTGGTCGGCTTTTCATTGGCCTTTAACTGTGTAGACCACCGTAAGCTGCAGAGAAAACTGCGTGAAGAGTTATGTTTCTCACTTGGTGCATGTGAACTTCAGTCCTCGTTCCTTGAGCAGTGCACACAGCACCGCATAGGTTATGTGATCTCCCTTCAAAGATCAGTAGCTGTTGGTACACCTCAGGGGCTTTTGCCTGAGTGCTTTGCTCTGTTCAGTCTCTACACAAATAGCCTTCCTCTGCGGCTTACGTATAGTTTTCAACTCTACGCCGACGATCGCCAGGTCTACATCTCAGGAGCCATTCAAAATGTAGACCAACTCATCTCGACCATCAACGACGACCTGGGAAGAATTGAGCGATGAGCCAAGCAAAATTCCCTCTTCCCAAATCCGAAAAACACCAAAGCAATTATTTTTTGCAAATAAGGCGCGATGACACCAGCAAGCAACATCATTTTCTGTAAATGTCTTCGTCTGTCGGACTGTGTAGTGAATCTAGGCGTGCGAATGGATCGCAATCTGAAGGGGACCAGCCATGTGAACGACGCCAATGTTTTCGGAACACTGCGTACACTCCGAAGCTTTGTAAGGTCTGTAATCATACCGTTTTTCGCATATTGTGACATTGTCCGCGGCGCTCCGTGATCAACTTAATCAGTTCGCTTTGTATACGGCATCAGGCAGAGGGAGTCCACCGCTGCTGTATGGAACACTATCCTTGGTCACAACCTTGATACACACTACCGGAACAGAATTAGCTGCTTCATTCGCCAAGGATATGCAGAGAGTCTTCCTGCTTACTTACAACAAAATTGTACGATTGCGGGTGCAATTCTCTGGAATCTACCAACGATAGGCGTATTCAAAGCTGCGCTTTCAATGCACACCATTAATTGATACCTAGTTGTTATTTTCTAAAAGTTTAAAAATAAATTGTTGTTTCCTTGACCTGAAAAATGGTATGACCGACAAGTTTACGTTAATTTAAAATGAAATAAATACTAAACATACTTCCGAGCGTGCAGGTGAAATACAGGGGAGATGCACTAGCAAAGTGATGGTCTTTCCGAGGAGGATCACACAACTCGCAGCAGTTGGTAATATAATGGTAATGATAAAAAGAAAATTAAAAAAATTAAAAATATTTCATTGAGGTATTCGACAGCTATTGGGACTGCTGCAGGTTTGAAAAATTTCACTTTTATATGAAAATCCATCATGTATTGTATGAAGATTAACCGTAAGGTCATATTGGCAATACCGATTCTCAACTGCAGAGTGTTTGTGCACATACCAACTATCATACGACGACTATCTAGCGTCGGAAATTTCATAAATGCTCTACCTGAGCTGTCACAATATCGTTTCCGCTACAAAATTTCTCCAAGTTGTTATAATACACGATAATACACAAAAGTGGTTTTCCGGATAACCCTGTCGTTTAATTGTATAGTATATCAAACTTTCACAAAATAATTCAAAATATTGAGTGTAATAATGGGGGAATGTATAAAATTGAAACACTGTCATTCTTCCGCAGGATCCGGTTAGTGAGAGATTCAAGCAAATGGAAAAGTGTTTGTCGCAGCTTATCTTGAAACTGTATTCTAGCTCTATCAGAACACTGCAATAAGAACTATTTTAATGCGTACATAAATCTGATATAAAAACTGATCTCAATTACTCTTCATCCCGCAAGTACTATGTCCATCTCAATACGGGTTACTTTGTAGCCGATGGAGTTATTTCATTTTATAGTGCCTGATTTATAGGTGCTTAAGCAGACTTAGCTGCAATCCGTTGACGTTTTGACTAATATTGAGCCATGTTTAATTTAATTACTACACCATTCAGTTAATGACGACTGCCCCGCTAAGTCGGTTCATCTCTCTCAGCACACAATCCGTAGAGCCGGACAGCGCGGACCATTATTCCACACATGTCTTATTGAAATCATTTGGATGCAGCCATGCAGATGTTCTCTAGCCGGACCATGTTGAGATCAAACTAACTAATCGTAGGGTAAAATGGTCCGAAATGCCACTTTAAGGGTTTGTGCTGTTTTCTCCTAGTAAGATCTACATTTTCTGCAAACTGCTAACAGTAACTATACAATATTTGCTTGCTACCATCATAATTTTTATTCCAAAATGGGATATATTTTACGGTTTTGAATCGTGTCAAAAATGACTGAACGGGTGGGGTAGAATGCCGTTTAGTATAAAGAACAAAGAGTAACTAGCAAGCTTCTCGATGAGTTTGCTATGCTGCAGGTTGCTTATTCGTTAATAAAATGGTCGGAAAAGCTCACGAAATGTTTCACCTAGACATTTAAGAAAAATCAATAAGTTTATCTGCAAGGCTTGTAGCGGTAATTCATAATAAAACATATTTTAATACGATTTGGCAAATAATACAAATTGTATCTTTCTAGGAATGGACCATTTTCCCACCATTAGTGCGTATTGGGCCATGTTCCCCTACTCATCTCGAGGAGACACATGACGAGGGCACAGCGCGACATTCCACAGCAGCTCAATTTACCAAGCTTTGTTGGGGAAATAATAAAATTCTAGAGTGAATAGGTGTGATTAATACAGTGCTTCACATCGTTATGGCAAAAGATTTATAATTTGCTGCATGCATAAAGAGACCCACATGCCACGGGGATGTCTCATTATGCGATGTTCAAGTACTCTCACCGCATTGCAGAGATCAACAGTTCAACCCGGTAGCAGCAATGGCAGTCAATGATCAACGTCTTAATTTTAGCCTTTAGTACTGTTCGTTGATCTGTGACTGGATGTGTTTATTAATAGATGGGTTTGCCTGACATGATATATGCATGCAAACGTGTCGCTTGCGTCAGTATCATACAATTGTGTAATTTATTGGATGGATTGCTCGATTTTAATTTACAGGCAATTAAGAAACAATTGTCTGATTTGATTAACAAGAGATGCCTGAGAAAAGTACACGGCGTAAAAAGTTCATTAAGAATGTATTATATTGAAAACCCAAAGTCAGACTTGAGCATGTTATACACGGTGTCAAGTACACTAATGGCATCTAATAGCAGTCCAAACAACTGTGTGACACTAGAGAAATTCTGAAGTCAAAAAATGTTGGAACTGATGTTAGATGCTTGCATTGTGTACCACATGCTCCATACACTTTCGGAAATCGATCTCGCTAAACGGGTTACCAAGAGTCCAACAGCCGAGATCTCGTTTAATATTTGTCGAATCTCGATTAAGGTATACCTAAATAAAAGTGAATGTTTAAAAAATCTCGGTAACCTTCGCCGAGATCTCGCTGAAAAATTTGGGGTTTCAACTTCGAATCAAAAGCATTTGAGGCATTTTATTCGAGTATTGAAAATTTATGAGATTTTATCATTTTTGAAACGCTTACAAACAATCTGTTCTACGATCATTGTTAAATGAAATTATAATGAGTTCGTCACTAATTCTTGATAGCCTCGTTATAGTAAAACATGAATTTGGTCTCAAAACTCTTAGCGAAAAGCAGTTTTACAAATTGGGACCATTTTTGTGATCAAAGTCAAACATTTTCATATAAACTTAAACGCCTAGAAGTATGCAACGCCCTATATACTTCACAGAATTCGATTTTGTTCGAAATCTACGTGTTTATATTTCAAAACCATTGATTTGTCCTAAATTCAATGTCAAAACATGGTTTTCAATTAATATCTATTCAGAGACATAATTTGATACAAATTATTGTCAACTTATTGTAATGCTTATTTTAAATAAAAACACCTTTTAGGGTGATTTTTCCTACAAATTCTGTACCGTTAAACGGGGTGTGTTTTGGAAGAAAATCTGAATATTTCTGCATTTTGTATAAAAGAGTTCGATTTTATATTTTTAAAACAAGTACTGGTATCTCAGTTATCGATTGCAGTTAAAAGATTGCTTAACGATTCATTTTGAATGAACTTATAATTTTTCATATAATCAAAAGTCTGTTTTCGGTTTTGGGGTAACTTTGATAATGGGTATGTAAACAATCAGAATCGACAACGAAACTGCTGTTTGGCATCATTGCAGTTGAAACTTGATTGGAGAATGTGAATAGAGAACGTGGATTAGATTTTATTCCTAAAATAACAGAATTTATAGAAAAATTCGCCTATAAAAGTGTATTAAGCTCAAACATGCATGACAAACATCATTATAAGCCTGTATGAATTGGTATACAATAATATTTGTTTAAAGATGTCGATTGATATTTAGACGTTTAGACATTGCAATCAACATAAATCAAACGTTTTTAGAATACAAACAAGTATGTATCGAACAAAACTGAATGAGTTACTTAGAGTCAATAAGGCATTGCATACCTCTAGGCGTTTAAAATTACCGGATACCCCCGTTGGTTTGACCACATTTAATCTGAACACTTTTGAACTTGTACCCCGCTAATTTGCACATCGTTCAGATTAAAAATGGTTCAAACGTGATTTAGCTCATGGAACGTAGTGAAGTGAAATGGAACGTTGTAGAACGGAGCGCAGAATCAAAACAAAACAGTGAAAAAGGTAACCAGAAACACGGTTCTAGGGTGACTAGACGTTCAAATTAAAAATGAACCCCGATGGTTTGCATGAGGTATCGTTCAAATTAACGGGGGTACACTGTATATGGAAATTTCTGACTTCGATTACAAAAATGACACATAAATAAATAAAATCTGGTCCTTGTTTTCTATTAACATTTACCTGTTCAGTTCTAATTGCAATGATGTCAAACAGTAAGTTGGTTGTAGATTTCCATGTTATACCAATGTTACCCCAATACCGAAAATTAAATTTTGATGGTATGAAAAATTATAGGTGCATTCAAAATGAATCGTTATGCAATCTATCAACTGTAATCGATAACTAAGATACTAGTACTCGTTTTAAAAATTTGAAATAAACATCCTGGATTCAAAATGCAGTCATATTCTGAATTTCTTCCAAAAAAAACTATCCAAATTTACCCCGTTTTACGGTATCAAGATTCGGTATTGAAAATTCACGAATTCTCAACTGTTGAATTCTCGTCGGATCGTTTCTCTGAGTTTGGTGAGATATTTTAAGTGTGTAGACTTGGCACAAATCTTTGAACTGGCGGGTAACTTGCCTCTGGAACCAGCCTTCAGTGAGGGTAAGATATTTGACTCTCACTGAACTAAATGTTACATATTGGTTTGACTCTAAAAAAAAATCAAGGGAACGGGCTGGTGTAGGGGTTATAACACATACCTCGTACGCCGAGGACCTGGGATCGAATCCCATCCCCGAGATAATCACTTATGATCATAAGGTTATAGTGACGACTTCCTCCGGAAGGGGAGTAAAGCCTAGGGCTAAAAATCTAGTTAATAAAGAAAAAACATTGTTCTTGGTCTCATATTCAAACTGCAAGAGCAGATGAGTACAACCTCGTTCAGAAGAGATTTGACCCTATTAAACATGTTTTGAAGTTTTGCTATCGGTTATAACTCCAGATCCTGACGTGTTGCTCTATTTTAAGAGATGTCAAGAAAAAAATATGACAAGTTTATGGACTGACCAGCAATCGAATCCAGATGCATTCTGGATAGCTTTGCTTTGTGATTGCGGACATTACCTCAAGGCTATCCAAAGATACTACATTATGAATATTTAGGGACAAACAATATACATCTTGATTCTGACGAGTGTTGAACCAGCTCTAAAATAAAATACACAAAAATATTTAAAAAAAAATAACATGGGGATACGTTAAAACACTTTCTAAGAACGTTTTTAATATTTTTTGGACATTTTTGGCTTTAAAATTACAAACAGGATTACATACTGCAACAAAATTTCAACTTCTCGCCCGCTTTATGTTTTAATTTTTTTTCGGACCACCAATAAAAACAAAGCTTCTCTAAGATCGAAAGATTAAAACGATTTTACAAGAAATTCTTTAGGAATTTCAAATAATACTTCAGAAGATCTGCCAAAAAACTTTTCAGGAACATTTATAAAATCCTGTTAAAATTGTTCATGAATAACTGTTATGAAAAATCTCTCCAGCTCTCATTAAACTCCCCAGCGACTCCAGCAACATCTCATGATTAGTCTGAAGATTTCTCTCTAGGATACCTTAATAAATTTGTCAAAGACTTTATGAAGAAATTTCCACAAAAGGAATATAACAAGTCTGACGTTACGAAGAACATTTATTGATTTTATTACAAAAATGAAAAAGATTCAGTGGAGTTTTAAATATTCGTGGAATACGGCATAGCATCACTACAATATTCAAGTAATGGGCTACATAATGCAATTTTGAATATCTAATTTGTCAGTTTTGCGCTTTGAATATCTCTTTCAAAAATGATCGAATGTCAAATCCAATATATCGTCGATATATTGGATTTGACATTCAAAAATCTTGGATTTTTATCAATCGGATTTCTACTAAGCTCTCCAAAGATTACTTATGTAAGCCTTTAAGAAAGCATCTAGTAATTAATATATTGATACACTTCTCATGGCTTTTCTCTAAATTCCCACAAATGCTTTCAAGGATTCGTGAAGGAGTAAACCTAAAGATTCCTCCAGCAAATGCTCTACTATATTTTCCAGATCAGTCTACGCAATGAAATTAATCCTGATATTTGTTCAAATTTTCCATTAGGTATTACTCCAGTAATCCTTTAAGGAAGTTTTCTTAAGATTTCTCCAATTCTACAAAAGTTAATTCCAACAATTATTCCGGTAATTAATCATGAAAATTTTCCAGGTACTATACACCACCACAACGTCCACGGTAATAGCCAAAAGAACAAAAGATTTATTGCACCGTACAGAGACTTAATAATGAGACATTCCTAAGGATAATTTTGGTGGATTATTTTTTGATAACTAATTCAGGGCAAAAATCTGTGGCACTTCCACAAGACAGACATCGTGCAAGTATCTTCTTCTATTTTAAAGTAGGTACTACATCCCAAATGAGGAAACAACCTGCTTCAAGGTTAAATATTCTATGAGCACTATGGTGCTTCATATCACAAAAAAGTTTGACGATCAAGTCTTCCATTTTTGTCTTACAATCTTCATGATGAAAGTAGTGTTCTGTAAAATTCTAATCCATTTCGGTAGTGATTAAGTGGTGGTCCAACGTAAGCGTAATTTAAATATTGCCATTACGGAAAATTTAAACTGTAGTTACGTCACTTCGTCAGATTACGGCAGTAAAGTCGATGTGAGTTAATATGATAATTCCTATGCAAATATTCAGAAAAATGTTCGAAACACGATATTACTTTTAGTTAAGTAAGTACCAAATTATCATATCTAAGTCTAAACTTATTATCCAAACCATGGAAAACAATCTGACTGATAGAAGAAGAAATTTCCATTGACTTGTGTACTATTTTTGAGTTGCCCAAGAGAGTTTTCCTGTAATATTTTACAAAACCCATATCAAATTAGTATAAAATGAATGTGCTGTTTTAGCAACTTTCTCCTTAAAGCTGGACTACTGTGAAACGAGGTAACAGAACTTAGCGGGGAATATTGATCGGAATGACCTTCCTCGTAAATAGTCGAAAAATCAAAACTATGTTTAATTTAGCAGAACGAACTAACGAATTACCGTAATCCGGGGTATCATTGATCAACGGGGTAACATTGATCGAAATGACTCATCTCGTAAAAAGTTCATATGATGGAACATTTACAAATCATGAATGGTGCTTCTCTTTCTTATATTCATGAGCTAACGAAAGTGAAGATTTTTGTAAAAAATGCGTTTACCTTATGCGTAAATTTGTCAACTTTTGGAAACAATGATTTCAATGAGTAAGGATAACACTACTGTTTCGTCCAGGGTTGACCAGGCCCTACGTTGTGTTTCTTTTTGGTCCCGGAGGGGCAGACGAGTAACGAACAAACGAGCTTCTTCTATGACGATGATAATTTATTGCCCACCACCGACAGGCAGTGCTCCTGCTCGGTGGGGGATACTGTACGGAACGATTACAATCACAGCTTACAACTAACATTACACATGAAATTGTCTCTCTTTTATACCCGAGAGGTAGTACGGTTGTCACATTGCATTACAATTGTAAGATGCGCCGACAGCTAGCATCACGCAGCCCAAAGCAACAGAACGAAAGGAATTGGGCTGCTTGCTGCTAGCTGGGGCGAAAGGAGAAAAATTGAATACGCACTGCTGCGCTGCTGCTGTACCTTACTGCGCCTTGCTTGCAGTGAATGGGAGAGTCGTTGCGGTGAGACCGAACAACTACTAAAGATTCATGTCTCTCATAAGTTCTGCAAACGGTATGAGCAAAGAAAATGCGGTTCTTAGTAAAAATACCATCGCCAAAAACGATTCCTTTGTCAAAACTTTCATAAGCATGCTAAATTAAATAACATTAACGAAAAACTGTTAAGAATATAGAATTCTTTTAGGAAATTGCCTACTTTT
Organism: Aedes aegypti; assembly: GCF_002204515.2. Taxonomy (NCBI): domain Eukaryota; kingdom Metazoa; phylum Arthropoda; class Insecta; order Diptera; family Culicidae; genus Aedes; species Aedes aegypti. The sequence goes on along the minus strand of NC_035107.1, from coordinate 160,039,799 downwards.
AGGCGTATTCCGTGGCTTGAGGTATTTTTAATTTTAAAGTAACTCAAAAAGTAAATGTCTTGTAAGCGTTTGGCCTCCATATTCGGCTTCGGGGGCCGTGATTTAAGTAAGTAACGACATTTTCAATATTACCGAACGTTGTTTACACAGGTGATCAATGTTACCCCATATCAGCTAAATAACAAAATCGCTTAAAACATTTTTTTTAAACATGCTTAAATTTTTCTAAAAACAAAATGCAGTATATAGTCACGAGCTATAGGTGGCAGTACTTGTTTTAAAAATATAAAATTTACAACATTTGCATTTTCAACTGAAATATTTAAGAAATATTCAAAAAAATGATCAATGTTACCCCGGATTACGGTACTATAATGAATGCAAAAAATCCTTACACGGAGAAAACGAAGTGCTCAAAAATAAGTATTTTTTTACTCAAAATTAAGTAAAGGCTGTGGAACTGGAGATATGGGTGTTTTACATTCTGCCAAATACGTAAGTTTAACCCAAACTTTGATTTAACAAAAACTCAAATTTGAGTAAAAAAATACTTGTTCAATTTATTGTGCCCTACTGACGTACTGTCTAGTTTAAAATATGATGAAAAATTTTTTTTTTATACATATTAACTGCTGGTATTTTAAATCGACCTAAAATTACAGTATAACAAGTTAACATAATAATACAAAACGATCATTAATTTGTCAAACACTCAAAAAACACAAAGTTGAGTAGAAATAACTCAACATGAAGTATTTTGATTGCGTACTAGCCGTTGAGTAGTTTAAACTCATTTTTGGATGAAAAAAATGCATCAGCCCTTTTGAAATGTCAAAGCTTACCATTTCAAATCAGTCACCGTCGGAGTCAGACGCATTAGGCGAAAAATCGCAATTTTCTTAATAAAAATATCGTAAAATTGTTTAACAACATTATTTGTGATTCATTTTTTGCGTTCCAGTCGTCGTTTAACCCAAAATTCCGACAGCTGGCTAGCAAATGTTCAGGTAAATGTCCATCAAAGAATTTGGTGTGCCAAAATAAAAATGTTAAATAATCCCTTCCTTTTCAGTATTCCAATTATCCTGGGTCAACGATTGTCAAATGAATGAAGAAGTTCCTGTTGCCGGTAAATTTAGTGCAGTTCCCGCTAACTAAAACCTACTTGTGCTTGCCGTTTCTGACACGCGCCATGCACGATTTTTGGAACCGAAAAGTTAGTAACTGCGTTACTGCTGTTCCAGCTACTCATCCGGTTCGTACTGTGGTACTCCCGGCGATCGGAACCAGTACGGTTACTGGTCTAAATGTGATTTAAATGTGATGAAGGGAATAAAATAAAATGTGTTAATAATTTCGCCAGATAAAATAAAATAAATGATTGAATACTGTTTGTCTTTGTCAATTATGAACATTTGTCTCAGTCATTTTTTGACTATTTGTTTGCATTTCGCTTCGATCAAGAAACTACCTAATTTTGAGTTTTTGCGTCTGAGGTTGCATTGGGTAAATACCGATATCATTTAATGCAACTACTCAAATTTGAGTACTAGGCTATTTACTCAAATTTGGGGTAACGCACGAACGTTCCGAGTTGGGTTAAAAGAACCCAAATTTGAGTACTTCGTTTTCTCCGTGTAGGAAATTGTCTATCGTTAGGCGTATTCTACGGAGACTCGAAGTCGAGTCTAGTACCGTAATCTGGGGGAAAATTGATCATTATTTTACAACTTTTCGTCGTGTTATCCTTCGGAACTCGAATGTTGTAAAATGATTTTCGACAAAATCAGTACTCCGGTGATCTTCAGTTCATGTAATCGAATTTTCAAGAAATAATATTTAACATATCATAAAAATAGTTTTAATAGCAAAAAAAGAAAATGACACACTGAGACAAAATTGATCACCATATTACGAAGCAGGTTTAAGAATAAAAAATTTTCCTGTATTTTAAATATGGGTCTCCTGGATCTAAAAATGATGTAAAAATTCTTACAACTCAAGTATTTGATCATTTTATTGCTAAATTAAATTTTGAAATTCTGCCTAAATGCAGGCAATTTCCCTCGAAATAAGCACATTATTCGAGAATAAACGGTTTTATGAGCAAAAAACTATACTTGCTATGCTGTATGATATCAACAATTAGTTCAGTAGTCCCTACTTAAGCTTACACAAAATATTAAACACTCTAAGTCAGTGCTTCCCAAACTTTTTAAACTTTCGCCCCCTTGAGTCCAACATTTATCTGGAATCGCCCCCCTGATATATGATTTCAATATTCGATGTAATTAAGAGCTGTACGTCAAAAAATGTCTTTGACTCCTGTCTTTGAATCATGATACGTTAACTATTATGTACATTTGAAAATATTTTCTTAAATATCGATATCCCAAAATTATTAGGAATGATTTACTATATTGTAATTTATAACAGCAATTTTAACAACATTTTGCGTGCATTACAGGCTACTTAATCAGTTTTTGATACAAGTTTAGCCCTGTTTAAACTATTTGAATTTAATATATGCATGAGCGCCAACTTGTGACGTATTTGGGGTTAATGGTGATTAAATACTGATTTATATTTTATGAATGAAAGAAATATCAGCTTTCTAACCTCAAAATTCCCACATAAAAAAATCCTTATTTAAAATATTAAGCATTTTTTACGAGATCTCAAAACTCTCAGATACATGTTTTGTACATCCATAATATGTTGTGTCTTCAATGTCATCTGTGACTTGTGAAAATCTCAAATACCGACCATTCTTAAAACTCACATGATATTAAAAAACCTCAATGCATGTGTTTGACAATTATCAAGTGTAGTCTATCATAATTTTAAAATGACCCTGATTGGAGATAAATCGATCCAAGGTAAAATGTTCCTGGAATTTGTTAAGTTTTGAATTGATGAACCTTCAGATGTGTATCCTTAAAAAATTATGAGTTATTATTTTCAAATGTTCCCGTGTTAGCCTTTTCACCCCCTTTCTGATTTTTTCGCCCCCCAAATCCCATTTTATAAATTTTTGCCCCCTTGAGCCTGAAAATCGTCCCCAGGGGGGCGAATTCGCCCACCTTGGGAATCACTGCTCTAAGTTAACATGCAGACATAGCACCAGTGGATTGTTTAGCACCAACATTTAAAACTATATTTCTCACACCTTCAAAAACTGTGAATATAACCATGCAAAATTTACCATAATAAAAATTAAATAGTTCATAATCATCGTTGTACATCTATAAATTAGAAAATATGGAATGTCTGTGCATGGTGCCAACGAAACCTTCAGCATCCTTGCGAGGAAATGTTTTTTGGTACCGACCTGATCGAATTCGTCCCAGTGATCAATTTGCCCCCGTATTATGGTACCGTAATCCGGGGTAGCATTGATCAGTTTTTGAGATATTTCTTAAATGTTTCATTTGAAAATGCAAATATCGCTAGTTTTATATTTCTAAAACAAGTACTGGCACCCACCGCTCGTGACTATATAATGTATTTTGGGTTTCAAAAGATTTAAGCATGTTTAAATAAATGTTTTAAGTGATTTTTTGATTTAGTTGATACGGGGTAACATTGATCACCTATGTAAACAACGTTCGGTAATATTGGAAATGTCCTTGCTTACTTAAATTATGGCCGCTAAAGCCGAATATGAAAACAAAACTCTTACAAGTCATTTACTTTTTGAGTTATTTCAAAAATCACTTTGTTATTTCAAAAATCACAAATCATTTTGAACCACGCAATATGCCTAAAGGTAGGCAATTTCCTAAGGGAATTCTGCATTCTTAATAGTAGTTCGTAAATGTTGCTTAACTGAATAAACTTATGAAAGATTTGACCATGGAATCGTTTTCGGCGATGCCATTTTTAGTAATAATCGCATTTTCATTGCTCATACCATTTGCAGAACTCGTGTGAGACATGAATGTTCGGTAGTGTCATCCATAATGATAGAAATCATTGATTCAAAAAGTTGACAAATTTACGCATGAACGAAATGCAATTTTCGCAAAAACCTCAATTTTCATCAGCTTATGAATGTAAGAAAGAGAGACACCATTCATGCTTGGAAAATATTTCATCGATAAATTATGATTCGAACTTTTTACGAGAAGGATCATACCGATCAATGTTACCCCGGATTACGGTATATGAAAAATTATATATCTATTAGGATAAATCTTTTTGCAAACTATCAACTGCAATCGATAGTTAGGACACTAGTACTTGTTTTAAAAACATAAATTATTTTTTCTTCGAGAAAACCATCAAACTTACCCCGTTTTACGGTACCTTCACAGAACACCGACTTTCGATTATATGAAAATTTATATATCCATTCAAAATAAATCTTTTGGCAATCTTTCAACTGCAATCGATAGCTAGGATGCCAGTACTTGTTTTAAAAATATAAATTATAATTCTTTGAAACAGCATGCATAAATATTCAAGTTTTCTTCGTAAAAACTATCAAAGTTACCCCGTTTTAGGGAAAATAAATTTCATGAATTACGTGGAAAACACTTAAATGTATGCAATTTCTTAAGAAATTTGCTAATATCTAAAAGAAATTCAATTATTTCAACCGAATGAGAAAATTGAAACGAGTTTTGGGGATGAAATCTGGTTCGTGGATATATCTTAAGCATCCTCACAAGCTCTCAGATTTATAACATGTTCAAATCTTATCAAAGATTTATTATCAAAATAGATGAACTTCTACAAAAATGAAGAATTTGTTTTAGCAAAAAAACAGTGTTTCCCAAAAAATGTATATATTGCAAACATTTTAAGAATAGATTCGCAAACAGTGAGCCAAATTATATCGAATCCATTCGGTATGGCCAAAATGCATGAAACATTGATGCTTTGTGATAGTCCCTGCATAAATCATTACCATATTATACCAAACACATTATTTGTGGGCTTCGTAGCCGTGCGGTTAGCGGCGTCAGTCGTTTAGGCGTATTGTGCTACGGAGTGTGGGTTCGATTCCCGCCCCAGTCGGAGAAAACTTTTCGTCAAACGAAAAATTCTTCACTGGTCCACTGGTCGTTCTGTGTGTCCGTTGTCTAATGTTAGTTATGTTCAGTCTGTGCAGCCTATGGCTGAAGACGGTGTAAATTGTCTTTTTTTTTTGTCTTTTTTTAATCCTTCATTTTGTACCCCGATTCAGATACCATCGCCGGTAGCTTGAAGGTTTCCATTGAACCCATCGTTTAAATCTTTCCTGTAGACCCCACCGAAGAGAGCAGGGATTACATTAAGCCTACGTGCAATTTGTGAGTTCGAACAGGCATATTTAATCATCGCGGTCGATGGTAGCGAGCAGAAGAGGAGGGAGAGTTCCTACTGTCAAGAAAGTGTCCACCTGCAGATACACGTCCTGCATCTCAAGTAGGTATTCAAAGTTCTGCAGTGTGTATCAATCATCGAGGCTTGTGGGCCAATGACAAATGATCTGAGCCCCTCAACGACGTGTTGAGGCGAGACTGATGAATGGATAATAGCAGTCGTTATTCGGCGAGACTGTTTACTGTGGAGACTAATCTCGATCTCAGCATGGGTTAGACAAGCAACACTAATCAGATATGACAAGTGTCGTTAGCGGTGCAAATTTCGTGGAACGAACGCTGCTATTGGAAAGGTCCGTTAGATTTGATTGAGGACGGATGCATCAGCTCCAGGCATCATGGCAGCATCTTTCTTGGCGAGAAACATTCATCAGAATAAAGTTTTTTGCAGTGACTGTCAAATAAGTCTAGAAGTAAATTATCTTTCTTATTGTATCCTCTCTGTTCAGTAGCAAAATACTTATGTCAAATATTTAATTCATCTATTTCAATTACAGTGTTCGATACACATCATCTTAAAAACATTTCTCTAATGTTAATAATGTTGATTCATTTATTCCAATGTATTCCAATAGCAAACACATCTACCTCTTGTTTTATTTCTCGGTATGATGCCATCTAATAAAAATTTTTTGGATCTGTAAAACAATGAAATTGATTAGGTTTTACGAAGAAATAATTGGGCTTCAGTTATGGATTAGCTTAAAAGCAAGTTAACAGCATAATGTTTACGTATATTTTTCTTAATGCTTTTCTAATAAGCATATTGATAACAGTAGATACTTTACGAGTGACAAACGTTATCCATGCTTTTGTTCGCGAAGGAAACAATGCTTAATAGTACATTGCAATACTGTGGCGGTTTATTTCAAGTGCCTTTTAATGCAATGATGTTGTTGTGTGAAGCAGCAGCCATTATAGTTTGTGCTGGCGTCATTTCCTCCATCCATACAGCGATCGATCGAAGGGCCTTGAATTAGTGCTCATCGCTGCAGAGCAATTTGGCTAATGCGCTTCCTTTAAGAGATCAAACTCTATAATTTCCTTGGAAATGAAATATTTTGCGACTGAAATAAACGTGCGAATTGAAATTTATTTACCTCTCAATATTTGACCCAATTTGGACACACAATCTTCCGGTTTGATATGAGCTTGTTCGTTGTGCTAAAAATAAAGCCCACATTCCAGTAGAATGAAATACCACAACAAACTGACTCACCCAATTATGGTACTCACCAATTGGTTCTAAAGGTAAAGTGCCCAGCTAAATTAGCTCCTATTATACACCCCACATGCTGCTCATATACGTAGAATACCGATTCTAACCGATCATGACTGGATGGCGGCATATAGTCTGTGCCCGAAAAGTAGACTTTTGAGTGATTGACCGTTCTTGACTGAGTTTTCAGCGTACCCTAATTACCTACTGGGCCTTTTAGCATTGTTTTCGTCTATGTTGATGGTTGATGCGAGATGATTGAACTAACTGCTTCATGATGATTGCTCGGTTGTGAATGGTTAAAACGTAAACAGACGGTTATTGAGATTTAGAACGAATCACATGCTTGATATTTTGCGAGAACATCGAAAATGGTAGGTTTGCTACGCAGAATATCTCCGTTTCGTTTTATTAGGTGATCAAATTTAGTTTATTTAGGAAATGCTACGTAATGCTTCATCCTCTTCTTGATTTAACGTTCCCACTTGGGACTACCACAGTTAACAACTGAGAGTTTCATGAACTTAATTAGCCATTTTTGCATTTGAATATCGCTTGGCCGGTACAATGTTACTTTGTGCCCAAATTTCAAAGACATTACCTTAACCAAAAGATCCTGGACCAACCGGTAATCGAACCAAGGCACCTTCAACATGGATTTGCTTTATAACTGCGCGAGGTGTGACAAGTGCTCAATATGGTGAACTTTTTTCAGAAATACATTTATATGTGCATATCTCTCGTTAAATGTTATAACGGCGTATCGATTTCTTTTCAACGATTTTCTCTCTCAATTTCTGTTGCGCGAAATTCAGTCGATTTTTGTCAAATTATACAAAGAATGATGATAACTTCCTAGTGAAATGAGAATTACAGTCGAAAATGAGAATTTGTAAAAATATAGTGACTAAATAATTTCTTATTTATTTAGTATTTCTTATTTATTTATTTATTTATTTATTTGTTGTATTCGTTTTCTTTTGTGACAGGAAAAACCAGCAAAGCTGATTAAAAAACCTGTATCTTTTTAAACAACATCACAACAATATACATACATTCAACGGACAATCCTATGCCTAATTGAACAATGATCCTTAATCTAATTATTCTAAACCCTAATCCTATCCTGCAGTTCGAATTGTCGCCACAGGTTCTGCTTTCAATTTCAGTTTCTTAAATATGGTTGTTTCGACAAAGTTGTAGCTAAATACAACGAAACAAATTTGCTCTCCATAACCATTCATCCTACCGAAAACAATATAATTTTATGAAAAAAGTCCAAAACAAGTTTTTATTAAGAAAATATGTGGATACATATTAAATCTGGGTAAAGATTTTATTACATTACAATTTAGCAGGATATACAACTTATGAGTTAAAATCGATAGATGGGAAAAAAGTGCATGTCTAATTCCAAATGAATTTTTTGTTTTAATTTGTGACAAATTTTGTGTAAAATTTTAAGTATCCAATCAGAACATTTATTTCGGAAGAAAAAAATCCCATCTGTATCGGTCAACGATCGGCAATGATGCGTAAGTTCTATGTAACAAGCGTGATAAATAACTTCAGCGAACGAAAGCCTCAAAGAGAGAGAGCAATTGGAAACCCCATTTTTCTCGCTCGTTTGCCATAGAGGGTAGGTGTTTCATTTCACCGGCATGATCAACAATTCCAGAACATCTGAAAGCAATTGTGCCTCACAGGTTTGGAGGTTTTATCATGCAATTTTATCCCGCAGATATAATCAAAGCTGTAGCAGTTAAACATGATGTGTTGCATGATTGTTACAGAGAGCGATAACACTGCGGAACACGTTTTTGTCTCTAGCACCAAAATACCGCTATTCACTTAATTAAGGGTTGCTGAATCCATTGCCGTTTTCAGAAATATCATAGCACGTCCAGTTTTTGAGATATTGACTGTTGAAAATGCAAAAAATGACTATTTCAGCCAACTTGCATGCAAGTTTCCCAGCTTGTAAGGTAATATATTGGCTTAATTTGCCACTGAATTCAAACTTTATGTGTATAACAATACTTATCATTAAATTTTGTATTATTTTCGATACGGAAAAGTTATTTTTTGATGGTTTAGAGAATTGTTGTATTTTGCCGTATAGAAGAAACGAAGAATTTTGTATGGAGACTGCAAGCATGTTGAAAAAATCGGTTTAATCGAAATTTAATCGCGCAATTTCAATCAAATTATGTCTGAAATAAAAGTTCAAGTTCTATTTTGCATGTTTGGTGGATTAGATTACAAAAAAGTATGATAAATTGTACCTTAAATTTCATGTAAACATTAATAAAAGCAGTGTTTTGTACAACTTTGGCGACCTGTAGCTAAAAATTGTGACGTGCTGGAACATTCCTGACAACGGCATCAGATTCAGCAGCCCTAAATCTACTAGAGACACAATATTTGGTTCTTGAGACACGCAAACATGTCATTTTTGTTACGCTGTGTAATTGTGAAATACTCTTAATTTTTTTCAAAATTCAATCCCAGCGTCTATCAGAGCGGTCACCAAATGATTTCACAGAAGTATGGTGAAAATATTACTGTCACTGAATTGTTAGTTGGTATTTTACAGGTTTAAAGGGCGAACACGAAATTATTGCGACACATTAAACAGGGCATAACTTTTCTACCATTGGGTAAAAATCAACCAAATTTTGCACACTTTCTCATTGATGTGTATTGTTTACATGCTGTCAAACTCGAAGTCGTGTTTTTCGATTCAACGAAAATGGAGGTGAACCAACGCGAGTCGAGAGAACAAACACCTTGAATTTCCTGACCTGTTGCACCGGCAGTTGGGAAAAATGTCGAACATTCACCATTCAACCGTCTCCAGAGTGTTGAAGCGGTTCCAGGAGCGGTTAACGTTGGACCACGGCAAAGGAGCAGGAAGAAAACCGGGACCGGAGAACAAAAAGACGGAGGGAAAGGTGAAGCGGATAATTAAAGCAAATCCCAATGTCTCAAGCCGTTGTTTGGCTAAAAAGATCGGCATGTCACAGAGCTACGTCCAGAATGCAAAGAAGAGAGCTGGACTACATTCAAAGTATAGAACTTCCCAAACCGCGATGAGCGGCAACAATTGACAGCTAAAACTCGGGCACGGAAGCTCTACGAGAAGATGTTGACAAAATATGGCTGCTGTTTGATGGACGGCGAATCGTATATAAAAGCCGATTTTAAGGCGCAAGAGAAAATGGCACAAAAGTCAGAACTGAAAAAGCAATTTTCTCCTTTTAAAACAAAAAATTGATGAAAATAAAAACACACAGCCTTTTTATTTGGCAAATAAAAGAGCTGTGTGCTTTTATTTTCATTGATTTGTCTATTTGAAAAGAGAAAACTGCTTTTTCAGTTTTGACATTTGCCCCATTTTTACTTGGGCCTTAAGCAAATTCCGGGGTTGGAGTTTTTCACCGGCAAGAGCAAGTTCGATGTGGACGATAAATTTAAGAAGAAGAAAATGTCGAAGTTCACCTCTAAATATCTCATTTGGCAGGCCTTCTGCTCTTGTGGACTGAGGAGTGAGCCTTTCGTGACAAAGGGCACAGTAAATGGCGAGATCTACAAATCTGAGTGACTCGAGAAGCGCCTTTTGCCGTTCTTGCAGCAGCACGACGAAGCTCCGCTATTTTGGCCGCTTTTTTCTTTTGATTTTTGAAGTAAATATATGTATAAAACTACCCTAAAATTTTGGTTTGGTTCTTAACATTATAAGAAAATTGGCATGACATTTTCGGTGTCGCAATAATTTCGTGATCGCCCTTTACAGTAATTTGTTTTTGCTTTCCAGATTTTGTGGCTAAAACAATGGATTTCGGAGTGAAAATTCTGTTTTTTTCTTTTTTGATACAGTCCAAACTCCGAGATATTTTTTCATAGCATACAGTGATTCTTCTTCTTTTTCTTTCTGGCGTTACGTCCCAACTGGGACAAAAGCCTGCTTCTCAGATTAATGTTTTTATGAGCACTTCCACAGTTATTAACTGAGAGCTTTCTTTGCCGATTGACCATTTTTGTATGTGTATATCGTGTGGCAGGTACGAAGATACTCTATGCCCTGGGAATTGAGAAAATTTCCTTTACGAAAAGATCCTCGACCAGCGGGATTCGAACCCACGACCCTCAGCATGGTCATGCTGAATAGCTGCGCGTTTACCGCTACGGCTATCTGGGCCCCCAACAGTGATTCTGTGGGACTTGAAAAAATCCTGGGAATCAGGATTTTTATTTTTACAATCCTGGGTTCCAGGACAAACCCGACCGCCTTGAAAACTGGAATAAAACGATCGAAACTTAAGTTAAACATTTTTATACATAATGGAACATATACACTCGAAAATATGTTAAAACTTTGAAAAATATGTTCAATTCTTTCCATTTGTGTGTTGAAACTCGACCTGTATTTCTGCGTATGACAATAAATAATAATAATGAAGATTAGACTCGGAAAAAATGTGACACTTTGTTTTGGGTGTAACTTTTTATCGCGTGGGTAAACATTAATGAAATTTTGGATAATACTAGTTAAGAGGGTTATGTTTATGTGTGCAAAAATTACCGCGATCTGTCTAGTAGTATTCAAGATGCATTTGAAACAAGAAAAGTTACCGCCAGCAAATCTTTGGCGCTGTGATCGTTAATCCTGGTCAGTCGCACAGATGCATCGGCAAAAGGCTTGGAATCCACCATTCCACCGTGTCCCGCGATGTGAAGATGTTCCAGGAGACGGAGACCATCGAGCGGCGCATTGAAAGCGGCCGAAAACCGAAAACGGAATACCCAGAGAAGGCGCGGAAGATGAGGCTGTAATTTCAGAATAACCCGAACCTTTGCACCCGAGACGTGGCCAAAAAGGTCAATTCGTCGAAATGGTTCGTCCAGCAGACCATGAAGCGAGTTGGGCCACGTGTTTTTAAGGCCTGGAAGGTGCCAAACTGGACTGACAAGCAAAACATGGTGGCCGAATTGCGTGCGCGGATGCTTTACCGTGAGTGGCTGGTTAAGCCAGGCTCGAGTTTTTTGTCGGTATGTCCCGCATGGAGGTTCCGGAAGAAAAAGATGGACAAATTCACGAACAGGTACTTTCGTTGTGGCAGGCGATCTAAGAGTGCGGAAGGTACAGCAAGCCGTTAGTTACAACCGGCACCATAAACGGGCAGATTTATCGAGAGGAATGCTTGCAGAAGCGCTTGCTGCCCTTCTTCCGCTCTCACCGTGGTCCCACTTGGCCTGTTTTTCACTTCGGAAAAGGTTTTTTAAGCTTTTAAGCTCATATTTTGTTGCAATATGCGTCGTAATGCAGTTCTTCTTATCACAAAATTTCGGAAAATTCGACCAAGAAAAACCCCCACTTCAAAGTGAATCAGGAAAGTGCACTAATAGTTTTTTATCCTATATTGGGTGGAATTTGAAAAACTGTTTTCAGATGAATTCGCCTTTTTTATTTACGATTTAACAAAAGTATTTTCAATATTTAGTGTAAGGTATCAGATGTTATTATCAACCGAATTGTTTGAAACTCGGCCGTAAGAAGCACTTGACGGAGAACACTTATTCTAGCAAAATGTAGGCCCAGTGGCTTCAAAAAAAAAAAAAACTCTGCCGATCATCTCTGATTTATCATAAGTGCCATGTAGGTAAATGATCCCTCACTTTATTATATTCAAAGCTTTTATTCGGTAATCAAGTCTAAACAGAATCACATGTCATTCTTCCATCACGCTACATTGTATGAGATAATTTTCACACAATTTTTGAAATGCTTTCATGAAAATTTCGTTTTGGACGTTTAAAATTGTTACTTTATCCTTCTCGCGTTTATATCAGTTTTGAACTTCTCGTTCTATCAACATTTTCTTCTTATTCCTGATCCCAGTTCCTTCAAAAACATAAAAGCTGCTGAATGAAAACACAAAAAAAAAATCTATGAGTCGAAGTTTCTCAATCTGATATAAACTCATATAACCAAACTATAAGACTTTCTGCAATTATGGTCCCGCAAACAAATTGCTGATGTATGTTTGATCTACAACTTAATAAATTTGTTTCTTCATTATTTACTCAAAGAGGTTTGATTTAAATGTCGAGCGAAAGTTCATCCATCTTACGCTCACTACTTTTACATGAACAGTATTTTTTAGATTAAATAACTACTGAATTCGTGCTAGCTTATTAAAACGCTAACCAATCAACAATCTTTCTATTCCTCAATTAACACAACCATGTTTCAAACCTGTTTTCTACAGCCAAATAATACATCAAACTTGTCAACTAGTTGTGTGATTCCAAATTACTGTCATTGAGTAAAAAACAGGAAGAATACAGACCTTACAAAATAGTTTAAAACTGTAAAAGTTAAAAATTTGTGCGTTCTCATCATGTTTACATTAATATTTTGGGAATTGCCGGGCAAGACCCTCTAATTATAAGTGTGTGAGACTAGACAAATTTCGAAATATGTTGAAATGAATATATTATTGTCCACCACTTTATGTATTAAGAAAATGTAATAAAAAAAGAAAAACAAGATGTTCTCACTATGCATACATGAATACATTTGTAAAACATTGCATAGTGAGAACTCTTCTTCGTTTTAAACGAACACGTCTTTTATTTTTGAGTATCCCAAAATTCTTCTCGGCATTCCAACACTATTTTCCAAATATCTTTGTAAGAAAATAACATGAATTCTACTAGGGATTGCTTAATTTTTATCAAAAATTTGCTGTAATATCTTCTAAAACAATTCTTCCTAATAGGTTAAAGGTTTCTTCAAAAAAAAAAAAAAAAAAAAATTGCATAGGTTCTTTCAACGAGTTCCGTTGAGAAATTGCTGTAAGTCCCTCAAAGGATTTATTCAGGAATTTCCCCTGGGTCCTTCCAGGAACATCTACATGGATTCCTTCAAGATTTGCTTCAGGGATGTCTGTAATACATCGATCAAGAATTCAAGAGTTCCCTCTATAAATGCTGAAATGCTGAAAGAATTTCAAAAAAATATCTATACACCAGTAATCTCTAATCGAGTTTCTGTATGTACTTCTTAGAGCTCTTAGGAATATTTCTTTTTAATATCTTTCAAATAATTTCATGAGGGAATTTTTGTCAAAAGTCGACCCTTAGCTGAAAATCTCTCTTATAAAGACAAAATAAAATAAAATTTAACAAAGTCTTTTGTCCATGAGACTTTGTTAAATTTTATTTATTTTGGTCGAAAACACAGAGGGTCAAAGAATAGAAGAGCTAAACGACGAAAGTTAAAATAACTAAAAAAGAATTGCCACGGAACAAAAAATCTTTTTAAAAAGTAGGAAAATTTCACACCAAGCAAATCAGATTCTATATTTTATCCATTCGACCATTTGCTAAGGATTTGTTATTATTATTATAATCATTTATTACACTGCGGAACACGTTTTTGTCTCCAGCACCAAAATACCGCTATTCACTTAATTAAGGGATGCTGAATCCATTGCCGTTTTCAGAAATATCATAGCACGTCTAGTTTTTGAGATATTGACTGTTGAAAATGCAAAAAAAGACTATTTTAGCCAACTTGCATGCAAGTTTGTCAGCTTGTAAGGTAATATATTGGCTTAATTTGCCACAGAATTCAAACTTTATGTGTATAACAATACTTATCATCAAAGTTTGTATTACTTTCGATACGGAAAAGTTATTTTTTGATGGTTTAGAGAATTGTTGTATTTTGCCATATAGAAGAAACGAAGAATTTTGTATGACGACTGCAAGCATGTTGGAAAAATCGGTTTAATCGAAATTTAATCGCGGAATTTCAATCAAATTATGTCTGAAATGAAAGTTCAAGTTCTATTTTGCATGTTTGGTGGATTAGATTATAAAAAAGTATGATAAATTGTACTTCAAATTTCATATAAACATTAATAAAACCAGTGTTTTATACAACTTTGGCGACCTGTAGCTAAAAATTGTGACGTGCTGGAACATTTCTGAGAATGGCACCAGATTCAGCAACCCCAAATCTACTAGAGACACATAATTTGATCCTTGAGACACGCAAAAATGTCATTTTTGTTACGCTGTGTTATGCAACTTAAGGTATCTGCCTTTTTCAATGTTACATTGATGTAGATGGTTGGTTGGTAAATGGCTGGGCATGGCGTACCATTGGTACCTCGCGTACCTGAAGGAATAAAATAGACCCCTCTGTGCGGTCCTTAGCCTCTTGCCCAGCAACTCCTATCCCTACCTCCTCGCGGTACTGGCCGGGGTACGAGTAACCTTAGGGAAGATCGGGTAACCAACCCCCGGTGGGAACTTTGGTCGTATGCTGACAGGGAAGGGGGGGTTTGCTTTTGCTTCCGCAACCCTTGAGCGTCTGTACTCCATGTTAGGAGCAGCTCACAACAGCGTCTGTTCCCCATGTCAGGGGCGGCTGATCATCGTCCGAGTGCCAGAGAAGGACTCTAAGCTAAACTGTGCACTATGGTCCTCCGAACATTTAGGGGGAATGGTCCTCCGGAAATCTAGGGGGTTGGTGTCAGGCCCTGCAAGCCAGCCGTAAAAAAATCAAGCAACGAATAATCAACGAGAGAATACGAACCGGGACAATCGGTGAAGACCACAGCGACGTAAAGGAACTAGCGATTGGAAGCTCGGTACATGGAACTATAAATCTCTCAACATCATCGGGAGCACACGCATACTCGTCGACGTGCTGAAGGACCGCGGATTCGGCATCGTAGCGTTGCAGGAAGTGTGTTGGAAGGGATCAATGGTGCGAACGTTTAGAGGTAACCATACCATCTACCAGAGCTGCGGCAATAAACATGAGCTGGGAACAGCTTTTATAGTGATGGGTGATGAGGCGCGTGATCGGGTGGTGGCCGATCAATGAGAGAATGTGCAAGTTGAGGATCAAAGGCCGGTTCTTCAACTTCAGGATAATAAACGTGCACAGCCCTCACTCCGGAAGCACTGATGATGATAAAGACGCTTTTTACGCGCAGCTCGAACGCGAGTACGACAGCTGCCCAAGCCACGACGTCAAAATCATCATAGGAGATCTAAACGCTCAGGTTGGCCAGGAGGAGGAGCTCAGACCGACGATTGGAAAGTTCAGCGCCCACCGGCTGACGAACGAAAACGGACTACGACTAATTGATTTTGCCGCCTCCAAGAACATGGCCATTCGTAGCACCTACTTCCAGCATAGCCTTCCATACCAATACACCTGGAAATCACCACAGCAGACAGAATCGCAAATCGATCACGTTCTGATTGATGGTCGGCACTTCTCCGACATTATCGACGTCAGGACCTATCGTGGCGCTAACATCGACTCTGACCACTATCTGGTGATGGTCAAACTGCGCCCAAAACTCTCCGTCGTTAACAACGTACGGTACCGACGGCCGCCCCGGTATGACCTAGAGCGGTTCAAGCAACCGGATGTCGCAGCGGCATAAGCGCAGCACCTCGAGGCTGCATTACCGGAAGAGGGTGAGCTGGACGAAGCCCCTCTTGAGGACTGCTGGAGAACAGTAAAAGCAGCCATCAACGATGCAGCTGAGAGCAACGTCGGGTACGTGGGACGGAGTCGACGGAACGATTGGTTCGACGAGGAGTGCCAGGAGATTTTGGAGGAGAAGAATGCAGCGCGGGCGGTCATGCTGCAGCAAGGGACCCGGCAGAACGTGGAACGCTATAAACAGAAACGGCAACAGCAGACCCGCCTCTTTCGGGAGAAAAAACGACGCCTGGA
Source organism: Aedes aegypti (assembly GCF_002204515.2). NCBI lineage: Eukaryota > Metazoa > Arthropoda > Insecta > Diptera > Culicidae > Aedes > Aedes aegypti. The sequence goes on along the minus strand of NC_035107.1, from coordinate 160,023,439 downwards.
GGAGACGGAGTACGAGGAGATGGAATAAGGACTGTTCATTTTATAAAGTGGACACCTTGTGCATGCTGTATCTTTTTAATTTATCAATGAAATTTCAATCGGTTTTCTGCACATCGTTCGACTAGTATTGTACAATATTGTGATAAAAAAGATACCCAAAATAATTAAATTTCACACGAATATGGAACAACGATTAGAACAGTCGATTTTTGGAGGCTATCAAAATCAATGATTGTTAGAAATTGGCTGGAAAATCGACAATTTTTATTTTATATTTTCAAAAAAAGGCTTGTTCTTCGAAAGCATCATCAACCAGAAGCCTGATGGAAAAATTCAAGTTATTTTTGGAACAACAATTTAAAAGATATAATTAAATCATTTTTCCCCTATATTTTTTAGAGAAAACTATTTTAAATTTGAAGGGAACCGATATGAGTTGAATTTTTTGGCCAAAAGTATGTCCTGACGGAAGTTCTAATATAGTATTAATATGAAAAATAACTTACGCCTTCATAAAGTTACTTATATAGTCCCCACGTTACATTTAAAATACAATAGAAACACAATTGCTTTATTCTTAGAAGACCTTTCAAAGTACATTGACAATCATCAAAATTGGCAACACTACTGTAATCAAATCGATTTAATTTTCCACATATTATTTTCATAATATGTTATTCTGAGATTACCATTCGAAATATTTGGAGAAAACCACTTATAATTTGCTGTAGATCGATAAATATGCGTACACGGTTTTAAAAGTATGACTTTTTTTAGTTAAACTACCATGAACAGTAAAATTTGTACTCAAGACTATGGTTTAAACGCACGATTTAGCTCTCGTTTGTACACATATAGTTTCTTTAGTAAACCAAACTAGTTTTGAACACGCTTTTTACTTTTCTCTTTTGCTGGATGTGAAAGGATGGTGTATCAGCAAATTTGGCCATAAATGGGTAAATCACTAAAATTACCTAATGTCAGAGAATGGTGGAATATATTTGATTTTTTTTAGCTATACCTTTAGTAGAATAGTAAAGAATACAAACATACCATTTGTTCATAAAATTTAGTATTTTTGTTTTGCGAAAAATTATGTTAAACTTTGACGAACAGCTTTTCTTAGGAGTTTTTGGAAAAACTATTTAGCTCTTCAACCAAAAGCATTTTCCAAGATCTTATATTTTCATAACATTGTAGAATAATAGTTGAATGATGCACAGAAAACCGATTTAGATTTTATCAATAAATAAAAAAGATATAGCATAAACAAAGTGTCCACTTTATAAAATGAACAGTCCTTAGCTGTGCTGGTCTCAAGAAACGCGTAAGTTGTATCAGAAGCTCAACGCATCCCGCAACGGCTTCGTACCGCGAGCCGAGATGTGCAGGGATAAGGATGGGAGCATTCTGAGAGACGAGCGTGAGGTGATCGAAAGGTGGAAGCAGCACTTTGACGAGCACCTGAATGGCGCTGAGAGCACAGGCACTGAAGGACGGGACAACGGAGGAAATGCCTTCGTCAGTACTGCGGAAGATGGAAACCAACCAGCCCCCACTTTGAGGGAGGTTAAGGATGCCATTCTCCAGCTCAAGAACAATAAAGCTGCTGGTAAGGATGGTATCGGAGCTGAACTCATAAAGATGGGTCCGGAGAGGCTGGCCATTTGTCTGCACCGGCTGATATTCACAATCTGGGAAACAGAACAGCTACCGGAGGAGTGGAAGGAAGGGGTAATATGCCCCATCTACAAGAAAGGCGACAAGTTAGATTGTGAGAACTTTCGGGCGATCACCATTCTAAATGCGGCCTACAAAGTATTATCCCAGATCATCTTCCATCGTATGTTACCTGTAGTAAACGAATTCGTGGGAAGTTGTCATGCCGGCTTCGTTGACGGCCGATCGACAACGGACCAGATCTTCACTGTACGGCAAATCCTCCAAAAATGTCGTGAATACCAGGTCCCAACGCATCACCTTTTCATCGATTTCAAGGCGGCATACGACAGTATCGACCGTGTAGAGCTATGGAAAATCATGGACGAGAACAGCTTTCCCGAGAAGCTCACGAGACTGATAAGAGTGACGATGGAAGGTGTGCAAAATTATGTGAAGGTTTCAGGCGAACACTCCAGTTCGTTTGGATCCCACCGGGGACTACGAAAAGGTGATGGACTTTCGTGCCTGTTGTTCAATATTGCGCTAGAAGGTGTTATGCGGAGAGCCGGGCTTAACAGCCTGGGTACGATTTTTACGAGATTTAGTCAATTTGTTTGCTTCGCGGATGATATGGACATCGTCGGCCGAACATTTGAAAAGGTGGCAGACCTGTAGACCCGCCTGAAACGCGAGGCAGCAAAAGTTGGACTGGTGGTGAATGCGACCAAGACAAAGTACATGGTGGGGCCTAGCGCGACAGGGCTCGCCTAGGTAGCAGTGTTACGATAGACGGGGATACTTTCGATTTGGTCGACGAGTTCGTCTACCTTGGATCCTTGCTGACGGCTGACAATAACGTTAGCCGTGAAATACGGAGGCGCATCATTAGTGGAAGTCGGGCCTACTATGGCCTCCAGAAGAAGCAGCGGTCAAAAAAGATTCACGCCCGCACCAAATGTATCATGTACAAAACGCTCATAATGCCGGTAGTCCTCTACGGGCATGAAACGTGGACGATGCTCGAGGAGGACTTACAATCATTTGGACTCTTCGAAGTCGGGTCCTTAGGATTATCTTCGACGGTGTGCAGGAAAACGGTGTTTGGCGGCGAAGGATGAACCACGAGCTCGCCCAACTCTACGGCGAACCCAGTATCCAGAAGGTGGCCAAAGCTGGAAGGATATTATGGGCAGGCAACCCTGCAAAGATGGTGTTCGCTTCGGATCCGGTTGGTACAAGAATGCGTGGAGCGCAGCGAGCTAGGTGGGCGGATCAATTTGGCGAGCGTGGGGCAGAACCGAGAGATGCGGCCACGAACCGAGTATTGTGGCGTGAAATTGTTGATTCAGTGTTATCTGTTTAGATGTTAACTAAATAAATGAATTGATGTAGAAATATTGATGGTAGATAGCTGAACACAATTTTCAAATAACAAGTGATACGATCAAAAAATTGTTTTTCAAAAAGTATTACTATTAAAGAGCTTGTTTAATACGTAATTTAACAATGAATTTTTATGAATCACACACAAGCACTGGAAAAACACGATCCACAAAAACACAACACAAAAGAATAAAACGGAACAACAAAACAGCAATAGGCATGCACACACAACAATCAGGGAGTTGAAATGTAACCGCCGCCGGTTGGAACCACACAAATCGTTCGAGCCAAATAAACGGGAAATAAGTGAAAGTGATTGATTTATTATCCCTGCGGAAGCATTTGAGCCCGATACAGTGACGAATTTCATGAACAGAGCTCAATACATTCCCTCCTAAGGAATCCTGTCAAGGATTGCTTCTGATTTTGCGGGGATTTTAAAGAATTTCTCCAATTACTGTAGAAAGAACTATTCCAAAGACTTCAAGAAAAATGTAGTATACAATACAAATCTTCAGAGAAATCTATTTAATTTATTTAGTGGTTTTTCATGGATGCTGTTCAATGTAACAGTCACAAAGCTAGTTGCTTCTTGCTCTAGTACTTGATATCAATTTTTAATGATGGCGAACATGATATTAACTTCATATGATTTGTCAAGAAGCTTCACTCCCAGTCTATCCAACAAGCACTTTTTATTTATTTTAAGAACAATTTTGTTTTGAAGCATCGAATCCTAGAGATTTTTTAAGAAACATAAATAAATTAATTAGAAAATAATGGAAAATACTTATACAAATTGGCTGGTATAAAACATGAAATTCATGAAATGAGGAGAATTTGTGCATAAAAATTTGCTTTATTTTCAAGTTATTTAAAATCTCCTGGAATTCCCGAAAAAATAACCTTTTTTCCTATTCTAGGGAAGTCGAATCCTGGGAAAGTTGGAAACTCTATCTGTTGACGATGGTGTGCGAAATGGTGTAAATATTATGGGCGAACATTCTATTTTGTTTAAATCTCTCCTTGTCGTAGAACAGGTTCAATATTGTGTTAGAACATGTTGTGTAGGGAGCCGGTTGCACACGACTGAAACGTTAGGCAACAAAAAAAATGGATAAGTGGTGAATGCGCCGTGACATGTGTCGTGAAATACGGAACCTCATCGTTTTTGGAAGTCGGTCCTACTGAGGGCAATAAAGCTGCCTCCTGCACAAAATATGTACAAGATGCATGAAAATTTTTACTAGTTATCTTACGAGGGCATGGAAAGAGCTCACACTACTTTTCGGCGAAATCATAAAATGGCGAAAACTGTAGGGATACGCTGGGAAGGCCATATTGTAGAAATGCCAGACAGAGGCCCTACAAAAATGTTGTTCACTCCGTATTTGTCCTGTCTACTGGTATACATAGGGTAGGTATACCAGTTATGGCCATAGTGGTTCGCTATACGTGATAACTTTTCGCAGACATTCCTCGAAGAAATTTTGAAAATAAATCTTAATGATGGAGTCCTAGGAATAGTTTGGTAAAAATACAAAAAGTATGGGATGTATTTTGATGTTAAAACATTGCATAATATTAAAAATGTGAAAGTAATCGAAATTTTACATATGTCCAAAAAGGGAACCACTATGGCCATAACATAACTGGTACTCTTTCCCTATCATGGTAATTTTTCAAGAGACTCAGAATTCATCACAGATCGATTTACCCTCTGGTTGCTAGGCACTATTCATCCCTGCTCTCTCGATCTTCTGAGTGTCAGTTACTGAAATTATCCGCTCCACCTTTTTTTGCAACCAGCATATCATTACTGGCTACTTGGGTGATAGATCAATTTCTGAATTTGTGAATATTCTCCGACAACATATGATTAACATAGATACGTCTTCGCATGCGGTCAATTGCTATTATTGTATGATAAAGCTGTACATTGAATTCGAAAGAGACGATCGCTCAACGATATCAATAACAGTTGACCGCATAGTCATCTTCAAACTAGCACTGTGTGTTCCAGGGGGGCTGGTCATTCAATGCTACATTCCGAAGATTGAGTGGACGAAGTACACCAACAACGGATACGCCTTTTGTGCATGGATGTGCTCTGATCTTGGCTCACTCCACAGACGCTTTGCCATTTTTGCACGGTAAAAATATTACACATAGCTGAAAGCTGATTTCTCAGGGACTACTATACAGTTTAAGTCAATGTGAATTAACTCACCATCACATTGATTTGGTTCAAATTAAACACGTCCTGAAACATTGTCACGCAAAAAGCCTCATAAATGTAGGGAACACTAGCCATGTGTTATATCTTTTTAGCGTGATCATCATAACTTATTAGATAATGGGGCCCTTTCGTTCGCTCCAGCCTTCTTGAATAATATTTAGCTCACCGTGGAACGGATATTCAATGAAGTGTGGACCACGGAGCCGTTGAACCTAAAGCCGCACTATCGTCTCTTTCCTCCTGAGATGGTCATTGAATTGAATGACAAGATAATGGGCAGTCTCTCGCGTCGTCTTTTCTCGTCTTGCTTAGGGGATCATTTGCACACCTTTTGGGGCGGCATACTAATTCTAGTGCCTTCCCCTTAGAAGGCTTCATATAAAATCTATCTCCAAGCCGACAAGTGATTTCGATAAGTACCCACGCACATTTCACGTCGCGTTTTTTTATTGGGTTCGTATTACTTGCTGTTATGGCAAATGTGACCGTTAATATGAACCGTTTGAGGTAAATTCTCATCGCAAATATAAGATAAAAAAAGGCTATAATCTGAAACGATAGAGAGTGTTCTCAAATCTAAAATGAATCAAATGCATTAAAGAATTGGCGTTGCAAACTGCAACCTTTTTTTTTAATAGATTTTTTTATTATTGTGAGGATTACGAGTTTATAGCCACGGGGGATAGCAGTCACGGATTGAATTTATTATGTTCAGAACATTTCCTCTTGAGGCCTTCCTTAGCCGTGTGTTTAGAGTTCACGGCTACAAAGCAAAGCCATGCTGAAGGTATCTGGGTTCGATTCCCGGTCGGTCCAGGATCTTTTCGTAATGGAAATTTCCTTGACCTTCCTGGGCATAGAATATAATCGTACCTGCCACACGATATACGAATGCGAAAATGGCAAGTTTGGCAAAGAAAGCTTTCAGTTGATAACTGTGAAAGTGCTCATTGAGCCGAGAAGCAGGTTTTGTTCCAGTGAGGACGTAATGCCAAGAAGAAGAATATTTCCACTTTGTTCCATTAAACATCTTTCGTTTTAGTTGAAACTTATAACTTACAGCTGATTAGTAAAAGTATTCTTTGGTTATTCTAGCGTATTGTCATTTAGATTGCCAAATGTCGCTGAACGTTGGTTGGGGCAATTGAATAATGTTAAAAATAAACCAAAACTTTTATTTTGACTAGTTTTGCCTTTGCCATAACCCTTCGGTATTTAGGTATGTTATGTTAGCATGTGTGGTTGTTCATGATGTGTGGTTTTTGATTATGTATTGTAGATTTAGTAAGAATATCGCGTGAAGATCGTCAAATGCCTACCTACACTGACTGCACGTTTACGTAGGGTTACCATCCGTCCTGATTTAGCAGGACATGTCCTGATTTTGAGTTTCGTTTGAGGCGTCCTGATTTATTTTTCATATTTCAAATTCTGTCCTGCTTTTTCCTGCTTGGCGATCAACGTGAGATGTCAGAGACATTTCGAATTAGGAAAAGCTAACCTAATACCAAAATAACAGCAAGAATTTTCAAATGGCATCTATCCAAAAATCCATGTTGAGTTTTGTGGTTTAGAAACCGACTTCAGCTACATATAAAGTTTGGGATGCGTTTCATACTGTATCACAACACCTTCAGTTTCAGTCGTTGTTTGACGATTCTGATGTTGTTTTTTGGATCCTTTGGCCTCATATTAAAACACAAGCTGTAATTTTTGGTGTATTTTCTCAGAATTCTATCGCTATCAGAATGAAAGAGATCGTCGAAACTTCGATTATTAATTTCAGCACAGATGGTAGTAATCATGGGAGCATAAAAGTGTTTCCAATCTTTGTACAATATATTTATGCATTGCAATGAGGCATTCTCTCAAAAATTTTCCATATTTTTGTAATTGTTTTAATGAAAATTATTCTTTGTCAGGCGTATTATTACTGCGACCATTTGGTTGATCTCTCAGTGGAATTAATACTCATAAAAACCATGCCCTAAACTACAAAATTTAACCACGGGAGCACGACCAACTAGCATCTGAGTTTCTGGAATGATCCTTAAGGAATTTCTCTCAGAATCGTACTGAATTTACTATTCGCTTTCAGTAAAGATCTTTGCCAGATCTCTTCCAAAAACTATAACTGATTTTTGTAGGATTCTTCACGAATTTCAAGCGAGATATTTGACGAATTATCACGAGATCTCAATGAAAACTTAACAAGAGCTTCTTTGTGAAACTTCTAGAGATTCTTAGCAGATTCTTTATGAAACCATGATTTAAAGAATCCAAGCGGATTTAGAATATTTTTTATAAATTGTATTAAATATACTTTAGACATGCTTGGGCTGATTTTTAACATTCTTTGTAATTTCCTAGCGAGACCTTGATCATGCACTGAATAGAATTCTGTTAAAATCACCGGTAAATTGCTGGCAAGACTGTTGTACGTTTTCCTGGACTTGATGTTTTGAGACCCTCGATATATTCTTAAAGAATTCCTTACGAGCTTGATGTAATTTTAATTGACAGTCTAGCGAAGAGGATTCCTACTGTGGTTTTTGGCAGACTTTAAACAATAATCTTAAGAAAATATTTGTCAAATACCTAGCAAAAGTCAAAATACCCTAGTGTCTTCTAAAAAGTGATAGATTACTGTCTTAGCAAAAGGAAAGTTATATTTTAGAATTTATACCTATGCTCATACCCGCTACTTAGGAGTTTTTTGAAATCGTACATTAAAAGCCTTCATCGTTAAAATTGGATAAAAATCTTTGTAATCGCTGCTGTTCGGAATATAAGAAGCATGTTAAGAATTTGAGACAGAATGGTATTTGCACAGGAAAATTTGGAAAATTGCAAAATGTCCTGATTTTGAATCTCTAGGATATGGTCACCCTACGTTTACGAGGCTTACTAATCCTACTCAGAATCTCTGGGAAAGTAGTCAAGTATTTTCCATGAACATGGTTAGAGGTTATCTAGGAATATGACAAGAATGCGATAAAAATCAAATTTATATTATTTATATTCAAAACGGTTCTAACGCCACCCGTCCAGCACAATTTAGTACATTTTATTACCATCAATCCGTGAAATGTCAAATAGGATATAAAATTAACCATTCTAATTCCATTTATCTCAATGCATTTGTTCTAATTTGGCTAAATTTAAACAGCAAACATAACAATTTTTCAATGCACCTAACACATGAACAGCTAGATTTAGTTCTCAAGTGTCAAAATTGGAATATTTCGTTTGAAATAAGTCATTGCAATCAATACGCAGTTTCAGTTTTACGCTGATTTACGCAACTTTAAGTGAATACCCCTATTATTTTATTTGGCAGCTTAATTTGTTATACCACAAATAACATTCAAATCACAATATTTTTTTTTTGTTTCTCCATATTTTGCACCACTTTTTCACAAGTTTTCAAAAATCTCTTCTAGTTTTAGAATCCGTGTCGATATTGATCATTGGTCATCTGGTTCATATTCATAATGGAAACATATCCAGATGTTCCTTGGTGGACCGACATTCTCCATTTAAAATGTTTTTGGTGATTATTTTGTTTTTCGTCAATTAATCGAAAAAAATGAGATGTGTGCAATACAATGTCAGATAAAAGGAAGCTAATCTGAAAAAATCATACAAATTAGTAAAGTATTTTGAGAAAATATTAAAATAATGAAATGATGTTTTTTGAAGATTTCAAGATTTTTATTTGGCCAGAGTATAACCAGAAGCAGCAAGGGACCCGACAGAACGTGGAACGTTATAGACGGGAACGGCAACAGCAGACCCGCCTTCGGAAGAGAAAACGCCGCCTGGAAGAGACGAAGTGCGAGGAGATGGAACAAATGTGCCGGTCTCAAGAAACACGTAAGATCTATCAGAAGCTCAACGCATCCCGCAACGACTTCGTGCCGTGAGCCGAGATGTGCAGGTATAAAGATAGGAGCATTTTGACGGACGAGCGTGAGGTGATCGAACGGTGGAAGCAGCACTTCGACGAGCATCTGAATGGCGCAGAAAGCACAGGCAATGAAGGACTAGACAACAAAGGAGGTTAATGATGCCATTCACCAGCTCAAGAACAATAGAGCTGCTGGTAAGGATGGTATCGGAGCTGAACTCATTAGGATGGGCCCGGAGAGGCTGTCCATTTGTCTGCACCGGCTGATAGGCACAATCTGAAAAAAAAAAAAAAACACAACAGCTACCGAAGGAGTGGAAGGAAGGGGTAATATGTCCCATCTACAAGAAATGCGACAAGTTAGATTGTGAGAACTTTCGAGCGATCACCATTCTAAATGCGGCCTACAAAGAATTATCGCTGATCATCTTCCGTCGTCTATCACCTGTAGTAAACGAGTTCGTGGGAAGGTATCAAACCAGCTTCGTTGACGGCCGATCGACAACGGACCAGATCTTTACAATACGGAAAATCCTTCAAAAATGTCGTGAATACCAGGTCCAACAGCATAACCTTTTCATCGATTTCAAGGTGACATACGATAGTATCGACCGCGTAGAATTATAGAAAATCATGGACGAGAACAGCTTTCCCGAGAAGCTCACGAGACTGATAAGAGTGACGATGGAAGGTGTGTAAAATTGTGTGAAGGTTTTAGGCGAACACTCCTGTTCGTTTGGATCCTGCCGGGGACTACGACAAGGTGATGGACTTTCGTGCCTGTTGTTCAATATTGAAGGTATTTTGCGGAGAACCGAGTTTAACAGTCGGGGTATGATTTTTACGAGATCCAGTCAATTGGTTTGCTTCGCAGATGATATGGGCATTGTCGGTCGAGCATTTGAAAAGGTGGCAGATCTGTGCAACCGTCTGAAACGCGAGGCAGTGAAAGTTGGAATGCAACCAAGACAAAGTACATGCTAGCTGGTGGGGCCGAGTGCGACAGGGCTCGCCTAGGTAGCAGTGGATCCTTGTTGACGGCTGACAATAACGTTAGCCGTGGAATACGAAGGCGCATCATCAGTGGAAGTCGGGTCTACCATGGCCTCCAAAAAAAGCTGCGGTCAAAAAAGATTCACACCCGCACCAAATGTACCATGTACAAAACGCTCATAAGGCCAGCAGTTCTCTACGAGCATGAAACGTGGACGATGCTCGAGGAGGACTTGCAATCACTTGGACTCTTCAAAGTCGGGTGCTTAAGATTATCTTTGGCGGTGTGCAGGAAAACGGTGTATGGCGGCGAAGGATGATCAACGAGCTCGTCCAACTCTACGGCGAACCCAGTATCCAGAAGGTGGCCAAAGCTGGAAGGACACGATGGGCAGGGCATGTTGCAAGAATGCCGGACAGTAAAACAATTGTTTTTACATAGTTCTGCATGTATTAATACAGTTTATCGTGAGAGGCAAGAAGAACATCGCAATGTTTGTCTTATGTCACACTATGTCAATGTTTTGTGCTAATCTGAGTAAGTTAAAAAGGTTTCTGAACATTTTACTTCGGTTTTCAAGGTGGCCAAATAGTGTGAAAACTCCACAATTTCTAAGAAATTAGGGTTCACTTAAAGATAACTTGAACCCTAAGTTAACTGCATTTACTCTTGTTTATGTTTACAGTTTATGTTCAGAAATACCGTAAAATGTGGTAACTTTGATGATGCGGGTATCTTTGATAGTGCGAGACCCACTACATACTAAACGAAATAACAAAGTTTCTGATAATCAGTTAAGAAAAACGAATGCAAAACTAAAGAGTATTAGTATGGCACTTCATGTCAAAGCTATTTTCGATGGAATCAAGTACATTTGAGGATTTATATGCAAATATTAAAATTTATAAGATTTTAGCATTTTTGAAACGCTTACAAACAATCTGTTCTATGAGCACAATTTGATAAGTTCGTCAATTATCCTTGCCAGCCTAGTTATAGTAGAACATGAAATCGGTCTCAAATCTTTTAGCGAAAACCATTTGTACAAACTGGGACCATTTTTGTAATCTAAGTCAGAAATTTCCATAGAGCGTCAAACGCCTAGAGGTATGCAACGCACTATAAATGTTCGTTCAATTTTGTTCGATTTATACACCCAAAACAGAAAACCGTCTTTCGATTGTATGAAAAATTACATATCCATTCCAAATAAATCTTTTGGCAATCTATCAACTGCAATCAATAGTTAGGATACCAGTACTTGTTTTAAAAATATAAGTTATGATTCTTTGAAACAGCATGCATAAATATTCAAGTTTCTACGAAAAAACTATCAAAGTTACCCCGTTTTACGGTACTAATATATGAGATTTGTTCCAATTTTCTCTGGTTGTATTCTTGTTCCATACGAACGGCACAATTGCCTCGAGACATTTAAAAAAATCTCAGATCAACTTATATACCGTGTATTTTTTTGGGTTTAGAATGATAGATTGCGTCTTTTAGAACAAGACGTAAACTTGTAGTTTTAAATTGAGCTTAACCTTCGCTGCAGTTGTAAACGAAAAGCGAGTTTTTTTTGCCAGTGTTGTACAAAATACAACATTGCGACGACTGAAATGCTAACAACTATGATTTGCACCGATATATCTTAAGGTGTCCTTCTAGCCCCATCCCCTCCCCTCATAGGCAGGGCTTGAAAATTTAACACCAGATGCAGTGATAGTTAAGCAACAAACATCTGTAACAAATCTGATTAAACGATGTTGATGATTTAATTATGTCACCCGTATACTTGCCCATTTTCTTACCAAACTGATTGAGAAAAAATACATTCTTTGTTGTGTCGTAAAAGAATCCCATGCTGATTGTGTGAAATGACTCAATTCAATACATCCAGTTCGGACCAGACTAACTGAATGACCCTCCTACTTTACGTGCTTCTGGATACTTAATTAAATTCTGACTGCAAAAGCCGCAGCATGTGTTTAATTCTATTCTTGGTTTGAGGCTTGTTAGCGCAAAAGTGCAACGATGCGATAGGTCATTTAAATTATACTGGTTGACAGCGTCTGCCCAGAGCTACAAGAGATAGGTATCGTTGTGTGACTGTTACTCATTCTCTCAAGACCAGATGATATGTTGCCTCCCCTCTTGCAGCAGGTGACATGTGCCTGGTTGTGCCAAAGTGCGAATCGCTATTTAATGGCGTGAACATTTTATGACGGATAGTCAAGAGTGGAAGCCTTGTAATATGGCTGGCAAGATGATTGTATGCTAAGTCATCCGCGAGGATGTTTAATAGAAATATAGAAAGAACGTTAACATTAATCACAAATCGAGAACCGCAATCCCATGGGAACACGGTGGGGATAAATTTCTGTTGGAGTCTTTTACTGTACGCGGACGCTTGGTGTTGTTGCTCCCAGGATTGCAAGTGTTTCTCGATTAATGTTGTAATCTCAGTTAAAGAGGAAACAGTGAAAATAAGAGTTATTTTTTAGGTCAATGTACTCTATACAAAGTGTGGAAAAGTCTTAGATCATTTTATAGGCATATCAACTTAACAACTGCATCGTATTATGTTTTGATATCGTAAACCCGGGTCGAAATGCTGACTTATAATAAGCTATCTCAAACAAGATAATTAAACGCAACGTGTGACGCACAGTCATTAATAAATAGCTTTATACAATTTAATTTCATAAATTTTAATGGTAGTATTCTCAAGAACGCACAGAATCATAAAAGAAACAAACAGGAAGTTGAAAAGTGAAGCTAGAATCCAAGCAATGAACCCTTCGAAAAGACATTTTGAATTAACTGAGGACACCTCTCCAGTTTGTGGAACGCGCAATGAGCTTACCTTTTTTGTTCAATATTGCGCTAGAAGGGTTTACGCACAAAGCCGGATTCAACAGTCGGAATACGATTTTTAACAGAACCAGTCGTGTCTAGTCCAAGTCAAAAAATTCGACATTTTAGATAAATGTGTAATCACATCCATAGCACATGGAAGTTAGTGCAAAAGTTCGAGTGGAGCGAAAGTTTCTTCTTCAGATTTCTTGCTCAATTCAAAACAAATGCTAAAAAGTCATAGTGATTCAAATGCAATTTAAGAAAATGCATTCCAGCAATTATAGAAATCGATTGGGAATTGAAAAAAGAATGTGGCTAACTCTTGTATTTCTAAAATTCCCAGCTGCATTCTAGAATCTTTCAACAATTTCGGTCAAATAATCTGTGCATTTGTTAAAAATTCAAATTCAAAAGTTGATTGGGGGGAGACTTTTTGATTAATTTCTTACTTTCGTAATCTGCAAACGCATACATCGTTTTATCCGTCCAAATCAGTGAGTTTGATGAACGATTATATGGATGAATTGACGTAAACACTAGGTCACTGTCATAGCAACCTGGTTTATACGCTAAATTATCTGAAGAAACACTCTGCAAACCGGTTGGTTCTTCGGATAAGTTAATGTATGTGATCATGTCAATCCGTTTTCGTATATTTCAAAACAAATAAGCACTGTTCACATGTCCAACCAGTGTATTATTAGGTAAAAATGCATACCAATGAAATAAAAGTATTTTGGTTATATTGGGGCTTACGTCGACTATGCGATTATAGGCAGTATCGTTCGTTTAAAACAATAAATTTTGATACTTTTGTAACTACCTTAAAATAAATAATTAATCGGACGCAAGCATGCTCGGCAAAATTTTAGGCAAACTAGAACGCGGCATTTATTAGTGCGGCATTTATATCTTTTCAACTTTCATGTATTTTTTTTAACATTGATATTCACTAAGGTCGAACATATGCCCAACCTTTCTCAATGTCTTTGTTTTATTGTTAAAAAAAACGCTTGAATACCATCGAGTCTTTGTTATCAACTCAGAATAGAATATCCATTCACGTATTTATCTATACAATCGACAATAAACTTCATTTGTTGCTCTGCCATGCTTCGGAATAAACTTCGCTTTTCAAATGCTTCGGTTTCCCTACATAAACTTGTTTACACTACAAAAGTAACCGTTAATAGTCTGTAAACCACACCCAAAAACCAACCGGTCTCAAGCACAGTTAATGATTATGCTGGTCATTAGACCATTGGGTCATGCCAGTCAGGTGAGAACATCAACCCGTCAAAAGCAGCATTTTCGCTAATTTGATGTGTTGCTAATCTTCATACCATTTATGGCAGTTTCGACTTCATATATACCATCGCCGTGAATACCAGTTACGGATAGATAGCCTTTCAATGCTGTCTGGAAGTCATGAATACGGTCGTTTTGGACCTCGTGGGGGAAACCGTGGTATACATTTCATCGGACTGATTGTTCAAACGATCTGCGTGTAGAGATATTTCCTTTACGTTTCATATCCACCAGAGATAGGATAGGTTTAAGTAGAACGAAGATAAAAAATGTTTATGCTTATCTTTTAATTTGAGAGCGCTAAACAATGCTATAAAATGTACTGCAGTGTTTTACTTGAGGCAACACGATTTGAGGGTAGTTACTCGCATGTTGCAAAAGACTGTAAGTTGAATTCAAATCTAGAAAAACAATCATTAAGAGCGGGATTAAAGTCTAGTCTTAAGTTGGACAGTAATGGTTTGTTTGACTTTAATTTTCAGCGTATAACCAAAATTGTGAATATTTAGTAATTTTTTTGAACCATTTTAAACAAAATAAATGTATAATTGGGTAATTCTATCTACTGAGCATGCAAATAAGAACTTAAGCTTTCATATGATATATCAGCCATTCCATGAAAAACCGATCTAGTGGGTCACTGAATTCCGTGAATTTTTGCTATTTTGTTCCTTATCCGAAATGAAGATACACGTGTTTTTGGATTTTTTGATTAGGGTGACCATTTCCGAAATAGGGTGACCTGAAAAATCGCAATTTTGCTTAATTTTTATTTTTTAGAATATCATAACTTTTGAACCATTCGACCGATTTTCAATCTTTTTCAACGAAATGAAAGTTAAAGATTTTGACTTTTCAGGAAAAAAAAAAATTTCACAAAAATTGCATTTTCACATGAAAAAAATCATAAATTTCCGTTTTTTCGTGTTTTGAAGTCCTCGGGACCAAAGGGGCTATTGCTGTTCTCATTTTTTCTTGAAAGTTCAGAAAATTTTACGTTTACTGTCAAATTTTCAGCGATGTATGTTTTTTTAGTTTAGGAGACATATTTTTTTTGAAAATAAAAAATCAGTCAAAATCTTTAGCTTTCATTTCGTCTAAGAAGATTGAAAATCGGTCGAACGGATCAAAAGTTATAATTATTTTTTTTAATAAAAATTAAGCAAAATCGCGATTTTTCTGATCACCCTATTTCCGAAATGGTCACCCTAATCAAAAAATCCAAAAACACGTGTATCCTCATTTCGGATAAGGAACAAAATAGCAAATTTTCACGGAATTCGGTGATCCACTAGATCGGTTTTTCATGGAATGGCTGATATGGTTTGGGTTGAATAGCACGATTGAAATTCGAAGCAATCAAATTTTTCAAAATGCCTGCTGTTTCCATTAAAATCGCTGATTCTTTTGTGCGGCTTAAACTTTGTAGATCCGCATTTTTCAGCACAAAAATTCAAATTTAAAATAAAATACACGGACACGTTAATGCTTCCAGTGGGCATTTTGCCCTTTGAAGGAAGCACCACACTAGACAACGGACTAGCATGCAACGCCCAGTGGCACAGTCGCAACACAATCCTCACGAAAAGTTTTCCGGTCTGAAGCGGGAATCGAACCCACACTTCTTAGCACGATGCGGCTAAATGCCTGGTGACACTAACCGCACGGCTACGAAGCCCACTTTATTTTGTTAATGAGGCACACGAATCAGCGTAAAAGCTGGTAAACATGTGTTAAAGTTGACCGAAATTGATAAAAAAATGCCTTGTTATCAGTCAATATCTCAGAAAACGGACATTCTATGATATTTTTACAAACGGCAGTAGGCAATCCCAAATAAGGCAAAAAGTGGTACCATAGTAATTGTGAGAAATTTAAGTAAGCTCTCAATAACTCGATGTTGTAGGGACCAATGAGTTAGGATATACCATGTTATAGCAAACAAAATCAGAGCAACTGCGGTTCAAGGCACCGTCGAGGTAACCATGAAAATCAACTTTTATTATAGAATTAAAATTCTTCTGAATTTTTATCCCAAAGATGATTTAAAAGCCAGGATATAAAATATTTCTTAAATAAACGACATTCATATCCTACAACCAGGCGAAATTAATTTGAAAATGACCAGAATTTAACCATTTATGTAGAAAGGTTTTGATTAAATAAAAGTCAAATAAAGATGGCGGGTAAAACACCAAGAAGGAACTTTTTCTACACACTTCCATTGAAGACCATCTTTGAAGTGAAAAATAAAGACTTAGAAATTTAGACTATATTGCAATGCTGCCTTCAAAATCATCATCCTCAAATCAAAATTGATTATGTAATTACTTGAGAGGATTGGTCCAGGCATTATTTGCAATAAGAGAAATTTGATACAATACCTATTGAATAAAACTTTTTCGATGACCTCTGACACACCGGGCCCGTTTGATCTGTAAGAAAATAGAAAATATGGAATGTTTTAGAAGTATGTCCTAATATTTTAGTATTGAAAAAACTATGTGCAGTGAATATTGTTTTTTTTTTTACACAGAATACCTGCAGGGATTCGACATACAGTGCTGTATCTTATCTATGTTTCGGAGGGTTGATCTCACACGCTTCAAAACTCTGTTTTCCGGATTTTCAGATACCCTGTTCCCCTGTCGTGGTATTTTGGCTGAGAAATTTTTTATTTTAATTTTTTGACAATGTTTTTTTTTCGATATTGATGATTATGATATGTATTTCTTTGACACGAGCTTGCTTGTAGAACGTAAGAGACGAAATACATATGTTCTCTTGACGTCTACAAGCAAGCTCGTGTCGAAACAATACATATCATAATCTTTGATTTTCTTACACAGGCAAAAAACTTTAGGAAATAGGTTTTTTTATAGATATTTTTAATTTCACTCAAAATTGTGTGTAAAAAAATTTGGAGTGTTATCGGAAATTTATTTTTTTACCCGAACATGTTCATTTGACTGTAATAATCAATTTGAGGTCGGAAAAACTATATGTCATCCCTTTGAATTTAGAGTTACAGGAGAACGGATCCAAAAATAGGGTTTTCCGTGATATTTAAAGTAAGAGAAAATTTGAGTGTGATCCTTAATTTAAATTTCTGCTCATACATGTTCACTTGACTTTTACACGAAAATTAATGCCGAAAAAACACATGCCATTGCTTTTGATTTTGATTTACAGACAAAAAAGTTCAATTTATACGTTTTCTATGTGGTTTTCTGGGTAAAATAAATTTAGTGTGTTATCGGAAATTTTGTTTTTTTTTTCTCGAACATGTTCACTTGAGTTACAGGCAAAAATATGAATATTAATTAAAAGAAATTGAGTAAATTTCACTTGACTTCTACAAGTAAATTAATGCTAAAAAAGCTACATGTCATAGCTTTGAGTTTGTACGTAAAAACAATTTTGAGTGTAGTCAAAAATTAATTTTTCTACTACACTAGTAAATTCATGCCGAAAAATCTTCGTATCATAGCCTTTAATTTGAAATCAAAACTTCCTTTTTTTACACAAATATGTTCAATTGACTTCAAAAAGCAAATTCATTACGATAAACCTACACATTATCAATTTAATTTTTGATTTACAGACAAAAAAAGCAATAAAAATAACCATTTTTTGTTTTGTTGAGTAAAATAAATTTTGAGTGTTATCGGAAATTTATTTTTCTACTCAAATATGTTCTCTTGACATTCACAATCAATTTAACGTCGAAAAAACAATATGTCATCATATTGAATTTTAAGTTACAGGCAAACCGGTCCAAAAAATAGGGGTTTTCTAAGTACTTTAGGTAAACAAATTTTTGTGTGATATCGAAATTGCTGATCAAATATGTTCAATTGGCTCTGACTAGCAAATTCATGCCGAAAAAAGTACATGACATTTCATTAGAAATTGAGTTTTTGACACACTGACAAGGAAAATCAGGTTTGGGGGGCCCTTAATGTGTAATGAGAAGAGGCTACTATATCATCTAGTATATTGGTAAAGGTAGCGTTTATTTCAACACTTTAGAACAGGGGGCCCAGATAGCCGTAGCGGTAAACGCGCAGCTATTCAGTATGACCATGCTGAGGGTCGTTGGTTCGAATCCCACTGGTCGAGGAACTTTTCGTAATGGAAATTTTCTCGATTCCCAGGGCATAGAGTATCATCGTACCTGCCACACGATTTACACATGCAAAAATGGTCAATCGGCAAAGAAAGCTCTTAGTTAATAACTGTGGAAGTGCTCATAAGAACACTAATCTGAGAAGCAGGCTTTGTCCCAGTTGGGACGTAACGCCAGAAAGAAGAAGAAGAACGCTACTTTTGAACTGAACATCGTGGTTTTGGATTCAAAAAGCGTCGCTCTATTAATCATCGAATATCAGGGGGCCCTCTATAGTTTGTGCCTGAGGAAGGCAGGAACAGGTTTGGAAACATTTTATTATGAGCCATATGCTGAACGAAGCCAAAATGGGCATTCGTGAACAATACTTTATACACTCTTGAAAAGTACCAAAGCATATTTCGATAACGCGAATAAAGGTGAACATAAGTCTCTAAAGTCTATTTTTATGTGAAAGATCTAATCTATGTAAATTATGCTTTTCTTTTGTTTCGCATTGGATAGATTTTTGATGTAAATTCTTGAGGCTCCTAGTATTTCTACGTAACTACTCCATAGGTTCATAGATTTTCATCTACAGGATTTTTTCTTGACATCCATTAAGAGTTTTCTTCATATATACGTACAAACACTTATGCAGGGATTACCACAAGAATTCTTATGGAGATTCTTCTAGCAAATCTCTCAGGAATTTGTCTTGAAATTTCTATAGATATGCTAAGAAGAATTCCTTCAAAATTTGTTCCAGAAAATCCTTCAGCAGTCCAAAAACGAAATTACAACAAAATTCTCTCAGAAATTGTTGTAACGATTTCTCCAGGTACTACACTGAGATATCTGAAAATCTTCCTACAGAATTTTTTGCTGGAAAATTACAAAGGTTTATTCTACGATTGGCGTAATTCGTATTTTTACATATATAATCATAAGAGAATTCTTCAAAAATTCCTCATGGAAATTTTTCAGAAATACTTCCAGCCATTTTCAGCACCAATAGAGATTTATTACCCCACTGATTATCCCAGGCATTGCTCCATAAATTTTTCCAGGGATTATTCCACAAAATCTCAAAGGATTTTTTCCGAGAATTTCGCAATAAATCCAACCAAGTATTCCTCATAAATTACTAAATAAGTAATTTCTACTTGGATTCTTTAATTTATAAATTTATTTGGTTTAAACACAAAGTCTACAAAACACTACAGCTATTATTCCTGTAGCTCTTCAAAGAGTTTTCTAGGGGTTTCCTCTTGCAAATTTTGGTTTGATTATTTTCGAATTTTTTCATTAATATTTTTTTTTTTTGATACTTATCTAAGACTTTCTCAAGAGTCCAGAAGAGATCCGGAAATCTTTGACTTTTCTCTTGTAGGAGTTTACACCGTAATTCATCAGTGATATCGATTTCGTTTAGAAATATATCTGTTTTTTTTTTTCAAGAAATCCCCTTTAAAACCATCTGAAAAATGTCCTTAGCATCTTCTTGGACAAATTCATAGAGAACTCTTGTAACAATTCAAGTAGGACTCCTTTGAAAAAAATTGTGAGGGAATCTTTGGAAAAAAAATATGTGGGTATCATAAGAAAAAGTTCATGTTGAGTTTATCAATGTACCTCGAATGAAAATTCTGGAGGAATTCCTTGGAAAGTATGTGAAGGGATCGTTCAATGTATACCTGAAGAAATCTTCGCCCAAGACAGACGAAGGTGGAGCTCTACAAACCGCACGGCAATGGTGTGACACTGCCAGCAAAAACGATGAAATTTTCTTAACGAAATTAACCTACGCCATACATAGTTAAGGTTCCAGATTGATCAAAATGATTCCCTTATCAACTGATTTTCAAATTAAGGTACACTTTTTGCACGAAATAAAGTTTATGTAAAGTTTGTCAACTAAACTTATGGGAGCGAAAATAAAATTATCGAATGTTAAGAACAAATGATCCAAGTCAAAGCAAGTTTGGAGTTGCAGTCATCGATGAAGCAGTTTTTATTGAGATTTATGATGAATGCACTAAACATAGGATCAATGAGAGGTTGCTTATTGGTCATGCTTCTATACGACCCTCCACGGTGCTAATTGTGCATACAGTGCTAAATTTAGCAGTTTATTTTGCACTTTAACTCCAAACCTGTCATGACTTCTTCCTTAACGAGATGTGAGCACACCAAACACTTGTTGATGCATATGGTGCCGTATTTTGAGGAGATTAACCGTGAAAAGGATATTAACGTCGCAATACGCTGTTTTTTTAATGCTGTCAAGACTGTGTTGATTCAAAACGACTTATTGAATGGATGATTAAACATAACGTTTTTTCGCAGCAAATGAATGTTTTGATGTTTCATGGAAGACTAGTTCCAAATGATGCATCATGCGAACGAAAATTGAACGATTCAATGGGGTGCATGTTCTGTGCGTAATGAAGGTCATCTCAAGGTGTTTTTGTTACCACCTGATTTCCGGACTAATTGTTTGTAACCACTGATATACGCTGTTCAGAAGCCTGTGAGGTATCCATCTTTGAGTGAAAAATAAGGATAAAAATGGATCAAAATATTAGCAGCACAATTTTGAAATATTGAATATCCAGTTTGATGATGTATTCTGTACAGCGCCCAAAAGCTACCAACACAAAATGTGGTATTTGTTTTGGGGAGTAAAGCACATCTCACTTTTAGAGTAATGTAGGGTTAATGCGATTTTATAAATTTAAGTTCATGTGTGTCATATAAGTTGCTATTGTTTATTATTATCAAACTTCATCAGTCGTTTCAGGGGAGGTTACAATCACGCAAACAAAGCTCCTTTAAAAATTACAAATACAATACATGCAACCAATACTTAGAGAAAGGTGTGGCAAAAGTTCGATCTAAGTGGAATAATTTTAATTTTAACGAAGTTGATACAGTTTTATTGAGTTTTTAGACTACGATTTCCCCAGTAATTAGTAGTGTTTGATCCGTTGAATCTGTTGCATGCGAGCGATGGAATCCGGATCAACTGTGTCCGGTTCACTTTGTTCGGTTGAAAAAAAAAAAAAAACAATGCGTCAGTAGTGTCCGGTTCGCTTAGTAACCGCACTATCGGTATCGCTCACGTATTAATTTCAAATTATATCTCTATCGTTTACCAAAACGAATCCTTTCCTATATCAAAAGTCACAGTAGTGCTTTCTTCTGGAAGTGCAGAGAACTCAACAGCTTCTATAAAGCAAGTAACACGTCAACATTTCCCTCCCATCCACAAATTGACCTGTATTCGGACGTAGCTGGCACCGGTATTGTTTGTTATAACAATGAGATCACCAGTATTTACACATTGAGGATGCTACTGATCCTAATAAGCGTATGTTGTTTCCTTGTGTAAGTACAGCTGTTCTTGCAATAACGGAGTGGTAACTGAGGGCGGACAATCATGCTCATGCTCTTAGGTTTCCCCAGTAAATTTTAGAGGTACGCAAAACTTGGTAATTTAAAAATTTCCCGGCGAGCAAAAAGTACCGAGAAAGACAGTAGAGTATAATGATTTTATTGGTTGAGTGTTGTTTAGTTTATTTTTCTGAGTTTTTCAGTTTCTCAACAACATCCCGATTTTCAAATTTCATTTTAAATTCAACGGTTCATAAGTCGTACTTTGAACTACGGTGTTGAAACTAAATAAGATCAACTAGTTAATCGTATTCGTGTATTCATTTCTGTCATGCGAAGAAGCATACGGCAATTAAATTCAGCGGAAGAAGCAATACATTACAATCTCATTGATGGATACCAATCTTGTTCCGTATGATTTGTGTAGGTACAAATTTGTTTGGGATTATTTATTACCAGCTCAAAAATTGACAAAAATGCAGCAGTGGCTCTGTATGCGATTCATACAGAAAACAACTTTTCAGTAATTTGGTTAATTCTTCTGCTGCTTATCTCTTTCTTTCTGATATCATTCGACAACTGCTTGCGACGGCAGCTGAGTTTTCTTTTCATGTTATTTTAGCGAAAAGTCAGTAGAACGATGATAGTTATTGAAAGTCGATACTTCCCTTTACTGACTTTTATCTCTGTACAGTAAACTATCAATATTACTGTAACTTTAGTTATTTTATCGAAAAATACTTTGTTACCGCTATTTTTTAGAATTAATGTTCGCGCTCATCAAAATAAAAGTACCCAACAGATGAATCTTAAATGAGTGTGCAGTGCAGAGCTTAAGATGACGATAAATCGAAGCCAAACCTTTGAATTTCAAGAGCACAAATCTGGGAAACCAGATAAGCGTTTACAATGAAAATTTGACTAGGGAGTCGATGCCGGTTATGGACCTTTTGCGTATTATGGACCCCCTACAGAAAAATATAAAATTAACACTCAAAGCAACCTTATTCCTATGAAAATCCACCGGGGGAACTTCGATCGCATTGTTAGTCAGCTGTTTCAGACAAAATATTTGGTTTGAGACGTATAAATACAGATATTTGAACAGTTTTGTAAATGAAACCACACAAGAAGGTCCATAATACGCATTGCCAGGTGGGTCCATAATAGGCACGTCGGCAGCGAGCCGGATTACATGGGAATCAAATGGAGGGTCCATAATAGGAAACGTCAAATTTGTAAACATTCTTATTATGAACCCCGGGAGGGGCCGTAATAGGCATTCGGACAACAGTTTTACAAATGTATATTTCGCTGGAAAAATCGAATGATGTTGTGTGTTTCATAGGCGTACTACGAAGTAAAGACATTGAGCTTGTTGGTAGACTTTACAAAGCGTATATCCGTCTGAGATATCATTGCGGAAAAGCGTCAAGAGTGAAATTCAGCTACTAAGGGGTCCATTACTAGCATTAAAACTCTAATTGCTAATGGGCTGTTTTGGCAGGAGTTAATCATCAATGTTAACTTCCTTTTGCTGATCAGCCTAGATAGCCGAGTGGTGTCGGTAGCGATTGTTTCAATTGGCTAAGAATTAACACTACGGACTGCCTGTTCCGGTGGTAAAAGTCCACCTTACAGGTGATTCCTAATTCATGAGGCGTTAAGCTTACCGTGCCCAAGAATGAATGGTTAGGAGGGTCTAAATAAAACCTAACCCCAAAACGGAGCCTGTAGAGTACCAGGGCGTCCTCTACAGTATTATGTCCTTCCTGTGCCACCCGGAGCAATGGTGCAGGTGACCTTGTATTTCTCCGAGATAATTGGCTGCCCTTCTTCAGTCTCAAGCCTGAGGCTAAATAAGGGTGGGATTATTAATACGTTGTAATTTAGTTTAGTGTTCTGTGCTTTTCGCCTTTGGCGACTTTTAAGAGATACCGATCTGGTTTTTTCGCTGCTGGTCTTTTTCGTGCTGAGATTGCAAAAAGCTCAATCCTGCCTAGTTTGGGTAGTGGCTGCGGTTAGGGTAGCTTAGATCAATCTTCAGCTTAAAACATCAGCAACGACCAATATTTGAAGACTCATGCAAAATGATACAGCTCAAGTGGTGCTAGTTCAAAAACCTTACTCTTATTACCTTATACCTTATTGGTTTTGACCAAATTCCATAGATTCTCTCCGTCTATTAGATCTCCTAGTGATTTGGATCCATTTTGCTTGGGGGGGGTGGTAGGTGGTTGTATTGAGACACAATTGTCCTTGCTTCGAGTGATCTTACAATTGATTGTCACTATGCTTATAGGAAATGTTCCTCACAACTCCCTTTGCGGGACGAATGGACGTCTGGCTATTTGTAAAGGAATATGTCAGATTGTCAGGCTGCTTCTACAGCTCTTGTTTCGGTCAACTCAGGATCTAAGCTTATTATTGAACTCAATTTGAGGAACTCAATTTGAAGAACTGAACTCAGTGAACTCTGTAAACCTTGTATGTAACCAATTTCGAAGTGCTGGGTGAAGCTTCAGAAATTCTTGGGCGACGACTCAGCACAAACAATATTGGAATAATTTTGAGTCATATCGTCAAACAAAATTGGACATTACTGAGCCATCCCCAGTTTGGCTAAGCATTTAACAAATCTGTCAAAGCAGAATTGCAGTCTCTTGATTACAACCTTGGTTGGCCACTGCCGACTCAACTATCACATGGCAAATATTCAACATACTGATACATTTGTGTGTATGATAGTTGTGATTCCGATTATGGAACTTCTTAAAACCTGATATGTAACTTTCAAGTTTTCGCGTAATTGCGATTCCAATTACTTGGTAAACACTTATTAAGTGAAACTGATTTCAGAAACCTGGATCTTCAGGACCTTTTGTTATTCTTAACCCGCTGTGGTAATGAGCTCCCAGACAACCAGAATGCACGTATAATGAAATCATCTTTTGCGTAATGCGATGCTTATATGTGCAATGTTTCACGTATATGATGTTGTGAAAACGCCTTATACGTACAAAAGTGGAGGCGATATGCGTGCATATCTTCTTAATCATATTTATATGATGAAACATAGCAATCAATAAGAGGGTGTAGATTTTATTACGAATCAATCTATACTCTTATGCAACTTAATTTATGATAACAAAATTTGTTTGACAGCTGCTACGGATTGATCCGCATTATTTTGTACGAGTATACGGAACGAAACGAAATGTACATATGAAATCGTAAAATAGCGTTTTATGCGAGGAAACTCATCGATGAAACGATTTCAACTACCATTTAGTGCGGATGTGATGCAATTTGTATGAGTGAACGACTTTGTTCGTAAACTGTTATGCGACTTCTGGTTGTCTGGGCTATAGGCTCTATTTACGCTCATGCATTTTGCAGTACCCTTTTCAGGGCTACATGCAGTATGGAGCTACATGCTCTCATTTCGCTTATGCGATATTCTCTCTTCAAGGGACCCCCTCCCTATTTCCCTTTTTTTCTCCAATCTTCCTCTTCCCTTTCTTCTCCCATCGGATAGATGATGAAATAGGCTCAAATATGGCGATGGCACAAATCTCTCAAATGGCGGGGAACGTGCCTCTGGAGCCGGACTTTGATACCTGGTGAACCAGATAAGCATTTACACAGAAAATTTGACTGTTTGGTAAGGGGCTATCCATTAATTACGTTAGGGTTTATGGAAGGAGAGAGAGTCTGAGATTTCTTACGCGCCATACAATGTTTTTTTTTTAATTTTCATACAAAATATCTTAATGTTTTTATACCTCTCACTCCGAGTACCTGAGATCGAGTCCCATCCCCAAGAAAGTCACGTTATAGTGACGACTTTCTTCGAGACCTGGGTTAAAAATCTTGTTAATGAAGATAGAAAAAAATATTATGCTTGTAATCAATACTTCCAGATATTTTCCACATCTTCTTAATAGTTACCATGTATTTTCTAAAACTTCCAAAGATTACAGTGATAAAAACATGTACTTTTCAAAAATCCTGAATTTTGCAACACCCAGATTTGACAGGTTTAGGGACAAAACGTCGAATGCCAAAACGTCGAAAGGGACAAAACGTCAGAAGTACAAAACGTCGAAAACGGTAAATTTTCAACATTGTTTGCCAAACTTTTGTTTTCCACATCGGGATTGATTAAATATGATATGAACAACGTTTGTAACATGATGAGTTATTTATTATTTCGGAAAAGAATCATTCTTCCAAGAAATCCCGTTTTATTCATTTTTTTTTCTTTTCGACATTTTGTACTTTCGACGTTTTCTCCATTCGATGTTTTGGCATTCGACGTTTTGTCATCCAACCGATTTGACAATATGAAATTCAAGCCTGGTTGGCAAAATCAGTGAGACACTATATTTGACTAAATTAATTAACTCATTACGCGTGGTAAAGATGGATAAATTATTTGTGAATTTATGAAAAAATCCACGTGCTCGTCTGGGATTTGAACCCAGGACTCTTGTATGCTAGACGAGCGCTTTACCAACCACATCCATCCATCTCATGTTTTACTACACACGCGCGCAGAGCGAGTGCGATTTGTTTAGTGTTGAAACTGTTTGCCCATCATACCTGTATTGTGGAAGGGTAGAGATACGGGAAGGCTATCAGCATGTCTTACTCACTCAAGTGACGACATGACTACTACAGAGAGGCAGTAACACTCTAATATAAATTGACGATTATATTGACCTGTACGGTAATCCAATCCGCATGTTTATTAGATTAATTAACTCATTACGCATTACATTGAGTTCTAAACTTGTAACCAACTGAATATTGGGTCACCAAGTGGTAGCTCGGTAACTTGTCTAGCGTACAAGAGTCCTGGGTTCAAATCCCAGCCGAGCACGTGGATTATTCATAATTTCATCCATAATTTATCCATCTTTACCACGCGTAATGAGTTAAATAATTTAATAACAATGCAGATTGGATTACCGAACAGCTCAATATAAACGTCAATTTGTATTTGACTATTTCAAATTATTTTTAAAATAGTAAGTAAGGTGATGTGCTAATATTTACCGTATTAAGCTTTGATTAGTGAGCACCTGCAATTTTCCCAGTGTTTCAATGAATGGTGCAGAATTAAAACGGATGCCAAACTTTTCTTTTCCAAGGCTTTCGCATTGGAAAAGAAAAGCATTTTTATTAAGATATTCATGAATATTGATCGTTTATTGGAAATCATGCAACAAAATTATCACCTACCGTATTGCCTTTATTCGTCATATCCATTATCATTTACAATCGCAATCTGTTTTGATTCGTCTCACAACTAACAGCTCACTCCATTCCTTCGACAATATATTTGCTCAACGTTGGAAACATAATGCTCTGTTGAATTTATTATTTTTCTTTAGAAAAATGCCTCCATCCTTTCTTAGTTGTTGAAATATTAAGCATTGTTGAATTTATTATTCGTTCAAAATGTCGTTCTCTATTTATAACTGCTGATCTTTATCCAACGCCAACTTTCAATTTCAGTGCTTGGAAAAATTAAGTTTTACAGCGTACAACCGTGGGTAAGAATTTGAAGTGCGAGAACCATACCTGATACCGTTGGGCATAGAACAACTTGATCTTCTCGAATTGTTCGCAAATGATGCACTTTTTTACGTCGAATATAGGTGATAATTTTAATGGCTATATCTTTTAGCAAACGCTTATGACGAAGTGCGTCAAAAGATCCGCATGAAAGATATGTTTTCCTACTCATTGTGCCTTCCAGAAAAATTACACTCCTTGGTGAAACATGCGGCATTGATGAAGGAGTCGATGACTTCGATTGTTAATAAGTAGGTAATTAATTCAATCGAACATATTCAATGAACCAGGACGAGCTGTAAAAAATGTGTTTGTCCAGCTCGTCCTGGTTAATTTGACACGCAGAATTAACCTGAGTGAGAAAAAGGACATCAAGTAATGTCAATAACGTGAGGAGCCACTCGATTATATGGGGGAGTCTGGGTGATCGACTGGAACCCCAAAATATCGTCCGTCGTATATTGAAGACTTGAAGTTTGTTCAAGAAATGCCAATACACCTATGCAATTGTATCCTCCAGTAATAGCACGTACAATATATTCTTTCTCCTTATTCAATGATCCAATCACGTCAAAATATCACTCTTTTTTATCTTTCCTCATCTGTAGAGCCTTTTAACCACTGCTTCCATGATTTAGGAATATTGTGGTATGACCCATGTTTTATTTGGTGCTCATCAAATATCCTTTCAAAATTGAGATGTGATAGACATTGGTTGATGTTTCACACTGTCCCAACTGGGCACAACTCGTTGTATAAAGTTTGTTACCCTAATAGGACTATCTTGCCAAATTTCCAAGGGCTCTAATAACCCTTTTCCAAATGCTAACATTCTTTGATCAAGCAATGCTCCGCAGTTGCAGAGTAAATGCTCAGCAGTTTCATTTTCAGCTTGACAAAAACGACACTCAGAGGATTGGATTTTTTCTATTTTTTTAAGATGATGCCTACTTGGGCAGTGACCGTCATGAGGCCAGTTATTACCATAAGATTTCCGTCCGATCAACGCTCCGTCATCGTAATTATCGTCATCATCGAAACTTTAAAAGCAGTTTTTCAGTTCAAAACTAAATATTATTCGATGAAATTGTGTTCACTGTGTTTCGGTTGGAGAAAAGAATACAGTGAACACATTACCATGTCAGTCTGCTTGATTTTGAACGAAAAAACTGCTTTTGAAAATTCCGAAATCAATGACGGATCCTGGCCCCTTAGGATTTAGTATAGCCCGGGCTTTAGCTAGACTGGGTTTTAAGAATTCTTTCGCATGCTTGGATGTATCCGTGGCGTTCCAATTGGATTATACCATGGAAATTTCCCAATTCAATTTCATCCTGAGAGTGCACTCAGGAACACCACAGAACGATTCAGGGCCGACAAAGCTCGAAGCTGCACCCTGTCTTGCTAGATTGTCGGCGATTTCATTCTCCTCAATTCCACAATGGCCGGGCACCCATTACAGTGTAACTTCGTTCCTACTGGCCAGTTGCTTCAGAGAAAGAATGCATTCCCACACTAACTTTGATCTACATGTGAATGCCTTTAGAGCATTTAAAGCTGCTTGACTGTACGAGAAAATACAGATCTTTGCAAAACTATAGTTTCTTTTGAGACAAGCAATGATGGAACACAGTTGGACTGCGCCCCATAGCGTTTGCCTTGCTGATACCAGGGCCGAAAACTCCAGCTCCGGTATTGTCGTCCATCTTTGACCCGTCGGTATGAAATACAATAAATCTTGGACGTGAACTTGACCCACCAGAATCCCAAATATAGCGGCTTGGTTTAAGGTGAAGATGCATCGAAGCCAAACCTAACATTTTCAAGAGTACAAATCTAGAGAACCAGACAGCGGTATGCCCTGAAAATTTAATCGATTGGTCACACGCTGGAGGTGACCAATCGATGAAATTTTCAACTTGAACGGCCGTTTAGTTCTCTAGATTTGTGCTCTTGAAAATTTGAGGTTTGGCTTCGATGCATCTTCACCTTAACCACTTTGAAGGGAACATCATAGTTGGTCTTCGTCATCCAATCTTCTATTGTTTTCATATCTGAGTTCAAATTGAATTCCTTGATGATCTTCATGTGACCAATCAAATCACCATCGAGTATTTTATTATAACGAATAAACTGCCAGGCATTTTTTGCAGCTTGCAGTTTAATGATTTGATGCAAAGGCAGTATATTAAGAAGGGCATCCAAGGCAACCGAAGGTGTACTTTTCATTGCCCCTGTCATTGATATACAAGCAAGTCTTTGCAACTTAGCCAGCTTCTTCTGAGCGGTTACCTCATTTGTCTTGGGCCACCATACCAGTGAAGCATAACTAATTTTTGGTCAGACTATTGCTGAATAAATCCAGTTTACCATATTAGGTTGAAGTCCCCAAGTTTTTTCCCATAGGGCATTAGTATCCTTACTAAGGATTTTGTTCAGATGAGAGTTCCAGTTCAATTTCTTATCCAAAGTAACCCCAAGGTGTTTACTTCTTCCGAAAATTGAATTTAAACTCCATTCAAAGAAGGCTGTGTAAGCTTTACATTTTTCCTTCTAGTAAAAGGCACGATAATAATTTTTGAAGGGTTTACGGTTAACCCCTCTTTCCTACACAATTTGAGAGTAATGTTCAACCCACGAACTAAAATGACCACATCATCGGCATATCCAATTACCTCAAAACCTTGATCTTTTAGATTTCTAAGGAGTTCGTCTACTACAAGAGACCACAGTAAGGGCGATAACACTCTTCCTTGAGGACATACCTTCGTAGATCTTATAGATATTTGCGCACCTCTTAGATCAGCAGAAATTGTGCAATCCTTGAGCATAGTCATAACCCATTCGATAACACTTTTATCCAAGCCCATGGCTGCTTCCATGGCTGAACTCATAGAGCTATTGGATGCATTATCGAATGCTCCTTCAATATCGAGAAAACCAACCACGGCTATTTCTTTGGCTTCAAGAGATTTCTCGATTTTATTTACCAGCGACTGCAGTGCCGTAATGGTAGATCTACCTGATTGATACGTAAATTAGTATTAACAAAGAGGCATTTCTATTAAACTTGTTGACTTGATGATGCCATCAATTATTTTTTCAATTGTCTTTAAAAGAATAGAGGAAAGGCTCAAGAACAGGTCTAAAGGCTTTGGGAGTTGTTTAATCGTTTCTTCCAGCTTTTGGTATGAAAACAGCCTTGTTGCAGTAAGCCTGGGAAAGTGTCATCTTTCCTGGCAGCTTTAAAAATATCACTCTACACAATAATCTTAAAAATCCCTCTTCGACAATGTTATCCGCTTTTTAACCGTTTGTTATATACTGCTTAAAGCAATTAAATTCTTTTCGACCTAAAAGTCATTTGACAAAATGTCTTCTTCTTCTTCTTCTTCTTCTTCTTCTTGGCATTACATCCTCACTGGGTCAGAGCCTGTTTCTCAGCTCAGCTTAGTGTTCAATGAGAGTTATTAATTGAGAGCTTTCATTGTCAAAGTTGCAATTTTTACAGTAGTATATCGTGTGGCAGGTACGATAATACTTTTATGCCCAGGGAAATCAAGGGAATTCCCATTACGAAAAGATCCTGGACCGATCGGAAATTGAACCCAGACACCTTCAGCATTGAGCATAATTGAGTTAATAACGGTCAAAGCAGAAATGAATGATAAATGAAATGAAGACCAACATTTCATATCAAATTATTAAAATATTTATAAATGAATTAATGAAAAGAAGATCAACATTTTAAAAGCAGATTACGAGAAAAATAACATAATACGAGCTTATTGATAACAAATCATAACTAATTATGTTAATTTTTGTTTATACAATTGTAACAAGTTATCAATCAGCTTGTTTTAATACCGCGAAACTACAAAAAGGGCACACAAGGGTAGGATTGCAACTTTGAATTATATGAATGTTAGTTATGTTCAGTCTGTGCAGCCTATGGCTGAAGACGGTGTAAATTGTCTTTTTATAATTGTTTTAAACATTTTTTAATACCAAAATGTGGAATTAATAACTAAACAATACCTAATTATGGTATGATACCAAAATATAGTATGCATAGATAATTGCGAGTTACTCACTCTACAGCGCTCTATCATGTGAAGGAGAAAATGTGAAAAACGAATAGAAACCAAGCCAGAATGGGCAGTGATTGAGGGAAATTCTTCAATGCACCTTTCATCTTTCTACCCTTTCAAGCAATGTTGTTTCAACCTTTTGTCATAGATTCATCAAAAGACAATCAGCTGTAAGTCGCTAGTTAATTTCTCGTCAGAAAAAATGTTTGCTATGCGCTCAACGGTAACAATCTCGGTTAAAACATCGAGAAATGCCACGACAAATTAAATAATTCCTCGGTTTACCCATTACTAATGCTAATTACTTTTTGTTTTTCATCATTTAGCATTCATATACCAATTGAGTTATTGACTTAGCCGCAAACATATAGGTAAATTAAATAATTACTTCCAGTTCTCTCACTGTCTGCGAAACAAAAAATATACATTAGAAAGTTAATTATTGAATTAGAGTCATTAGTAACATTTGTCGCAAATTCCACCCAACCTAACAATGCGAACAAATCGTTTAAACTGTTGCTCCGGAAATATTTGCCAACTCCTAATCTATGTTCAACATCTTCACAGCATACGAATCTAACTTCTTCATTGGCCGGTCAGCTTCTCCAGTATTAACAGTTCAGAGAGCTAATTAAATTGTTACTTCCATTTACTGCAACAACAGCAACAAATTAAATTTCAACACACAGACAAATTAGCCGATACGCCTCCGTTATGGAAGAAAACAAAATCTGCAACAATTTAACATAGATTATAGCCCACACTCTAGCATAGTCGGAGCATACCGCAAATCGTATACCAACAATAGAGCGCGGGGGAGTTATTTCGATGATTGATGATATACAGTTGCAGCACCGCCTATAGTTTGAAGATCATGGAAAATGTACTTGTGAAGCCCGCCATAGACAATAATATTTTCGGGCTTTACTGAGCGTTTGGTTACTTTTAGCACTATATATTTGGCTAATAACAGCACTTCTATTAACGAAAAGTTTCTCTTTCATCTCGGGCCAATAGCTTTGCGTCATTATTGCAGAAATCTCTGCAGCTCATCAAGCGAAAGTTGATTACATACCAAGTATTGCATTACCGTTCACAGCAAATACAAGGAACAAACACAATGCGTAAAGAAATTGGCAAGCTTTATTTTAAACACAAATGCTATTCAATTTAGAAGGTAAAACCGATAGGGTTTTTTTTTTGGTAAATTGAACATGAGCAACAAAGCATCAATTACCTATGACAATTAAAAGCAACTCAGGAAGTTTCTGATTTTTTTACTCCTCAACTTAATCTTGCTTCATTATATCACACTAGATTACAGCATGCATTTGTTTTTTTTTTGTGATGCGTTCAGTATTCAAATAAAATAAGTTGTTTTGCAATTTTGTAATTTTAGTTTTTGATTTTTGGTACTTTGCCATTTATTACAACATTATTAAGGGCATACAAGAGTTTGTTGGTATTAATTGTTCATTATAACAATATGGTATTCGTTTACCAGTTTTGTTTGTTCAAGGCAAAATATGCAGTGATATTTGACAAATTCTTTGTAATACTGCGAGAGACGTTGGAAATGTTGCATCTGGATCTTTAAATTGTTATTGAGATTCTCAATTTATGAAGCATGATTGAGGATACTTTACTAAAGTCACGTAAATTGAGTAGATAATTTACGTGACTTAAAAGAGGAGTGGCCCCGTATGAGCATATTACCACTATCACCTAAGTAAATCTAGGGTATCATTGCTCGCATCGACCAGACATAACAAAAATCAGACAATTTCTCTTTTTTGCTGTGGCAATGCGGCAATGGAGAAAGAAGATTAACATGTGAAATGAATGTTTTCGCTAATTGTTTTGTTGCTAATGAGATTTGGTTTGCTAAGCTTAAATATTTCCATTCCGCTCGTTAATTCATAAGCAGTTCTGCTGCCAGCTGGTCGTAGTCTCTCGATCGCATATCTGCTCTGGGTCATAATTGATTGTTTATAAACGAGCTCACCCATATTTGGCATTACCCACACCGTTCAAGAGCGAAAATGGCTAGCCTGCAAACAAAAATAAAACAAAAACCAATAATCAACTGCCAAATTATCCGAACCGGGTGCGTGCCAAATTTCTAGTGCGCATCACACTACGAATCTCACGGTGTGACTGAAACCATTATTACGAAAGAAAAATGTTCAGATTTATATTTCAGATACAGTATTCGAGCATCCTCTCCGTGAATTTAAAAATATTTCAATGGAGAAACGTAAGTTATAGTGGTTTGAAGGTTTTAGGCAAATTTGTAGGGATTTTTACATGGTTCATATTTTTTCCTAAGAAAGGGATGTGTAAATTTACTAAGTTCAAGATGTTTTGTTTGAACAACGTCTTAGATAAGTTGTTAATGTTTAATATAAAGAAAGCAAAACTAGACTACTTAGAATTACTAAAATAGTTTTCACTACATGCAATTCATCATTGATGATCATTTATTGATTTTTATCAAATTTGTATATCACATTCGGAAAAAAATAAAATTTGCTTATTTCTTCCGAAATGAAAACAAAATCTCATCTCTCTCTTTACTTTATATCTTCACCAAATCGATGAAGCAAAGCAGAATAAAATGGAAACCTGTTAAGAGGTTATAAGGTTACATAATATAAATAAACTAGAAGTAAGTACTAGTAAGTTATTAACTAACACGTTATATAATTAGTTTTGCAAGCTTTTTTTTTATTATAAGCACAATTATAACAAAATACCGAGATTGATTGTGAAAAATCTCGATCTTGAGAGCTGCTTTAAACCAATTCGAATATTTGTTATATATCCCTTAAAGATTAAAATCCTGAACTTTCAGCTGTGTAGATCAAGATATAATGATGGAAAAGAAACTAAGCTAAACTGAGTTTGTGGCTTATGTATTGGTGTTGTATATGAATTCCACTTCTACCTCAAGCGATTTGAATGAAAAGAATCAAATTTTTAAACTGTTGGCCAAAACCTTTAAACCACGATAACTTTCGTTTCCCTCCTTGAAACATTTTAAAATGCATGTAACAGATGCTCGATTACTAGGGAAAGTGTACCAGTTATGGCCATAGTGGTTCCCTATTTGGCCATATGTGAAATTTTGATAACTTTCACATTTTGAATCTTTTTGAATGTTTTAACATCAAGATCTATCTTAAATCTAACTACTGCAATACATAAAAAAATTAAAAATTTGAGGACATGAAAGTAATTACGTATGGCGAAATAGGGAACCATTATGTCCATAACTGGTACACTTACCCTATATCTTTCAATTTGTAGGTACCGAATTGGTGGACATTTTTTCGTTACCAAAGCTTTCAGACACACTGTGAATCTTGACTGAGCCAAGAGTCGTCGAAAAAACGGCAGTCGCAGCAGCAGATGTGGAAGTGTTTGGACAACTTGTCGACAGCCATTCTAAATTTATCGAGTGGACGAAGGCGATACTGTTGAGATGGTGGTCAAGCGCGAAATGGTACGATCCCCTTTTTCTGATCGGTAGCCAAAGTGACCGACAGCACACTTACCCGGTAAGCACCATTCAAAAGTGGGTTAAAGTGATTTGTTTCATATTCCGATTTATTTCAAGATCAAGTAGAAATGAGAAGTTTGGTTTTCACCCAACCTATACATGATAAATATGACGACAAATATGCAATGAGCTTCGGAATAACAATAAGAGAAGACAATGTTGAAAAATTTAAGTAGGTAACTAAACGGAAGGAGAAGAAAAATTCATTATTTCAATATTTGTCAATATTATTTTTAATATTGTTTTTCTCAACATTTCTCAATATGTTTTTCTCAGTATACTCGTACACATATCTAGTTTCTAAAAGTGGCCGGAGTTATTCCGGTGGATAACTGGGTCAGGTAGGGTCCTTCCTTAGCCAAGTGGTTAGAGTCTGCGGCTACAAAGCAAAGCCATGCTGAAGGTGTCTATGTTCGATTCCCGGTCGGTCCCGAATCTTTTGGTAATGGTATTTTCCTTGACTTCCATAGGCATAGAGTATAATCGTACCTGCCACACGATATACAAATGCGAAAATGGCAACTATGGCAAAGAAAGCTCTCAGTTAATAACTGTGGAAGTGCTCATAAGAACACTAAGCTGAGAAGCAGGCTTTGCCCCAGCGACGACGTTATGCCAAGAAGAAGAACTGGGACAGGTGGGGTGAAAAGGGTTCTATATTTTGTGCTCCTGCTGGTAGGCTAATTTCAAGTCACGGATAATTTCCGGAATCGACTGCACTGTGGCCACTATATCGATGAATTTTAAGAAAAACGCATCAGTGTGAACCTTTTGAGAAATAATTGAATCGACCTTATTACCTGTATTTGATTGATCCTACAAATTACCATTTTTGGTTTGCCCAGGACACCTTAAATTTACTATAAATAATAAATTGGTCCATTCGTA
This sequence comes from Aedes aegypti, assembly GCF_002204515.2. Lineage (NCBI taxonomy): Eukaryota > Metazoa > Arthropoda > Insecta > Diptera > Culicidae > Aedes > Aedes aegypti. Next base: position 159,987,456 of record NC_035107.1, on the reverse strand, counting down.
TCTAATCTCTGTTCCAAGGTCATGGGAACATATTTATATGAACTATTATGTTTGATATCTAGGTACTTTTCAGGCATTGAAATGGTTTAGTATCCAACAATTCTTCCAACGGTTCTTCCGGGTTTAGTTCGAGTGGCCACATCCAGTATATTCTTATTGATCCAAAACTCTTCATTTATAATGTTCATTATCAGATTATAATGACATACGCAAATTAAAATGATTCTCATTGCAATTAAATACAAATAACATGTCTCAAAAACAGTTATTTTTTACTTGACCTGACCAAGCGACGCACCGGGATAACTCCGGCCACAGGAACATTTACGAGTTTCTCAGGCTACTTTAAGGAACTAGATACGTGTGCGAGTACACTGACAAAAGAAAACAAATAATATAATCCGTTAAGTATTCGCTTAACGGTGATTTTTTTTTTGTAATTTTTGCTTTGACTTTTTTAATAAATTATTTTTAACTTATACTATTATAAAATAAAAATCAAAATTTAACGAGAGTCATTACAATTATATCACAACAATTAAAACTCTTCTTGAGTGATCATATGACAGTTTGTCCTAGTTTCATAGAGAAATACTGCTAAAATTATAATATTTGGTGCATTACAGGAATGTTCTTGGAAATACAATGGAAGCTGAAGAAGGTCCTCGTTATATTTAGTTCTCTTGCTTCTACCTACTAAAATTTCTATACTATCAAACTTATTTGAAATCATGTACTGTACGGCAAGAAACACTGTTTTTTCTTAGCGAATGAACCCCCCATATTATAAATAATACATCACTCACTTAATTCGACTACTGTTAACATTGAAGCTAATTCTATGGGCACATCTGAAACTAGAAGGATTTCATATGAGAAGAGTGTGTTCACTTTTCCATAAAGTATTATGATGAAGAGATAGAGGGCTGAGCACAAAATTTTGGCATTTTCCATAGTCAACTCCATATAAACTTCAAATGGCATGTGCACAGCCAAATTTCATCCAAACCATTTCAAACTTTGGAAACTTCAAACAATCATTTCAATGCTGTTCACCAAAAGAGAAACCATTTGAGCATAGGGGAGCCAAAATTTCAAAATTTGCGTCACTCTAATGTGCAATCAAATTTGAGCAATATTCAAATTTGTTGGAATTTTATTTTCATACATTAAGCATAATCTAGAACCTTTTTTTTTCAGGAACCGATAACAAGGTTTTTAAAACACCGCACAGTGGCGCATAGCCGGACAAAACCTCAAAAATTCATGTTCTCGAAATCGGTCGTTAATATTTTCTACAGACTTCAATATTATTGAGGGACGATTGCTCAAAATTTGAGATTGATCTGCATTGTTTTAGATTTTTGGCAGCATCGTAAGTGCGAGAAAGTCAGCTAAATTAGACTGCTTGAAATTCACCAACTATGGTTCACAAAGCAAACTTCAAACAGCTGTATCTCAACGAAATCATAACCGATATAAGCTCAATAGGCTTCATTTGAAAGCATAGTCTTATGCCTTTCATTTGACTATAATAACATAAATTTTAACACATTAGGTTGTTAGTTGTAGCAAAAAATGTTTTTTGCAATCCTTCTTTTAAATTTTGATAAAATTTCAAAGCTTCGTCCGTTTTATGTGGAGTGTTTCGAGAAAATGAGTCACTCACTATGAAGCAGCAAACCATCCATACTTTCTAACCTGCAATAATTTTTCGTGCCCCTCTTTGCCCCTAGAGGTGAAAATCCCATCTAAATTTTTCATTATTATTTATCTATTTCATCATTCAAATCTGTATAATGTGTCATAACTCGATTAAAACTACAGTCAACTCTCCCTTACTCGATATTGAAGGGACTATCGAGTTAGGGAGGTATCGAGTTACAGAACACAGAACCAGTGCAACTGCGATTCAAGGGACCATCGAGGTAGCCATGAAAACCAACTTTTACTATGGTTCTCTAACTCGATATCGAGATACAGAATATCGAGTAAGGGAGAGTTAACTGTATACTGAAATTACTACAAGAACTTGAACATATATCTCTAGTTTAGGTTTGTACACATATTTCTACATTACAACTAATTGTTTTGTTATAATAAAAAGGCTATTATTGGATGGCAAAACTTAATTTGGACAAATTTCACTAGAAAATAAAATTTTCAATTTATTTCCAACGGGATTGTATCAGGTATCCAAGATATTTAATAGATAACCATTATCAAGCGATTTGGGACGTAGGGGGATTATGGGCATAATGAACACCCGGGGCGAAATGGACACCCCCTCAATCTCTAAGAATATGCATATTTCATCAAAAATTCATACACTGCATGAAATCCGTATTGCAGTTGAAATGTTTGACGGTAAAAAAGTTTATGCTTTGCTTCAAATGTCCTTTGAAATTTTACTTTAAGTTTTTCTCAGCTTCAAATTGACATATAAGCAAGGCGGATGGAGAATCTCATTTTTGAGCAAAGTAACAAACCCAGAAAGGTTAGTTTTAGCTCTTATGAGAGAGGGAGAGCCCTTCTACATATCGGAACGACTAACAGTAATAAAATATTTTGGAATCATTAAAGTTTATTCAAGTGTTTATTTTGCCCCGATACCTTTTTACCAGCCTTGTTTTCGACCTAATTTTCTATCTCACTTTTCTGACATATGATATGATTTTTATTACCATGAATGAATGTAGCACGTTGTAATAATATCAAACTTGAAAACTAGCCGGGAGTAAATTGAAAAAAAAATCATGTGTGGTCTAAAAAAGAGGATTTGCTTGATGTGTCCATTATGCCCCTAATTCCCCTATTTGAGGTTTTGTCCAACCTTTGTATGAAGGCCCGCCACTGTACACCGTTTTCTGAGTCAACACTAATTTTATGATTTTGAATAAGTTCGCTGTTTTTGGCCGATCTGTATTACGTGGAACCCATTAAGAACCGATTCCGGTGAACAAATACCATAATGTGTCGCAATAAATTTCATAATTTTGAAAATTATTGCATGATATATAAAACCCATTTGACCTTTGGAACCAGTATCCAAGTTTTCAAGGAACTGTTTCCGGAATACCGCTACGACTATCTGCGGCTGTTATATAAGCTGGTAATTAACGGTACGTTACAACTTAAACTTATCTCTTCTTTCACGTACGTTACAACTAAAACTTATCTCTTCTTTCACGTACGTTACAACTTAAACTTATCTCTTCTTTCATAGGTTAGTTTTTTGTTTTAAGAAATATTCTGTTGATGGATATTACCACACTATTATTTTTATCAGAGATTTCATTTTCTTCTGGCCGATGTGTCAATTCTTTTATAATGCTTATTGTCATTTTCATTATTATCATTATGACCGAGACTTTCAGCCGAGTGGAGAACTAGACCTATGTGTTAAAATTCACGTTAATAAAGCAAAAAAAAACACTTTCAGCCTGAGATTGGTTAATATCGGTGCTTTCTTTCCAGTTATTGTTACAAAAGTTAGCTTATGAAATTTTCTAATTCTGTAAATTCTAATGAAAAACATACTTTGTTTCACATTTTTTCTGTTGTATGGATTATTGATTAGATTGCTCAAACAGCCTTTTCTTTTCTCCAGTAAAGCTTAAAGGGCTATAATTTTGATCAAAATACTTCATTTCTTTTGAACACTGCTCAGCTATTATCGGAATTCAGCTAAAGAATTGTATTTATTTTCGAAATTCAGCTAAAGAATTCCGCATACCAAATAGATTATTAAGCCGTTACTTCGAAATTGGTCGACTAACTTTAATCCAAAATCGTCAAGGAGCAAATTTTTCTTCATTTCGTTTGCTATCCTTACTCACAAGAAAAAGGCGTTTACTTAGCTTAGCTTAGCTTAGCTTAGACTGACTACACATATCAATGGTTGCTATTTCGTGATTGACCGAAGTCAGTGAAAATGCACAAAGAATCAACTAGAAGTTCGGCTGGAATTGGCCATAATCTTCTTCAGTGTGCATAATTCAGTGCCTCTATTTATACAGGGCCAATAACGGCGCCGGCCACGTCCTTGCAGTCAGGTGGGATTGGGGGAAGGAATGTTAGTGTGTAACCTTTGCTATTTGGAGACCGTGTTTGCCTCTGCATCTCCACAAAGGTTACTGGGAAGGATGTTTGTTAATGGGGAGGATCGTTGGGTCAAAGGATTCACTTTGATAAGTGATCAGACCATGATAAATAGTTTGTTTGTCAAATATGAATGTGCTTTTATGAAAATATAATATTATCATTTGATATGAACAATTTCTATGTAAAGGAAAATTATGCCGACACTTGAGGTGACGAACCATTCAAAGTTTGTTGAACAAATATCTAAATGTAACATTCCTACAGCTGTCAGGACGAAAGCATGTGTTATTATATTTTACTTATTTGAAAAGAAACAAAAACTCGATTGGCTGGAACATCATAGAACACTCTTATTCTTATGCCGACACTTACAGTGGCGAACCATCCAAAGTTTGTTGAATAAAGTGAACCTTTCGCAAGTCTACACTTGTAGTGTCGAACCATTCAAAGTTTTTTTTTATAATTACAAAAATAAAGGTACAAAGAAAGGGGTGTTCTGAAAACAAAAAAATGTTAAACATAAATAATTCATGAATTAGAGTTTATGTCGACACTCACAGTGACGAACCATTCATAGTTTGTTGAAAAATCATATTTACGTCCTACCGTTGTATCGATTATATGTGCAGTCATACATATTTTACAGATTAGAAATAGTAACATGGAACGAGCTCACCAATTGATCCGTCATCCTTGACTGAGCAGTAACAATCCACATTCAGCTTAACTTGTTTGCTCGGCTATATAAAAGCACTCAGAGAAAATAGGCGCACGACCCGAGAGAGAAAACAACTGACGACTGCTCGGGCTTTCTTGACTAGGGTTTTGGTACCGGGAGTACCGGTACCGAAAGTACCGGTATTACCGACCATTTTTTGGTACCGAAATATCGGTACTGGAAATCATTGAGTACCGGTATTTTCGGTACTGATAAAAAAATGTAATAATAAATAAATTTCTTCACAATAAATGGTACGTACGTTTAGTAAAGCTCGTTGGTGGCGAATTTCCCAGATCAATCAAGGAACGTATTACAAAAAGGTTTATTCTAATGATCTTTTCCGTGTTAAGGATGGTTTATCTCCGTCATAAAAACGTTAGAAGCATTGTTTATATCTTGTTACTATGACAAACATATTCTGAAACAATAAAAAACTGAGGTCGAAGTTAAGGCCCAAACGCAATGATAGCGGAACGGCAACGGAATGCGGAACCGGTTCGCCAGCATGAACTATAATCAGCTTGTCGACTCAGTGTTGGTCGAATTTCATTCGTTGTCAGCTTAGTCGAGATGTTGTGATTCATGCTGGCGAACCGGTTCCGCATTCCGTTGCCGTTCCGCTATCATTGCGTTTGGGCCTTTATTGAACTGAAATGATTTAGCAGATCATTTACCTACAGGATTACCGTATTATCGAATACAAATGAAGCTGCTGATAGTAAATATCAAGCTTTATAGACAACTAGCCACAAATCTAAAGTAAGGTTTCAGGATATCGAAATATTAAAAGGTGCTTCAATTAGGGCACAAAAGTTGATAGAAATTGTTCGGAATAATGCGAGTATCACAAACAAAATATATGTGGACACTCCAGATGGACCCAGAAAGAGCTCTTTCCGTGTCTGAAAGTTTTATTATAAAAAACTACGCACACGTATGGCAGTTAAACATTGAACTTTGAGCAAGCTATGTATTTTAAAATACTATTTTATGAATCAGTTGTAACATGAAAATAGTCAATAAATTATTCATTTTGAACGAATTTTCTTACCACATACAATATTACACAACACATCTGTAACTATTTCGATTTTCCTGTAGTACGGTTAACTGTTGATGGTTAAAGGACAGATTTGAATGAATATGGTCCACCATGTTCGATAAAATTTGAATTTCAACATATGTTTGAGTATTTCATAAGTTATAAAGATAGAACGGTGTACTCATTATTATTTTAAGACCATATTTTGTGAGTGTTCTAATTCATAAAAATGAAGAATGAGCTTCAGCAAATTTGTGTTTATTGACGAATTTGAAAAATTACATGCTTTATATTTATTGCAAAAAAAAACCTTCCAGTACCGGTATTTTACCGGTACTACCGGTACTGAGAGTTACAGTACCGTAGAACCGGTACTCGTCAAAAAGGGTCGGTACTAGGAACCCTATTCTTGACACACTGCCAAGGAGCAATCGTCAAGGTCGAAGATCAAACAGAACTAACCGATCGCGGCACTTTTTCACTTTACTCGACCGACGCGCGATATGTTTGATCCTGCCCTCGTCATCCGCTCCCGCAGAAGCAAGCGTCAAGGTCGAAAGATCAAACAGAACTCCATTGTGATGCACCTGATATACAGCTTAGCTTAGACTGACTACACATATCAATGGTTGCTATTCCGTGATTGACCGAAGTCAGTGAAAATGCACAAAGAATCAACTAGAAGTTCGGCTGGGATTGGCCATAATCTTCTTCAGTGTGCATAATTCAGTGCCTCCATTTATACAGGGTCAATAACGGCGCCGGCCACGTCCTTGCTGGGGTGGGATTGGGGGAAGGAATGTTAGTGTGTAACCTTTGCTTTTTGGAGACCGTGTTTGCCTCTGCATCTCCACAAAGGTTACTGGGAGGGATGTTTGTTAATGGGGAGGATCGTTGGGTCATAGGATTCACTTTGATAAGCGATTAGACCATGATAAACAATGATTTGTGAGATATATACATGCTTATACGTAAATATAATATTTTCATTTGATATGAACAATTTCTATGTAGAGGAAAATGATGCCGACACTTGAGGTGACGAACCATTCAAAGTTTGTTGAACAAATACCTAAATGTAACATTCCTACAGCTGTCAGGACGAAAGCATGTGTTATTATATTTTACTCATTTGAAAAGAAACAAAAAACTCGATTGGTTGGGACATCATACAACACTCTTATTCTTATGCCGACACTTACAGTGGCGAACCATCCAAAGTTTGTTGAATAAAGTGAACCTTTCGCAAGTCTACACTTGTAGTGTCGAACCATTCAAAGTTTTTTTAATTACAAAAATAAAGGTATATAAGAGGTGTTCTGAAAAAAAAATGTTAAACATAAATAAATCATGAATCAGAGTTTGTGTCGACACTCACAGTGACGAACCATCCATAGTTTGTTGAAAAATCATATTTACATCCCACCATTGTAACGATTGAATGTGCAGTCATACATATTTTATAGATTAGAAATAGTAGCATGAAACGAGCTCACCAATTGATCCGTTATCCTTGACTGAGCAGCCACAATCCACTTTCGGCTTCACTTGTTTGCTCGGTTATAAAAAAGCACTCAGAAAAAAATAAGCGCGCGACCCAAAAAGAATAAAAAAAACTGTTCGGGCTTTCTTGACGCACTGCCCAGGAGCAAGCGTCAAGGTCGAAGGATCAAACAGAACTAACCGATCGCGGCACTTTTTCAGTTATTCCAACCGAACTCACCGATCACGCCACTTTTTCACTTACTAGACCAACGCGTGACATGTTTGATCCTGCCCTCGTCGCTCGCCCCGGCAAAAGCAAGTGTCAAGGTCGAAAGATCAAACAGAACTAACCGATCGCGGCACTTTTTCACTTTCTTCAACCGAACTCATCGATCACGCCACTTTTTCACTTACGAGACCGACGCGCGACATGTTTGATCCTGCCCTCGTCGCTCGCCCCGGCAAAAGCAAGTGTCAAGGTCGAAAGATCAAACAGAACACCCTTACTCACAAGAAAAAGGCGTTTACTGTACATATAGTCGCTTGCTTTGCACCAACCAACGAATGCCATCCTATAATTGCTTGTATTGGCAAATGAACCCGCTTTCCTCATGTTTCTACAGTTGCTCTGTTGGTAAGCGCGTGAAGTTGACGATTCAGAAATCGTCTGTTCGATTTCAGATGTGTTTAGTTGTTTTTTTTCTTCATTTTAAAAAAAAAATGAATCTGTCGCTCTAAATCTGTCGAAGACACGATTCATATTTTTAGTCGGCTCAGTGCTCCCGAACGAAGATTCGCCCGTAACGAAGGGATCGTATTTGTTCGTCAAGACGCCGAGCCTATGAGATCGGATCTCTGCGGCAAATCGTCATCCGACGCTGGTTGAGTGACGATGACGATGCTTCTTTTAGTTTCGTCGGCGACTGTTTCCATTTGACGTAGACGATTGTCTACCCTGGGTCCAGTCTCAATTCGTAATGAAAATTTCTTTGACTTCCCTGGGCATAGAGTATAATCGTACCTGCCACAGAAAGCTCTCAGTTAATAACAGTGGAATTGCTCTGAGAAGCGGGCTTTGTCCCAGTGAGGACGTAATGCCAAGAAGAAGAAGAAATTTGCAAAATACACGTTAAACAATTTTCAATGGGCCATAATTATACAGTACTTTTCTAAATAATCGAAAATTACTTTTCAGTCACAACAGTATTACGTAGTTTATTTATTCGTATTCTTCAGTACCTAAAATCTAATGGCTGTAGTAAATAAAGCACAAAATCAGCATACATGCTTGAAAATACTCATACAAGTTGACTGAAATCGATAAATAATGCATGCAACAGCCTCAAAACAGATTCAGCGACCTCAAATTTAGTAAAAAGCGGTATTTTGAAGCTTGAGACAAAAACATGTCCCGCAGTGTAATCTGCGGAAACCATTTATGGGTCTGCTGAAAACATTCTGAAAAAAAAATCTCTAAGTGAAACTCAAAAAATCTATTAAGTTTTCCAAAGAATGTCTAGGACCATAATTTTGTTTTAGTAGACAACTAATTGCACTCTTAGATATGATATTTAATATTTCATGGACTGTTTACATTACCTTACATGTCCGGTTTTATTTCTATCCATATTTCCAACATATCGTAAAATCGGGTGTAGTTGATCAGAAGGGTGAAATTGATCATCGTATCACACGATTTTATTTATTCGTAATAGAGCACAAATATCAATGTAAGCTGCAGTAAATGAACGTTGTTTGTCGTAACAATTGTCGAATTGTATGTGGTGAAGTTTTTTGCGTTAAAGAATGTTTATTACTGAGCAATTCTCGCTGAAACCAGGCCGCCATCGGCACCCATCTTTAGAATTCCAATTTTATGTCACTGATCACTAGTTTTCGATAAAACTTAAGGGTGGTCCTTTCTGTTTTCTCAAATTGGTGGACCCCTCGTACGCCAGTTAGCTAAACAGTTTGCGAAAAAGCCCATTTTTTGATAAATATAGGGTATGTCTTTACGTGATATGTCTCATATTTCGCTTGGAACACATAGCAATCTTATTGGCACCGTATAGAGAAAGGATATAGCTTTCATTTAAAGTTAAAAAGATTTTGGCGGCCAATTTGAATTTGGCCGCCATCTTGAATTTTGTTAGAAAAATCGTTTTTTCACCATTAGCGCACCGCTCGTTTTGAATTCTGAGATCACTATCAGAAACCTGAGGAAAAATTGCGTAAGATAGGCTACTAGGTGCGCAAAGGTATTTACCCTATGAAATGAACGATTTTCTAAATCATGTTCTACGATTATGACGTATATGGCGAGTGCAATCAATGAAAACATTTTTTTTTGTACAGCAAAGAAACAAGTTTTCAATCGTTGGTGTTCGTTGGAGTCGAGTGAAGAATCAGAATATTATTTTGAGTGAAAAAAAATCTGGCGGCCATCTTAGATTTTGACGCCATCTTGGTTTTAATTAGTAGAATGAATTTTTCACCTTGATAGCACATAGCATGTCGAATTCAGAGGGAGGGCAGGATCAAACATGTCGCGCGTCGGTCTCGTAAGTGAAAAAGTGGCGTGATCGGTGAGTTCGGTTGAAGAAAGTGAAGAAGTGCCGCGATCGGTTAGTTCTGTTTGATCTTTCGACCTTGACACTTGCTTTTGCCGGGGCGAGCGACGAGGGCAGGATCAAACATGTCGCGCGTCGGTCTCGTAAGTGAAAAAGTGGCGTGATCGATGAGTTCGGTTGAAGAAAGTGAAAAAGTGCCGCGATCGGTTAGTTCTGTTTGATCTTTCGACCTTGACACTTGCTTTTGCTGGGGCGAGCGACGAGGGCAGGATCAAACATGTCGCGCGTTGTTCTAGTAAGTGAAAAAGTGGCGTGATCGGTGAGTTCGGTTGGAGTAACTGAAAAAGTGCCGCGATCGGTTAGTTCTGTTTGATCCTTCGACCTAGACGCTTGCTCCTGGGCAGTGCGTCAAGAAAGCCCGAACAGTTTTTTTTATTCTTTTTGGGTCGCGCGCATATTTTTTTTTCCTGAGTGCTTTTTTATAGCCGAGCAAACGAGTGAAGCCAAAAGTGGATTGTGGCTGCTCAGTCAAGGTTAACGGATCAATTGGTGAGCTCGTTTCATGCTACTATTTCTAATCTATAAAATATGTATGACTGCACATTCAATCGTTACAATGGTGGGATGTATATATGATTTTTCAACAAACTATGGATGGTTCGTCACTGTGAGTGTCGACACAAACTCTGATTCATGATTTATTTATGTTTAACATTTCTTTTTTCAGAACACCTCTTATATACCTTTATTTTTGTAATTAAAAAAACTTTGAATGGTTCGACACTACAAGTGTAGACTTGCGAAAGGTTCACTTTATTCAACAAACTTTGGATGGTTCGCCACTGTAAGTGTCGGCATAAGAATAAGAGTGTTCTATGATGTCCCAACCAATCGAGTTTTTTGTTTCTTTTCAAATGAGTAAAATATAATAACACATGCTTTCGTCCTGACAGCTGTAGGAATGTTACATTTAGGTATTTGTTCAACAAACTTTGAATGGTTCGTCACCTCAAGTGTCGGCATAATTTTCCTCTACATAGAAATTGTTCATATCAAATGAAAATATTATATTTACGTATAAGCATGTATATATCTCACAAATCATTGTTTATCATGGTCTAATCGCTTATCAAAGTGAATCCTGTGACCCAACGATCCTCCCCATTAACAAACATCCCTCCCAGTAACCTTTGTGGAGATGCAGAGGCAAACACGGTCTCCAAAAAGCAAAGGTTACACACTAACATTCCTTCCCCCAATCCCACCTGACTGCAAGGACGTGGCCGGCGCCGTTATTGACCCTGTATAAATAGAGGCACTGAATTATGCACACTGAAGAAGATTATGGCCAATCCCAGCCGAACTTCTAGTTGATTCTTTGTGCATTTTCACTGACTTCGGTCAATCACGGAATAGCAACCATTGATATGTGTAGTCAGTCTAAGCTAAGCTAAGCTAAGCTAAGCTTGATAGCACATAGCATGTCGAATTCAGAGGGTACCAGTAAAAACAAGGTTACGTATACTCTTCTTCTTATTACTCTTTATTTTCCTGACGTTACGGCCCTACCGGAACCGAGCCTGATACTCAGCTTTATTAGTTATAAATACAGGTTATTAAATAGGAATTTTTTTTTATAATGCGAATAATTCTTCGACATTTTTTTTTTTGAATTCAGTAATAATGAATAAATTTATTGAATAAAAACCGTCCCAAAACATTGATTGAAATAAACAATAATTTTTTTTTTGCCATATGCATTTTTGTCATTGAATGAAGTTTATAAATTGCGCGTTTGGACATTAGTATGTTTTGTGGTGTTATCTGTAGTTTTAACGTAAAACATTGCTGAAAGTGCATTAATCAAGAATAGAAATCCTAAATTCTTAAGCAAAAAAAAATCTTGATTTTCTGAACCATAAAGTATTGTTTTTACTACCGCCCAACATGCATGTGAAAAATAGTGACATTGAAATATGAGAATCAGGCTTAGTTCTTAGCAGTTGAATGATTTTTACCATCTCAATTAATCGAATTATAAGGCCTCCATTTAAAAAAAAAAAACAATCAGCTTGTAGCCGTTGCTCCATGTTAATCAGTTCATTCAGCTAGAAACCAATAAATTATCTCATCAGATTAGACAGAAAGAGATCTATAAAACAGGTAAGGTTGAGGTACGCCAGAGCTTATTTAATTATGAATTACCCTTACGCCGAAAGCTAGGTAATCCGCTATAAAAAGCTCATAAGCTCTTAAACGGCCATGAAGGAGTTCTCCGAAGGTCAAGGAAATTTAGAATCTCCGGAGAAAGTAGGGGAAAGAATGAGTCGCGGCCGAAGCCGAACTTGAGCAAGCATTCAACATAAACCGTGGCACTCCCGAATTATTTCGAAGAAGTTCGTGGGAAATATCGAACTTCCGTTGAGTTCGGTCGAGGGTACCTTCCCTAATCTGTGGATCACGGTTTCCTCTCACTTTCGTTCGATCCGCAGATTAGTGTAGAAGTGTCGTGGTTTACTTTGTCTAAAAGCCGTTGAATGTGAGTGACAGTAACGTGGTGATATTTCTTTAGTCTAATTGTTCATTGTTTCTTTTGTTAGTTCCAAGTCCAAAGTTCAAGATAGGAAAGTGCGTTTGGGTTGTGCGTTCCCTAAAATAGATCGACAGGTAATGTGCTCATTGTGCTTGTTTTCTTAAGAATACCGTGTGTGTGTGCTAATTGTCTTCGAATAGCCCGCGGCTAATATCATCCCTACCAGCGACGCTTCTCTGCCGTTCGAGTCGGAAAGTTCTGGCGATCCAAAAACCGCCAGAGGAAACGGTCCGCCACTACGCCGTTTCGAGCCACAGCTGTGGTCGTCAATTGCCACTGGGTGGCCGCCATCCCGAAGGGACACCTTGCCACGTGGACCCGCGATCACACGTGGGCAAACGCTTGATCCACTGCCTCCCGTCAGCGCGACACACCAGGAGCGCAGGACCACCAGCAAGCAACGCAATCCAGCAAGGAACCCCACCGCAGCCTTCGCCCGTGATAACTCGGTGAGTCGATTCCATTTTGCACCGTTCTCTTTTTTGTGGAGTGGGGCGTCCGGTGAGGACGCCTCGGAGTAGTTTTTTGCCGACCTAAGGTCGTAGTATAATTTGGACGTCTGGCCAGTAAAGCGTCCGTAAGATGTTAAGGTTGGGTGGTTGTTAGAAAACCAAACGTGCGCACGTAATTTATGACCGGCCCACCCAACCCTATTGTGTAAGCCACCCGGGTGCAACAAGCTTGCCGCATTCTGCTTGTCGCATCGTCGAGGGAAACCGTGAATGAATATTATGCAACACGGATAGAGCACATGGATAGCACAGAGAGAGTAGAGAGAAGAAGAGAGAGATAGGAAAAACGCACAAGAGTAGGACTTAGAGTAGGAAAGGAACACATGTAAATAAACAAAACCAATACACAAAATTAGCATGCTATTAGAATAAATATGTTGTTTCAATTATTTCTATAATATATTTACTTGTTTCCGTTAATGAATACTCTTGGTTTGTAGTTATTAAATAGTCCTGAGAATGACTTTGTAGAATAGAGAAATGTTGTCCCGTTACTTTGTGTTAGTTTGATGTTGTTTGCGTGGCGCAATTTGACTGCCGTCTTGCGCATCCCCTTCTACACTGGTCGCGCCTCTTGCGGACAGTAGTGGAACCGCCAGTGATGAGACAGTAGTGTGCGATAGTGTTGCACTGTCTTTAAGTATGGGTGTCGTCTTACTGCGTTCTTTGGAGTAATGATTTTGGAGTGCGACAGTATATGTTGTTGCGTAGGGTAGATTCCCCAGTTCTTGTGTAGGTTGTAGGCACGCTGGCTCGATCCTCCACTTATTCGGGGATTCTAAATGGACTCGCCCTGACGAGTCTCAACCGGGAAAAATTAATCTTGTTGTGCGGTCTCCTCACGGAATGGCGCTTAAGGCCGCATGATTTCTCCCCGGATCGGCCAGTGTCGGCTACAAGCTGTTCAACTGATTGTTCATTTCTATCATAGGTTTTAGACCAAATAAATGAAAGAATTCATGCTATTTTTCAAATCGAAAATATGCAGAATAATCATTTAGATAGCAAATAAAATAGCGTTAAAAAATCCTACTTAATAATTTGTTTTTGAAGCTAGTTAAGCTGAGGGGCTGGCTCTGTTCTAGAAGGAACGTAATGTCAGGAAAAAGAAGAATAAGTGTAACGGTAGCATTGAAATTCAACATGTTGAGTGCTAACAAGGTGAAAACTCACTCTACTACTTAAAACCAAGATGGCGTCAAAATCCAAGATGGCCGCCAGATTTTTTCACTCAAAATAATACTCTTATTCTTCACTCGACTCGAATAAAACACCAACGATTGAAAACTTTTTTCTTTGTTGTTAAAAAATGATATTTGCATTGATTTCACTCGCCATTTACGTCAAAATCGTAGAACATGATTTAGAAAATCGTTCATTTCATAGGGTAAATACCATTGCTCACCTAGTTTCTCTAGCCTATCTTACGCAAGCTTTCTGATGGCGATCTCAGAATTCAAAACGAGCGGTGCGCTAATGGTGAAAAAACGATTTTTCTAACAAAATTCAAAATGGCGGCCAAATTTAAAATGGCCGCCAAATTTTTTGAAACTTTAAATGAAAGCTATATTCTTTCTCTATATGATGCCACTAAATTTGCTATGTGTTCCAAGCGAAATATGAGACATATCACGTGAAGAAATACCCTATATTTATCAAAAAATGGGCTTTTTCGCAAACTGTTTAGCTAACTGGCGTACGAGGGGTCCACCAATTTGAGAAAACAGAAAGGACCACCCTTAAGTTTTATCGAAAACTAGCGATCAGTGACATAAAATTGGAATTCTAACAATGGGTGCCGATGGCGGCCTGGTTTCAGCGAGAATTGCTCACTATGAAAATAATGTGAAATTTCAAAATAATGCACGATGCAGTATTGACAAACACCTATGAACTTTTATTTATAAGTATGGATTTGAACAAGGTATAAACCTGAAAGTTTGTGAGGATGCTTGAGATATATCCCCAAACCAGATTTCATCACCAAAACTCGTACCAATTAGCTCATATGGATGAAATAATTGAATTTCTGTTAGATATCATTGACTTCCTTAGGAAATTGCATATATTTAGGCGTTTTCCGCGTATTTCTTAAAATTTAACTATTCGTTATTTATATAAATATTGCATTGTTAAGAATTTGACAAGCATATTCAGATTCAGGGAGCTCAAATTTATCATGTAGAGTTGTTTTGAAAACTAACAACAATGGCATTGACAAGTGATCAATTTCACCCCGAAATGAGATCCTCTGATTTTTTATTTTAGAGATATTTGTTTTCCTGCATTTAGTTGTTTGGCATTGTTAACATTATGGAAAACAGACTAGAAAAACCGTGAAAAACCATCAATTTCACCCGAAATTACGGTAGTTAAATATGATTATTGAAAAAAATGCGTTTAAAAATATCGGGGAATAGCTAGTTATGATTGTAGTCATTATGACATATACTTCAGGAATATCTTGGATGACTCATACCCATCGTTGGGTCCAATAACTTCCAACAAAACGAGCCCTTCAATGGATTATTGATTTCGCCTCTAGATCTCTTGAGGACATATATGTCCTATTATATCTGTTGACTACTTTAAATATAAGCGGTCGTTCATAAACTGTTCATAGTTCTCTTGAAGGGGGAGACCTGACAAAGAAAGGCAAGAACAACGATGTTCCCGATTTTTATCGGAATTCAAAGCTAGAAATTATCTGACACGCTCATCACAAATTATTATTTACGAATTTTTAGAAAGAAAAAAAAAGCGATCTGGTGCTTTTGCTTGGCAGGGTGGATGCGAATTAATGATAAAACCACTCAACAAGTTCATTCCAGGCAAATAGCTTTACGCGAAACTTCGCCAAGCCTCAGTAACTGCGGTTCAGGTTAGAATGCCGTATAGTCGGATGAACCGTAATAACCAATACAGCTAATAACACTCAGGCTCATCTCGACTAGGTTATACAAAAATATCGAGCAAAGTTGCATGAACTTGTTCAGCCCAATTGCGGTAACTGACCAATCTTTTTTCAAATTCGCATTCATAACAGGTTAGGATAGGTCTGTATGAAAGTGCCTATCTACTCGAAAGCCGGTACCAATTTTTGTGCTCTCTTGTTAGACTTCTTCGCTGTAAGCTAACTAAAGCCGTGAGAATCAGTGGCAGAAACGATAAAGATTCGCAGCTGATTAAAAGTGTTGGCAAATTACCACGTGAGCTAAAATTGATTTGAGTGGAATTGATGCCGATTCTATAGGTGAGTTTTGTTTTCTGACGCAATAAAAATTTGTATTCTTCTGTGTTTTATACCGCTCCGCTGCTTGTTTATGAAAAGCAGTTTTTGGTGGGCAAAAGAGTGATTTTAAATACACTAGATTCAATTGTATTTGCTGCTGAGTTATTATGCTGCTGAAGGGATGTAATCATATCTCTATCACATCTTTGTGACCTGGTTCTTTCCGCATGCATCACCACAAGTACGTGGCTCAATTTTCATGGCTGAATTATTAATTGATTTTATAACGTTTAAACACGGTCGCCTCGCTTAGTAATTGTTGTGTGCAATGCCAACAATTAATTGATTCGAAATTAATACCATCCGTCCTCTTTATTCTTGTTTTACAAGCAACATAACATCATCATAGGGTCTTCCGCATCTTTTGCTGAGGGTTGTCTTGTCGCTATCAATTGCTATTGCAAAAGGCTTCTTCGGCATGCGTGAGACTGCAATCTTGATCGATTGTGGTATGTGCGGTTTGGGGAGATGGATATCGGCTAACACCATGCTAGTAGCACAGACAAACAGACGTAATACTTGAAACAAATTTCTTTTAATTCCAAAGCCTAAATTACACCATATTTATTTAGTTAGCTTGTAATATGAAATACTGCTTTGTGCATCAAGACATGCAGAAGGCAATAGCATGCAACGTCAAAAACGAAGAAAAACGTTGCGCACACCTCTGGTTGTGAAGTTCGAAACATTTTGAAATGATCGTTTAATGTGTAGCCGATGGAAATTTCAGTGTTATGTCTGTTTGTCTATGCTAGTAGATTCATCTGGGTTTGACCAGCCCGGTCCTCTTCATTGGTAAAACGACAGAGCGTTTCCCACATTGTCTCTTCTTATCAGCTCCTCCTTTCGCATGATAGCGTTGACCGATCGACCGATAGATAGAGAAATCCAGCGCTCGGTTGCACCTAACCAGTAATCAGATTTACAATTTAACGGCACTTAGGATTGTAATTCATACGGCGATCGGGGAAGATGCCTGCCCAAGTACTACCATGTACATACGGCTTCGGTTACATGGCAATTTCAAGATGTGCAAAAATGTCAATATCGTTTTTGTCTGGCGAGACATTCTTTGAACGAGGAAAACCGACACTTGACATAATATTCACAGTTTTAATGTACATATGCTAGTTTTCTGGTATTACCTTTTTGGTATCAGAAGCGTTACAGAACTAGCATTCCATCGATCCCAACAAACAGTTCATGTAAGTATTGTTTGCCAGCGGTACCTTTTCGAGATGTTATCGTAAGCATCAATCTATCATCTCCAACTGAGCAATTCTACTGATCTGAAAATAATTATTCTGATCTGATCTCTGAGAAGATCATTGAGAGCCGGAATTTCTTCTTTATTATGACAATACATTGAAGTTGGATCACTAGTTAGTCTGGTGAGACTTCGGATTGCAAATCCGAAAACGGAGATTTCAAATCCAGACCCGTCAACAATTGATATAATGAATATGCAAAAAGCGGGGGTGGCCCATTTCACATGAAGACGTTTCGCATAAAGCATTTTCATATAAGAACAGGTAGCATTTCAAAAAAGGCATATAACTCTCATTATGCCAAACGTCCATTATGCGAAACGTCCACTCATCAAATTATGCGAAATGTGCTTGTAGTGAATGAGCCGTATAATTGATTGAAAATCGTTTAACGTTCACTCGAACAGTTAAAGCTGAAGAGAATTTTGTGAGAGTGTGATCATCATTCAAATAGCGTGACAGGACTTGATGAATGATGATGATGAATGGCTATAGTTGTATGAGTGGTCTGTATACGAAAGCTCTGAACAGGTAGAAGAATGGAAGAGAATGATCAGATAGGGCGAGAAAGAAAAAAAGCGGTTGACCGATTCGTGTGTGAGTTTTCGGTCATGGAGAAGGAGAAAAAGATCTTTAGTCTTCAAAGTATTGATCATCTTATGTTTTTCTAGAGTCCGGCGGCGGTCGTACGCCCGCAGCCGTTACAGCGAACTGACACCCGCAGGGTGAAATGAATGGAAAAACTTTCCCGCCCAAATTGAAAGCACGTGGTTTTCGCAGAATGACAGAAGTGTATCTATGTATTAGTGAGAAATATCAGGAGCAACTGAACACGATGAGTGTGCTTGCTGTCTAGTGCATGTATTGTGTTTGGAAGTTGGAGGTTCTGTATGATCAGTGACCGCTGCGCTTATATTTGGAGACATGGGCAGATAATCGCAATAATTGGATTTATCTTGAGACAGACAATAGTTTTGTGTCGAACAGTATGGTTAGCGCGCGATATTGTTTTAGATAAATCGGGAACCGTGTTTATAAATTAGCTTGAACACTACAGTCCTTATGCGAAATGTCCCACCCTCGCAAATAGCTTGATCAGTAGGTCTAAAGGGAAATTCTGAGCAAAATTCCTCGTTAAACTATAATTTGAAAAAAAAACAAGAAATTTTCTTTTGGAGATTTTATGAGAACCAGCTTTATAAATTTCTGTTCTTCTTCATAACCCGTTATGGTGTGCTGACGTTAAACGTCAAACGAGTATCAAAATCGAATTTGTAGCAATCTCAATGAAAACATCATTTTATGTGTTTCGAAATACCAAGAATCGCCTAACCAAAATTATAAAGCATAAGTATCTTTTAGTTTGAAAGTATTACATAAATGTTTGAATAAAAATAAATACTAAGTAATGATACGTTCTATTCCTAAGTTTCAGGTTAATTAATGGAAGCCCAGATATCCATAAACGCGTAAAGGGCTCATTCATTTATTTCATAACGCTGAAATTGGCCTTTTTGGACACCCACCCACCCCCAGGTAACGCTTTTTGTATGAATATTATTCAATTTTTGTATGAGCCGTAACATCGTTGGGACACCCACCCACCCCCTCTAGCGTTATGAAATTTGTGAATGGGCCCAAACGCGCAGCAATTCAGCAAGATTAAGCTTAGGTTCGAGGGCTTGAATCCCACTGGCCGAAAAAAGGAAATTTCCTCGACTTTCCAAAGTAGAGAGCCGGATCCTATTCTTGGCACTTCTGATTCACTTCGGCAGTGGTTTTTTTTTTTTTGAAAGCTACAGAGCTCATATTTGGCCACATTGTGCGTTGTATTGATGCGCTCCTTATTGCAAAGTTTTAGGCAATTCGGCCGAGAAAAACCCCCCATGCCAAAGTGAATCATGGAAGTGCCCAAGTGGTTCTGCAGGGCAGGCAATCGTCAGATTCGTCACAGTGCGATGACGAATTAAAAAAAGACATCGTCATCCAGTATAATAACTCTGGCAGGTCGTCGTCTCGTCATCGACGAGAGAATGCACGACGAACTTCAATCCAAAATCGTCAACGAGCAAATTTTTCTTCATTCCACATGCTACCCTTACACACAAGAAGAAGGCGTTTACTGTATATTCACTTGCTTCTCACCAACCAACGAATGCCATCACATAATTGCTTGTATTGGCAAATAAACTTGTTCTCTTCATGATTCTATAATAGCTCTGTTGGTAAACGAATGGGGTTGACGATTCAGACGATTCGTTTGTTCGAATCCAGTCTTGTTTTGTTATTTTGTTTTATTTTTTCAGAAAAAATGCTCTTAATCTGTCGAAGACACGATGCATATTTTTAGTCGGCTCAGTGCTCCCGAACGAAGATTCACCCGTAACGAAGGAATCGTATTTGTTCGTCATGACGCCGAGTCTATGTATCGGATCTCTGCGGCAAATCGTCATCCGACGCTGGTTGAGTGACGATGACGATGCTTCTTTTAGTTTCGCCGCCGACTTTTTCCGTTTGACGGTGACGATTGTCTGCCCTGCTGAAAAGAACACTAAGCTGAGAAGTAGGCTCTGTACCAGCTGGGACGTAACGCCAAGAAGAAGAAGAAGAAAAATACGTGTTTCTATGAGATTTAACACAAGAATCCTCCGGAACAAGACATATTGAAATGTGCGTTTTATGAACTCTTTAACAAACAAAATATGATCAAAAATGTACATTACCAATTGCTTCAAAAGATTTCCTCCGATAACTTGCAGTAGTTGGATACGTACCTGAAAAAAATGAAAATAAACGTTAGTTAACTTTGTACAATAAACTTTAGCATGTTCCAATTCAATAAAATCTAAAATAAAAACGCATTTATCACGGTAAAGGAGCTGTAACTTTGGAGAGAAAAGAGATACAAGTCCGAAATTTTCTGACTTTTCTTAACTTCTGAAAACGAACATTTTTGTGCAATTCATACACGTGTATGGTAACGTCGGTTCAAATTTTATGGGTTTTCATTCCAATTAACAAGAGCATCAAGATAACCAACAATTAGATTTCGCCGGATTTGGTCGGAACCGGTTCCGGTAGCGTGTGATGTGGACATTTTCATACCATCATATTTGAGTATTTTTAACTTATTTTTGAGTTATTTTTCTCTCCTTATTTCATTCGCTGCTTCTATTGTTGTATCCGAATACCATTTTCGTTATGGCCAAATGTGAAAAATACGATAATATAAGAAGTCGGCATCATTCGACAAGTCATAATTCATGTTTTTCACCTGTGAGAAAAAATACATTTTATCGTTGACAAATCATAAATTTTAATAGAAATCGAAATTTTGGTAACAGTTCAAATGTTGCAGAGATGTTTATATATAGATTCCTCTAGCAAATTCACCAGGAGTTTCTGCCAGAATGACTCTATGACACTACCCCGAACGGCGCTACCCCGAATGTCACTACCCCGAACGCCATTACCCCGAATGGATCACTACTCCGAACGCCATTACCCCGAATCCATAACATTTTGAGACTTATTCTAGTTTGGAGTGGGGAGATAATTATACGATTCCTTATGAGTATTTAAAGTGTTTGGCTCAACAATGTATTTTTCAAAAAAGCAGCTAGTTTTTCAGCAAATAATTTTTACATACTTTTGTTTGGATCTGTCCTCTAATTTTGGTGAGATTCACACAGCCACATTGCAATGCTCTGAAGAACAGCCTATTTCGACAAGAAGGGTGAATTAATTGTGAAGAGGATAGCTATAATATGCACAAAATTAGGATGTAGTAAAGTCTCTTATTGAACGTCGGTTCCCATTTCCTTTAATAATTTCTGTAGATGTCGGGCTACTAGCATTGAGATCTTCTTAAAGTTTATGGTTCGTAAACGATGGTAATGGAAGATCTCCCTGAGAGTCGCTGCAAGTGTTGTTCTATAGCACCCGCTTAAGGACCGACCTGATAGGCAACCGTTCCGTTATAGAAAGGAAACGTTAATACACTTGTACATGTTAGAAAAACGGCGGCCTCTGATTGCCGCTACAGTAAAAACTTTTGTTTGTTTGTGGAATCTTTAATTTGAATTTCTATGAGATAACAACATAAATCTTTTTTTATTATTCAAGACATTGAAGATATGATGATGGCAGAAAAGTTGTAGGAAAATCCATAAGAGACCTGTCTGTTTTATTACAAGAAGGCAAAATTTCTGATTAGAATTTTAGTAGGATTCACTTTTGTGAATGCCTTCAGTATATATTCCTTAAAATAAGAGCTGTTCTATATAGAAATATTAGTGACTAGCTTGTCAAACGAAAACTTCAAAGAACAGCTTATTTAAGAAAGAAGGGCAAATTTCTGGTGAAATGTTTGCTGCTATGACGTGAATGATCACTGTAGAAACGTGATGCTTTGGCACAACCTATACTCGAAAGAAAAGAAAATATTTGTTTAAAAACAAAATTGATATGAACACCACCAAGAAGTCCAACTACCGGTGATCACGCAGCTGATTAGTAAGACCATATTAAGGGTATGGGTTCGAATTCCTCCGGTGGCTTATCTTATGCATTGAACATTTCCTTGGCGTTCCTGGGCATAGAGGCACATGTACAGGAATAGTAAATTGACAAGGAAAGATCTCAGTCAATAAAAGGCTTATTTTATTGAAAGCCTATTCACAAATTTTGTAACGCTGAAGGGGGCAAAAAATGTTGTGGGTGGTTGTCCTCAAAATGTTACAGCCCATAAACAATATGTAGAATTTCCATACAAAAAAATGGTACGAGGGGTAGGGTAGGTGTCAAAAATGGCAAATTTTTGGCGTCATGAAATTTGTGATTGAACCCTTGAACTGCGAAAGTGCCCACTGAGCTGATAAACAGGCACTGTCTCAGAAAGAATGAGCAAAAGATAGTTGCCAACAAGATATTTCGAAAAAATAGCTGACATATAAAAGAAGGGTCAATACATGATGAACATTTTACTCACGAAATTTACGCGACTTTAATTACCAGTTTTCATTAGAGACGCATTTTTGCCCGTAAAACAAGATAATGCACCGTTTCTCATACTATTCGGGGTAATGGCTCATTCGGGGTAGTGTCGTTCGGGGTAATGGCTTTCGGGGTAGTGACCCATTTGGGGTAGTGGCGTTCGGGGTAATGGGATGGAGCCGCCAGAATTCCTCCTGTGATACCTCCTCATAGATCTCCAGTAAAATCTTTACTGGGATTTCTTTAGGTATTTCTTCAAGGATTACTCAAGGAACATTTTCCAAGAATTATTGCAGAGCTTTTCAATTGCTTCATGGATTATTTCAGATATTTCTCCAGTGGTTTATAAAGAACTCCCTCAGGCAGACCTCACGAGATTCTTCTAGGAAATATTCTTGAGATGTCCTCCAGGCATCGCTGCAGGAATTTTATCAGAAATTCATCGGGAGATTCCACCGTCTAGGAAATGTAGAAACAGCAAGAAAAAACTTCTTGAATTTCTATAGAGATTGCTCAACAGTTCCCTTCAGGAATTCTCTCAGAAAAAAACCTCCAGGAAAGTTTCTACATGAATTATGCTAAAGTTATTTTCAGATAATCTTCTTCAAATTTATCCAGAAGCTCATTCTGGATGTCCAAAAAATAATTTTTCGGTGATTGCTTTAAGAATTCCTCTAGAAATTCTTACAGAGATTCACCTATGAATTTGTCATCCAAAAAAAAATAAAAATTTTGTGTAGAGTTTCCTCCGCAAATAATTTTCTAAGACATTCCTCCAGAGACTCATTTCCTGAAAAAGTTTTTTGGAAAATCCCTGGATAAGTTCTTGGAGGGATTCTAGGAACCATCCCTAAAGGAACCTCTATTAGTGAATCAAAAGCTGAGAATCTAGAGTAATACATATAGGAATGCTCGGTTGAATTCCTGAATGAATCTCTGGATAATTTCTTGTAGGAGCCTATGGTACATCAAGTATGCTTTACGGGTACGCAGTCTTTATTAACACAACGTAACGCATTTTTTTATTACAAAGACTGCGTAGACGAAAAGCATATTTCAGTAAAATATACAGTCAATTCTCCACCTGCTCATCCTTTGAAAATACATCTAGAGGGAATCATGTAAAGATTTTTCTGGAGAAATTCCTGAAAAAATCTCCACAGGAATTTCTGTAAAGAATTTCCTAGAAAAATCTTTGGGGGAATATGGAAATCCCTGGAGAATCCTAGGGTGTATTCCAGAAAAATCACTGTTGAGATTTTGCTGGTGAAATCCGTAGAAAACTCCTTAGAAAAAAACCCTGCAGAGATTTTTCTGTAGAAACCCCTGGATGAATCGTTGGAGAAATACATGGAGAATTTTTTGGATAAATCTCAGGAGAAATCTGTTAAGGAACCCATGTAGAGATTTTCAAAAAGAAAGTTATGTAGAGATTTTCCCAATGTAATCCCTGGAGAAATTCTAAGGATAACTTCAGATGAAATTGTTGTAGGAATTCATGGGAGAAACTCTGGAGGAATATCAAGAGGAACTCTTGGAGGAATCCCCGGAGGATTTTTTGGTGGCCAAGAACGAATCTCTGAAGAAACTCCTGGGAAATCCCTGGAGGATAATTTTGAGAAGTCCTTGGAGTAACTCAAGTAGCGATTCTTTGTGGTAACTCGTGGAGAATTCCTAGAAGAAAATCTAGATGAATGAAATTGAGGAATTTGTGAGTTGTAGAACACCTGGAGGAATTTGCGGAATCTCCCAAAATAATTCCTGGACGAATCTCGAGAGACTTATTGGGGATATCTTTGTAAGTATCCGTGGAGGAATCTTCGGAGGAAATTCTAGAAAGATTACTAGACAAATTGGGGGTTGCGACTGGAAGTTGAAAACGTAAATTCTTGGTTGTCGGCTATCTCAGTCTTAATCAGCGAACGTTTTAATTTATTTTGCCCGACGTTTCGGCCATTTGTTGTGGCCTTTTTCAAGGGAAAAATGGTCAATCGGTTTTTGTTCTTATTGATTTTGCTGTTCTACGTGTCGAGTATTCACAGTTTTGCTTATTTGTAATAATTTTGGAAACAGTTAATATTGGTCACTTGGTCACAGTTATAATTACAATCACAACCGTTTGTGATTGTAATTATAACTGTGACCAAGTGACCAATATTAACTGTTTCCAAAATTAGTACAAATAAGCAAAACAAACAAGTCTCAGAAAGAATGAGCAAAAGATAGTTGCTAACAAGATATTTCGAAAAAATAGCTGACATATAAAAGAAGGGTCAATACATGATGAACATTTTACTCACGAAATTTACGCGACTTTAATTACCAGTTTTCATTAGAGACGCATTTTTGCCCGTAAAACAAGATAATGCACCGTTTCTCATACTATTCGGGGTAATGGCTCATTCGGGGTAGTGTCGTTCGGGTTAATGGCTTTCGGGGTAGTGACCCATTTGGGGTAGTGGTGTTCGGGGTAATGGGATGGAGCCGCCAGAATTCCTCCTGTGATACCTCCTCATAGATCTCCAGTAAAATCTTTACTGGGATTTCTTTAGGTATTTCTTCAAGGATTACTCAAGGAACATTTTCCAAGAATTATTGCAGAGCTTTTCAATTGCTTCATGGATTATTTCAGATATTTCTCCAGTGGTTTATAAAGAACTCCCTCAGGCAGACCTCACGAGATTCTTCTAGGAAATATTCCTGAGATTTCCTCCAGGGATCGCTGCAAGAATTTTATCAGAAATTCATCGGGAGATTCCACCGTCTAGGAAATGTAGAAACAGCAAGAAAAAACTTCTTGAATTTCTATAGAGATTGCTCAACAGTTCCCTTCAGGAATTCTCTCAGAAAAAAACCTCCAGGAAAGTTTCTACATGAATTATGCTAAAGTTATTTTCAGATAATCTTCTTCAAATTTATCCAGATGTTCATTCTGGATGTCCAAAAAATAATTTTTCGGTGATTGCTTTAAGAATTCCTCTAGAAATTCTTACAGAGATTCACCTATGAATTTGTCATCCAAAAAAAAAATAAAAATTTTGTGTAGAGTTTCCTCCGCAAATAATTTTCTAAGACATTCCTCCAGAGACTCATTTCCTGAAAAAGTTTTTTGGAAGATCCCTGGATAAGTTCTTGGAGGGATTCTAGGAACCATCCCTAAAGGAACCTCTATTAGTGAATCAAAAGCTGAGAATCTAGAGTAATACATATAGGAATGCTCGGTTGAATTCCTGAATGAATCTCTGGATAATTTCTTGTAGGAGCCTATGGTACATCAAGTATGCTTTACGGGTACGCAGTCTTTATTAACACAACGTAACGCATTTTTTTATTACAAAGACTGCGTAGACGAAAAGCATATTTCAGTAAAATATACAGTCAATTCTCTACCTGCTCATCCTTTGAAAATACATCTAGAGGGAATCATGTAAAGATTTTTCTGGAGAAATTCCTGAAAAAATCTCCACAGGAATTTCTGTAAAGAATTTCCTAGAAAAATCTCTGGGGGAATATGGAAATCCCTGGAGAATCCTAGGGTGTATTCCAGAAAAATCACTGTTGAGATTTTGCTGGTGGAATCCGTAGAAAACTCCTTAGAAAAAAACCCTGCAGAGATTTTTCTGTAGAAACCCCTGGATGAATCGTTGGAGAAATGCATGGAGAATTTTTTGGATAAATCTCAGGAGAAATCTGTTAAGGAACCCATGTAGAGATTTTCAAAAAGAAAGTTATGTAGAGATTTTCCCAATGTAATCCCTGGAGAAATTCTAAGGATAACTTCAGATGAAATTGTTGTAGGAATTCATGGGAGAAACTCTGGAGGAATATCAAGAGGAACTCTTGGAGGAATCCCCGGAGGATTTTTTGGTGGCCAAGAACGAATCTCTGAAGAAACTCCTGGGAAATCCCTGGAGGATAATTTTGAGGAGGATAATTACAATCACAACCGTTTGTGATTGTAATTATAACTGTGACCAAGTGACCAATATTAACTGTTTCCAAAATTAGTACAAATAAGCAAAACTATGAATACTCGACACGCAGAACAGCAAAATCAATAAGGACAAAAAACGATTGACCATTTTTCCCTTGAAAAAGGCCACAACAAATGGCCGAAACGTCGGGCAAAATAAATTAAAACGTTCGCTGATTAAGACTGAGATTGCCGATAACCAAGAATTTACTAGACAAATATGTTGAGTATTCCTTGAAGATAATGTCCTAGTGTAACTCCTGAAAAAATCTGGAAGAATCCTTGAAGATATCTCTGTAAGAATCTATGTACAGATTTTCTAAGAGGAATCCTCGAAGACGTCTCTGGAAGATTTTCTAGAGTTATTTCTGAACGAATACCAGAAAAAATCGCTTGAAAAATCCATAGAGAAATCTCCGGATAAATTCTAGAGGATTCTTGGGAAAAATCTTAAAACAGAACCTAGTTTAATTCTTTGAGAAATACCTGGAAGAATCCCAGTAAAGATTTTACTACAGGAATCAATGAAAGAATCGCTTTTCCTCAGGAACATCCTGCGAAATCTCTAAAGTAATCAATGTAAATATTTTCTAGCAGGAATCACTTGACGAATCGCTGGAGGAATTGCAAAAGTATTCCTGGAGCCCTATCTGAACCGGTCTAAAATGTATCATGGCGAACAAAAGTTCTTTCTGGAGGAATCTCTGACAAAAACCGTTGTGGAGAAATCGCTGTAGGGGTTGCGGTGGAGATTATCTCGGAGGATTGTCTGGTAAAATCACTGGAGGAATATTCGAAAAAATTCCTGGAGAAATCTCTGAAAGAGTCTTTGGAGATATTTCAAGAGACATTTTTGAAGAAATCTTTGGAGGAAAGAACTTCAGAACCCCATTTGAATAGGTCCCAAAACTTCGAATGCTGTCATCAGCAAAAAAAATTGCTTATAGGTAAAAACTTGAATTATGACTTGCCAAATGATGCCGATTCCTTACATTATTATTTTTTTTCTCATTCTAATCTAACACTATGCTGACAAGCAGGCTCTATCCCAGTTGGGACGTAACGCCAGATCAGAGAGAAGAATATCATGTTTGATTTTTGGCATGGTGTTTATTTAGATTTGAATGAAAATCGTGACTTTGGGCTGTCGCATGATGGAACTATATGATGATCTGAAAATGTCCACATAAAACGCCTCCGGAACCGGTTCTGGAATACTCCCACCAGATCCGGCCAAATCTAATTGTTGATTCTCTTGATGCTTTTGTTTATTGGAATGAAAAACTATGAAATTTGACTCGTCGTACCAAACATGTGTAATGTATGAACTGCTGAATATGATGTTTCAATTCCTTCTGAAATAGGTTCCATATATCCTTGTTCCCTTGTGCCCAGAATGGCCATACTCACAAAATAATACCTGGAGTTCCATTCAAGTGTTCCATATCTTTCATATAAAGCTTAAAGAACGAAATTCAGTTCAAAAATGTATTTTTGAGAGCGTTTCAAAGTCATGGGTAATTTTTGATCCTTAGCCCCTCTACTAGCAGCTTCATTTTCCATCGCTAAAACAAAAATGAAATGACTTTTTTGCTTCTCGATATTTTTGAACCAATTTTTCACAAGTTATCGAAAAACTCTTCTAAGAATCTGTATCGATATCGACAAATGACCTTCTGGATCCAGAGAAACTTCAAAATTCCTTGGGGTCCAGCGCGTAACCATAACCCATGTAAATTTATCAGGCTATTGAATTTTTATTGTATTCGGGTATTCACTTTCCGGAACAATATGTTGTGAAAAAATGAAGCAATTTGAGGAGCCGTCTTTGAGTAATGAACATTTAGATTTCTGGTACCACGCTGGCCCAATAAAGATCTTGAAAACTTCAAAAAACATTTTATCGTAGTTTTTTTTCAGCGCATTGTATAGTATAATTTTTTTTATAAATTGACCAAAAACAAAATGGCCGCAAAAGAATTTTTATATGGAGAATGTAGGTACCCCAAGGAACATCGGAATATCTTCGAAAACCCGATCACCTACGATTATCGCCACGGATCAATTACCTACATAGTTTTTTGAGAACTTGTGAAAAAATGGTGCAAAAATATTGAGAAACAAAAAAGTTATGGCGATTTGAATGTTTATTTAGCGATAAAAAAAATGAAGCTGCCAGTAGAGGGGTTAATGCACAAGGCGTAACTTTTTCTTAGTGCATTTAAAAGCAGCCCTTATTATTTATTAGTTAGAAATGAATTCGGATTCTACTGTAAGGAATTATCAGTGCGAGCCAGCTACTAAAAGAATTACCAAACATGATGAAAATACCAATTAGATTAAAGCCTATCATGCTGTAAAATTACCATTCTGCAACTTGATGCGTAAACTACTATATGTTTAGATTCGAACACAGTAGTGAATGGGATGGTACACAAATTATATCACGCTAAATTTCAACTTTTAAGACCCCCTCCCCATTTGCCACGTTTTTTGTATGAGTCATCCGAAAATATTGTATGGCTTATCACACTTGGCTTGCCCCCCTCTTCGAAGCGTGACGTAGTTTGTGCATGATCCCAAACATGCATCTTTTTACTCTTTATCAATAGAAATGAAAATTAAGTGTATAGAAAAATAAAACCCTTTTCAAAGTTTTGCCGAGAAATACTTCACATGCAAAAGTGAATCATGGAGGTACCCGAACATTAATTTTCTTTTATTATATCGTTCCCCCCTTCATTGTATATGATATTAGGTCAAAACTTTGTTTTTTTTTACAATTCAGTATGAGAATGCATATTTGTCTAATTCTATACAAGATTCATTACCTTATTTTTCAGAAGTAAGATTTTAAAAATTCACGAAGTAGCTGTATCTTTGGGTATGGGTATATGGGTTTATAAATTTCACATTCTTATATAAAAAAATCTATACGAGAAAAGAAACCATGTGGCACGGCTCAATTCTCGTACATAATCCTCATAACGGTCTTCCAAATTTTTTTGTGAAGCCATCAAGCCATTATTACAGGATTGGTGATAATTTTTCATCTCTAATTGTTTTTATTCTCATGACATAATATCATAAATTCCAAATGTAATCAAACTAGATCGTCCCTTTCAAGCCACTACAGTTGATTTGGTGCTGATAGGTACTAAGAATCATTTAATTCACTGTTACCCACCCTTCATGTCAAAATCTGGCATTCTAATCTTGCGCCATCGTACAATGATAGCGATCGCCTTCCTACAGCCGGCGCCGCATTGTAAAGCCCATCATGCACCGTTTTATTCACCCTGGTCAAGTTTCCCATGGGACTTTTCCCGACTCCGATCCCGGAAAAAAAGAAGTGTAAGATGCTTTCAGCGTAAGCATAGTTTACAGGTAAATTAATTACATTTATCTTGGCCAGATTACTTGAGCTGGAACGTCACGATATATAGCAAGTTTAATTGTGCATTGTCAGAAGTTAACGATGCAATCACAGGCCAGCTTTGCCGAAGTCACATTTCCTACCATCCGAAACGAAACACCGTGCAAAAGAGTGGCCAATTATGTATAGTTTCCATTTTACTTTACCGCAAAAATGCCGACATGAATCACACTCATTACAAAAAGAGATGTCTCACAGATGTACATCATTGGTATGTGCTAGAAGATGCGTTACAGAAAAGGGAAAATAATAGCTATATCAGATTCACTTCACGATAGCAAGTGTAACGGAACGTCTTGGAGGAAGTTCTCTCAAGCCCCATCAAGATCAACCTACATTTGAAAAAAGATTTCCTCCATCCAAAAAGGTACATAAACGTCATTTATCATTACGGATGCGTATTAAAGAGTATGTTCTCATCGGCACTCAAGCATAATCATACATACTTAAAGCCAATGGCTAGCAATATATCGTGAGCCACAAACAGCAGATGTTGTCTATTCAAAGTTGATCTGAGGAAAAAAAAAAACAATGTCCGAAAATGGAACACGGCCACCCATTTCGCACTGGTATAGCTCAATGGTGGATTGAAGAAGGAACATGCAAGTCCCGATAAACAATCTGTCATTTTGGATCGGATTGGTCGATACTGACATTGATTGGTAAAGTGAATGATCAAACAGTGAACTCCTTGAAATCCCGGTAATTGATGATGTATGACTATAATCAGGTCTTCTATTAGATTCTGCCATCTATTTTACGCCCCTTTTCTCAGCTCGCAAAAATATAAAATATTCTATAAATTTTCCTTAGAACTTATGGATAATTAATATTCAACGATTTCTGGAAGCGGTGACTTTTCGATAGGATGATTCTGACAATGTTGATGACTGATGATGATATACAAGTTTTTTAAATGCTCAAACTAGTTCGTGGGTAAACGGATAAGTAGGAAACACACGATTTATTGAACATTGTATGGTCCATACAAAAAATAAATAAAAAGAGATAATGTTCAAAATATTATTTCATTCGACGTTGCCAACAAGCATTTCAAAATTATAAATTAGACCTTAATGCATTTCAAACAGATGCTTTCTAACCATTGAGAAGCATTTTACATATGACGATTAGCTCGCCCATTCTATGTGAGGTGCTGACGATCATTTCATGTCTCCAGTTCTTTAAAATCTAAAGCCACAGTCCCTACTATTGTAGTTAAGTAGAGCATATCGAAATCGATTGGTGTATGTATATCTGTTAAATTTGTAGAATTAAAGCCACGACCATTCAGGCGACGATCGTTCTGTTTGGTTTCGCTTAAATGGACCGTCTAGAGGAAAAAAAAACGTGTGTCATGATGTGGGAATTTTTCGGGTTAGCTATTTATGGAACATCGCTGTACTGAATACATAAGTGCTGTTAACTCAATTAGGTGGCATACCTCTTCTTAGAAGAAACTCGTTGCGAGACACCTTGTTAGTTTCGAAACACGTAGTAGGTCACATAGAACTTTTGTTATAGGAAACCGTGTGACGAATGAACGGTATAGGTAAAGGTATAGCAGTAGATTTGCATAAATCCAATGTAGCAGTTCATGTAGGGTTTTGAGTATTATTATGCATGCAAAACCACTAATTTTCGTGATCAATTTTGTAAAAATGCCCATAAGGCCGGAATAAATCTTAAAATCTTCTTTTGTCACCTTCCATCAAAATGTGTCAAGGGGGGGGACAAAAAATAATAAAATGGAAATTCATATTTTTTATTCTCATATGGTGAAAATCCATGTTTTGCCGCATATAGCCGTCAAATCAAAATGATTGAATAATAAACACGACATTTTTTAATGTTCGTAACATCGATCGCATAACATTTTTTTATAAAACGGCTTTCAAATTGTACTATAGCTAATAACAATTTCAAGAAGACTGCGAAAATGTTGCACTTATATGCATCTTGAAATCATATTTGGATTGTATCAATTTGGTCCAACATGTATGTAACATTAAGGCGATTTAAATTTTAAAAATGTTTGAAAATGCAATCTCTCATATCTTTCTTATAATCTTCACCATAAAAATAGTGTTCTGCGAAATTTTCAGCTTTCTAGATGGTGATTTAAAGTTGGCCCAAAGACGATGTAGGTTTATATGAAAATTAATATGCAGAAATTCTGAAAAATGTTCCCATTACGTTAGTACTGTAAGTACATACATATCATAGGGAAAACTTATTACAAACATATCATAGGGAAAACTTATTATTCAAGTCCTAATGAAAGAAATTGCTGAAGAAACAAATCCGTTTTGAGCAAATTTTGTTGGGGATTTTTGTAGATGATAGCAGGGCTGTGAAGCTAAATAATAGCTAACAAACTCATGAATATATTTTCTCCTATCGGTCGGATTGAATTGCTCTCTTCAGCAAACTTCTTTATTATGGTTTGAAGAATGAGTTTTTACTATGGGATGATAAATGTGTACTTACATTCCAGTACTAACGTGCTTGGAACATTTTTCAACATTTCTTCATAGTAATTTCCATATAAACCAACATCGTCTTTGAGCCACCTTCAAATCACCACCTAGAAAGCTGAAAATTTCACCGAACTCTATTTTTATGGTAAGGATTGTAAAAAAGATATGGGAGATTGAATTTTCAAACTTTTTTAAATTTTGAACAGCCCTTATGTAGCGTTCCCGGTCGGTCCAAGATCATTTCGTTATGGAAATTTCCTTGACTTACCTGGGTATTAAGTGTCGTCGTACCTGCCATATGATATACGAATGCGAAAATGGCAACTTTGGCAATGAAAGCTCTCAGATAATAACTGTGAAAGTGTTCATAAGGACAATAAGCTGAGAAGCAGGCTCTGTACCAGTGGCAACGTAATGCTAAGAAGTAGAAGAATTCATGTAAATCATAAAAAAAAATCCACACTGTTACAGTAAAACAAACAGATTGAGGACTTGTTATCCAATAACACCTGTTATCTCATATAATACAGTTGTAGCATGATAGACTTGCATTACAAAGTTAATATTCAAAAAACATAAATAATTCATCTCAAGCATTAGAACATGTTCATGTTCCGATGTTCATAAAGAATATCAAATTACAGAACGTTTCCTAGCTCTCACAAATCCTTAAGAGTGTGAAAAGCATAAAACAGTAAAACTAAATTTCACATCAACTGAAATGCTGAACCTTCCCACGATCATAAAAACCTTACTTCACAATTCCCAAGCATTCATATCATGCTAACATTCAAACCAAATTATTGCCAACCTTTTCCAAATTACAACTCAGGCAATGACCCATGTCATTGTCACTACACTCTGACGCCAACGATCATTCCAGACAATCGATATATGCAATAGCGTAATTCGATCTCCTTGCCTACGCCAAGTGCATCGTTCTCACGATGCAAGAGGCCAATGGTTATATTTCTTTTCGCTTATAATGCATAGTGCTAAATTCTGATTGGCTTATATTTACATACCAAAAGTTAACTCCAAGTACCGCCTCTTTTAGAACACTTTTAGAACATAAGCAATTCAATGATTGTAAGACTTCTTGTAAGTAAAAATGATTCTAAATAAATATTATCTTGTAGACAACGGAACAATCAACAAGTCTAAAATTTAATACGGTAAATGGCGACCGGTGACTTTCGAATCTTTCGGAGTCCGAAGTGGATTATTATTGATCACCAACTAGATGATCTAGTGATTGATTTTGCATGAAGCAAACAAGTGAAAAAACAAAACAAAAATCGGAAGTTTTTCAAACAGTGCTAGTGATAAGTGAGATTCAATTATGGGAAAAGGCGCATCAAAGTCGTCCAACGAAGGCGACGCAAATGTTCAAATAACTAATCTCCTAGAAAACCATCAACAGTTCCATGAGGAAAATGCATTAAAGTTGTGGCTAATTTTGGTGATGGTTGGTATCCAAACAGTGATAATGGTTTACAACATGATAAAGAAGAACACTCGAAAAAATGCACTCAAAGCAGCTAAGAGTATTGCTGTACTGGAAAAAGTTTGAGTAAGAAATCAAGTGCAGTGAATAAAAATAAACATTTTAAATCATTCGATAAAAATAAACTGAACAATTGTAACGAGATCCAGTAAAGTGAACAAAATAATCTTCAAATTGTGCGGAAAATCAGAATCGCGTGACACAAGAAAATCCCGCGGTGCAGTGAATTGAAAACGAAAATTAATTATCCACGGGCGAACCGGCAACTTGGAGCCGCCCCAACAAAGGGCAAACCGGCAACATGGAGCTGCCCCTACGAAGATGAGAACGTACAGTTAGAACAACATCAACAAGCAGCAGCAGTGACCGAGGTGCAACGATCGTGCCAGAGCCAGGAACATGGCGATGAGCAGAATTACCCGTAGGAAGACAACTATTGGTGAGCGTATCAAATCCGTAATTGATTACTAACATTAATTAATAATTTTCATATGTGAATTGTGCATTGTAAATCTACTTTTATAATTATATTGGAAAATAACAGAAGAATGAATATTCCCCATTAAGAAATAATATGTTATGATTTATATGGTGAACATAAATGAAAGTTTATGCCTTTATTAGTAAATTTCATTTGGTATTGATATTTTTCTTAAATGGTTGCCCCTGAGCGAAAAACCATAAAAGAAAAATTTTATTTTTTTTTTATTATGCAATTAACCTTATGATCAACTTTAAAAGTTTTCAATGAGTGGAATTGAATTAGAAATACAAAATTTAATTGGAAAACTACATAATATTAAAACAAACTTAAAAAAATCTCCTTTTAGAAGATACCTTAAAAGTACTCTAAAGGATAAAATTCTTTTAACTAAAACCATATACAATAAAGTCGTACAAACTCTTTTGAAATATGAAGATGTTTTAGATAATAGACATGTTGATTTCTTTATAAAAGCAGCACGTCTTGATTATGATGAAATAATTTATATACTGGAAACAAAACTTAAGAAATATTCAAAACCAATATCATTAAAATCACTTAGTTACGCAATAATATTCAATATTAGACTGATCAAGATTTCAAAAAAAGTTAAAATGGCATTGAACATAAAAACAGCATCTGAATTAGCATCACTGATTCCCTCTTACGATGGAAATCCAGGAGGTGTAAAATCATTTATTGATGCTATCAGATTGGTGCAAACTATAGTGCCAGCAGATCAGCAAGCCCCTGCCATTCAGCTCATTTTGACTAGGTTGACTGGTAAGGCCAGAGATTTGTTTACTGGCGTTCCGGCTAATTACCAAGAAATTGTGGATAAAATTTCTGTTGACTGCACTGACAAAAGCAGTTCAGAATTAGCTCTCGCTAACTTGAAAAATATTAAACCAAAAAAAGGCCAAGAAACTTCTGGGTTTACCAAGGAAGTAGACATACTAGCAGATAAATTGAAACAAGCTTACATTAGAGAAGAAGTACCTAATGAAGTAGCAAAAAAATTAGCAAACAAGGCTGCCATTCAATCCTTGATTATCGCATCACAGAAGCAGGAAACAAAAATGCTTTTGAAAGTTGGAAAATTTGATTCGCTTTCTGAGGCATTGAATATCGTTGTGGAAAACGAGAATTTTAACAACGAACCATCTGTGTCAATGTTACAGATGAGAAAGAAATTTCCTCAAAATAAGCCAAGTTATCAATCAAATTATCAAAATCGCAACAATGGCAACAACTCTAGAGGTAATTTTAGAGGTTTCACACGTAATAATACGCGTCAAACCACACCAAATTTTCCTCAACAATCATCAAACAGATTTTTAAGATACAATTACCAAAATACCAATCATCAACATCCAAGACAACAAAACTGGAACCATTCCGGTAATAGACGATTATATCATATGAATGAGGTAGATGGTTCAATGCTTTCCAGTCAATTTGCGCCAAACGGTGCATTGCCTCAACTGGTGAGTATGGTGCCAAGTAACATGATGCCACCGCAAAGGCAACACCAACAACCTCAACAAGTTCCAAATCATTTTTTAGGAACAACAGGTCTGTTCCCGTACTCACGATGAATCTGAACGCGTCCAATTTCATATCGGTCAATGTTCAGATGACAAACACTACAAACACATTCATAATAGATTGTGGAGCAGACATATCTATTTTCAAACGTAGCAAAATACACCCCAACTATCTAATAAATATAACGGAGAAGATCAAGTTAACAGGTATCACTGATGACACGGTTGAAACCATCGCGTCAGCAGAAACTGACCTATATTTTGAAGGAGGACTGTGCATCAAGCATAAATTCCACCTTGTAAATGATGAATTCCCTATTATGACAGACGGCATTTTAGGCCGCGATTTCTTAAGTTCCCATAGATGCATAATTGATTATGAGTCTTGGTTACTTAAGTTTAATGTAAATAATGAAGAAATAACTATACCAATTCAAGACAACTTAAACAATGGCTTTATCTTACCGAAAAGAAGTGAAGTCATTAGGCGAATTATAAATATTCCATATACATACGATATGGTTGTGCATTCACAGGAAATATTGCCAGGCGTTTTCTGTGGAAATACTATCATATCATCTAATAACCCTTATGTTAAATTTATCAACACTACAGAAAATCCTGTACATATATTGTATTCACGATTCCAACCTATAATGGAACCACTCTATAATTACCATATAATGAAAATTAATAGTAGTATTAAAAATAAGAAGAATCGTCAGCAAGACATTCTGAATCAAATTAAAACTATTGGAATACCTTTAGATGCAGTAAAAGGTTTACAGAACCTCATTGCAGAATATCACGACATTTTTAGTTTACCTGATGATGTTTTAACCTTTAACAATTTTTATACTCAGGAAATTCCTCTGCAGGACAACTGTCCGATATATATTCCGAATTACAAAAACTTACATGCCCAAACCAATGAAATTCAGAGACAAGTGGATAAGATGCTGGGTGAAAACATTATCGAACACTCAGTATCCCCATATAATTCTCCAATTTTGTTGGTACCGAAAAAATCGGATACTAATGACAAGAAATGGCGTTTAGTTGTCGATTTTCGACAGCTTAACAAAAAAATCCTTGCTGATAAATTTCCTCTCCCCAGGATTGATACTATTTTGGATCAATTGGGAAGAGCTAAATATTTTTCCACGTTGGACTTGATGTCTGGTTTTCATCAAATCCCACTAGATGAGAACTCAAGAAAATTCACAGCGTTTTCAACACAGTCTGGACATTATCATTTTACGCGTTTACCATTTGGATTAAATATAAGTCCAAATAGTTTCCAGCGTATGATGACAATCGCCATGGCTGGATTGACACCCGAATTAGCTTTTATTTATATTGATGACATCATTGTGATTGGTTGTTCAGTAAACCACCATCTAATGAATCTTACACAAGTTTTTGACAGATTGAGACACTATAATTTAAAACTCAATCTAAGTAAATGTAAATTTTTTCAATCAGAAGTGACTTATCTAGGTCACAAAATAACTGATAAAGGAATATTACCTGATCCTTCTAAATTTGATACAATTAAAAATTATCCAGTTCCATCCAATGCGGATGATGTTAGACGATTTGTAGCTTTCTGCAATTACTACAGGAAATTTGTTCCAAACTTTGCAAAAATTGCTAGTCCTTTGAATAATTTACTTAAGAAAAATTCAAAATTTATGTGGACGGATGAATGTCAATATTCATTCGAATCATTACGCAATTATTTAATGTCACCAATGATTCTTCAATATCCTGATTTTAATAAACAATTTATCTTGACGACAGATGCTTCAGACATTGCTTGTGGAGCAGTACTGTCTCAACAATTTGAAAATAGCGAGCTACCGATAGCTTTCGCAAGTAAAACCTTTACGAAAGGAGAAAAAAATAAACCAGTAATTTTGAAAGAGTTAACAGCGATACACTGGGCTATTAACTACTTTAAACCTTATTTGTATGGAAAAAAGTTCGTTGTAAGAACAGACCATAGACCGTTAGTATTCCTGTTTGGAATGAAAAATCCAAACTCGAAACTCACAAATATGCGTTTAGACTTAGAAGAATTTGACTTTGTCGTAGAATACATACAAGGCAAAGCTAATGTAATCGCAGACGCACTGTCACGCATTGTCACAACGTCTGAAGAATTGAAAAATATAAATATTTTGAAGGTTAATACAAGAGCAATGACCCGAGAACAAAATCAAACTACAACACCCGCAGAAACACCAAAGGTTACTGTTAGTAAAGAGCCTGATCACCTCTCTACTTACGTAACTGAAAATCCAAGCATTACCAACAAATTGCATAAGTTAAGAATTAGTTATGATAACAATGTTCTTGAAATGATAATTTTTTCAAAGAACAGTAAAAAACGTGTTGCATCAGTGCAACAACAGTTTATAACAAACGGAAGTCAAACACTTGAGTTTGCTCTTCTGAAATTAGAAAAATTATTACTTACGATGAAAATTAAAAAGATTGCTTTATCTTCGGATAATGAACTTTTCAAGTTATGGCCTATAAATATTTTCAAAAAAATAACAAATGAAAAAGTTAGACACGTGCAAATAATAATTTACAATCCGCCAAAATTCATAACGGATAAAAATGAAATACATGAAATAATAAGAATTAACCATGAGATCCCATTAGGAGGTCATATTGGACAACATAGACTTTATCTCAAAATAAGAGAAAAATATAAATGGAAGGATATGAAAGGTTGCATATCACAGTTCGTAAAATCCTGTGAGTTATGTAAAAAAAATAAAATTACTAAACATACTAAAGAAAATATGATAGTTACCACAACACCTTCCACACCATTTGAAGTGATTTTAATTGATACAGTTGGACCACTTCCATTAAGTAATAACAAAAATAGATACATAGTTACAATCCAATGTGATTTAACGAAGTATGTTGTTTTAATACCAACGGCAAGCAAAGAAGCTAATGTCATTGCCAAGGCATTAGTCGATCATTTCATATTAGTGTACGGAAATTTCCTTGAATTGAGGTCAGATCAAGGAACCGAATTTAAAAATCAAACCTTAGAACAAATTTGCAAAATTTTGGAAATTAAACAAAACTTTTCAACGGCTTATCATCCCCAAACTATTGGTTCATTAGAGAGAAATCACAGATGTTTGAATGAATATCTGAGATCTTTTACAAATGAACACCATACAGATTGGGATGATTGGTTAAAATTTTACAGTTTTTCCTATAACACCACTCCACATTCAGATCATCAATTTACACCATTTGAATTAGTTTTTGGCAGAAAAGCTCAACTACCCAACGAAATATACGAAAAAGGCATAGAACCACTTTATAATTACGAGGACTATTATCATGAACTTAAATTTAAAATTCAGAAATCAAATGAAATCGCTAGAAGAAAATTAATTGATCAAAAATTAATACGAACAAATCAAGCAAATCAAAATATCAACCCAATAAATCTAAATATTGGAGATTTAGTATATTTAACCGTAGAAAACAGAAAAAAACTTGATTCATTTTATTCAGGACCTTATAAAATAGTCGAAATCAATGACCCAAATTGTAAAATTAATCACTATTTGACACAAAATAATGAGAATATTACAGTTCACAAAAATCGACTTATTAAAGCATAAAAATAAAAAAAAAAAAAACACAAAGTTTTGATTTAATCATTGTATCGATAACTAACAATAAATTTTAATACAAAAGAGATCCACCGAGCCTAACACCCATAAAAAAGAGAATAAAACACAAAAAAAAAATGACAATCAAATGGGGTAGGTAAAATTTCTTAGTATAACACTAAGAAGCTTGAAATTCGATAGGATCAAATAAGTATATTTTTTATGTAAACGGTATTTGGAGCATAGCTATACACGAGTAATTTTTCTTCGATACATTACTCTCCCGAAGGGTGGAGGTGTAGCATGATAGACTTGCATTACAAAGTTAATATTCAAAAAACATAAATAATTCATCTCAAGCATTAGAACATGTTCATGTTCCGATGTTCATAAAGAATATCAAATTACAGAACGTTTCCTAGCTCTCACAAATCCTTAAGAGTGTGAAAAGCATAAAACAGTAAAACTAAATTTCACATCAACTGAAATGCTGAACCTTCCCACGATCATAAAAACCTTACTTCACAATTCCCAAGCATTCATATCATGCTAACATTCAAACCAAATTATTGCCAACCTTTTCCAAATTACAACTCAGGCAATGACCCATGTCATTGTCACTACACTCTGACGCCAACGATCATTCCAGACAATCGATATATGCAATAGCGTAATTCGATCTCCTTGCCTACGCCAAGTGCATCGTTCTCACGATGCAAGAGGCCAATGGTTATATTTCTTTTCGCTTATAATGCATAGTGCTAAATTCTGATTGGCTTATATTTACATACCAAAAGTTAACTCCAAGTACCGCCTCTTTTAGAACACTTTTAGAACATAAGCAATTCAATGATTGTAAGACTTCTTGTAAGTAAAAATGATTCTAAATAAATATTATCTTGTAGACAACGGAACAATCAACAAGTCTAAAATTTAATACGGTAAACAGTATATACGAATTACAAAGCTAGAATAATGAAAATTTACACTGAAAATAAGATATTTTATTTATTTTCCCCTTCTGACTTTTTGAAAATTTTGAAGGGGGGGGGGGACAAAAGTAAAATTTCAAATTTGTTCCGGCCTAAATCAAACCTGTTTCATCACAATTATCCGACAATCGCTATAAGATCAATCATTCCAAGGTTCCAATCAAGTGACCAACTTTTCAAAAGGTAATCATTACCCACAAGAGCAAAACAAGCGGCTATGAGTCTGCTTAATCTACCTATACAGTACTGGACAGTATAAAGTACACATTGGCGTTTTTACATACAAAATGTTCAATTTTGGAAGCCTTGATCTTCACTTTTGATGGTTCGATTGATCTGATTTTTTTACCGTTGTTTAAAAACAATATGAATTTCACTGGACTAAAAAATTACAATAATTGAAAAACAAACTTTTGAATTACAGTGGGATTCCGTTTTTGGCATGCTCCGTTTTTGGCATGCTCCATTTTTGGCACCCCCCGATTTTGGCAACAAAATGGATCCGTTTTTGGCAACATTTTTGAATACCATTAAAATTAGTACTTTTTTGTAAATATTATCATATCTGTTGATCTAGTCATTTGAATAGCAGGTCAACTACACATGGATTACATTCCAGAGCTCTTCCAGAGCTGGATATTCCCCCAAATATCCAAGTACTAAGAGCTCCAGTACGCGCTTATTGACTTCGAGATGGTCATTGGTCATGCATTCGCAATGACGTTTCATGAGGCCGTTTATCTCCACCAGTATCTCAACTAGAGACAAATCTCTTTTTTAGGCATTCATAACAAGTGACCAGCCCACTTCAGTCTGCCAGTAGGTGATACACTTAAAAAAATCTCCAGATTTTGAACAGCTTGTTTGAACAAAGCACAAGATTTTTCTGGAGCACTTTGCAAAAACGGACCACGTGATTATGGAGCTGAAATCGAATTCAGAATTCAGGTTAACTGCTACGTCCATGAGTCCTCTCGTGGCGTAGGGGTAACGCGCCCTAACTAGAGATCATGGAGTCGTGAGTTCGATTCTCACCGAGAAGACGTGTAACTTTTTCGCAAAACTTCACATCAATTTGTCCATTTTAATTCAATTGCAAAGTATATGTAATGTTTAGCTTTTCGGTAGTTGTTA
Organism: Aedes aegypti; assembly: GCF_002204515.2. NCBI lineage: Eukaryota > Metazoa > Arthropoda > Insecta > Diptera > Culicidae > Aedes > Aedes aegypti. The sequence goes on along the minus strand of NC_035107.1, from coordinate 159,945,665 downwards.
AACTTCCACTCGGCTGGTTAGCCGTAAACTACGATTCATAATTAAAAACAAGTGTTTATCGAGCAACGGACTCATATTCCGTAACCAGTCGTTTGAGAACGTCGCGACCCATTGGAAGCCCACACAATAGAAACCTCAGCCAGCACAGTTGCTGGCTAGTGTGGTGTGCTATTTCAATACCTAAAAAAATAATGCACTCTCGGGCTAGGCATTGGATATAAATAGGAAGCGTTGTGTTTGGACGGGCATCTAATTCTTCCGAAAGAGGTGCACTTTGCGAAAAAGGACCACGTGATTATTGAGCTGATATCGAATTCAGGATAACTTCTGCGTCCATGAGTCCTCTCATGGCGTAGGGGTAACGCGCCCTAACTAGAGACCAGGGAGTCGTGAGTTCGATTCTCACTGAGAAGACGTGTTACTTTTCGGTAGTTGTTATAAAAAGCTTGTTTGTGTATCCTACAAAGTTACGAGTCACGGATCATGAGATGTAGTTTTTTTTTTATGTTTGCTTTTTTTAACTGCAATCAATCATTCATTATGAAATGCTTTATTTTATCAGAAACATAAATTAAAGGAGCAATTTTTAACCTATCGACTTATAGTCAAATTTTATGCTGAAGCCTAGAAGTTAAACTGAATTTCCATGTTCAATAAATAAAAGAAAAAAAACTCATTCCGTTTTGTAATACCCAGCGCTTTTTTTTGTAATTACGTTTTTGTAAGAATACAGTAATATATTTTTTTTTCGTATTTTTTCACAGTTTTAAATAAATGAACTTATGCGATTATTGCTTTACATGGCCCATTCATACAAAAAGTGTATATAAAGCTTTTGAAAAATCATTGAAGTAAAAGTATGTAGAACGTTTGCCACAATGACCATTACGGGGCTATGGATTCATAGTACAACCCTACGGAAAACTGCTTCGAAGTAAACCGTTCCAAAGTCTCGATGCCATATGGTCCATAAGGATGATGTAATAATATTCTAATGATGTTTTCAAAACCAATAGCTGAAAAATGAAATTTAAAATATGGGTTCCAATTTTGGCACGGTTCCGTTTTTGGCAACTGAAAATTTTGACTTTGTTGCCAAAAACGGAATCCCACTGTATAGAAAATCTCTCATTTTACAAAAAATAACATAACTAGGGGAAGCTGGTCCAATTCGGACCCTATTCTAATTCGAACCATCAAGCATTTCTCAATACTGGCGCTACTGTAAACATCGTGTGTACCGTTTTTCTACCCACCGTCTGGCTAGGATCTAACACAATACATTTGACGCCTTTCAGTTAATTAGTTTGATTTTTATATTAGTTTGTAGTTTTGAAGTGCTCTAGTGTGCTATCATCTGACCATATGGTTTTGATGGTATCTATGCAGTGTTTGTACTCAACTAGATTGAACATCTCAAAATGTGTGTTGGTCCAATCCGGAACTTTTGATATGGTTCAATACGGACCTCTTGATATTCAACGATCAGTCAGTCTATTTCATAAGCTCCACCTCGTGAAAGTCTTCTCGACTTGCCAGAAAATCACAGAAGTTGTAATATTGATGGATGGTGTCTTGTTTCTGTTGCGGTTAAGTAAAATTCTTCGGAATAACTAAGAAAAACGGTAAACCACCAAAAAAGGAATCAATAAACCAGCTACGTTTGAGGTTATGGCTTTCAGTCCTAAATAAAACTCAAAAACGGATTTTTGCTGAAATCCGACGTTTCGGACACATGTATTGTGCCTTTTTCAAGGATTAGCTGTGTTCCGTTTTATCGTTTGCCCACAGCATAGGCAACATTTGTCCAACAGCATAAAACGAATTCCCCGTTCGGGTACTATACGGGAGTAGAAATCCGAAAACGATCCGGGTCGCAGAACTGAAAACGCAGTTGCCTGTTTTGGCGCCACTTAACCGCCATAACCTCAAACATCAACATAACAGTCGTACCTCCAAGAAAAATAAACCAGCACTTAAAAAGCATCTCCATTAATACCACTGACAGGAGACAGCTTCCAAAATTTGGTTGACAATACGATACAAAACAAAAAAAAAAGTTTACGAGTGCTGAGAACAATACAATCAACTTTCCCTTACCCGACTTAATGTTTTTTACCATAAAAATTTGAAGTTTGTCTTTATTTTATAATCACTTTAATACAGCGTACTTTGACCCTAAAATGCATGTCGATACTTCTCCAACTTGATGTCCTGAATCTCGATGCTGTCTCTTTCAGTTTCCAGAACAAATTTAACTTTTTAACCCGATATTTTCATGCCATGATTCAATATGTTGAAATTTTATTATATTCTAAACAAAAAAGGCTTATTTCTTATATATTTTGTCAAAATTACAAAAAGCTCCATAAATAAAAAATGTATTTTACTTTATCTCGATATCTCCCATATACCACGGTCAGTTTATAATTGAGTTGGAAAAAGTACACTGTACTCAATTTTGAACCAGTTTCACCTATGTTTTTTTTTAATGAAATTCACATTTTACTTGAGCTAGTTCTGACTCGAACTAAATTGAACATTTTCATGCATTGAGTTAATATTTTATGCTTGCGCTTATAGAAGAAGCTCAACAAGCTTTGATCCCAAACAAATCGGAGTTATATTTAATAACTACCATAGCAACAAACGATAAAATATATGATGGTCCGAATTAGAACATGGGGGATCCGAGTTGGAACAGGGTTGGTCCAATTCGGACCTTTTGGAGAATTTTGTTCAAACATGTCTAGTCATCTCCTGGTAGGAGATATCACAAAAGTCTCTGAGAAAAAAACGCTCGCGCTAAATCAGGCTTTCAAGAAAACATAAAACTTTTCATGCCGTCCATCGTGCTGAAAAGATATGGCCAAAAAACTGTTACTAGGTCCGAATTGGACCATGTTCCCCTATATTTGGAAATATTTTGGGAACAATATGTTTCACTGAAACATTTAATTCTACAAGCTTGTGTGTCTTACTAATTTTTCAGAATGACACATTGCTCTAACTTTTTTCCATTGAAAATGATTTTTTTATTAAAAAAATATCAATTTAGGTCAATATTTGAGATAACTAAAATATTTGTTTATGAATAGCTCTGAATTTCTAGCTTTGCAAATCGAAGTAATTTTCAAGCTAGGAAGTTACTTCAAAAATGTCATGTTAATCACAGCACTAGAATTCGAGATTCAAGACCATTTATAATGAAAAAGAAGGCGAATGCGTACTTTATTCTGTTCTGTACTGTATATTTACTCGGAAAACTTTGATAATTGCTCTCTGATAACCTTTTTATACCTATACCGCTTCCACAACAACTGTACACTGAGAGCAGCGGTGTGGTTAAAAATACTATACCAGAAAGTTTAATTTAACACACAACGCAGCTTGATTTGTGCAGACTAAATTCGCATTTAGTTCGAATATATTTTGTGCATTCAATTTTACCATGGCACCAATTGGACAGTAAAAAATACTATTTCATTGTTAAATATTTGCAGCAGGCCAGTTTCGAACAGATAATCTGGCAATTGTTAAGCGCGAACGCCTACCGCACGGACATAGAGGGATCAACACGCAAATAAAATGCGTTCATGTTAGCTCAATCGTGGTTGAGAAAGTAAATTTAAAAACTCGTTCATGGTTCTCATTACTTCATCGCACTTGGATCGCATTTGCACTGGTTTTGTGTTCTGTAACTCTATGTTCCCTTCAATATCGAGTTAGGGAGAGTTAACTGTATATTGTATATAAAACAATATTTTATAGTTTTTATAAAAAGCAGGGAAGGCACACTTGCCCCAAAGTCTGCTACAAGAGTTTTCAAAGTTTCATTTGTATTTCATGAAATATAAGATTAAGTACAATAAGTCAAATTTAAACCAATAATGGGGCAAAAATTCGGATTGAATAAACGACAATTATGGGCATTACGTTCCGATAATAATACAGGCTGTTTTTCGGCTTTTGAGCTAGTCCACATGCACAAATATAGATTTATTTTCATAAAGTTATAAGTGTTAGGCAGCGTCCATTTATTACGTAACGCGAAAATTGAAAATTTATGACCCCTCCCCTCTGCGTAATTTGTGGACGGCACCTTACAACCGTGTACTGTGATATCTTATGTTTATCGCCTGAATTGAAGAAACATTTTGAATGTTTTGCTTCGAAAAACGCAATCATGGCCCCACGCGGCTACGAACTTTTGACAAGGCAGAAAAGTGTCTTAATGTTTACAAATGAAACCAATCATAATATAACACTCAGAAATTACGCAAGTATTTTTTTAGATTCATTCGTATTTTTACCATAAAATATCTTATTGTCCACTTTTTACATATTTGATCAGAACGACTTAAATCGTAACCTTATTTATAACTATTTATACTCATTTATTGTTCCTAATTTTAGCAACACCTGCTTTTGGCAACAATTTCTTCCCGATTTAGGCAACACATTGATTATTGAATACTGAAACCTGACATTTGGAGACAGAACAAAAAGAAAATATATTAAAATGAAGAAAGTGGTGGAAAACAAAGAAACGTAATGTAGGACGTAATTAGGAGTAGAACTTTCTTGGTGTATTGGAGAAGTTCTATAAACATAAATGTTACATAATAATAGTGTTGTGAGGGGGGGAAGGTTCCAAATTCCTTTAAGCAGACCCGATTTTGAGTTGGTAAGCTAAAAGCTAAAGAAAATTTTATTGGCTTCACAAAGGTTGTGGGAATCTATTTCCTACTTACATTATTTTGTGAACTCTTCTAGGAGGTCGGGTCGTATCACCTTAACGGATCTGATTACGTATATTGTGCAGTCTATAGTTATACGATGGGTAAGTTGGTATCAATTTTGAATTCATGTAAATACTTACAATAATCATATAAATTCTAGTCGGAGTTCAATCGTTACATCGATCTGATGGTACTAATCTTATTAAGAACCTAGAACATATTCTTTAGGTTATAAATCTATCAATATCAGAATTCTACCCGATTATTACCTTCGCACTTATATAAAGTAGCAAATCAATTTGTTCTTAACCACTACTACTGTAGGCACTATTTAATATTAAGTAGATAATGAGGTAAATTAAAAATTGACGTAAATTTTAAGTTCAGGAAAAAAGCATATAGCATGTAGTTCAACTCTCTGATACTAAATAAATTGGATTGTTTTTATGTCGTTTGTCTTCCATTCAATTCATCTTCCCTTATCTCTTCGTGCCGGTCACTCGATCCATGTGTTGGTCATAGATCAACCGGCCACTGTTGAGACCACAGCTTTCGTCGCCCACAGTTGAGCTGTAGCAGGGGGGTAACGTGACATCCCCCCTCCCGTGAACCCTAGTCACGACCATGTTCCGCAAGAACTGCGGATCCGGGTTCATCATTACTCAGCACGTCTAGTACTGCCAGTTTAACAGCTGGCCGACGCAAAACTCCGGATGCTGTCCGGACTAATGCCTGTCGAACTCTTCCATCACGGCCAGGCATTACGGCCTCTATCCTTCCTCGTATCCACTGGTCCCTCACCGTTCCGTTCACAACCAACACCAAATCTCCTATGGCCAAGTCTCGACCTTCTTCAAACCATTTCGACCGGCGTGTGATCACCGGCAGGTATTCTTTGACCCATCTTGACCAGAACTGCTGCGCTATGGCTCGTGCAAGTTTCCAACTACTTCTAAAAATTATAGGACTATCGAAATCGTCCACTGGTAGAAGCTTATCGCCGTTTGAAGACCCGAGGAGGAATTGATTAGGCGTGATGGCCTCCTGGTCCGCTGACTCTAGCGGGATGTAGGTGAGAGGTCGCGAGTTGATCAAAGCCTCGGCTTCGAGTAGAACTGTTTCGAGGACTTCATCGTTTGGTTTACGTGACACATCAGCTAGGGAACCTATCGCTACCTTTACTGACCTCACTAGCCGCTCCCATGCACCTTCCATATGAGGGGCAGCTGGTGGGATGAAACACCAACGTGTCTTGGAGATCGTGAACGTATTTGCAAGGGCGTTGTTACGTTTTGCAGTCTCCTCCCTTTGCAGCTCCTTGCTTGCACCTTGGAAACATGTCCCGTTATCTGAATAAAATTCGGCAGGACATCCACGCCGTGCTACGAAGTACCGTACTGCCATAATGCAGGATTCGGTAGATAAACTATGGACTACCTCCAAATGCACTGCGCGAACAGTGAGACATGTAAACAAGGCCACCCATCTCTTCACTGAGCTCCTCCCAACCTTTACTAGCCCGACCTTTACTAGCCCGAAGTAATCTACCCCAACTGAGGTAAATGGACGAATGAACGGCTGTAGTCGTGCTGCAGGGAGCGATGCCATTGCTGGAGGATAGGGCTGGGCTTTTTTAACTCGACACATCATGCAGTTTTAGGTGACCTTCGCGATAAGAGCACGTAGTTTGGCAATCTCGAAACGTTGTCGCATCTCATTAACGATGGTTTCTCGGTTGGCGTGGCGGAAACGGCGATGGTACCAGTCTGTAATGAGGAATGTTATTGGATGTTGTCTAGGAAGAATAGCGGGGAACTTAGCTTCGATTGGCGCAAACGATGCGGCCCTGATTCTGCCACGTTGGCGTAATACTCCGTGTTCGTCAAGGAAAGGCCAGTTCTTATAGGTTAGACTACCCTTCGAAACACGTCGGTGTCGTGCGTCCGGAGGTCCCTGTGTCTCACACAGAATATTAATTTCTTCAGAATAGGCTTCGGCTTGTGCAATTTTCAAAACCGCTGTCTCAGCACGCTTTAACTCGTTCTGGCTAAATCTATCTACTAGTACTATGTCCCCATTCCGTTTACGGCGTAAGTTTTCTATGAACCGAAGTACAAACCCCATTTTTCGTTGAAGACATGACCATCTGCTGAATCGAGACGCATCAATAAGCGGTGGAATTGTAGTACGGGTGTGATTCGGTCGGAGTTCTTCACAAGTAGTGGCAATTAGAGTTTGCTGAGGCCAGAATTCCTCCGGCTGGTGAAGAAACGATGGTCCACTTAGCCATGGGTTACCCGAAGTAAAGTTAGGTTCATTCTTCCATTTCGTGGCGAGATCGGCTGTGTTCAATCCGGAGGGGACCCATCTCCAGTCTCGAACCTCGGTTGTCGTAAGGATTTCACCAATTCGGACGGCAACGAACTTGTTGTATCGACGATGTTCTGATCTGATCCAAGCCAAGACAGTACTTGAATCACTCCAGAGAAAATGACGGTGGATAGCATAAGTGTGGTATCCTTGAATAGCTTCCAACATCCGGACACCTAGGATCGCTGCTTTTAGTTCTAGCCGAGGAATTGATAGAACTTTCAAGGGTGCTACCTTCGTTTTTGCGCATATGAGTGCCATTTGAATTCCATTCTCGGTTTCCAATCGGTAGTATGCCACGCAGGCATAGGCAGAGTCACTTGCATCGACGAGGATATGGACTTCTAAGCGGTCGAGGTTTTTGGGAAATGGAGAACTGAAATAACAGCGCGGTATCCGCATGGTGTCTAGTTGTGGAAAGTATGCAGTCCATTGTTGCCATCGTAGGAAAAGTTGATCGTTAATCTTTTCATCCCAGCCGATGCCCGAGGCCCAAACATCCTGCATCAATATCTTGCCATGGACTAAGAAAAACGAGACAAACCCTAACGGATCAAAAAGGCTCATGATTACCTTCAGAACTTCTCGTTTTGTCGGTACGTGAGTTTCTACGAGGATTGATCGAAGATCGTCACGCATTGCGAAGATGTACGTAAAAACGTCGTCCACTGGAATCCATTTCATCCCGAGAACAGATTCGGTAGTCTCCCCTCGCACAAGAGCGAATTCTTTTGACGAATCTGGTTCGATCTCCCCAGTTCGTTTCAAGACTTCGCCTTCGTTGGATAAAAAGTTGCGTATTTCAAACCCACCGTTTGAATGGACAAACTTCACGTCGTTCACTACCTGCACAGCTTCCTCGATGGTCATAAAGCTATCCAGGTAGTCATCCACGTAGTGATGCTCCTTAATAGCCGCCGCAGCATGAGGGTAATGTAGCGCGTACTGTTCGGCGTTTATGTTCTTGACGAACTGCGCTGAGGACAGAGAGCACGTGGAACCAAACATCGTCACATCGTTCGCGTATACTTGAATAGGTTCCTCGGGATTATGACGGAACACGAACATCTGAGCGTTTCTGTCCTTTACCTGCAGTTTGATTTGAAGAAACATTTCCCTGATATCTCCAGATACTGCAATGGGTAACAGACGGAAGCCACTGAGCACCCTTGGCAGAGGAATAAGAAGGTCTGGCCCTTTCAACAAGAACGAGTTGAAAGAAACTTCCCCAGTCTTTGCGGCAGCGTCCCAAATTAATAGAATTTTCCCTGGCTTTTTGGGGTTGATGACGACTCCGAGGGGAAGAAACCATGTCTTTCGAGGGTCGACAGTGGAGAATTCTGATTCGGTCGAATCAATTTGTGAATATATCCCTTCCTTTCGAAGTCAAGGATCTGTTCACTTACTCGCTGCGCTAACGCTCGATTCCCTACCAATTTTCTTTCCAACGATTTCATTCGTCGCATAGATCCGATGGCTATGCGAGGTGTTTGGAAATTGTGGGTCATCGACTTTCCACAGAAGACCTGTTTCGAAACCATTAGTAGTGCGTCGTGTTGTCGCTTCTAGTATCTGTCACGCTCTGTTGTCTTCATCTGACTCAAGCTTCTCGTTTGGAGCGGTGACTCCATTGTTTTCTAACGTGAAGAAATCCCTCAGTTGTTCGTTCATTATGTCATCTGGACTTGCTACTGCTGCGGTATGGAAGCTTACAATCGCCCTTGGAGCACTTTCCCTTGAAGAACGGCCATAAATACTCCACCCTAATCGGCATTTTGCAGCTATAGGATCGGATGATCCTCCCTCTCGTAGCTTCAGCGGTACCCCGAGCCGAAGATTATCTAGGCCGATTAGTAGCTTCGGCTGCACCAGGTCATAATCCGCTATCGGAAGTCCTTTGAGATGCGGGAAACACGCGGTCATTTCCGTGTAGTTCAACTTCTGTGCTGGAAGATGTAAACGGCTGACTGTACGCGCATACCGTAGTTCGTAGCGGTTCCCATTGTTTTTTCCCGCTATTTCTAAACTGACCTCCTCTGATCTCAGCTCGTTACGCTTCACGTTCCCTGTCCATTGTAGTGTAAGCGGTTTTCGAGGACCAGTTATGCCAAGTTCCTTGGCAATCTTCTCCTCTAGCATCGTTATCTGTGATCCCTCATCGATAAATGCGAAAACCATTACACTTTAACCGTTTGCATAGAGCACGACCGGCAATATTCTGAACAACGTTTCGCCGTCGTCCGCTGGAAGTTTGTTTGCTGAGACATTCACAGAGTGGCTTGTTGATGCAGATACGGAAAGTGAATGAAGGAGAGTATGATGTTTCAATCGACATCCTTCAACACTGCACCCCTTCCACGATTTGCACGGCCATTTGCCATGGTTGTTCAAGCACGTTCGACAGAGATCCCTATCTTGCACTTGCTTCCAACGCTCATCTAGACAAAGTTGCATGAACTTCGAGCAATCGGCAACTCGATGACCTTCGAGATCACAGTACCGACATATTTCCGATGGTTTCTTCGCACTTTCTGTTTCTTGTATGGGGTACGGATTACCGTCGGCCAAGTGTGCTTGTATCCTCGCCTTCTCTCTTGGTCGTTGTTGCTTATCAAATTCCCTCACTTTTGTGAGTCTCGGAAGTTCGAAATTAACTTCGCTGGCTGCTAATACTAGTTTGGACATGAACTCTCCGAACGTCAGGACGGTGGCCCGTGGCTGTAAATTTTTGTAACTGGCCCAATCCATCCTCATAGGCCCTGGCAGTTTCTCGACCAATTCTTGCATAAGCATAGGATTGGACAAATGTTCCTCTTGTTCCGCTGCTTGGAGATGATCGACGAAGTTTTGAACCGCTAATCCGAATTCCAGGATCGATTCTGGACGATCGTGTTTGGGCCCTGGAGTTCTTCGAATTTTATCATGTAATGATCGGATCAGCAACTCGGGACGACCGTAAAGAGCGCGTAGAGTGCTGATCACATGCGGAACATTGGCAGGAAGTAAAAGTCTACTACGTACTGCCTCTCTTGCGTGTCCAGTTAAACATCTTTGGAGACGAACAAGGTTCTCAGCGTTCGAGTATCCGCATGTAATCGTGGCCTGCTCAAAACTGCTAATAAACATCGGCCAGTCGGACGGATCACCACTGAAGTGAGGTAGATCTTTACCGACGACCTGCCTTGCTGCGATTTGTTGTGAGCTAAGCATCCCTGGTAGCCCGTTCTGTAGATAGTTATTTCCAGCTACATTTGTGAACATACCCAGACAACCAGAATGTACGTATAACGGAATCACCTTTTGCTTTATGCGATGCTTATATGTGGAAAGTTTCACGTATAAGATGGTGCAAAAAGGCCTTATAGGTACAAAAGTGGAGGCGATATACGTGCATTTTTATATGATGAAAAATAGCATGCAATGCGAGTGTATCGATTTTATTGCGAATCAATATGTACTCTTATGCGACTTAATTTATGATAACAAAGTTCATTTGACAGCTGCTACGGATTGATCCGACTAACTTTGTACGAGTATACGGGACGAATCAAAATGTACATATGAACTCAAAAAATAACGTTTTATGCGAGAAAACCCATCGATCAAACGATTTCATCCACAATGTAGTGCGGGTGTGATGCAATTTGTATATATGGACGACTTTGTTCGTAAACTGTTATGCGACTTCTGGTTGTCTGGGTAGGATCTCGATCGGGAAACTCCAACGGATGATGACGCTCCTCAGTTGGTCCGCGATACACGTTAGGCGATATTGCTGACCTCTGCGTTGCCGTTTGGGAATTAGCCGCATAGCGAATAGGAGTGCTCCATGACGCCCCTTGCTGATAATTCGTCGGAAGCGCCGAACATCCTGCCTCTTTATATGGCGTACAAGCCTGATGAGTCGCCGGGGGACACGATAATGCTGCAACGGGTTGTGACTGTGACGGCCTCGAACAAGCCACAAAACGTTGAAACGGCTCACGGACTGTGGTTGATTGTACACCCCTGATCGTTTTGGTAACTCGAGGAATGGGATCCGCAACAGTCAAACCGAGAGTAAAACTTTGAGGGTTTGTTGCTTGACGTTTCGAATGGAGTGCACCGGTTTCTGAATTGGATGCTCTGTTGATTGGTACCTCGATGGTCATTGACGGAACCGTTTCAGGGGCCGTAGAAATCAGTTCAGTTCGGTGGTCTATCTCGAGTGCTTTCTCACCGGTCGTCCCTTTAGGTAAATGTTTCGTCAGCCAGCTCGATACCTTCTCTCGAGAGCTAGTGGCGGATTCTACAATGCTGCCTCGTTCGGAAATCTGCAGCAGGATTTCGTTCTTCTTTTCCAGCGATTCTCTGCGGATCATCTGTTGTTTCATCAAACGTGCCTTGTCCGCTTCTAGTTTTCGTTGACGTAGTATCGATTCTTCTTCCATTAGTTTTTTCTGCTCCTCCATCTGCTTCTTCTTTTGTTCCAACTGCCGTTGAGCCTCTACATGTTCGAGGTTCCTTGAGGATTTCTTCTTCTTCAAGCTCCTTTTGCGTTATTCTCTCTTCCTCCTCGATCAGTTGCAGACGTGCCTTCACAATCGACGAACGGCTGCTTGAGCCTATAGACGAAACTTTACTTTCTACATTGGTGGTTGGCTTACCCTCCGATGCCTTAGCGGATGGTACACGTTTTGCATGGGAACGTAGACGTGTAGAAATATTTGAACCTCGATCCTTGTCTTGGCACTGCTTGCAGACAAACGGTCGCCTCGGTGTCGTCTCGCTCACACCGGCGCAAATGTAATGCTCCCATAACCGACACTGATCGCAAATAAGCATATGCGCTTCCGAAGTGTCTCGCCGATTGCAAGATTTACATGAATATTCTAAATGCTCGTGATGTCCTTCCATCCTGTCTACCCACGTACAAATAATCTTTTAGTATGTAGTGAGGGGGGTAAGGTTCCAAATTCCTTTAAGCAGACCCGATTTTGAGTTGGTAAGCTAAAAGCTAAAGAAAATTTTATTGGCTTCACAAAGGTTGTGGGAATCTATTTCCTACTTACATTATTTGGTGAACTCTTCTAGGAGGTCGGGTCGTATCACCTTAACGGATCTGATTACGTATATTGTGCAGTCTAAAGTTATACGATGGGTAAGTTGGTATCAATTTTGAATTCATGTAAATACTTACAATAATCATATAAATTCTAGTCGGAGTTCAATCGTTACATCGATCTGATGGTACTAATCTTATTAAGAACCTAGAACATATTCTTTAGGTTATAAATCTATCAATATCAGAATTCTACCCGATTGTTACCTTCGCACTTATATAAAGTAGCACTCGATCCATGTGTTGGTCATAGATCAACCAGCCACTGTTGAGACCACAGCTTTCGTCGGCCACAGTTGAGCTGTAGCAGGGGTGGAAAAGGATGGAGATGGACAGTAAAAATAAGTATAATGAGATCATCATATGTTAATAATTTATTATACTGTGTCAATCACGATTGTTTTTGTAGATGTTGTGCTTGTAAGAGTTTTTAAACATATCAATAAAATTGTATGATCAATGAAGGTTGACGATCTTATATGTCTGAGAATGTTTCCAATTCTCCCGTAAACATCAATTATCTAATCAATCCACAAAAAAATTCATGGAACAGGTGATGAGTAAGTTCTTTTAGGTACTTCTAGAGGCATTTCAGTTTCAGGCATCGAATTTTAGAGAAAGAAATAGACAATGTTTGTGCATGATAACATTTTACGCAGAATGTTAAGAATGGTTTTGGCGTTATCATTGAATGAAATTTATAGAGGAATTTAACAGCGATTCATGGAATCAATGTCTAATCTGGTTTTGGACATTGCTAAAAAAATTTTAACGCTATTAAAAAAAATAGAAAAACCCTCTAGGGGAATTAATGGGAAAATAAACACGGGTGCTAAAATGAACTCCGTGCCGCAAACGAATTTAAATCAGTTTTTATCACGCAAGGACGATTTAGAGCATAAATTAGAGTTATTGGCTTGATTCGGAGGTCAATTGAAGTGGAAACACCAACAACAACTAAGATTAAAGAAAACCACGTTTTAAAATTGAAACTGACGTTACGTTACGTTACTTACTGAGACAAATTAGGTAAATGAAATTTATAAAGCATTTATTTTATCTTTTATGTTCGCGCTTACAGAAGAAGTTCTATTAGCATTGATTGAACAAATCGGAGTTATATATTATTACTACCATAGTAAAAAAACGATAAAATATAGGATAGTCCGAATTAGAACATGGGGGTCCCAATTGGAACAGGGTTGGTCCAATTCGGATCTTCTACAAAATTTTGTTAAAACGTATCTAGTCATGTCCTGGTAGGAGATACCACAATACTCTCTGAGCGAAAAGTGTGCGCGCTGAATCAGGCTTTCTCGAAAACATAAAACTGTTCATGCCTTTCATTGTTTATCATCAGATCATCAGATCATATATGATCTGGTTTTGAAAATATTGAGGAACCGACATACCCCATTCAAAATTTTTTTGGTCACCATTTTGTTTCTGGTCAGTTTATCAAAAACATAAACATGGGCTATACAATGATATACCTGAGATATTTACTTAGGTTATAGCTACGCGTATGTCACCCAAGGAATTTTGGAATATCTCTGATTCCAGATCACCAAAGGTCAAAATTGACGACAATTCTTCAAGCATAAGAGTTTTTTGAGAACTTGTGAAAAAAGGTGCAGAAATATTGACAAACAAGAAAGTTATAACGATTTTAATATTTTCTTTTTGTTAAATATGTTGCTGCTAGTAGCGGGGTTAAACTATACCCGCCCAGCAAATGGGAAAAAGTTCAAATTGCTGCCATTTCGGTAACTCTTGACAGATTGCCTTTGTCTTAGTTCGAATGAAACCGTCTGGATGTCTAGTTTTTCGACCACCATTGGAATTTTTGGAAATATTCATCAGTTCGGAGTTGTTTCCGCGAGTCATTGGGAATTCGGTTGAAAAAGATCCTAACTTCCTTTTCAATAATTTTTTACCCAAATAATTGATATAAATCTGAATCCATTTCAATTTGTTTTCACAATTAAGACTATAGACGTCATGTGAGAACTAAATTAGACACTGAGACCAGCTTTAATCTTGGGTATTTTTCCTATTATTTAAGGAACCTCCGAGAAACCGGCCCAAAATATGTTTTCTTCTTATTTATTTAATTGTTTTTCTGCTGAACTGGCAAATTTGGGTTAAGCATTATAATTTTAAATAACCAGCTCAGATTTGTTCAAACAAGATCAATTGCCTAAGGCAATCTAGAAATAGAAGAATAGTGAAAAATATTCTCTTAGCTCGAAATTTTCTAATTTTATAAAAAAAAAACTAGTTTACAACTAAGTAAGTGCACCTGTCATCTCGGTGAATCATCTTTGCATTGCAAATATTTGAAGATGGTGCATATTGATATGATCAGGTATGAAACAATCTTAGACTCCACTTCGATGCTTACGAGTTTTTAAGAAAAAAGCTTCCGTGACCGTTAGTTTTGGTGGTCATTCCAAATAATTTTCAGTCAACATTGTAGACGTGATATTCGAAGGAGATGGACAATTAGAATTTTTGTGTCCAAGATGTATAAATAGTGCGCACTTTTTCTTATAACCTAGGATGTTTCTGTTCCGTAAAACGCATTATCAACCAAAGATATGAAGGTTAATTATCGGTGTCCTAAGTGGATTCTTTCACCTGATAATCAAAAGGCCAACACTATAGCTCAGAATCATAAATTGCACTCTAATCGATTGCCCTCATAATGGGTACACGTTTATGAGCGGAGATAAACTTCAAGGAAGTGAAGGTGCATATCTTTATAAATGCGGCAACAAAATTATTAATTAAACTTCCAGTCCCTCACAATTTATTTAACATGGCATGTTGCTTAATATAAGGCTCCTCACGAACAGTTGAGCGATGGCCATCCGGCCCCTTATGTACGTATGGCGAATCATTTTTCAGTACATGCATAATTCCGTTACTCCTAACCACACTTTTCCCCTGGTGGTTTTAATCGTTCTGATTAAACTTTGCTGATAGTGGATTAGAAAACAGAAGTTTCAGCGCAATGAAAAATTAAAATCTGCAACTATGCCTCACTCATCCTGAGAGCAGCAGCAGTTGCAAGAAGTAGAAAGTACTAGAGATGGGTGTTAATAGGCATGTGATGAACGTGATAACACGATAAACTCATTTATGTGGCTGCGCATTGAACTAAATTGCAAGTATAACATAGGATAAATTACTTGCTGCTGTGGACAAACCCTTACAAGGCTAAAACGTCAGTAAGATGAACGGAGTTGGTGTTAGGCGCAACGATAATAGTGTTATGTGTAACCATCCTGAGAATTCCCGTATTCGAATAAAAGCGAAGTGCAGGCAATCAAAAAGTGATTTTTATTCGATTGACATTAGAATTAAATGCCACATGCAAAATATGAAACGAATATCCATCGGAACCAATTTCATTTTTGAACCCCAAAGACAAAAGAATTAAAATCGAATGCATGAAGTTATGTAAAAAATCGGCCAAAATTTACATAGAATAGATGTTGAAAGCCATGAAGTTCACTATAAAAAACAAGCATCTGCCTTGACCTAGAAACATAAAAAGCGCTCCATAGCTTTCACCAGGAATCCATCAAGAACCTTAGGGAAAATCAGCCAAACATCTATCAAGAATTGCCAAGGTCCTTGTTAACAAAACTCCTTTTACAATATTGCAATTTCTGGACAAATTTATTCAAGGATTTCTGCAGTAATTTATTTGGCTTTAATTTTCTAAAGCCTTCTCCAGAAGCTCTAGATATTTGTTTTTAGACAATGGATATATGCTGAAATCTCACCGGAAATTCAACTAGACTAAAAGGAAAGTAAAAACGTTACAAGCAATATTTGGAGGATTTTTTTTTTCTGGGTTGCAGGGATATAAGATAAAATTTCTTAATTCTTTCTTGAATTTATTAAATGAATCGATTGACAACAGTTCTTCTTCTTCTGGCGTTACGTCCCAACTGGGACAGAGCCTGATTCTCAGATTAGTATTCTTATGAGTACTTCCACAGTTATTAACTGAGAGCTTTCTTTGCCGATTGACCATTTCTGCATGTGTTTATCGTGTGGCAGGTACGAAGATACTCTATGCCCTGGGAATCAAGAAAATTTCCTTTACGAAAAGATCCTCGACCAGCGGAATTCGAACCCACGACCCTCAGCATGGTCATGCTGAATAGCTGCGCGTATACCGCTATGGCCCCTATGACAACAGTATTCCACTTAAAATTTGAAAAGATTTACAACAGTTCTTCTGGAATCATCTAGACTTTTGAGCAATTCCCCGAGAAATATTCCAGAGTGGACATGCAGAAATTTGTCAAGATGTCGGGTAAATAAATTCAGGTATTCATCTAAGAATTTCTCCAAGAATCAATGCTATTCAAAAAACTTATTCCAGTTCTAGTAAGTTTTCAATAGTCTATTGGATAATTTGAACATGATACATTCCTCTATAGTTTTCGAGCGCCGAGTGCTTAGGACGATCTTCGGCGGCGTGTAGGAGAACGGCGTGTGGCAGCGAAGGATGAACCACGAGCTCGCTCAACTCTACGGCGAACCCAGTATCGTGAAGGAAGCTAAAGCTGGAATGATACGCTGGGCAGGGCATGTTGCAAGAATGCCGGACAACAACCCTGTAAAGATGGTGTTCGCTACGAATCCGGTCGAAACAAGAAGGCGTGGGGCGCAGCGAGCTAGGTGGATTGACCAGGTGCTACAAGATCTGGCGAGTGTGGGCCGCAGCCGAAGATGGAGGGAGGCAGCTGCGAATCGAGTTGTATGGCGTGGAATTGTTGACGCGGTTTTATTGTAATAACAATGCTATACCAATAAATGAATGAACATTCCTCTATAGATTCCTTCTGAACTGTAAGGAAAAGCGCCAGCGTTTCAGAAATACCTTTAAAATATCTCCAAGGAAAGCTATCATCTCCTATAGAACTCCTTCAAGATTTCCCAAGAATTCGGTCAGGGAGTTTAACAGGAAATACTTCTGGAGTTACAACAGGGTTTTCTCGAATCAACTCTTCGTTTGAATTTCTTAAACAGTGCCGAAACATATGAATGAAGATTTAACAAATCTGTGGAACTCTTCCTTCTCCGTTTCTGAATATTTCAGGAAATACGCCGAAATATCTGTAAAAATTGATTAATAAATACTTACAGATTTTTTTTCTAAACTAAGTCTTGGTATATTGTGAGGAATTTTTCGAAGATTTTTTGGAATACCACCAGAAATTCTTGAGAAATTACCTGGAAATTTTTCTCTAAAGCATCATGGAATATCTTCAACCTCTTGACTATTTTTTTCTTGAATACTTACAGATATTTTCGGCATTCATTGGTTTCCCCATAATTTTTGTACATGTTTTTTTTTTCAAAAGGCCCTTCAAAAATAGTCCTCCGGAAATCTAAGGGGTTAGTGTCAGGCTCTACAAGCCAGCCATAAAAAAACAACAGCACAGGAACGTCAACGAGCGAATACGAACCAGAACAATCGGCAAATACTACTGCAACGGAAATGGACTAGCGATTGGAAACTCGGTACGTGGAACTGTAAATCTCTCAACTTCATCGGAAGCACACGCATACTCTCCGATATACTGAAGATCGGCGGTTTCGGTATTGTTGAGCGAGGGTGTTTCAAGGTCCTTTGAACAAACACAGATGTTTTGTGTATCTTGCGTGAGCTAGAAGCTACAAATTTTTATTTATAATTATGCTGAACAGTAAAGCATCCTTCCTTACATCGGTCTCTCTCCCTAAGCTCCTAATGCCCCAACAATCTATCTTCTAGTGACCCAACGATCAGAAGATCTTTCGATTGAGCCAAATGGGCTATAACTAATATTTAAATCATTATATAACTCGTACGTTTAACATTATTTCAGCATACTCACGGCTATCTAACCTCAACCTAGCACACTAAGCTCAAATACCAATTTCAGAACGGTTGTTCTACAGCAAATATCACTTAATTGAGATTTTTAACATGAATTATAAGAAATTTACAACAATGAAATATATTCAGCCTACTGTTGTATGAGATATTGATAACTTAGCTTTAATTTAGTTTAAGATAAAAATGTTTAGCAATTCATAGCAACCCCTTTTGATTTGATGCTATTTTCCTCTTCCCTTTCATCTCTCGTATTACGCGCTCGATGACAACCTGAACTGTCACCTATCTCCATCTCCCGAGGGGTACCCGATCTGTGGGTAATCGTACGGGATAGGTGCGATATTCCGTAACATGTATCGTAGCGCTGCAAGAGGTGTGCTGAACAAGCTCGATGGTGCGAACGTTTAGAGGTAATTACACCATCTACAAGAGCTGCAGCAACACACGTGAGTTGGGAACAGCTTTCATAGTTATGGGTAATATGCAAAGGCACGTGATCGGGTGGTGGCCAATCAACAAAAGAATGTGCAAGTTGAAGGTCAAAGACCGGTTCTTCAACTTCAGCATAATAAACTCCGAAAGCACTGCTAATGACAAGGACGCATTTTACGCGTAACTCGAATGCGAGTACAACTGCTGCCCAAGCCACGACGTCAAGATCATCATAGGAGATTTGAACGCATAAGTTGGTCAGGAGGAGGAGTTCAGACCGACGATTGGAAAGTTCACCACCGGCTGACGAACGAGAACGGCCTACGAATGATAGATTTTGCCGCCACCAAGAGTATGGCCATTCGTAGCACCTATTTTCAGCACAGCCTTCCGTATCGGTACACCTGGAGATCACCTCAGCAGACAGAATCGCAAATCGACCATGTTTTGATCGATAGACGGCATTTCTCCGACATAACTGACGTCCGAACCTATCGTTGCGCTAATATTGACACCAACCTGGTGATGGTGAAACTGCGCCCAAAACTATCCGTCATCAACAATGTAGAAAATATCGACGCCCGCCTCGGTATAACCTAGCGCAACTGGCCCACCAGCCCCCTGAAGAAAACGCAAGTTCTTGAAGCCAGCCACCATCTGATTGGTGCTAGTGCTGAGTAAACAAATTTAGGCTTTGCTCTTGTCAACCCCGCGCGGTAGTGACAAATGTCGCATGAGACAAAAATTAATACTATTAATAATCGTTGATCATTGTGCCAGAGAAGTTGGCCGCCTGTCCGCACCGGCTGATTGTCAGAATCTGGGAAACGGAACAGCTGCCGGAGTACTGGAAGCAAGAGGTATGCCACATCTACAAGAAGGGCGACAAACTGAAATGTGAAAACTATCGTGCGGTCGCTATCCTGAATGCCGCCTATAATGTACTATCCCAGATTATCTTCCGTCGTCTAACGTCAATAGCAAATGAGTTTATGGGAAGTTTTCAAGCTGGTTTCATCAACGGCCGCTTGACGACGAACCAAATCTTCATTGTACAACAAATCCTCAAGAAATGCCGTGAATACCAAGTCCCAACCTGTTCATCGATTTTGAAGCGGACCGCAAAGAGCTATTGAAAATCATGGACGAGTACAGCTTTCCCGGGAAGCACACAAGACTAATATGAGCAACGATGGACGTGAAGATTTTGGACGAACATTCCAGTTCGTTAGAATCCCGCCGAGGACTTCGACAGGATGATGGACTTTCGTACCGGCTGTTCAACATCGCGTTAGCCGGGTTCAATAACCGAGGTACGATTTTCACAAGATCCAGCCAATTTGTTAGATTCGCGGATGATATGGATACTGTCAACATTACACTCAGAACGTTGACAGACCTGTACATCCGCCTGAAACGTGAAGTAACAAAAGCGAAAAGGTGAATGTGTCAAATAATAGGCGGAACCGAGCGCGTCAGAACAGTGTTACGATAAAGAAGTCTAGATACTTCAGTAGGTCAAATTGCGAAGCCCGCAGTATCAGTTCTTGGTACCTGCGGTGCAACTGGGCGTGGGCATAGTGGTCGACCCTGCCCGCCTTCAGCGGACAATGGCGAGGACCACCTGGGAAGCTGGCAAAGCGCTAGCATGCTACCTTGGTGGACCCCCCTAAGCGTGTCATCGATGTTCGATGCTGCATGGCTACGCAGCTAACCTGGAGGTTGCGATGTGCAATAGACCCTCTCCGAAGCATGTCTTCTTGGTGGTCCCGGAGAGACGAATGGTTTGGCGGCAATGGAAATGGTTTAGTGGGTCGGGGGTGTAGTCCTGTTTACTGCTTGCATGTAGTAAATGGTCCCCAACCCCACACTCCCGGACATTGGTCCGGAGTCTGTTGAGCAGATTATCCCCCCATTGCTTAGAAGGAAAAAAAAGATACTATCGAGGCGGTTCGCTACAGTATCAACTACAACAACAGCAGGCAGCGAGTAGAGGAAGCGGCTAGGTCAAGGCCAAGCCCTCGTAGGTGGGAGACATCGTACTTCAATTATGAAGTATTTAGAGAGGCGCTCCGCCGTGAGCGTAACCTATTCGGCCTAAGCGGGGACGAACTGGTAGCGGTGATCTCGCGTGCATGCGATGCGACCATGCCTAGGAAAGTCCACCCTAGGAATGAGAGACCACCGACGTACTGGTGGACTCAAGCGATTGCGAACCTGCGCCGTGCCTGCCTACGGGCCAGGAGGCGGATGCAGCGAGCACGTACCGAGGAGAAGCGTGAAGAACGACGGGTGGTGTTCACCGCTGCCAAAGTCGCGCTGAAGTCCGAGATAAGGGCAAGCAAAAAGGCCTGCTTTGAGGGACTATGTCAGAGTGCCAACGCGAATCCGTGGGGCGATGCCTACAGGATCGTTATGGCAAAGACAAGAGGTACAATGGCTCCTACAGAGCAATCTCCAGAGATGCTGGAGGGGACCATCGAGGGGCTCTTTCCGCGCCACAACCCTAGCCCTTGGCCTCCTTTCGTAGGACAGCCGGGGATTGGGGCTGGCGATGAGGAGAGCGTAACCGATGAGGAACTTGTAGGGATTGCAAAATCTCTCAGTATAGGTAAGGCACCAGGTCCGGACGGAGTTCCAAACCTGGCCCTCAAAGTCACAATCTTGGAGGCTCCCGGGATGTTCAGATCTGCTATGCAGATATGCCTGGACGAGGGAGTATTTCCAGATGTGTGGAAGAGGCAGAGCCTGGTACTGTTGCCAAAGGCGGGAAAACCACCCGGTGACCCGTCGGCGTATAGACCAATATGCTTGATCGACAAGGCGGGGAAGGTGCTCGAGAAGATCATCCTCAACAGACTGTTGAGGTACACCGAGGGTGTAAATGGTCTCTCAAGCAACCAGTTCGGCTTCCGGAAAGGGAGGTCCACCGTAGACGCTATTCTGGCGGTTAAGAAAACCGCTGAGATAGCACTCCAGTGTAAGAGGACGGGGATTCGCTACTGCGCAGTAGCGACTCTGGATGTAAGGAACGCATTCAATTGGATTCTATGACACTACCCCGAACGCCACTACCCCGAATGCCGCTACCCCCGAAAGCCATTACCCCGAATGGGTCATTACCTCGAACGCCACTACCCCGAATGGGTCACTACCCCGAACGCCATTACCCCGAATGCATAACAATTTTGAGACTTATGCTAGTTAGAGAGTGGGGAGATAATTGTACGATTCCCTATGAGTATTTAACGAGTTTGGCTCCACTATGTATTTTTCAAATATTATAAAATAAAAAAGCAGCTAGTTTTTTAGTAAATATTTTTTTTTCATACTAAGTTTTGTTTGGATTTGTCCTCTAATTTTGGTGAGATTCACACAGACACATTGAAATGCTCTGAAGAACAGCCTATTTAAAAAAGAAGGGTGAATTTATTATGAAAAGGATAGCTATAATATGCACAAAATTAGGATGTAGTAAAGTCTCTTATTGGACGTCGGCACCCACTTCCTTTACTTATTTTTGTAGGTGTTGGGCTACTAGCATTAGGATCTCGTTAAACATTTTGTTTCGTAAACGATGGTGATGGAAGATCACCCTGAGGTAGTCACTGCAAGTGTGGTGCTATGGAACCCGCTAAAAGACCAACCTGATAGACAATCGTTTAGCTTTGGCAAAGAAACGTTAATACACTAAGTGTATCTACATGTCTTGTACATGTTAGCAAAACGGCGGCCTCTGATTGCCGCTACAGTAAAAAACTTTTGCTGATATGTGGGATCATTAATCTGAATTTCGATGAGATAACCACAAACATTTATTTTTATTCAAGACAATGAAAAATAATGGCAGAAAAGTTGTGAGCAAATCCATAATAGACCGGCCTGTTTGAAAACAAGAAGATACAAGAAGGGAAAATTTCTGATTAGAATTATAACAGGATTCACTTTAGTGAATGCCTTCAGGATATACTTCTTTTAAAAAGCTGTTCTATAAGGAAATATTAGTGATTAGCTTATCAAACGAAAATTTGAAAGAACAACCTATTTAAGAAAGAAGGGCAAATTTCTGGTGAAATGTTTGCAACTATGACGTGAATGATCACTGTAACAACGTGATGCTATGGCACAACCTATATTCAAAAGAAAGGAAATATTTATTTAAAAACAAAATTGAAATTGAACACCATCAAGAAGTCCAAATACCAGTGATCACGCAGCTGTTCAGCAAGACCATATTAAGGGTTACGGGTTCGAATGCATTGAACACTTCCTTGGCGTCCCTGGGCATAGTTCACATGTACAAGTATGGTGAATTGGCAAGGAAAGCTATCCGTCAATAAAAGGCCTATTTCTTAAAAAGCCTATTCACAAATTTCATAACGCTGAAGGGGGCAAAAATGTTGTGGGTGGTTGTCTTCAAAATGTTACAGCCTTTACACAAAATGTAGAATTTCCATACAAAAAATGGTACGAGGGGGTGGATAGGTGTCAAAAATGGCAATTCTTGGCGTTATGAAATTTGTGAATGAACCCTTGAACTACGAAAGTGCCCACTGAGCTGGTAAACAGGCACTGTCTCAGAAAAAATGAGAGGAAGATAGTTGCCAACAAGATATTTCGAAAGAATAGCTGACATATAAAAGAAGGGAAAATATATGATGAACCTTTTACCGACGAATTTTACGCGCCATTAATTACCAGTTTTCATTAGAGACACAAGACAAGATACTGCACTATATCTCATACTATTCGGGGTAATGGCTCATTCGGGGTAGTGGCGTTCGGGGTAATGACCCATTCGGGGTAATGGCTTTCGGGGTAGTGACCCATTCGGGGTAGTGGCGTTCGGGGTAGTGGCGTTCGGGGTAATGGCGTTCGGGGTAATGGGATGGAGCCATTCAATTGTGCTAGTTGGGCGGCTACCCCCGCACCAAACGTACCATGTATAAAACGCTAATAAGACCGGTGATCCTCCTCCTGATGAAGCATGAACCATGCTGGAAGAGGACCTGCAAGCACTTGAAGTGTTGGAACGACGGGTGCTTAGGACTATCTCTGACGGTGTGCAGGAGCACGGGGTGTGGTGGCGGAGAATGAACCACGAACTCACTAGGCTACCGGACAACAACCCTGTAAAGATGGTGTTCGCGTTGGTACAAGAAGGCGTGGAACACAGCAAGCGAGGTGGCTTGATCAGTTGTATCAAGATCTGGAGAGCGTGGGCCGAATAGAAGTTGGAGGGGCAATGTCATGGACCGAGTTAATTGGCGTATCATCTTTATCAAGCCAATTGATGTAACACCAAGTAAATAAATATGAATCCTTCAAAAAATATATGGAGGACTTATTTTAGTATATCTCCACATATTTTCTCAGAAGTATTTCCAGGAATTGTTATAAGAATGTTGTTGAGGTATTTTGCCAAGAGTTTCTTCAATAATTTTCAAAAAAAAATTATAATTCAATGATTCACGAGTTACTGCTAAAATTGCTTGTAAGCGTACGTTATAATTCGAATAAATGTTTGTAATAAATATGAAAGAATTTATAAAGAAGTCTCTGCATAGTATGTTAGTGTAAAACTTATATTATCGTTAAATTTCTGAAAATTTGGAAAAGAGTTTACTCTTAACGATCGCCTTAAAGTGGTTTTCTAATCAATACATACCAAAAATTTCTTAATTTTATACGTCGCGTTATGTAAACAGTGAAGAAAAAGATTGTTTGTGTAAAAATACTACATAAAGTAGATTTGAATGTCAAAGGGAGTGATTTTGAAAGATATAGTTGTTTGCGGGATAATGGTACAAAATAGTCTGGTAAACACTAGTTTTTACTGAAGCCGTCAACCAGTAGAGCTAATGAAACTGCATCATATTTTGAACTTTGGGTATCTTTCATGGAGCACACAAATTTGAATAGTAATACTGCGTTAGGATGATGTAGGTGAAAGCGGGGTTAAAGGAACCAGCTTCGGTTTACCATGGAAAAGTTTTTAATTCCTAAAAGATTATCTAGTACTCGGCTGAAGTGCAAGATTTTTGTCATTCCCACGCATGTTCAGTGATGCTTGCATTTATTTTCCATTACTAAATATAGAAAAAAAAGTTTTTGCTCATCGATATTGAATTCGATCTAATTTTGGAAGATGCTGACTTAACGACGTCACTAGCTAAATTGTCATAAAAACAGCAAATTACCGGTCTATTCTTTAAAAGAAATGTCAATAATGCGTCAAAGCAGTGAAATATATATTGTGAATATTAAGCTGTGAGGTCTCTAAATAAAAAGTTTCCAAGTGTGTAAAGTCTACCACTTTTGACCACCACACCATTTTTGAATAAAATATCACATTTGAACAACTTTTAAACTTGTTTTTAATATGTGCAAATGTATTATCCCAATATATTTGAGCATCTGTTCAGATACACCTATGGGAACGCTGGAGGGAATACATAATTGCAATATTGCAAATTCATTGATTGTTTTTTTTTTCGGCTGGCGGTCTTACCCAGTCTTCCCCTAGAGCGAATCAACAAGATAGTTTTTGAGCTGATTTTTAAGAGAAGCTTTCTTATATCATTCAAACTTTCAAATGGCAGAGTTGATGATCTACCTGCTTATTCCATTAAATTTTAACATGCATGCTTATGATCGTTTACCTGAAACGTAGCAGGTAAAATCGACAAGAAAATCGCAGTAAATGCTTGATTTGAGAAACCATTATTTTGAAATTAAATGTTTTTTATGGCTATACAAGTTAAACTTTGAAGAAACATGTACGCATCGTAATGCTTCGCTGAAGCATAGGGTTCTTGAAAAAGAAACATTAACACTTTGAACTTCCTTGCTCATCTATGCAAAATTACACACGCGGTTTTAAAGTGCACTCTGTCATGTCGGACATGAACTGTACGTGCAAAGTGCAACCTGCTGACAGAGCATATCATTAAACTGCCACGTAAGGTTCAGAATACACCGGCTGAATTCAAGCTTTCAAATCCGACCCACGGCAGTGGCGCTTTAATTACAGATACTTTTCCGTTTCTCTCGTCCTGCTTTCGATCACTCCTAGTGAGATGTACAAAGAACGTTTCAAGGAGCACGAACAGAAAAATGTTCCAATAGTGCAAAGGTGCTTTACGGTTTTATGGTGCTGGAAATGAATGAATTTGACACGTGTTCGTACCTGTGACTTGTAGAGCAGGTGTAAGGAAATGATTTCACGTTAAAAGTTCCTTTTTTATGTGAGTGCTTATGTGCTCACCTATGCGCTTTACAAAGGTTAAGCTCATTGTGTGTTCTCAGAAAGTTTTTATTTGTGGAACTTAAAACACTTGGTATGATGTTTTTTTTTATTTTTATTGTTCTATTCGTTTCGGGAAAGCGTAGATCGTAGAATGTTTTACGTATGATATTTCATCCGGTATGTTGCTAATTAGGTTGGACCTCTTGATTGACATGTTTGGTTCAGAGCTTTAATGATTAGTCTGAAATTCAATCGTGAACAATTATTATGTAGTGTGACCTTCCTGTCCTCCAAGATATTTGTATTTTCTTCTTCATCTTTAGATTCAAGCTGAAGGCTGAAGACTGAAGAAGTGATCGAGTATACTGCCCATAACTGTATATTTGTAACATTCGACAAAAGTAGGCATTGAGTAAATGGCATACCAAGTATGCATTTTATGGCAGTATGGGAGACAACTAAAATTTCTAAAAATTACCAGGAACTCATTAGTGCTCATTTGAGGCTGATATTTTGTACAACTCATATCGCATAAATACTAGGTGAATAGTCAGAAAATAATTCTGATAGAAATTTCATTGCTATTACATTACGAAGCTCATTCATAATCTCAATGTGACTGTTATGCGGTTATAATTACCAATGTGACAAAACAACTTGGTATTTTTTCGAATTTTCTAGAACAAACTCACAGATTCAGTAAGTTGATCGAAAGTATTTATCAATTGATGACTCTCCATGGTGTTAACTCCAATTTGTCAAAAATGTCGAATATGACTGTTATGCAGTTATGGGCAGTATAGGTATGTTGGTTTTTTTCCACGTATATTTTTTCATCACTGCTGTCACTGCTGTGAGTAACTTTGTGGACCCAGTAAACGCTAGTTCCTCAGAAAAACGTTTTCACGAATTACATGAGTTTCCGAAAAGTGATGCAGTTCGAAACGGTACAAGAATAGTCTTCTGTGAAGGGCTAGTGAACTAAAAGGAAGAATAAGCAAGCTCTGCTTGAGGGGCCTTCCTTAGCCGAGTGGTTAGAGTCCGCGGCTACGCTACAAAGCAAAGCCATGCTGAAGGTGTCTGGGTTCGATTCTTGGTCGGTCCAGAATATTTTCGTAATGGAAATTTCCTTGACTTCTCTGGGCTTAGAGTATCATCGTACCTGCCACACGATATACGAATGCGTAAATGGCAGCTTTGGCAAAGAAAGCTCTCAGTTAATAACTGTGGAAGTGCTCATAAGAACACTAAGCTGAGAAGCAGGCTCTGTCCCAGTGAGGACGTTGATGCCAAGAAGAAGAAGAAGAGGAAGAAGAAGCAAGCTCTGCTTTCCGCGTGGACTTTTTTCAGATGTAGCATGTTCCCGGTGGCCACAGTGACCAAATCCAGATCTCCAGGAGGGTTTCTGAAGCTAGACATGTGTGCCCTTCATTTAAGCACAACAGAACTGCCAAATAAAAAAATAAAAATAATAGTATTAGGAATCGACACTCGGCAAGTCATAATTCATGTTTCTTATGTATTCCTCATACGACATTTTATCGCTGACGAATTATAACTTTTGACAGCAATTGCATATTTGAAACCTGTTCAAATGGGGCTCCAGAAGTTGCTTCAGGAAAACTTCAGAGAAGCATTCATAAATTCCTTTCGAAATATCTTCAGAGACCTTTCTAGAGATATCTATAGGAATTCTTTCAAAGGTTCCTCCGGAGATTGATCAAAAAAGAAAATCAAACAGATAATCTTCATCGTATTCTCTACAACGTTTTCTCCATTAATCCAAAATCTAGATTGGGATCTTCAGGGAATTTCTCCATAGATTCCTCCATGCGGTTTCTTTTGATATTTCTTCAGAAATTCCACTAGAAAATCTTCTAGATACTTTTTCAAGGATTCCTCCAGGAAAATCTCTACAAGGATTCTTGCAAAGATATCTTGAAGGCTTTCTCGACGAATTCCTCCAGGAGTTACATTAGGACGCTGCACCTTTGACGTTAGGGCACAAATTACGTCACGCTCCGAGGGGGGGAGGGAGTCAAGCCAAGTGTGACAAGCCTTACAAAAATTTTGCAGGACTCATACAAAAAACGTGACGAAGGGGGGGGGGGGTCAAAAATCAGAGGGGGTTGTGTACGAGATACGACCGCATGACGTTAACTACGCCAAGTGATTTTTTGCATTTGAATTTTAGTCGATTTTCATAGTTGCAGCCTACCTTTAGTTCAAACTCTAACATAATATCGTGACGGTCGCAACATTTTAGATTTTTAATTGACACCCAGTATATTGCCGTAAGATGTAGTTAGCATCCAAAGAAGAATGCGCGAAGAAGCAGAAATTGGTCTGCTTTTATAGTGCACTAGCCAACCCAAAGGAATCGTGGAAGACAATATGAACGAGTTTGGTTGCGTAAGAAAGGGGTCGACATTTTCCCAATTTTTGACAGTCTATCGTCAAAAATCAAAAGTTTTCTCCATTTGAGTAAAGTTTTGTATAAATTTCCAACCGATTGGTGGGAAAATATTGAAAATCTACCGATAAATGGCTGAGTTCTTAGTATTCAAAATCTTACATAATTTCGTGACGGTCGCAACATTTTAGATTTTCAATTGACACCCAGTATATTGCCGTAAGACGTAGTTAACGTCAAAAGAAGAATGCGCGGAGAAGCAGAAATTGGTCTGCTTTTATAGTGCACTAGCCAACCCAAAGGAATCGTGGAAGACAATATGAACCCGTTTGGTTGCGTAAGAAAGGGGTCGACTTTTTCCCAATTTTCGACAGTCTATCGTCAAAAATCAAAAGTTTTCTCCATTTGAGTTAAATGTTTTATAAATTTCCGACCGATTGGTGGGAAAATATTGAAAATCTACCGATAAATGGCTGAGTTATTACCATTCAAAATCTTACATGATTTCGTGACGGTCGCAACATTTTAGATTTTCATTTGACACCCAGTATATTGCCGTAAGACGTAGTTAACGTCAAAAGTTGAAATTTAGCGTGACATAATGTGTGTACCATACCTTAGAGGGTTACTCAAGACATTTCTTTAGTAATTTCTCCAGAATTTCCTCCGAGGATTTCTCCACGGATACATACAAATAAGTCCCTAAGTAGTTCTCTCCAGATTCGCCCAGATTTCTTCTAGGATTCCTCCACGGGTCGCTTCAGAGATTCTACCAGAAATTTCTTAAGGAATTTCTAAAATTTCTCACATGCAATCGCCAGGAAAATCGTTACATGACTTACTCTCTCCACATTATTCGCCAAGATTTCCCCAGAAATTCCTCCAAGCATTCGTTCTTGGCTTCCAAAAATCCTCCGGGGATTCCAAGAGTTCTTCTTGAAATTCCTACAGAGATTCTCCCATGAATTCCTGCAGGTGTTCAACAGCTCATGAATTTCTCAAGGGATTCCTCAAGAATTTCCTCTAGGAATTCTCCCAGAGTTAAAATTAGGAAAATCGTCACATGACTTACTCAAGGGATTTCTTCTGATAATTCTCTAGATATTCCCCAGGATTTTTTCTAGAAATTTCCGAAAATCCTCCAGGGATTCCTCCAAGAGTTCCTCTCAAAATTCCTCCAGAGAATCTCCCATAAATTCATGCAGCAATTTTATCAGGAATTATCCTAAGAAGTTCTTCAGGGATTACATAAGGAAATTCTCTACAATAATTCCTCCATGAAAATCTCTATATAAATTCCTTTTGGAAAATCTTCTCATGGATTCCTCATGAGAATTCTCCTGGGGTTCCACCAGAAATTTCTCCATGGAGTCTCCAAGGATTACTCCAGGGATTTCTCCAGAAAAATCTAAAGGGACACCTCAACAATGTTTCTAGGAATTCTTCCAGAGTTACCAACAGGAATATCGTTACATGACTTTCTCAAAGATTGTCTTCAGCTAATTCTTCGGAAATGCCTCCAGGAGTCCTTCAGTAATTTACTTAGATGATTCTTCAGAAATTCCTACAGGAGTTTTTCCAGAGACTCTTCCAGGGATTTCTCGTGGAAAAACTCTACAGAGATACCTGCAGAGATTTCTTCAGGATTTATTCCAACTGTTACTACAGAAAATTTCTACATTACTCTAGAAATTGTTCCAGGGATGAGCTGGTAGAGAATCTACTGTTGTGCTTTGTCTGCGTGACGTGTGAGTAGAGACGAGTCACTCCTACCTCGTGTGACGTGAGACAACTAATGCTTATCAAAAGTGAGCGAGTCGTAGAATAAACACATGTATATGTAAATTAAATATGTTTTTTGTCCACGCGGTCTTCATTATAAAAAAAAAACCGTAGAAAAAATGAAGACTGTGTAGCCAAAAATCATATTTGACGTTCTAGGGAATTCTTTAGGAATTCCTTCAGAGATTTCCTCGGGAATTCTTCCATAGGCCCCTGCATTAATTTCTCCAGGGATTCTTCCAGGAATTTAATCGGAGATTCCTCAAGAGATTACACTAGATTTTTTTTTTCTGGAGATACCTGCAGGGATTGCTAAAAAAACATCCTGGAGGAATCTAAAAAAACGCGGAGGAATCCCTGGAATAATTCGTATTATATTGCTATTTGATTTCCATGGAGGAATTCATGAGCGAATCTCCCCACAGAAGTCCACATTTCCAAATAGCTGGCAAATCCCCAATTTTCAAACTTAGTGTTTAGTTGAAAAACAAAGTCAAACATTCATCTACTACATCAGATAGTTAAGAAAACGTAAGAGAATTTAAAAATAAAAATATTTTTTCGCATGTTCAGACGTTAAATAGCTGCAGGTTTACTTTAACAATTTAATATTCTCCGAAACCCGTAATTTGGGTTTCATCACGTTTTTTTTCTGGTTGATAACCCATTGTTATATTCATTCAGCATCCTCGGATGCAAATTTATGTTCAAGTGTCGTTAACCTTATTCAATTAATACTTATTGTTGTAGATACTTCAAATCATTAAAGAAAAGCTTTTGAATGTACGGAATTCCCGTATCGCTTCCCGTCACTCCCCGCGGAGATATTTTACTCAAACGCGCTTTTAAGACTAAGGAATTGAATGAAAAAGATTCTTCTAGCATAAGTTTTCCTGAAAGATAGTTTTTTGTAAAAGTTGAGAGCCAAAAAATGTATGAAAAACAGCAGTTTTGTCAGAATTTTGCTCAATGAGAACCAAAAAAATGTGACTATGTCCAAAATAGAGTCTTCAACCCAAAATCATGTTCCAAAACACTTGTAATTGCTAAACATAGGAAAACCTTGAGAATGCGGAATTTCTGATTTTTTTAACTGGACCACTTTGCTCCGGAGGGATTTCTAGAGCAATTCTTGGAGGAATGCCTGGACGATTTTTTGGAGGCTATAATACTTCATGTAACAATTTTCCTGAAGGAATCTCTGCGAGAATTTCTTAAGGAAACTCTAGAGGAAGCCGTATATAAATTCATGAGGAAATTTCTTGTAGCATCCTTAGATGAATTCCTGTTAGATTCTCCGGAAGAATTCCCGAAGGAAATCTCAGGGATAATTCCTAGAGAATTTCGAGAAATCACTGAGGAAATTCCGGAGAAATATCTGAAGTAATCTTTGAATAAACTGAAAATCTCATGGAAAAGTTCCCTGAGAAATTCTTGGAGAAATATCCGGAGCAATCCCAGTAAAGGTTTTACTGGAGGTATCACTGGAGGCATTCCAGCAGAACCTTCTGGTGAAATTTTTAGAAGAATGCCTGTAGAAATATCCTTGCAAAAATTCATGAAAATCCTTGGAGGAATCTCTTGAGGAACTCCTGACCAAATTCCCGAACGAATTGCGGAAGGTATTTCTGGAGCCCTAGCAGAACTGGCGTATGGATTTCTTGTAAGGAGGCGAGTTCGCTCAAAACCATACCATCTTTAGTGCAAATCTGGTTATTTGATTAAAAGTACATTCCATTGAACTATATGCTAGACACATGGCATTCTTATTGGAAAATAAGCAAATATTGGAGTCTATTCTTATCACCTATGGCTGCCTCTGTTTTACTCATGTGGCAGATGTAATGAATAAAGTAATATGTGTTAGTACATGTGTTCCGATAGTCAGGCTGCTGTTAAAGCCCTCTCTTCGTCCAACTCAAGGTCGAGGTTGGTTATTGCATGTCGAACTCAAATTGAGAAACGTAAACGGAGCGGATCTAGTTTCTGAGGCAGTAAGTAAAAGTAAAACGTATGTGGGAAATTGCGATTTCGTCACAGTTGAAGGAAAAGCACCCTCAGAAAGCGATCAAACTATGCCATATTTTCTAGTTCATACCTTGGGACCGGACTGGAACACTTTCAGATGTTTTGCAAGCCCAGGCAGGTTAAAACCATTCAGCCCCAATCATAAGCACTCACAATAATGTTGCAGCGAGACGGGATCGCTTTTTTGTATAGGCTAAACAACCGCGAAGGTACTTCCAGCACGGTAAGTGGCTTTTGATGTGGAAGAAAGGAAAATCTCCAGCGAAAAAAGCTCAAATTAACACTTTTATGGTTTAAACTCACATGCGCACACGCGCTCATAAAAGATCCACACATACCTGCTACGGGTGAGGCTGTTTTTCGTTTTGCTCCAATTTTAATTTCCATGTGAATCGCACCACTGGGAATCAAAGTGAAACATGTTCGCAAAATTTATTGCATTCAGTTTCATAAATATGTCTGGTTTACATGTGTTACATGAATTTCTACTTGCTAGATTTCCGTACACAAAGTTTATTATTCCGTGCAAAAATTCTCAAACAATCAGAACCATGGCGATAGCATTAGGAATTTTCGATATTAAATTAGTTGTAGAAGTATAGTGATCATTTCAGAGCAGCTTTTCTTTACTTTAAATCAATGAGAAATTCTAGTATTTTAACCTATGCAGTTGTTTGGCATTGATTTGCTTCTAAGTGTCCAGTGAACAGGTTAGAGCAAAACTAGACATTAAAAATAAAATTCATTTTTTTTTTCATAAAACTACAAAAAAAAACCTATTTGAACCAGTACTGCCGTAATTCAAAACTTAAAACGTTGACATGTTGTTTTGTTCGACACAAAATTTATTGTGGAAGATGTTCATTAATGTTTGTACAGAAATAAAGAAGCTCACATATTTGAAGTCAATGACTTTTTATTTCTCAGCAAGCAGTTATGTTAAGTTAACAAATTTGAGTGCGATACGAAATCTATTTCTACTAAAAAATATTCATTAGATATCAAAAACTAATAAACGTAAATAATATGTGTCTGTTTATTTTTGATTTCTCTAAACAAAATTAAAAAAGTGTTTTTAGGTGGATGTTGATTCTGCATAGTGTCCGACCGCTGTAAGGATTTTAAAAATCGGTACCAAAACGACGGGGATATACTTTTTCAAATTGTTACCTTAAATTATCCTGGGTCCTTTGTTCTCTTTTTCTTCTTCTACTTCTTGGCATAACGTCCTCACTGGGACTAAGCCTGCTTCTCAGCGTAGTGTTCTTATGAGCTTTCTTTGCCAAAGTTGCCATTTTCGCATTCGTATATCGTGTGGCAGGTACGATTATACTTTATGCCCAGGGAAGTCAAGGAAATTTCCATTATGAAAAGATTCTGGACCGACCGGGATTTGAACCCAGACACCTTCAGCATGGCTTTGCTTCGTAGCCGCGGACTCTAACCACTCGGCTAAGGAAGGACTATTTATAGTAGGCGCAAAGTTTTTCTGCCACTTGTTTTTTTCTTCAATAAATCTAAAAACTTTATAATTTTTTTTTGTGGAAATTAGGATTTTAACCCAATAGCCTAGCGGCATAAACGTAGTTATTCAACAAGACTAAGCAGCGTTTCGTGCATTCGAATTGAGTTCTGTTTGATCCTTCGACTTTGACGCTTGCTCTTGTGGAGCGGGCGATGAAGGCAGGATCAAACATGTCGAGCGTCGGTCGAGTAAAGTGAAAAAGTGCCGTGATCGCTTAGTTGTGTTTGATCTATTGATCGCTTCGCTTGCGTGGGCGAGCGATGAACAATTGTTTCGGCGTACAATGCGGTTATCAAATTATTTCGCGAATCCGGTTAGGCGTAATTATATCATGGATCGCATCACCAGAAATTGGTGACTCCCGGATCTCTACCTTATCCCACTAACCCAATATCCTTTCCATGACAACCGTGGAGATGCAGAGGTATACTCGGTCTCTAGTAACATCGGTAGTCACACTAACATTCCTTCCCTTCCCCGATGACCATAAGGACATGGCCAGCGCCGTTATTGACTTTTAAAATTTGAGCTCTCGATTTGTTCACATTGAGAATGGTAAGCTAATCCCAAGCCCCATTCATTAAATCTCTGTGCAACTTCGATTGTTCTGGTCAATCACGGAGTAGCAACTACGAATTGTACGGTCATCTATGCTTATGCTAAGACTAAGCAGCGTTTCGTGCATTCTAATAAATCGATCGAGGATCTCTTTGGGTTGGAAATTTTCTCTACTTCCCATGAACCATAAAGTATCTTTAAGCTCCTCGCCTTCTTATATTTGCCTGTTGAGGGGCTAATAATTGCTGTCAACAAACATTTTGAAAAATCTACGGCTATTAATTAGGTGGTTCAAAACATGGATTTCATCAAATGCAGGTCAACAAACTGCTTAGTGAAAAGATAATAAAAGTTTTAACTTTAACCTTTATTTTTTAAATAATTCTCCAAGTTATTCTTCAAAAGAATTTTGTTTTCAAAATTTCACCAAAATATGAAATCTTTAAAAATTACTATTTATTATTAAATCAAAATACCATGTATCATGTTCAACTATGTATTTCCGCAGCTAAACCTGACTGATTGAAAAAGCATAAAAATCATTCGGCTGGCTGGATTCATGGTTTTGATTATGGTTTCCATCGCAGTTATGATGCTACCTGGTGGGCATCGGGTTCCATTCCCGGCATTTCAACAGCCCCTTCCTGTGTTCTCCCTCTCTCTCTTTCTTTCTCTTTCTTTGCCTTTGATGATGAATCTCGCCCGCTGCGATCCGAAAAAAGAAACCGACCAGCGAACAATTGACCACCCGACCACAGGCGGTGCCTAGTGAAATGGAAAATCGCTAGGCGCAGCGAGGGTAAATCCCAATATCATCAGCAATATCAAGGTCAGCTGAGTTATTCAATTTAAAAATCGGCGCTTGATTATAACTGCAAGAACCACACTATATATCAGTGGTGCACAAGCTGCAGCATATTACGGTCCAAATAGCGATTTTTTTCAGAGGGATATTTAAACGGTTGTGTGAAAATATATATTCGTCAAACTTTCATATACTCAAATTCACACACTGGTGTAGTACTGTTTCAATAAATATGACAGAAATAATTCATTTACAAGAGCCAAATTTAGATTCAGGTTCGATTTTAGATTTTTTTTATTGTTTACGGTGATATTATCTGTCAGTCACAACAACTGACTGAATGAACAAATCAATCCCTAAATATACTTTTTGTAGAAAACTTATTCTCTTTTCAACGACAGGAAGACACAAAATGTACATCAAACTCTGTTGAATCTTTCATATTTAAAACAATTTATAAGAGTTCCGCGGGCCGCAGGATGAGTCCCACTGTATGTATGATCCGCATGCGATATCATGTTCATGTGCTACTGCCACCGGCGGAAAGCGAAACATTGCTTGATGAATGCAACTTTGTGGCATTTGTAGCTGGGATGGTGTGTTTTCGCAGCAGCACAAATTGTTTCGTAAATTAGTTACCATTCACGCGCTTTGCGGAGAAGGAGATAATGGAACCTTAATCGTTATCCTTTCCACTTGGTGCAATTTTAAACTGGATTTGTGGTGTTTGCTCATGACGTACCTGAAACAAGAAAAAAAAGACTAGTTGAAATATTTGCTTATGTCAATTGTATGGAAATAAGAAAAATTCAAACATTTATTCTTTGCTGCAATTTACACTAGGGGTATTCACTTAACGGCGTAAATCCCTGCGTATATCGTGATAAACTTGTTATCTCAAATATTTCACGAAATTGCGTTAACTGCTTAGGGAACATTTCAAATTGTTGAAATTCAACAATCAGCCGATCTAAGAATGCGTCGGTCATTATAGCAACCATCATGAAATACGTAATTTATCAACAAACAACAAATTTCGAAGCGCAAGATAATAGAAAACTTGCTAAGAATTTAGGTTTGATTTGGTGTATTTATGACAAAGCCTTGAAGGCAATTATAAAACGATGGTGAGAGTAGGACTTTCCATTAAATAGGAG
Source organism: Aedes aegypti (assembly GCF_002204515.2). Classification (NCBI taxonomy): domain Eukaryota; kingdom Metazoa; phylum Arthropoda; class Insecta; order Diptera; family Culicidae; genus Aedes; species Aedes aegypti. The sequence continues at coordinate 159,909,598 of NC_035107.1, read as the reverse complement.
GAGTTTTTCAGACAATGACTGGGAAAACATATATATGTGAACAATGAGTATGGTCATGGAACAAATGGAAGAGTTACTGTTGAGTTGAATGGCCACACTGAGGAACGAAAGGTGCCACTCGGTGACAGAATGTCGTGTCTAAGTCTAAGAAATAGTCTTGGCGTCTTGACCACACTGAACACAACGCGCAAAGACTCCCATTATTTTCCAACAAAATTTGTTCTAGTCAGTAAAAGTTTGATTAGTTGAGGGTTCAAAATCGTGTTAATTTTCGCTCTGAAACAAGCAAGAATTTTCACTTGGGATCACTTAAATGATTGCGAGAAATATACGAGCAGCAACTGCAACCACTTTGATTATAATATGCTACATGAGGAGTTCTTGTAGCATCAGTTTGTTGACGATCTGGAAAGAGTTCTGGGTTCAAAAATTGAAATCCGAAACAGCCGAACGGACTCCAACTATTATGAACCCTTGGGTGAAACGAATACAATAAAAGATCGTAACTCAACAAAAAACAAACAAACTTCTGACAAGTCTGGTTTTTTTTTGGGTAACTAGATTGTAATCTTCTTATTTTTTACTGACTGAAGTCAGGAAGGAATATTTCATTTGAAATGTTTCATCACAAATACCACAGTTTACGCAACTTTAAGTGAATACCCCTACTATATTGAGTGACAACCCGGTCAGGGAATAATAACAAAAATGAATCTCAATGATAACAAAATTGATAACATATAACAAATTGTGTTTCAATTTTATTTAAAGTACTCTTAGCAGACGAAGGAAATTGAAACAATATAAGTAATAATATCAAAATCTGTTTTAAATTTAAAATAATTAACTCATTAGGCGTGGTAAAGATGGATAAATTATAGGTGAAATGATGAAAAATATTCACGTGCTTGGCTGGGATTCGATTCACCCACCCAATATATTGTCACCTTGAAGGGCTTTAATAGGAATTACTCGAGAACCACTAAAGAAACTGTTGGAGGCAATTTTGGGAGTCAGTTTTAGGCAAAATTTCTTAAAGAATCTTTTCATAATTTCTTGTGACAATCCATGGAAAATGTAATCGACATATTTCAGCAAGATGATTTGAAAGCTATATTTAAGAAATCTTGGAGGAGTATCTCGAACCACAATCAAATGCTAGGAAACCTCCTCCTTCTTCTTATTCATGGCATTAACGTCCTCACTGGGACAGAACCTGCTTCTCAGCTTAGTGTTCTTATGAGCACTTCCACAGTTATTAACTGAGAGCTTTCTTTACCAAAGTTGCCATTTTCGCATTCGTATATCGTGTGGCAGGTACGATTATGCTCTATGCCCAGGGAAGTATTACCATCATAGTTAAAAAGTGGTGTCTACAGTAACCATGACAGAAAAGAAGAGAAGACTAATGTTTGAAGATATTTTTAGAAGAATCGTTAAAATAATTCTCAGAGACGCCTGAAAAAGTACATAAAGAAATGTTTGCTGTGGCAATTCTTGAAGCCGTTACTAGAAGAAATTCTCAAAGAGAAAGCGCATTGTGCACATTTTAATTGCGATTACAAGTTCAAGATTGTGAGCAAAAGTGTGGATTTACGTCGGATCGATTTGGTATTCTTTAATCTTATTTTTTTTCAGGTTGGAGAATTTAAAGTTTTAGGGATGAAGACCAGTTTGAAAGTATTTTAAAAGTTGGGAAAAGCAAGCTTTTAAATTTTGGCATTTATTCGGCAAAAGTTAAGGAATAAGTGCGGTAAGAATACCAGACCAGAGCGATCCGACTTGATTCCGCACTAGTGTCAACAATTCCTCACTTACAGGGGAGTTCCGGTTAGCAATGCAGTAGAGTTTATCCTTGAGATTTTTTCAGGTTTTTCTATGGATATTTAAAAAACCCGCACAGGAATACCTGTTTCTAGACGTATTCGTAAAAAAAACATACAGGAATTCTCATTATCAAACCCTGGTACACGGTGTTAAAGTGGAAGCATTTCAGTTTTCTTCCGTGAGGATTAATATTCTTATTTTGTTTAAATAAACTAGAGTATTAAAAATACTCTTTTGGGAAAAAATAATTAATTCACCTTTAAATTTTTTTCCTTACTAAGTATAAGTCAAATCGCTTACAATATATGATTGAACGTTCAATTATGAAGCTTTTGGCTCAAATTATAAACGATTTAAGGAACAAACAATCTGTAAAATATGAAGTTTAGTCTTCAGTCCAAAGACAGTCAAAACTTGGACTTCGTCTCTTACCAGTTATTTAGACGTGATGTTACTGCCAACTGCTTTTGAGGGTTCTTGGATATCTGAAGTCCACTTTACACGTCTATCGTGTTGAAGCTTCTATATCACTGATGTATATTTGCATATTGCCCGTTTCTCACTTTCTTCAAATGATCACCTTATTCATTCTATGGCTAGAAAATATGTGTTTGCTTTTGTAAGTTTTCAAGATAATTAATTTAAAGTGTCATGGCTCATTGGGGGGTTCCATCCCATTACCCCGAACGCCACTACTCCGAATGAGTCACTACCCCGAAAGCCATTACCCCGAAGGCCACTACCCCGAATGAGCCATTACCCCGAATAGTATAAGGTACAGTGCAGCATATTGTTCAGCGGACAAAAAATGTAGACCATACTGTTATAAAAGATAGACCATTCATGTATGCGTCTTTAACCTTGGGTCTTTTTCGACCCATTTCAAAATTCAAATCAATGTAACTTTTGATTGAAATAACCTAGCAATTTGAAACTTTCTGACAATTATTTTTTTGTGGGAAATTTTGTTTAAGCGGAAACAAAAGTTTTGAATGACCCATAGGGGAGCTTCCATAAAAAAAGTTACAAATTGTGACTTAGGGTCGTTTTCGACCCGAAAATTCAAACAGTTCGCAAAAATCAGTGTGTTGACCGAATTTAGTTCTGTTGGGCTAAAATGAATGGCACACATGTCTAGTTTCAGAAATCCTCCCGGAGATCCGGATTTGGTCACTGTGGTCACCGGGAACCTGCTACATCTGAAAAAAGTCCCTTTAGAGACCCTTACTTGACGACCTGTAGTTTCGTAACTAAACAAGTAATCTGAACCGTCCTCATATTGTTGAATAGGTATTCACGTGGACTGTGAATAGAGATTCTCAAATCACTTAGTTATCTATACCCGGTTCCGGAAACCCGTAACATCCGAAAAGTAAGTTTCCATCGCAGTTCTGTGTATGTAATTCACATCGGTACTATTCGGTTGATGGATATTTTGGCATAATTTTTTTCTGTAATAAGGTACCAATTACCGGCGCACATTCCCGAAAAAAATTGGTCCAGTATGGTCCATGCGGAACCGGTTCCTGGGGTCCCGGGAGGTGGCCAATCTGAGCAATTCGATGAAATTACTCAGATTTATACCCCAAAAACAAATATATTTTGTCCAATTCTTTACGATTTTTTTTGTTTGGATGTATTTCGCCAAAATAATGAATGGATGGTCATTCTGGTCCTTTTATAGCACCGGAATGGCCACCAGGAAACCCGTAATATGGGACCACAAAGTATTAGCACCAAAAGTAGGCATGCGACGGTTCAATCTTCACGATTTTGAATCCCTGTAACTCTGATAGTCCAATTATTGATGAATGACCACTTGGGTTCTTCTGGCCCACCGAAATAACCCAGGAATGACCACCGGAGATACCCGTATTGTGGGACATTCCAGTTTTTGTACCGAAACCAGTCATGCGACGGTTCATTCTTCATGATTTTAAATACCTGTGACTTTTCTCAGTTCAATTATTGATGAATCACCACTTTGGTTCTTCTGGCCCACCGAAATAACCCAGGAATGACCACCGGAGATACCCGTATTGTGGGTCATTTCAGTTTTTGTACCAAAACTTGGCATGCGACGGCTCAATCTTCATCATTTTGAATACCTGTGACTCTTCTAGTTCAATTATTGATGAATGATCACTCTGGCTCATTATTACTACGAAATAACCCAGGAATGGCCACCGGAGATACCATAATTGTGGGACATTTCAGTTTTCGTTCCAAAACTTGGCATGCGACGGCTCAACATACATGATTTTGAATACCTATGACTTTGCTAGTTCAATCATTGATGAATGACCACTTTGGTTCTTCTGGCCCACCGAAATCACCCAGGAATGACCACCGGAGATACCCGTATTTTGAGACAATGCAGTACTCACCACTTTTCTGCCATCATCACTTCTCCATAGCGTTGAATCAAACCCAGCTCATGTTTGTGGTTTTCGAAATCCAGCTGAATGATCCCTCAAACCAAGTTACTGTAGCGGGGATCAGAGCCCGCCTTCTAACATGTACAAGTATATTAGTGTTTTATGCTACAGCAGAGCGATTGTCTATCAGGTTGGTTTTTAAGCGAGTTCCAAACAACAACACTTGCAGCGATATTATCTTCCATTGCTACAAAATCTTTTGGAAGATCCTAATGCTAGTAGAGCGACGTCTAAAACAATATTTGCGGAGGAAGTGGGTAGCAGTGTCATAAAGAAGACTTTACTACATCCTTATTTTGTGCGTATTATAGCTATCCTTTTCATAATTAATTTACCCTTCTTTCGAAATAGGCTATTCTTCAGAGTATTGCAGTGTGGCTGTGTGTATCTCATCAAAATTAGAGGACAAATCCAAACAGAACTTAGTATGTAAAAATTATTTTATGACAAGGTAGCTCCTTTTTTATCTCCTAATATTAAAAAAATGCTGTTAGGAACCAACAACTATCTCCCCATCTTCTAATCACTAAAAGTTCTAAAAATTCGGGATAATGGCGTTCGGGGAAGGGGCCCAGATAGCCGTAGCGGTAAACGCGCAGCTATTCAGCAAGACCAAGCTGAGGGTCGTTGGTTCGAATCCCACCGGTCAAGGATCTTTTCGGGTTGGAAATTTTCTCGACTTCCCAGGGCATAATGTATCATCGTACCTGCCACACGATATACACATGCAAAAATGGTCATTGGCATAGTAAGCTCTCAGTCAATAACTGTGGAAGTGCTCATAAGAACACTAAGCTGAGAAGCAGGCTCTGTCCCGTAACGTAGGACGTAACGCCAGAAAGAAGAAGAAGAAGCGTTCGGGGAAATGGCGTTCGGGGTAACAGCATTCAGGGTAGTGGCGTTCGAGGTAGTGACATAGAGGATTGTACCCCGTTTGGCATAAAGTCGTTTGGCATAAGGTCGTTTGGCATAAAGCCGTTTGGCATAAAGTCGTTTGGCATAATGGTTGTTTGGCATAATGGCCGTTTGGCATAATGGTCATTTAGCATAATGACCGTTTGGCATAATGATTTACTTAGGATGAATATCGTCATTTTTGAAACTTTTACCGAATTCAACACCACCGAGCCCATAGCAAAATGTTTTGGTAGGTTCTCAATAAGCGTGGTGTTCGTTCAGATATTTTTCAAAAATTGTTGCGACATTAGAGGCATAAATAAATAAAACTCGTGACGGGTCTGGTGGAAAATATCTTCGAAATAATAATTTTCTCTACATCCCAGAACTTAGAGTAAATATCTTTGAGCTTGTTGCGATATACATATTCGAAAATATTAAATTTGCAAAGAAAGTTCGCAGCTCTGTCCTAGTTTGGGCGTAACACTTGATGAAAATTACTTGATTAAAGAAGGGGCAATTTATTTGCAAAATATTAAAAGCTCTAATCTAAAGATCTAATATTGCAGCATAATGTAAAAATAGCCTATATACGGGAGCAGATTCTTTTTCATTTAAAATGTTTAAGGCTCAAAAGTAAAAAAATTTCCCACAGCATTACTTAAATGAACAACACATTTTCAAAAGAAAATATGTGTAGCAAAACTTTTAAACGATTCAATATAAATTTTAATTTTGGGAATGTACGTCAAAAACACCGTATATTATCGAAAGAAGGAAAATTTGTGATTGATTTTTTTTCCAGCATATCTCGAAAGGAGATAATGTGTTTGCAAAACAAAATATGTTGAATATTGGCAGGTTCTAAAGTAAATATCATTCTAGCAGCACGTCTTGCAAGAATTGATAAAACAGCAAAATATTAAAATGGTTAATAGTTAGCTTTGATAAATAATAAAATTTAAAACAGTATAAGTATAAAGAACAGCCTATTTTTTAAAGAAGGCAAAATCTATGATTAAACCAATAGAAGATTAGATGCCAAAAATTATTGAGGCATAATAAAACCAGAAGACATAAAATATTGCGATCAGAATCATCAGTTCCTCGAATGCCAGTTTATCGGTGCAATTTAAATAGGTGCTATAATAGTCTTCAGTGGCTGGATAGTGAACGAGAAAAAACGATAGGCAATCAAAAGAAGGAGGTATTCCGGCATTCTCGGCTATACACATGTTGGCAAAAATGCTGAGGACGGTAAAGCTCGAAAGAACCGCCAATTAAATAAAGAAGGGTGCATATTAGATGGCCAGTTCGTTCACCACCCAGATATGTGTAAAGTTACGGCAATTATGAGTGCCAAAAACTTTTCGGGGAAGTGGGCTAATAGGAGAAACGGGATATTCAGGGAACTCGCATTCGGGAAACTGGCGTTCAGGGAAACGCCATTCGGCGAAAAGTAGCACAAGTGAAGCTACTACAGTAATCGATTTCTCTTTTGACCAATAACTTGAGTGGACCAATGTTATCGATTGCCACCCTTCTGTCAGTTGGAAACAAAAATATTTAAAAAATATAGCTCCAAAGAACAGCCCATGTATAAAAGAAGGTGAAATTTATTCAAATTTTAAACCAACAGTCTTTATACCTATAATTATTATTACATCATATTTAGACAAAAATATATATATATTGTTTGAAAGAAGGGTAAATTTGTGAGGGGATATAACAAAATCTTCAGTACGAAAATTCATTCCAATAGCGGAACTCAAAAGGAGAATTAATATTTAAGAGAAGGGTAATTTCTGGATAAATAATAAAAAAAATGGCAATAACATTCCTAATATGCTTTAGTTTATTCAAGAACATATGATTGTTGAATAAAGTGTCATTATGTATCAATTGGCTCCAAAACAAGCCTGATGTAATCAGAAAGATTCAGTAGAAACGTTAAAACGAATGTCATCCTAAGAAATTCTTGATCTCAGACTCATTATGCCAAACGACTATTATGCCAAACGGCCATTATGCCAAATGACCATTATGCCAAATGACCATTATGCCAAACGACCATTATGCCAAACGACTTTATGCCAAATGACCATTATGCCAAACGGCTTTATGCCAAACGGCTTTATGCCAAACGACTTTATGCCAAATGACCTACCACCGACATAGAGTCCTTATTTAGTTAATCAACTTTGTCAACGGCACCAACTTTATATCTAATCACTGAACCACAGACAAACATGCGTAATTGCCAAACAATTCAATTAGCCGTGAGGACATTTACGCCTGATGCCAAAATCAGTGTATTTGGCCAACCGGAAACTAAGTGCCGCTAGTGCGCAATTTTCAAACTCGAGTGAAAGGATGCGAGCGCCATGAGTGAACCGTTAGCCAAATACCAAATATAAGAATTGAGCGCTTTTTCGTTGTACGATGAAAATAACTCGAGTGATACATCTGTTTGTGTATGACTGGCCTGTGATATAAGCAACAAAATATTTGCCTACAAGCGCTATGTTGGTAATAATTTTCTAACTAATTAGTTTCAAAGCAAATAGGTTTGAATTAGCTCATCAACTTTGTTGAAGACGTCAATTTTTTATCACATCACTGGACAAAGATATTCTTTTTCTTATTTTTGGCATTATGTCTTCACTGGGACAGAGCGTGCTTCTCAGCTTAGTGTTCAATGATCATTTCTACAGTTACTAACTAAGACCTTTTTTTTGCCAAATTTGCCATTTTCGCATTCGTATATCGTGTGGCATGTACGACGATACTCTATGCTCAGGGAAGTTAAGGAAATTCCCATTACGAAAAAATCCTGGACCAAACGGGAATCGAACCCATACACCTTCAGCATGGTATTGCTTTGCAGCCGCGGACTCTAACCACTTGACTAAGGAAGGTCGAGGACTGAGATATAAACTAATAAAAATTTTGCTTGCAAGTATCATCTTGGGAGGGTCTTCCAAACAAATAAGGTTTTATGCGAATATGACTCGTTTTGTTGATCAACTTTGTTAAAGACACCAATTATGTATTTCATCGCTGGAGTGAGATGTAGGTAAGCGAAACAAATAATTATGCACCGAAAATATATTTCACATACTGTCTCTACATACGACTTTGTTTGGAGTCTGTGCGCAACCTAATGAGTGAGTTATGAATTGAAACATTCACCAATATAGCCGTGTAATCAACTTTGAATAAGACATTTTATTCCTGAACCTCTTTGATTTCAAGATATTTGCACTACAAGTACTGTTATATTTTTAAGACGCTGGACGGATATTGGTTAAGCTTAGTTTCACTTTACATCTCCGACATTACCACAAGGCTTAGTAATAAAGACCCTTCATCATATTCGGTATATAACTGACATCCTTGGTATTTAAAAATATGTGCACAAACTGTGTTCGCAGAGTGATGCAAAGACAGAGTTCGTTGTTAACAGTACATTGCACTTTTTAAAAGGCCATCTGTGTATAACGCTTATGAGCTATTTTACAACAGATCTACATCAGTTTACTTCAATGACGTCAATGAAAGCAATACCTCAGCGATATCTGTCCGTGATACGTACCACAAACATTTGGTTACCATCTTGTAAGAAATTAATAAATGGATATTGTACATGATGGGCAACAAAATAAATTGTTCCTCAGTGGCATTCGCTCCAATCAGAGCACTTTCATTCATCACGCCCAATTGAGCCCCCACTCCATACACGATCCAGTTTCACACCCAGCAGGTTGTCCCAAATCAGCTCACCTGGTGTTTCTCCCTCCGGGCTACCGAGCTTAGGGATATGATTAGCGTAATTCTGCACAATTTCCAATTGAAGAGTAACCTGGGGCATCAACGTCAGCAACAAGCAGTGAAGCGTCAAATCAATCCAGGCTTCGAATGGAAGGTCTAATGGAGTCAATAAATTTTCTTGATACATTACAATGAGCCCGACCATCTGGCCAATCACAACATGACCAAAGGCCGGTGGACGGCAAAAGGTTCAATGAATGGGATGACTTCAATTCAAAACAAATTTACAGCAGATCCTAAACCTGGCATGTAATAGAGGGAGGTAGCCAGAGACGTAAGGAGAATATTGTGTTTGCAAGAGTGGCAGTTGAATGGACGTATTCTGAATAATAGAGGCTACCCACAAAGAACTGATATAGAAGTAATGAGTTTGTCTGCTATTAGTCCACTGTTGTGTCACTGTCACCACTTCTGAGGCAACGAAGAAATACCCACTGACTGCTGCAGCCATCACTACAGTCTTGGTGCATGCTCGTCGTGTGAATGAAATGAAATGATGTTGCCACTGATTGTGCTGGACATTCACTAGCGGGGTGTTTCCTCTTATCCATCACGCGATCGAACAAACGATATTGGATTGAATTCCCATTCAGTGGACATAGAGACAATGTACAGAAATATCTGACCAAAAGTTTTAAGTTTAATAAAGCACTGATTTACAGATTGATTCGTATATTGTTACCGTAATTCGAGGCAACATTGATCAGTTTTTTATATTTCCCAAATTTTTATATGAAAATGTAAATATTGCCAGTTGCATATTTTCCAAACAAGGACTGGTACCCATCGCTCGTTACTGTATACTTTATTTTTATAAGTTTGAAGTATTTAAACAAATAATTTAAGCAAGTTTTCAATCCAGCTGATATGGGGTAACATTGATCACCCATATCATTACTCAATCATTGCCTGTGAAGCCAAATTTGTAGGTCGAACTCATACAATTCATTTACTTTTTGAGCTATTTTAAAATTAAAAACATTTTGAACCGCGGAATACGCCAAGAGGAAGGAAATTTCTTAAAGAAATACTCAGGGATTGATATTGAATTGATTGAAAAATAAAAGAATTTCTCACTTATCGCTCTCTGTTAAAAGCATGATTTGCTACACTTTGTATACTGCTACAGCTCTGATTACATTGGGGTGATAGAAGTGAATGATAAAAACCCTTCTAAACAAACTCCAAACCTGGTGGAAACTATTACTATCGGATGTTTGTAGATTGTTTATAGCACCAATAAAATAAAAGACCTACCCCCAATGATAAACAATTTTATCATTGCTCTCTCTTTGGGGCTCCCGTTCGCTGCTCTTATTTATCAAACTTTTAACAACTTGCGATACATCATGGTCCGCTACAGATGAGATGTTTTTCTTCGCTTGATTTGATCGTTGAAGCACGAATGAATCAAATAAGAACAAATTCTGCAATGCTTGGAAATACTGCAATAATTATACTTAGATTTTGCTGAAGAAAAAAGGCTGCATTTTACTTAGGGAAAGCGTGCCAGTTATGGCTATAGTGGTTCCCAATTTGGACATATTAGGATTTTGGCAAACTTCCACATTTTAAATATTTTTGAATGTTCTAACATCAAGATATATTTGATACCAAATCACTTAAGCACACAAAATGTTCAAAAATTTTAAAATTGTTCTATTACCCCATATGGCGAAATAAGGAACCATTATGTCCATAACTGAAACACCTACCCTACTTATATCCTCATACCGTAAAACGGGGTATCTTTGATAATGCGGGTAACTATGATAGTGCGTTACCCGCCACATACTTAACGAAATATCATAATTTCTGTTAATCGGTTAAGCAAAACGAATGCAAAACTAAAGAATATTAGTATGACACTTCATGTAAGAGCTGGTTTCATTTGAACTGAAAACATTTGAGGCTTCATATAGGAATATGAAAAATTTATAACATTTCAGAATTTTCGAAAAAATCTGTTCTACGATCACTATTTGACGTAGTTTTGAATAGTTGGTCATTTATCTTTGACAGCCTAGAATCATAGGGCTTGAATATGGCCTCAAATCTCTTAGCGAATAGCATGTTCACAAACTGGGACCATTTTTGTAATCTAAGTCAGAAATTTCCATATAACGTTAAACGCCTAGAGGTATGCAATGCTCTATGAATGCTTCGTCAATTTTGTTCGATTTTGTTCAGTCAATTTTGTTCGATTCAAACTCCATTATCAAAGTTACCCCTCAACAGAAAGCAGACTTTCGTTTATATGAAAAATTATACATCTATTCAAAATAGATCTTTTAGCAATCTATCAACTGCAATCGATAGCTAGGATGCCAGTACTTGTTTTAACAAATAGCATGCACAAATGTTCAAGTTTTCTTCGCAAAAACTATCAAAGTTTCCCCGTTTACGGTACTTAATAATCTTATTTTTCATTAGCTCATGAGTAAATGTATGAAATAGAAGCACCATTATACAACGATAAATCTTGATTCAAACTTTTTACGAGAAGATAATTGCAGCAGCGAAGAAGTCCATCCAATGTTCCAGAGGCCATGTTGGACCGGAAGCGGTAACATGGTGGTGTCCTGAGGTGAAAGCGGCGGTTCACCGGCGGTGAAAATGTTTACGCCAGCTGCGCGATCCAACAGCATCCAGGAAGCTAAAGCAGCGGCGAAAAAAGTGATCAATCAAATCAAGCAGCAATCGTGAGAGGATTTCGTGGTGAAAATATCACCCAGCAGTACGACGACCGAACTGTCGCGAACGGTTAATATACTACGCGGTAATCAGCAACTCAACGGGCTTACGGACAATCTCGAAGAAGCAGTGGAGGAATTGGTGATGTGCTACAGTGAGAGATCGGCGACCTCCATCATTCCAGATGGTGAAATCGGCAGCTGAACGAGAGTCCGTGGCACAATTCCAACGATGTTATTTAACGTCGATATTACCCTAGCCGAACTTCTGTGAGCTTACGGCTTAGGGCGAGGTGCTTCAACAGGTGCCGATTCAATAGGGTACTCTCTTCTTCAACACCTCCCTCTGTCTGTAAAGACGACGCTTCTTGTGCTCCTCAATAAAATCTGGCGAAGTGGTGCCAATTGGCGGAATGCTGTCGTCGTTCCCATTCCGAAACCGCATTGCCAAGGTATTCTTCCGGCCAATCTCACACACCAGCTGCATGGCGAAGTTGTTTGAGCGCATCATTAACCGCCGTTTGATTACGGAGCTAGAACCGAGAGGTCGGCTTGACAAGCGTCAACACGCCTTTCGTGCAGAACGGGGTACTGACACATACTTTGCCGAGATGGAGAGATCGCTTCCAAAAACCGATGAACACTGCTTGATAACTTCCCTCGACTTGTCTTAAACGTACGATACGACTTGACGACACGGTATATTACGCACACTGAAATCGTGGCGAATACGAGGTCGGATGATCAACATGCTGCACAGTTTGCTCTCAGAAATGGAAATCTCAATCCCGAACGTACCTAGAGATATGGTGATCCTTACGGGTTCGAGTAGTTGCCACCAAGCGCTGGAGGCGGGTAAATTCAAGCACCCGTGGATTCTGGAAGTTGAGTGAGTAGCGAGGACCAAGTCGTTACGATTCTGCTGGATCCCTGGACATGCAGGTATCAACGGCAACAGCGAAATCAACCGGCTTGCCAATGAGGCTAGGAGACAACCGCCCATCGATAGCCAGGAGAGGACGCGTTGAGAGTAGTCAAGCAGCTAATACGTTGCGAATTAAATTACCAGTAGTTCAACACTCGTTATTCGAAGCTTCGGGAAGTGAAGCAAGATACGCTTCGGTGGGCGGAACACGGCAGCGTAGCCGACCAGCGTGTGATTACACGGCTAGGAATCGGCATACGCAGCTTACCCACACATTTTTGTAGAAAAGAGAACCCCCACCAACCTGCGTATGTTGTGGAACAACGGTGGTCGCAATACAGAAAATATGAAACAGAAAGGCAGGAGAACAATGTAAGTTCGACAAGCTTTAGAGACGCCCTAGCGAATGGAAAAGAAGCAACGAAAAATTGATTGAAGTTTCTACATGAAACAGGGCTTTACCAAAAATTGTAATGAAACAATTTTCAAATGAATTGTAAATTTAAAACCACTTTAGTCCAACACAAATGCACCCTCCTGTCCTGGTGTAAAAAGTCAACAAAAATCGGATCAATGCAACTATTCTCCTTTTAAAAGGACAGTACAATATTTATTCAGAGAAGGAAAAAGTTCCCATCAAGTAAATCACTTTGTCCTTTTGACGATTGGTCCACCGACATGCGTTTTTGTATCAAAATAACAAGCCAATGAAACAAAATTGATCACTAACTTCTATACTTTCTGAGAAAGAAAATTGCGGTGTTTAGCAAAACCACATGTTTTAATATGCTTACTAACTTTGTAGAAAAAATAGAAAGTTACTAACTTTGTAGAAAAAGGGTTGATAATCTTGATAATAAGTTATGAAAGTTTTAATACTTTGTTTTTTTAGTATTTTGTCAAAATTCCACTAAGTTGCACTGAAAACATCTCTTTGTATTTTATCCAAAATCCATTTCGTACATATAACGCTATTTTCATTCATTGTACGAATTATTTGTACTTGACAGAATTTCGCGATTCAGTGACTTTATGAAATAATCGTAAAATGCACGATATAGGGTGCCGATGCCATTAGTGGACTACCTAAGCTATAAAAATCATAACAAAATAACGAAAAGCCTTAACAGAGATCTTTTGGCGTCAACAGAAAGATTTCAACCTCTAATATATGGAAAAAATATAAAAAGAGTGATAACACTAATTTTTTAACATAAAATCGCTTGAGCCACTATTGGTACACGTGTTCCAGTAGTTGCGCTAGTGCTCCAGTAGTAGACGTTCGGGAATAATACAAGGAATTTTAAACAAAATGGTAAATTTTTACATTGGTTTAACAGCTTTCCGTCGGAACAGCAACTAATATCTTTCGAATGAAGCATACAGAACATCTCTGGGACTTTTCTTCATTTTTATACATCCATTTTAAAAACTGCTTCCATCCGTTGATCCATTACTGGAACACGACGACAACTACTGGTGCAAGGGAGCAAATTTTTTACTTAAACTTGATTATTTATATGACTTTTTGATAGAATAAAAAGCTGAAATTTTGCAAATCGATTAATCTAGAGGCGATCTTTCCACCAAAAATAACACGTGTCGTTTTTTCGGAAAATGAACGTTTTATTCCATAGTCCAATCTACTGGTACATTACAACCATTGGTACCGGCACCCTACAATTCGTAGATGTGTGTTTTTGTATTTTTTGTGTTTGTCTTTCACCTACGTTTCTCGCACTGGATGAAAATTCTCGAATACTTTTTCAAACAACCGTATTTCAGAACAATAAACAAACTTAGATTCAACACTGAACCAATTCCACTTGATGAGTTCGGGTAGTGGGTCCACTCTCAAATGTCGGTAGGAACCTTCGTTTATCTTCTTCGCCATTTGTTTGTCGTAATCCGTCTTGTCCATGATGACGACCGCGTTGCCTTTATCCACCTTGATGTAGAACACTAGTTTATCCTTAAGTTCTTAAGTGTTGTAATGGTCTTTGCTACGATGTTCCTTGTGTTCTGGTCCTTTATTGATACGGTTTCGGTAATCGCTGTTTCCATGTCTACGATGATTTTTTCCACGTCAGGCTTCGTAGTTACGGCATATTGTTGAGGTGTGTCAATTGTTCTACTGTGAACTGCCGCGTCGAACGGGTAACTACGAAATTTTTAATGAGTTTTACAATCGGAGTAGGAACGTGGTTACTTTCCGTCGTCTTGGATCGCATGGTGGCTAGTTTTTTTCCGGTGTAGCCTGTTCTTCTTGTCGGCTTCGCATTCTTCCGCTCGTTTAACCTTGGTCAGGAGTACAAGGATATCAAGTTCACCCACGAGATGAGGAGAGGGATGGGTAACTACCGTTTTTGGATCTACTTGCCTCCAGGGAAGAAAGTTCATCTTACAACATCGAAATCTATAGGAAGCCTACAAACACCCAACGAGTCACCCCCTACACATCGAATCATTCGTTCCAGCATAAGATGGCAGCATTTCACCACATGATCCAGAGGATGCAAACTCTACCCCTCAGCAAAGATGGAAAGACTAAGGAACTGGAATACATCTACGAGACGGCAAGAATGAACGGATACAAGGAAAGGACGATAAAAGCCATCATCAACAAAAAGGAAAGACAGCAAATTCGGAGTACTTTGACAGCACTAACCCCTATCACCGAACCCATGAAGAGAGTCTCCATCTGTTACGTAAGAAATGTTTTGTGAACCCCTGTGCATTGTCGGACTTAATATGTTGTGTATGTCATTCTTCGGTTTCTGTTTTGCACCCGTGCTGTCAAAATAGATCAATGTAAAAGTAATGAAAACAAGATGCAGCACGGGCGCAAAGGAACTACTTTTGTGTTCCCATTTGTAAACACCGAAGTTGTGAGTATTATAGCAATTATTACTTGTAAAAAATAAATAATAAGAAAATAAATTTCAGCTTTACAGCATAGGCTAACCGAATTGATTTCGTGTTTCATTGCCTTGCTAAAAGATCGGTGCCCCTCGCTAGTGTTTTCAACATACGACATGCACATCAGCAAACAGCTCCACCCAAAGGCAGTGCGCATCGTACCTTCGTGCTGTGCGTACACGAATTCTCTCTGCTCTTGGAAGTTTTCTTAAAAACTACCTAAAGCAATAAAACAGTACTTTTCAGTGCTACACAAACAGTACTTTTCAATGCTAAAATTAAAAACGGTACTTTTCAGTGCTACTTAAACAGTACTTTTCAGTACTATTTTTTCTACTATTGATCCCTTTACGATCCTTGTTTGGACCCGTGCCTTCGATTTTTCGTTGGACCCGTTGGCGAAAGCTAGCGGTGGTAATCCTTCTTGGACACCGTCTAGGGAAAAAACCTCTCGAAGGTCACGTCTTTCTCGTTTATTAACTAAACATGGTATCAACAACTAACAAAAGGAAGGGTGAATCTCTGAATTCACTACTTCCTTCCAAAAAAGTGGGTTTTAAAACTGTCACTACACGTGGCAAGAATGGAAGAAAGGACGTTTCCCCGGAATGCGAAGTTTCTTCCAAGGGTGAAATGAATAATTGTATTGAAATGAGCAATCAGTTCGATGCTCTAGACAAATTTTCCGAACACCAAATCGAAGCAGCCTCTAGCCCAGGCTCTTTGATTCAAGTGAGGAAGCAAAGAGTGCCGCCTATCGTGGTCAGTTGTTCCGAATTTGGGGGATTTAGGCAGGAGATCTTGAACTCCATTAGGGGAATCAAGGTTTCCTTCCAAATCGCAAAGAAAGGAGACTGTCGCGTTTTGCCGGAAACTCTTAAAGATCGCGAACTTCTTCTCAGATATCTTGAAGAGAAGAAGCACAAATTTTTTACTTATGACGACAAAACTGAACGTTTGTTCAAAGTCGTCTTGAAAGGTCTCTCAAGTGACTATAAGTCACCTGAAGAGATCAAAAATGGAATAAATGATTTACTTGGATTTTCCCCAGTCCAAGTAATCATTATGAAAAAGAGAACCCAATCTGGCATTGTTCGGAAAGGGCTTTCTCAAGAATATTATTTAGTTCACTTTAACAAAAAAGAACTAAATAATATTAAAGCTTTAGAAAAAGCTAAACTTATGTTCGATGTCCGTGTGACGTGGGAACATTTCCAGAAACCTGGAGGAAATTACCAGAACCCCACTCAGTGCCGTCGGTGCCAAAAGTGGGGTCATGGTACAAAAAATTGTCGCATGGATGCTAAATGCATGATTTGCGGAGGTTCTTCTCACGCTAAGGACGACTGTCCTGTGAAAGAAGATACCAGAAAATTTCAATGCGCCAATTGCAAGGGCCCTCACAAAGCTAACTTTTGGGAATGCATTTCACGCAAAAGAGTCGTTGAGGCTCGTGCCAAGCAGATGAAGGATAATATCCGTTACGATAACGGTCGTTTCCGGAATTTGCCTGGTAGAGTATCGAACAATGCTCATTTTTCAGTTAACGATCGCTTGATTAGGAATCATACCCACCAGGAAGATCATAATCATGCTCATTCACAAACAAATTTTAATCCGTCGGGTAGCCGTTCGAATCTTTCAATTTCGAATGTATCTACCCACGGTAAATCCTTTGCCGATATCGTAGCAGGTAATTTGAACTCTTCCCCTGTTCGTTCCATGAGTACCCATTCTACTTGTTTCAAATCAAATGGAAAAAACCCTACCGCCACAGGTAACTCCTACCCCGCTTCTTCGTCTACCGAAAATTCCAATGGGAAATCATCAGATGATATGTCTGCCTCTGATTTTAATTTTCTAACTGAACAATTGAATCTAATGATTGATGCAATGTTCAAAGCCACCACTATGACTGAAGCAGTCCAAGTAGGTGTAAAATTCACAAATAAAATTGTTATTGGATTACGTTTTTCTAATGGATCCAAATAATAATTTAAATATTTTAAATTGGAATGCTCGTTCTCTGAATGGTAAAGAGGACGAGCTGTTTAATTTTCTTACAGCTAATAACGTGCATATAGCAGTTATTACCGAAACTTATTTAAAACCTGGATCCAAATTTAAAAAAGATCCTAACTTTTTTGTTTATCGTAATGATCGACTTGATGGGGCATGTGGGGGAGTTGCAATCATCATTCATAGGCGTATAAAACATCAACTGTTTTCGTCATTTGAAACTAAAGTTTTTGAAACTTTAGGTGTTTCTGTTGAAACACAGTTTGGTAAATATACTTTCATAGCTGCCTATTTGCCTTTTCAATGCTCTGGACAGCAAGTTAATTGGCTTCAAACTGACTTGCGAAAATTAACTCGCAATAAGTCAAAATTTTTTGTCATTGGTGACTTTAATGCCAAACATCGGTCATGGAATAATTCTCAAAGTAATTCCAACGGCAGAATTTTATTTGATGAGTGCTCTTCAGGATATTTCTCAATTCAATACCCTGATAGCCCCACATGTTTTTCCTCTTCTAGAAATCCATCTACGATTGACTTGGTCTTAACCGACTCTAGTCATCTTTGTAGCCAATTAGTTACTCATGCTGATTTTGATTCTGATCATGTCCCTGTTACATTTCAAATATCGCATGAAGCGATTCTCAATCCTATCAGCTCCACTTTCAATTATTTACGAGCCGACTGGAATATATATGAAACGTATGTTGACTCTAATCTTGATGTTAACATTTCTTTAGAAACTAAAATTGATATTGACAATGCTCTTGAAACTTTAACAAATTCCATTGTTGAAGCCAGAAACATTGCAATTCCAAAATGTGAAGTAAAATTTGAATCCGTGATTATAGACGATGATCTTAAACTCTTGATCCGTCTTAAAAACGTGAGAAGGCAATTTCAACGCACTCGTGATCCTGCTATGAAAATTATATGGCAGGATTTGCAGAAAGAAATCAAGAAACGTTTTGCTGATTTAAGAAACAAAAATTTTGGAAATAAAATTTCTCAATTGGACCCCGGCTCTAAGCCCTTTTGGAAATTATCTAAAATCTTGAAAAAACCTCAGAAGCCAATACCGGCATTGAAAGAGGAAAACAAATTATTACTAACTAATTGCGAAAAAGCTCAAAAACTTGCTATGCAGTTTGAAAGTGCGCACAATTTTAATTTAGGACTTACTTAAAATGAAGTTACTCAGGAGTTCGAAAATATTCTCAATCAAGAGAACGTTTTCGAAAATGCCTGGGAGACTGATTTGGAAGAAGTGAGAACTATTATTAGAAAATTCAAAAATATGAAAGCTCCTGGCGATGATGGAATTTTCTACATCCTCATCAAGAAACTTCCAGAAAGTAGCTTATCATTTTTAGTTGATATATTTAACAAATGTTTTCAATTAGCATATTTTCCTGACAAATGGAAAAATGCTAAGGTTGTTCCAATTTTAAAACCAGACAAAAATCCTGCAGAAGCTTTTTGCTATCGTCCAATCAGTTTGCTTTCCTCCATCAGTAAACTTTTTGAAAAGGTTATTTTGAACAGAATGATGGCCCACATCAACGAAAATTCAATTTTTGCCAATGAACAGTTCGGATTCCGCCATGGACATTCGACCACTCATCAACTTTTACGTGTAACAAATTTGATCCGTTCCAACAAATCTGAAGGCTACTCTACTGGTCTTGCTCTTCTAGACATAGAAAAAGCATTCGATAGTGTTTGGCATGAAGGTTTGATTGTAAAATTAAAAAACTTTGATTTTCCAACATACATTGTTAGAATAATTCAAAGTTATCTGTCAAATCGTACACTTCAGGTTAATTATCAGAACTCCAGATCTGAAAGACTTCCTGTAAGAGCTGGTGTTCCCCAAGGCAGCATTTTGGGACCAATATTATACAATATTTTCACATCTGACTTACCTGAGTTACCTCAGGGATGTCAAAAATCTTTGTTTGCGGATGACACAGGCCTCTCCGCCAAAGGACGAAGCCTGCGTGTCATCTGTAGTCGATTGCAAAAAAGTTTGGATATTTTTTCTTCATACTTGCAAAAATGGAAGATTTCTCCTAATGCTTCCAAAACTCAACTAATAATATTCCCACATAAACCAAAAGCTCTTTATTTGAAACCTTCAAGTAGACATGTTGTCACGATGAGAGGGATTCCAATAAATTGGTCAGATGAAGTTAAGTATCTAGGACTCATGCTAGATAAGAATTTAACTTTCAAAAATCACATTGAGGGCATTCAAGCCAAATGTAACAAATATGTTACCCCTTATTAATAGAAAATCAAAACTTTGTCTTAAGAACAAGCTTTTGATATTCAAACAAATTTTCAGGCCAGCCATGTTGTATGCTGTACCAATATGGACTAGCTGTTGTAATACCAGGAAGAAAGCTCTGCAGAGAATTCAAAATAAAATTTTGAAAATGATTCTGAGGCTTCCTCCCTGGTATAGTACCAATGAGTTACATAGGATATCCAATGTTGAAACATTGGAACAAATGTCAAATAAAATAATCAATAATTTCAGGCAAAAATCGTTACAATCTTCTATTGCCACGATTAATGCGTTATATGTTTAGGTTAAGTTAGGTTAAGTATATTAAAAACTTTTTTTTTCTCTTATAAGCAGGTGAAATCAACTCACCTGTAAAAAATCTGAACTGCTACGGCAAATGAAATGTAATATGTTGTTAACAAAATGTTAATAAAATCTTAGATTTGTTTTACCAAATTAGGATGATAGTGTTGTCTAATAACACAGAACACCTAGATATAAGAAATAATGAATGTAATGTTTGGAATGATACTAATAAAGAAAAAAAAAAAAAAAAAAAAAAAAAAAAAAAAAAAAAAAAAAAAAAAAAAAAAAAAAAAGCTCCACCCAAAGGAATTTTGGAATCGATTTGGTGTTTTTCAGCAGAGACAACCAACTTAAGACTTCATTAGGCTCTACCAAGGATCCAGCACCGGTTAACACACTAAACAAGGCTGGTGTTTACAAAATCAGTTACTCTCACTGCAGCAAGTCACTACGTTGGTCAAACAAAGCGGTCTCTTGAGGTTAGATTTAAGGAACACTTAGCGGAAATAGGAAAAGCTCAGAAGACGATAGACAAGGGGATGACATATGATTTCAAATCTAAGGTGACAGAACATGTCTTTTCAGAGGGTCATACAATTACGACGGCCAATATCAAAATTTCATCATCAAAATTCTCTCAAAAGAGAGATGGGATGTACCTAATAGCTCTTAAATTTTAAGATTCTTCCAAAAAAGATGAGGGAATTATGACTATACCTAGATGAAATAAATAATTTGTGCTTGCGATGTTTACTTCAAGTCGAGTCTAGTACACGACACTGAAGACGGCCTTACAGTTGAGGTCGAAATACGCGTATCTGTCAAAAGATACAAACTATAGTGGAATTAAATGGTATAGTACTAAATCAGGTTGCAATAATGTATGGTTTCAAATCTTTAGACCAAATTTTATGAAGGTTAAAGTTAAAGAATGTTGAAAAATTGATTATTTAAGTTGTAAGAACTATTCATATAACATGTATAATGTAAATCTCAATGTTCTGCTTCATATTTATTAAAATTTAATTATGTCCAAATTTTCCAACAACAATTGTACTGTGCAAACCACCTGGCTTCTTCTCTACCCAGACATTGCGGCCTATAATAGGCGCAATGTGTACAGACACATCTCCATTATACATACATCAGCCTTTGCTTTTCAACAGCAAGCCCTCAGACGGTAGAGTCGGTGTAATGCCCAATAAATACGATCTTCTTTTCTTTGCCACCGACGAACGACTGATCGACCGCATTCATAACTGTTTACGGGATGGGATGAGGCTGGCTGCATAAGAGAGAAGATGTGCAATGTAAAATTCCTTTAACTCGGGTCCAATAGGCCAGGAACTCGGGCTCGGGAAATGGTTGATTGATTTATCAATGAGACTCTGCAGGACGCGGTTGGAATCATGTCAAGTGATGCAGAGCCACGCAACGTTCCCTCGATACATGCATCACATTCAAGTATAGGGTTAGTTGGGATCAGAGTTGATTTTTAAGGTTTCTAGCCTTATTTTTAAAACGAACTTGAAGTTTGTATAAAAAATCGACCAAAGGTTCTGATTACAGATCCACCCATAGGTAGCACTGCTGTCGGTGAGATTCTTGTTCTGATTCTTGATTCATGTTCAGAATTTGAGACGGTACCGCATTTCATTTTCGCTAGATTGCAATTTTTGGTCCTTAACGAAAAGACTTCCGGTTTGTTGCCATCTTTTCTTTCTTAATTAGATAATCTTCAAGTCCAAAATGAAATAAATTCTTCGAGTACAGCGCCACATGTGGTCGCATATGTAAAAATAATCGTTTCCCATATGTTAGATCTATTTTTTCACACATATTTCAAGCTAGTTTGGCCTCCTCTTGGAGTTGATGGATTCCGCTGAAAATCTTCATAGTAGCTTCTGGGTGTCTGAACGAACAAATTTGGGAGGTGTTACTTGATATTTTGGTAGTTTGATCAAGATGGGTCATCCTGTTCACAAAATCTATTCATCTTCCTACAAAAGTAGAAAAGTATCGAATGTTGTGTTTCAGTCAGTGATCTTTTGTCCACACTAGTTTCGAATTCTTACCCCATCGGTGGGGCAAAAGTTCATATATGCTAATCAATTAAAACTGAAAATGGGTAAATGTTCCAACTCAAACTCGTTCAACATAATTATAGCCAATATGTTGAAGGTTTACTGTGTGCTATTTATTTCTTTAAAATGCCATAGTTTTTCCTGAAATGTCGATTATTCCGCTAAAGTCGAACTTTAGCCCCACCTTACACTACATACTAACGATGATGACGCTGCTTATGCGAGGACTATGTGACCTACGCTTGGAACCGGAACCGTGGCATCGCACCGCCGTCACGAACCTCTACGTAGAGTCTAATCTTTCATGGTCATCATTCCAGCATTGGTGATGAGAGCTGCCATTTATGTAAATTGTGCAAATTACTTTAAATGGCATGAACTATTTCTTCCTCATGCCAATCGTTTTTTTGGTACTACTTCTGATAGCTTCAATAATTAGATAAGTATGTGGCTGATGCAAATGCAAAGTTAAAAAAATGTATCATTATTCAAAAATGGTTCAAGCTTACACCGCAATTATCTACTTCCAGTTTTTTTGCATCGAAATGTGAAAATATTGTTTTTCTTTATAAAGGAAATCGAATCATTCTAGTTTTTTTTTAGATGAAGACGTACATAGACTCATATATCATTATTGTCGGCAAATCGAGGTAATATTTGCAAGTATAAGTGAATCATTTGGTGCTGATTATTCTACGAAAGTTCAAGAAACTTAGAGTTTGTTTCTTTCTAGATTCAAATCACATACAAAAGGAGACTCAAACAGCTATAGCAGTGAACGCCCAGTAATGCAGCATGAACATACAGAAGGTGCAGGGTACAAATCGCACTCTTTTCATAGTCCAAGTGTCTTTCCATAGTCTTTTCTTCCTCCAAATGTTGTGTAATATACTTTTTTGCAATTTTTCATCTTAATAGGCTGTTTTTCATCACGCCAATCTGTCATGAAACGGCCTACTTTCCTGCACTGAAGTATGCAGTGCGGGAATAGTCATTAATAGGCATTAATAGTCATTAATAGTCATTACGCAACTGAAAACAGTGCTGTAATGATTCATTACGCAACGCTTTCTCATTACGCAGCTATTTTGAGTTGCGTAATGAATCATTACACAACAATTTATCAGAAATTGTAAAATGATGGTGAATGCATTCTGATACAATTTCTGATATTCTCAAGTGGTCTTCTACGAAATTGCAAAAAATGTTGTACGTAACTCGTTGCAGAACTCGATTTTTACTGCACTCGTCGTATTTATCCTATAAATTTACGACTCGTGCTGTAAAAATCATCATTCTGCAACTTGTTCCGTAAACTACTATTTTGAATGACATCAAGTCTACGCCAACATTTGAAAACAATATGTGTAACAAAAATCACCAACGAAGATAATCGATGTTAAAGCACTAGTTTTTTACGAATCAAACCAAATGATTAATGCAAAGAATAATTCTTACCAAATTCAATAACCTCCTGAAAAAGTTTTAATTTGTGACTTAAGGTGTTTTCAAATGTAAGTCGAGAAGTGTACTCCTGCCAAGATATTACTGAAGATTGGCGTCAAAATTGAATTAACATTATCACATGAAGCTGTAAGTAGAATTGATACCAATTTAGCTTTATTATAAAAGCTTTTCGCCCATGGCGAGCTGAACATTTAAGCTTACAGCAATAGTTTAGAGAACATAAAAACGAGCTATTACTTCGAGCAAACATACAGCTTCATCAATTTTGAAAACAAGTTATTAGCTAGAGATAATATTTAAGGCCCTCCTCTACCTTGATTCGCATTTCAAGCTCGTGTGGCTTTTCAAACAAAAGGATATTTTTATTGTGAAGACAATGTGTGAAAAACATTCTTCTACGATTCCTTACTAAGAAAAACCTATTTTACAAACGGTCAAATGACGTTTGCAGGTTGAAATATAGAAAAATGGGGATTGTTATAAAAATTATCGATAGCGTTTATCAGTTCGTCTGAAGTCGATGTTGAGCACAGAAGATATGCATATTATTACCTATCTATCGGCCTTAGCAGTCTTGAATAACGGCGAAAACAAGTTTGCCTTTACATCCGACGGTTTCGGTTGTTTTATTAAACCTTTATCAAGGATTGAATAAAACAACCGAAACAGTCGGATGTAAAGGCAAACTTGTTTTCGCCGTTATTCAAGACTGCTAAGGCTGAAAAATATTCTCAGATAGCTAAATTGTCCAGTCGAAAAACTACCATTCCATATTATTACCGCTTGCCTTTGAAGTGCGAATCTTGAAAATGTACTTCAATTGTGGTAAGATAAA
The DNA here is from genome assembly GCF_002204515.2 of Aedes aegypti. NCBI lineage: Eukaryota > Metazoa > Arthropoda > Insecta > Diptera > Culicidae > Aedes > Aedes aegypti. Next base: position 159,885,067 of record NC_035107.1, on the reverse strand, counting down.
ACAATCAAAGCAACAATTACCCAAATAACCTCCATTCTAGCTAAGAAGTGGCATTCTTGACTTCGAATTCCTTGAGCAAAAATCATACCACATTTGTAAGTTGTTTGATATAGAACAAATGTTTTCCAGGACCTTGAACTTCAACTTGATAAAAAGGACTGTACTTTTGCTTAACTTATTTGTTTGATATATGAAATTTAATTTTCAAATATTTCTTGTGTTGTCCCGATAATATAGAATATATGATATTTTCCGCTTAATATTGTACCGAACCACTATTTACACTTGGTCTTTCAAAATGTTTAAAATTATGCTCATTCGAAAGCTCCTGTCGAGTAGCTAAAGGAACTGCATTCGGTTGGTCAAATTGATGGACCCCTCGATAATTATAATCAAAACAATAATAGAGGACCCCTTCACAATAACATGGTTTAAGAAAGCTTCATTTGCAAAAATAAAAAATATTTGGCGGCCATATTGAGTTTTACCTCCATATTGGATTTTAACGGATTTTTTTGGTGTTCCAACCATTGATTTTAATTTCATTTGATTTTTTCATCACTAAAAAGCTGAGTTAGTTCTACACAAAATATGGAAAAAGATTTTTTAACGCATGTCACGATCTGTCCGACCTTCACAAACCCTTGGGGCTTGGCATGATTTGCGTGTGACCCCTAGAAAGTATCTAGAATGAGAACAACAAGGTATGTGTGCCGATACCGAATCGCACAATTGCAAGAGAAAACTATATTTCCATACCAGGGGGAGGGGGTGTCTTATATTAATACCCTCCCTCTCTCTGTATCCCTCCTTTCTAGCATCGATACATATAATATAACATGTTAAGCATTAAAGAGGTAATTTTTCACATTTAAAATACATCACAGAAAGTGTAAATCGCTCATAACTTTTGTTCAAAAAAACATACACCTATGATTTTTTTCATATTTTGTATAAAACTAGTTCAGCTTTCCAGAGATGAAAAACTTCCAACATCGATAATTGCGAATAACATGGAAAATCAATTTTCCGATAAAATCCAAATTCAATATGGCCACCAAATATTTTTATTTTAGCAAATGAAGCTCCTATGTTTTCTCTTTCTAAAACCATGTTATTGTGAAGGGAATGTTTAAACAAAATTCGAGTTATGGCAGTTTGAGTGAGGCAAGAATTGACAAAAATCGTGGGGTCCTTAATAACTGTTTTGATTATAACTACCGAGGGGTCCATCAATTTGACTAACCGATTGCAGTTCCATTAGTTACTCGACAGGAGCTTCCGAACGAGCATAGTTTTGAACCTTTCGAAAAGCCAAGTGTAAATAGTGGGCCGGTCTCAGCGAGAATTGCTCACTATTAATTTGAATTTGAAATCAATCTCAATCTCAAAAATTAACACGGGTTGCCACTATGTGATGTTGATAAGCTTTTGAGTTCTAAGGCGAAGGCAAACTACTATATGATACTTACACTTAATCCAAGCACCATCCAACTCATTCTTATTTTGGATGCAAAATCGCGAAAAATTCTTCGTGTCGTCTGGTTGCAAAAAGAACAACTTTTTTCGACCACTCAAATATACCGAAGCGGTTCCGTATCTATGAAGGTAACGTATCTATTAAGCCACAATGAAATTTCAATTCATAGTACCCTGACTTTTTAATGAAGCTCTTTCAAAGAATCTATGACATTTGGTCGAAAGACATTTGGTCGAATGACATTAAGTCGAATGACGTTTGGTCGAAAGTACATTTGGTCGAACGGACATTTCGTCGAATGGACATTTGGTCGAGTTGCAACAGAAAGCAATAGATATTTGGTCAACCCGACATTTCGTGGAAAGGATAGTGGTTGAATCTAAATAGTATGGAAACAAGTTCAGTCTGACTATCGTCGAGAGTAGCATTTTGTCGCTAATATAATAGTTATTGACTAACTGAAAAAGTACCAGCCATTTTACCAACAATATATATGTCATGAGCAAAATTTTCCCAACATATTGATCAAGCTCTTGCGTTTTAGACGTTTCATGTTGCTTTTTCGATCAGGTATGTCCTGCGATTCGAGATAAGCTGATTTTAATGAAAGCAAGCCAACTTTTGTCGCCTCAGTCAACTCGTCTTCCCTTATCGTTGAGTAATAAAATGAATTGCTTAGAAATTTCCAAAGAATGATGATATTTACAAAGAATAATAAATTCACTAGAGCTAAATATTTCAGCCAATGTACAAAAACTACTCCTAAACAGTTCATATCAATAATCGTCGAAATCCTAGTGGCATAACATCAAACTACAAATGATGTAAATTTTTATTCAACAATAGTTAACGATTCAGATTATTTAAAAGAAAATGTTATCCTACCAATTTTGCAAAACTTAGAAAACAATAGTCAATAGTCAGTCTTTTAATAAACCGTTTGAAAATAAGGGCTTTAGGACATTTCGTCGAATGACATTTGGTCGAATGACGTTTGGTCGAATGACATTTGGTCGAAAGTACATTTGGTCGAAAGGACATTTGGTCGAATGGACATTTGGTCGAATTGCTTTGAAACTTTTTTTTGCTGGAATGACGTTTAGTTGAACGGAAATTTGGTTGAAAGCTTATTTCTAAATGGTTTATTATCACTCAGTGAATTTAATTATTGTTTTGTAAGTTTTGCAAAGCTGGTGAGATAATGTATTATTTTAAGTAATCTGAATCATTACCTGTTGTTGAATAAAAAATGGGACATTGTATGTCGTCTAATTCTCAAATTCCATACATCTTTTGATTAAATGAAATTTTCGGAAGTTGTTTTATACATTGACTGAAATATTTAGCTCTAGTGAATTTATTATTCTTTGAAATTATCTTCATTCTTTGAAAAATGCTCATGTTTTTATTTTATTACTCAACGCTGTGAAGGCTTGCATTATTTATTACTCTTTTGAAATGTCATCGTTCTTTGTAATGAACTGCTGATCTTCATCTGATGGAAGAATTCGGAGAGAGTGCTTGGGATCTTTCTTCAAATTCCGGGTCTTTCTGCTTACGGAAGTGGGTAATTATAATTAAAACGACAGGAAAAAGTTGCATTAAGGAAAACATTTATGGTCAATTGGCTTATTGTTACTTCCAGCTTAATAAAATTCCTCAAGCAAATATATGGCTTTGATGACCTCGGATGAATAACATAGTTTGCAGTAGAAGCTTTGAATTATTAAAAATGTAAATTGTGCTGATTCTATGAATCGGGTAAAGGAAGACGAGCTTACTGAGGAGACAAAAAATGGCTTGCTTCCATTTAAGGTCAACTTATCTCGAATTGCAGAACATGCCTGAACGAAAAAGCAGCATGAAACATTAAAAACGCAAGAGGTTGATCAATATGTTGAGAGAGCGTCCATCAAATTGAATATCAAAATTTTGATAATCGTTCAGAGATTGTTAGTAAAATAAATGATACTTTTTCAATTATTCAATCTCTCTTGTATTAGCGACAAAATGCTACTCTCGACTATAGTCAGACTAAACGTAAAACTCTGTTTCCATACGATTAAGATTCCACCACTTACCTTTCCACGAAATGTCGGTTCGACCAAATATCATATGCTTTCTGTTGCAACTAAACCTTTTCGACCAAATGTCCATTCGACGAAATGTCCATTCGACCAAATGTACTTTCGACCAAACGTCATTCGACTAAATGTCATTCGACCAAATGTCTTTCGACCAAATGTCATAGATTCAAAATAAGCATTCAACCAAATTTCCGTTCAACTAAACGTCATTCGACCAAAATAAGTGTTCCAAAGTAATTCGACCAAATGTCCATTCGACCAAATGTCCTTTCGACCAAATGTACTTTCGACCAAACGTCATTCGACCAAACGTCATTCGACCAAATGTCATTCGACGAAATGTCCTAAAGCCCTTTCAAAATACCTCAAATGCTGCATCCTTGATACAATATTGCTAGAAGCCCTTGTGCAGTATCTTGTTTTATTTATTTATTTACTCGATTTTATCGATCGCCAGATCAGCTGCACTTACACAAGGAAAAAACAGATGACTGCTTGGAACTAACAGACACCCTCAGCGTATAAGTGCTGGTGATCTTCTATTTTTAGGCAATAATGGCGCCTGCCACGTCAGAATGCAGACCAATGAGGGGATAGGGGAGGAATTGATGATGCATTAAACTGGTCACAGTAGACTGTATACCACTGCGTCAACGAAAGTTCATGCAGGAAGGTGTATGGCTGGTATAATTTTTATGGCAGAGAGACTTATGTGGGAATATTATTAGTTGAGTTTTGGAAGCATTAGGAAAAATCTTCCATTTTTGCAAGTATAAAGAAAATATATCCAAACTTTTTTGCAATCGACTACCGATGACACGCAGACTTCGTCCTTTGGCGGAGAGACCTGTGTCATCCGCAAACAAGGATTTTTGACATCCCTAGGGTAACTCAGATAAGTCAGATGTGAAAATATTGTATAATATTGGTCCCAAAATGCTGCCTTGAGGAACACCAGCTTTTACAGGAAGTCTTTCAGATCTGGAGTTCTGATAATTAACCTGAAGTGTACGATTTGAAAGATAACTTTGAATGATTCTAACAATGTATGTTGGAAAATTAAAGTTTTTTTAATTTTACAATCAAACCTTCATGCCAAACACTGTCGAATGCTTTTTCTATGTCTAGAAGAGCAAGACCAGTAGAATAGCCTTCAGATTTGTTGGAACGGATCAAATTTGTTACACGTAAAAGTTGATGAGTGGTCGAATGTCCATGGCGGAATTCGAACTGTTCATTGGCAAAAATGGAATTTTCGTTGATATGGGCCATCATTCTGTTCAGAATAACCTTTCCAAAAAGTTTACTGATGGAGGAAAGCAAACTGATTGGACGATAGCTAGAAGCTTCTGCAGGATTTTTGTCTGGTTTTAAAATTGGAACAACCTTAGCATTTTTCCATTTGTCAGGAAAATATGCTAATTGAAAACTTTTGTTAAATATATCAACTAAAAATGATAAGCTACTTTCTGGAAGTTTCTTGATGAGGATGTAGAAAATTCCATCATCGCCAGGAGCTTTCATATTTTTGATTTTTTTTATAATAGTTCTCACTTCTTCCAAATCAGTCTCCCAGGCATTTTCGAAAACGTTCTCTTGATTGAGAGTATTTTCGAACTTCTGAGTAACTTGATTTTCAATTGGACTAGTAAGTCCTGAATTAAAATTGTGCGCACTTTCAAACTGCATAGCAAGTTTTTGAGCTTTTTCGCAATTAGTTAGTAATAATTTGTTTTCCTCTTTCAATGCCGGTATTGGCATCTGAGGTTTTTTTCAAGATTTTAGATAGTTTCCAAGAGGGCTTAGAGCCAGGGTCCAATTGAGAAATTTTATTTTCAAAACTTTTGTTTCTTTAATCTGCAAAACGTTTCTTGATTACTTTCTGCAAATCCTGCCATATAATTTTCATAGCAGGATCACGAGTGCGTTGAAATTGCCTTCTCCTCACGTTTTTAAGACGGATCAAGAGTTTAAGATCATCGTCTATAATCACGGATTCAAATTTTACTTCACATTTTGGAATTGCAATGCTTCTGGCTTCAACAATGGAATTTGTTAAAGTTTCAAGAGCATTGTCAATATCAATTTAGTTTCTTAAGTAATGTTAACATCAAGATTAGAGTCAACATACGTTTCATATGTATTCCAGTCGGCTCGTAAATAATTAAAAGTGGAGCTGATAGGATTGAGAATCGCTTCATGGGATATTTTAAATGTAACAGGCACATGATCAGAATCAAAATCTGCATGAGTAACTCATTGGCTACAAAGATGACTAGAGTCGGTTAAGACCAAATCAATCGTAGATGGATTTCTAGAAGAGGAAAAACATGTAGGGCTATCAGGGTATTGAATTGAGAAATATCCTGAAGAGCACTAATCAAATAAAATTCTGCCGTTGGAATTACTTTAAGAATTATTCCATGACCGATGTTTGGCATTAAAGTCACCAATGACAAAAAATCTTGACTTATTGCGAGTCAATTTTCGCAAGTCAGTTTGGAGCAAATTAACTTGCTGCCCAGAGCACTGAAAAGGCAAATAGGCAGCTATGAAAGTATACTTACCAAGCTGTGTTTCAACAAAAACACCTAAAGTTTCAAAAACTTTAGTTTCAAATGACGAAAACAGTTAATGTTTTATACGCCTATGAATGATGATTGCAACTCCCCCACATGCCCCATCAAGTCGATCATTACGATAAACAAAAAAGTTAGGATCTTTTCTTAGTTTGGATCCAGGTTTTAAATAAGTTTCGGTAATAACTGCTATATGCACGTCATTAGCTGTAAGAAAATTAAACAGCTCGTCCTCTTTACCATTCAGAGAACGAGCATTCCAATTTAAAATATTTAAATTATTATTTGGATCCATTAGAAAAACGTAATCCAATAACAATTTGATTCGTAAATTATACACCTACTTGGACTGCTTAAGTCATAGTGGTGGCTTTGAACATTGCATCAATTATTAGATTCAATTGTTCAGTTAGAAAATTAAAATCAGAGGCAGACATATCACTTGAAGTGGGTACATATGATGATTTCCCATTGGAATTTTCGGTAGACGAAGAAGCTGAGTAGGAGTTACCTGTGGGGGTAGGGTTTTTTCCATTTGATTTCAAACAAGTAGAATGGGTACTCATGGAACGAATAGGGGAGGAGTTCAAATTACATGCTACGATATCGGCAAAGGATTTACCGTGGGTAGATACATTCGAAATTGAAAGATTCGAACGGCTACCCGACGGATTAAAATTAGTTTGTGAATGAGCATGATTATGATCTTCCTGATGTGTATGATTCCTAATGAAATCGTTAACTGAAAAATGAGCATTGTTCGATACTCTACCAGGCAAATTCCGGAAACGACCGTTATCGTAACGTATATTATCTTTCATCTGCCTGGCACGAACCTCAATGACTTTCTTGAGTGAAGGGCAATTCCAAAAAATTGACTTATGATTAGCCCCGCAATTAGAGCATATAAACTTGGTGGTATCTTCTTTCACTGGACAGACGTCCTTAGTGTGAGAAGAATCTCCGCAAATCATGCATTTAGCATCCATGCGACAATTTCTTGTACCATGACCCCACTTTTGGCACCGACGGCACTGAGTGGGGTTCTGGTAATTTCCTCCAGGTTTCTGGAAATGTTCCCATGTCACACGGACATCGAACATAAGTCTTGCTTTTTCTAAAGCTCTAATATTATTTAGTTCTTTTTTGTTAAAGTGAACTAAATAATATTCTTGAGAAAGCCCTTTCCGAACAATGCCAGATTGGGTTCTCTTTTTCATAATGATTACTTGGACTGGGGAAAATCCAAGTAAACCATTTATTCCATTTTTGATCTCTTCAGGTGACTTATAGTCACTTGAGAGACCTTTCAAGACAATTTTGAACAAACGTTCAGTTTTTTCGTCATAGGTAAAATATTGTGCTTCTTCTCATCAAGATGTTTGAGAAGAAGTTCGCGATCTTTAAGAGTTTCCGGCAAAACGCGACAGTCTCCTTTCTTTGCGATTGGGAAGGAAACCTTGATTCCCCTAATGGAGTTCAAGATCTCCTGCCTAAATCTCCCAAATTCGAAACAACTGACCACGATAGGCGGCACTCTTTGCTTCCTCATTTGAATCAAAGAGCCTGGGCTAGAGGCTGCTTCGATTTGGTGTTCGGAAAATTTGTCTAGAGCATCGAACTGATTGCTCATTTCGATACAATTATTCATTTCACCCTTGGAAGAAAGTTCGCATTCCGGGGAAACGTCCTTTTTTCCATTCTTGCCACGTTTAGTGATAGTTTTAAATCCCACTTTTTTGGAAGGAAGTTGTGAATTCAAAGATTCACCCTTCCTTTTATTTGTTGTTGATACCATGTTAAGTTAATAAACGGAAGAAGACGTGACCTCCTAAGAGTATTTTTTCCAAGACGGTGTCCAAGAAGGATTACCACCGCTAGCTTTCGCCAACGGGTCCAACGAAAAATCGAAGGCACGGGTCCAAACAAGGATTGTAAAGGGATCAATAGTAGAAAAATAGTATTGAAAAGCACTGTTATAGTAGCACTGAAAAGTACTGTTTTGAATTTAAGCACTGAAAAGTACTGTTTTTGTAGCACTGAAAAGTACTGTTTTATTGCTTTAGGTAGTTTTTAAGAAAACTTCCAAGAGCAGAGAGAATTCGTGTACGCACAGCACGAAGGTACGATGCGCACTGATAAAGTGACACCTTTACTCTGTCACCTGGTGTCCGTTTGGCCCCAACAGGAAACGAAATTTTAATATAAGGTACCCCGGGACAAGTGAGAATACGGGGAAAGTGGGACCTTTCGTCATAGCTCGTTTAGGAAAAGTTTTCCAAGGGGGTATTCTTCTAGAAAGTTGAAGATACAATGACAAGGAATATATTTGGTACAAAAAATATTGTTATTTTAATTACCATGTGCTCCTTGTAACAGTTGTCAGTTCAACGCCATTTTCAACTTGCGTGATGAATTGTGACACGTTTCACGTTCTACATTGGCTCGCAAAAAATAATTGTGTCATAAATCGAATTATAATCGGTAAGTTACAACTTTAAGTATTTTTACAAGCTGCTTACGTTAAGCAGGTATTTTGTTTACATTTCATATGAAAATTCCTATGGTCTAACTTACCTCAAAATATCTTAATACCCGGGGCAAGTGGGACCTATCAAAACAAGCACCAGAATTGAAACTTTTCCTACGCGTTTTTTTCTTAGAGAGTAGTATTAAAACATTCAAACGAATGATTTTTACAAAAAAAAAAACATCTAATATTACAAAATTGATGAAAAGAGAGAAAAAATGTAAAATTTTTCGTAATATTTTTTTTTTCAATCCGAGTTCAAAATTAAGCGAATATAGAAATAAAATTTCAAATACAACATGTGAACGATTACTTTTCTATTTTTATTGAATTTTATTTGCTTTTTCTATCAAATACAGTAGTTGCGGAAAACAATTCCATCCCATTAAGTGGTTTTCCGCCATGCATAACAATAATAACAGAACATATTCAAAAATTCCTCAATTTTTGAAAGTTTACTTGCTGCATTTCGATTGATAACTTATAAATGATATATTTTGAACATTTTTTATACATCTTTACGCTTTTTATAAGAAATTTTCAGTTAAAATTAAATGCGATGTGACATATTATTAAAAGCAGGGTTTCTTCCTAAAACGTTACGTATTTTAAGGTTGATCTCAAATGTACTCATAATAAAATATCTATGATTTATCAATCCTATTATTGCAGCGGTTGATTTACTGATGTGGTTTTACGCATGAAACTGGATGTGTCCCACTTGCCCCGTTTAGCGGGGCAACTGCGTCTAATGGCTCATTGTACATCTTTCTTCTAAGGTTTTCACAGTTTTGAAATTATTTGGTCAAATTCATGCACACACCAGCAAATATGATGCCAAAATGTGACCGTTTTGTTGGATTTGCAAAATATTGAGATTTGAACATTATTCTAAACAATTTGTTTGAACTATCGATTTTTTATGTCCCACTTGCCCCGGGGTACCTTAAGTTTTTTTTATGTATTATAGCAGCAGAAAAAAAACAACTATATTTATTAATACATAAATAATTGAATATTTAATCAAAAGCTACATTATCGGTCACTTTGCAGTTATTCGTATCTGAAAACTTATTTTGAGAATGTTATAATTTTCGAATCTAATAAAATCATACTCAATTTTTCGGTACAAAATCAATGTTTAAAACATATTTTCTGAAATTTCAGTACATAATTTACTTGTTCGACAGGCAACTGAAATATTGTTTGCATCTAAAGTGTAAAATTATTCGCATATGTAAAGATACAGGGGGTGTCCATTCTGCCCCGAGTGTTCATACTGCCCCCGGTTCTCCTATTTATGATTTTTATATGATAAAATAATTTGATGCAATCTTTTGTCATTGCATTCTTCGCAGGTGGACAGGAAATTAATAGTTCAAGCAGGAACTTATACATTTAGGTGACGTTTAGAAAATAGTTTTGGTTGATTAAAGTTGTAAAGAGTTGCAAGTCCTCCGTTCGGCGATGCTTCTTAGTAAAACACAGAGTGTTCACCTTCTTTCAATGCTTGTTAATTTCGCTTGAATGTGAATTTCGCTCAAAACCATATTGAATGAATCCAGAACGATAAGGCAATTTTATTCACTGTATGTGTCATTGATGTCAATAATTCACGGTTTTCCCGCTCAACTAATGGTCCACATGCATATAAAATCCTAACCAAATAAACAATTGTTAAGTGGAACGTTAAAGGTACATTTTCCGAAGCACACATTCCTTAACAAGCATGGAAAGCATGTCTTAAAACTCCGCAGAAAGTAAGCTGATTGTTTCCATCGATAATCGTTTTGTCGCCTTAGCAGCCTTTCTCGAATCCAACTTGAATTAATATGCATTTCATTCAAGGTAAGTTTATCCGGCTTTATGCAGCAATGAAAGAAAAAAGTGGAATGCTGGAAATGGCGGCGTTTTACGCATTCACTTCATTTTCCATCTGATTAATATTTAACTGTTTCATCCGCTCGGAAGTGTACAAAAACTACAAGCCACAAGCATAACGGTGGGACGTCGCGACAATAGAGAAGAATTCGAAACCATTATAATCGGATGGCCTTTCACAAGCCTTAGTCCGTAATATACCGGTGCTTTGCGTTGATCTGACTTCCCGTGGCAACTCAGACACGGGTTATGCTGGAGCACAGCATCCGAGCTGGTCTTGATTGAACACAGCAAGGTTTGATTAGACATGCCGTACATGTCGCACTTTCCCTTCCCATTATCTGCGACAGTGCTTCTGCTTGTCTCCGTCTGAACAACTCCGACCGCCATGAGATCGCCAGCTAAGCCCTTTAATTTTGGCATATCGCAGCATATGGCAATGCCAGTGATCTACTACAGAGGTTCCCAATCATTTCAGATGCGACGCTAAATTCTGTTAGATATTTTGATACCTTCAATTAATAGTGTTTTGGTAGAAAATTTGAATATTACTGCATATTAATTTCAACAATCTAATTTCATATTTTTTAAAAGGAGTACTGGTATCTTAGATATCGATTGCAGTTGAGAGATTGCATAATGAATCATTGAGAAATGTACAATTTTTCGTATAATCGAAAGCCGATTTTCGGTTTTAGGGTAACTATGATAATGGGCACTTAAACACATCGTAATTCACAACTAAACGACTGCTTGACATTATTGCAGTTGAAATTGGATAGGAGAATGTTAATAGAGAACGTGGATTAGGTTTTATGTACTAAAGTACAGAATTTATTTAAAAAAACACACACACACAAACATGATAATAATTATTTATTCAACAAGTTGCAAAATGATGTTTTTTTCAGCACGAGTCATACATTTATCCAACGAGACTCGCTCATTCATCATGTTTATTAAAAATTCTTCTTACATGACTGTAAAATATAAAAATATCGAAAACTGGCTAAAAACCATGCAGTTTTACATAAATATTTCTCTTTTATACATATTAACACACAATCCTTAGATATGTGTTAAAATTCCGAAGAGTGAAGTGGGACAAAAGTACAATTACCACACTTTAGTTTAGCAGCGTTGGAAAACACTGTTTAAAGATACTTATCCTCGCGAAGACGAACATTCCTCACACGATAGTGTACATAGAGTAGCGATTAACGGACAGCGAAGCTTGATTGAGTCGAGCTACGCGTCTCGAGTTGACTCGCCTTGGTTCGGATACAGTCAGGTAATCTAGATCAACTAATAAAGTCTTCATCAATGTTCGCACAATTTGAGAGAAAGGTCTTCCTCGAGCGTCATCCGAGTTTGGTGTTGGCTGTGGGAAGTTTTGTGGTAAATATCTCGCTCAATCTGTACTAATCATCTTTTTCTTTGCATCCGAATACAGTCGTCAATCTATTAGAATGGATTTGATGTTGACTTGGTTCTGAGCGGAATGGCCAAAGCGTGCTTCAATTTAATTTGATTAGAGTTACTGTTAATAAAAATAAGGCAACCAACGCGTACTAATTCTAAAATTGAAAAAAATCAGATGAACTGGTAGATTAGAAGAAGAGATTATACCATTTCTCCTCTTTCCGTCCCGATCAGTTCAGTCATCTGTTTCTCATAGAATAATAAAATAATGAAAAACGGCTTCTCCTAGTGCGTGTTGTGGGTTTCAACTCACCTGCTGATGGTCCACATCTGGATAATCTGTTCTGTTTCATCAGCCCTCGATGCAATAGACCGAAGCGATAGCTTTTTCTCCTCCTAAGTGTTTGCACATTTATGATAAAACACTCCGAACAGCACACTAATGAAGATGTTTTTGATCCAGTGATTGGCGCTACTTTCTCGGGCAGGCGCCTGAATTGAGGTAGAACAGTGGGTCAGACATGGTGATTTTCAATATTTCATTGTGTAGATTGGATAACTTCAACAAACTATCAATCAATTGCTGATTCGTAGTCATGAAGGCTTATCATAGAAATCAGGGCCTCGAAATTTAATAAAATTATATTTTGTTTTGAAATTTCAAATTGCAATGAACAAGTAAGTGAACAAGAAGTTTTTTATACTTTTCAAACAAGATGAAACTCACCATATCAGACATAATTGACTTTTTTTAAATTAAAACAATGAATAAAAATCTGTTTCAAATAGCCAAAACCATAAATGCTGCAAGCCCACTGGTTAATGGTCGTTTCCTGTTGGAAATATTCTCGGACATCCAAGGTGAACCAGCTCAGCCATACGGTGTATCAGTGAAACCAACTTGTTGATCGAACGAAGTTCGATAATCATCACAAGAGACTTCAATGCCTGGGCTGTGGCATGAGGTAGCAGAGTGACCAGCTATAAAGAATATATCATGCAAAAGCGATGTTAGATGTAAGATTGTACAATGTTGAAGTGGTTGACACACATTTCAAAGAAACGGAAGAGAGCCTATAATCGGCTTCACGATGTAATGTCCATCACAGTCAGCGAACTAGAGATCTTACGAGGCGTACATCTTTAGCAACACCCTGCGGCAACACAGGGAAGGATAACTAGAGATCTAAAGTGTAAGACGAAAGATAGAGAAGAACTCAAAACGCTTTTCTGAAAAGCAATGGCCGCATAGCAAAGGTGAGATCAAGCTGTGTACATCTTATCATTACAAGAAGCTGTGAAGAGCTGCAGACGCTAATTCTTGTGGAAACGTTCACCAAGTTGTTATGTTTGAAATAAGGGACCCTTCAACGCTACCTGACTAGCGATGGGCGATTTTGAATCGATGTTCCGAAAATCGATTTTTTCGTTCCGATTAATCGATTTTTTGAATCGATGTTAGGTGCACTCAAAATCGAGTGAATCGATTTTCTCTATTCGATTTTTTGTTTCGATTCAAAAGAATGAAATTATTAGAATTTGTTATTGAGTTGATGAACTATAAATCTAATTATGAATCAGACTTGAAGTGTTTAATATATAATTTTTAATCTCCAACGTAATTCAATAGGGTCCTAAAGGCCTGACCCAATTTTAGTGCCATATGCTTAAGTTTAGGGCAAAACTACATGTTTACTCATTTTTTTTTAAATATTTTTCGTCCAAAAAAACATTTTTTTTAAGTTTTTATTAGATTTTGTCACATTCCTTGGCCTAAACTCAAATTTTGGGTGTATTTTGTTTTCCGTGTCCCTTCCGAAATGTCAGATAGGAACAACCCCAGTGTAAAAACTAAAAGCCCTGTAGTGTTTTGTTGACTAAGCGAACGTCAACATGATCAAAAGTGTCAAGGTTCATTTATGGACCCAATTTTTAAATTAAAGTTTAAATATGTAGCCGTTATTTGAACGGGAAAAAATGCTAAAGTAGTCGCAGTTTCATGCTCTTTCGTGTCATTACATAAATACGAGATTTCATTAAACGTTTTAGGACCCAATTGAAGGAATTAAAAAAACATATGCGATTGCTTTTGGTCTTATTTGGAGATCATGTTTTTGTAAATTTTCATAGCAGCTTTCAAATCGTATCGATACAAAAACATCGATTAAAATGATTCGATTAAATCGGTGAATCGATTCGACATATCGAATTTGAATCGATTCAATAACATCGATGTTTAGGTCAAATTTGCCCAACGCTATACCTGACATGTTCCCAGACAAGCTGTAGGTAACCGAGGAGGGTTTCTTCCCGAAGTACTATCCAACGATGCGGCCACTGCGGTACGATAAAAACACCGAGGACTGACAAGTGTCCAACAACTTGCTTCTAGAAGCGGTGAAGTGCCTGGAAAATCCAGAAGCCAGTTCTTCTGTTAATGCCAGATAAGCCAATGGGAGAAGATTGAGGTATTTTTCCACATGGTCGACAGGGTGATAGCCCAACTAGCTAATCGGCATCCAGTCATCACTACTGACTGGTGACTTCAATGCATGGGCAGTGGAGGGGGTTGCCGCTGCACCAACCAAAGAGGGTAAATATTGTTAAAATCCCTGGCCCCATTACATGTAGAGCTGGCAAATGTGGGTACAATGAGTACCTTCTGCAGAAATGGTGCAGAATCAATTATCGACGAGCACTCTAGTCCTAAACGGTGAAGAACTAGTCGTTGTGATATCACGAGCGTGTGATGCTTCCATGCCGAGAAAATCCCCTCTCAGAGAGAACAGGCTACCGGTGTACTGGTAGGGCAAATCAATTGCGAATCTTCGAGCAGTCGGCCCTCGGGACGAAGAAGACGAAGAATGCAACGCGCACTCACAGAAGCACAAAGAGAAGAATGCGGTGCAGCATTCAGAGAGGCAGCTCGTAAAAAGGAAATCAAGAGTCAAAAACGGGTATGCTTTGACAGTATATGCCAGAGTGCCAACTCGAATCCGTGGGGTGACACATAGAGAGTGGTAATGGCTAAGACCAAAGGTACCATAGCGCCCCAAGATAAGTCGCCCGAATTGCTGCGATCGATAATCGATGTACTTTTCCCGCATCATCCTACAAGCCCATGGCCACCAGCGCCGTATGCGGCAGATGAAGAAGAAGTGGCGAGAGTGACGAACGAAGAGCTGACAGAAGTCGTAAAATCATTCGCGTCAAATAAGGCACCGGGAACCGATGGTATCCCGAATGTTGCCCTAGAAGCGGCAGTGACTGCGGATCCGAACATGTTTAGAACCACGATACAACGCTGCATAGATTAAGAAAACTTCCCGGATGTATGGAAGGAAGCCGGGAAACTACCAGGTGAACCGTCGGCGTATAGACCTATCTGCCTACTAGATACGACGGGCAAGTTATTGGACAGGTTGATCCTCAACAGGCTACTATCGTATACAGAAGGTGTGTGCGGCGTGTCCAACAACCAGTTTTGATTCAGGAGAGGTAAATCTACTCTGGACGCTATCCAGTCGGTCGTTCAGACAGCTGAGGTGGCAATCGAGCATAAAAGGAGCGGCATCCGTTACTGCATGGTTGTCACTTTGGATGTGAAGAATGCGTTCAATAGCGCAAGATGGGAAGCAATAGCCCACGCACTTCATCGCCTCAAGGCATCGGTGTGTAAGCTTCTAGAAAGCTATTTAGATGGTAGGATTCTACTGTATGACACAGAAAAGTGTTCGAATTACCGCGGGAGTACCTCAAGGTTAAATCCAGGGCCAGGTGTTATGGAATGCGATGTACAATGACGTACTGAGGCTGCCCCTTCCGAGGAGTGTTAAGATTCACGAAGATTCACAATGACATCACCCTAGTGGTCTATGGCGAATCGATGGAGAAAGTAGAGTTGACAACAGCGCACTCTATCCCCATAGTCGAGGAATGGATGAAGTCTAGGAATCTAGGACAGGCCCGTCACAAGGCTGAGGTGGTGATGGTCAACAACCGCAAGTCCGAGAAACGGGCGGTATCGGTAGGTGGTTGCACCATAGAGTCCAATCGATCCCTTATTTGGTATCTTGGGGTAATGATCTATTACAAGCTCAGCTTCGCTAGGCACGTTGAATATGCCTGTAAAAGGGCATATACGGCTATAGCGGCGCTTTCGAGGATTGTCAGCAGACGCATGCTCCTGGCAAGCGTGGCGCAATCTCCTGGAAAGATCGGTAGGACCAATCTGGTCAAAAGCACTTAGAACGGGCAGAATCCTAAAGCGGTTGGAAAGCACGTATAGGATCATGTGCTTCAGAGTAGCATGCAAGCGTACCGAACGGTTTCTAAAGAGGTTGTGTGCATCATAGCCGGGATGATGCCCATTGGGCTTATCATCAACGAAGATGTTCAATGCTTCAACGTAAAAGGTACCAGAGGAGTCCAACGCGTGTAAAGAGGCAATGCCCAGAGGTTGGCAGCATAAACGGGATAACTCCACTAAAGGTAGATGGACTCATCGGCAAACAGCAAATGTGTCAGATTAGTATAAAATAAACCATGGGGAAATGAACTTCCACCTGACGCAGGCCAAGGGTAATGTCTATGCACACTGTACACCACTTGAGTAAACCAACAAGAATTGCTCAAGTACAGTGCATGGGCTGATTTCAGTTACCTTCTCAGGGGTCTGTTAGCATGTTCCCTCCTTGTAAAAAAATGTTTCTGGTTTTTGCCAGTTGAAGGCGATTTTCAACAAGCTAATAGGGTAGGTATACCAGTTTTCGATATAATAGTTCCCCATTTCGCCATGCGTGATAATTTAATTGTTTTCAATTTTTTTTTTTTGTTTATAGAGACTTTACCCAGAAGGTGCATTCGTCTCTTAATGCTTTCAAATTTTAATTATTCTGTGTGTTTAGTTTAGTTTGATATCAAATATGTCTTAATGTAAAAACATTCAAATGGATTTAAACAATTCTAAAATTTGATATGGCCAAATAACACTATAGCCATATATGATAAACCAATAAGCCACTTTAATAAAGATAGTAATAATAACAGAAATGTTTATGTACAACAACTTTGTCGAGAACCGGAAATTAATCTTTTCTTAAGTCTCAATAAAAGCAGGAACAGTTTTCAATTAGGCTTTCGTTAGCATGGATTTTTTTTATACTCGCCAATCTAATGTCCAACCCTAAAGCGACCAAAATGATACTAACCACAGTTATCATATCAGCAACATCAAAATTAGCTTTCAATGGAATCTCATACTTTTTCAATTACTTTACTACCCACTGTGATTTTTTGGGGTTTCTATAACCGTCTCATTTTACGAGGGTAGTCTCTATTAAGTCTTCCAACTGGTTTATTATCTACCATGATGACAACCACATTCAAGATGATGCTGCTGTTAAATAAACAGACTGTTTTATTACCCAATATATCTATGTAGAATTTAAATCTCGAAACTATAAAACCATAAATTTGATAACCGACCAACTTTATTGTTTTTGATAATTGGATTGGCCCAAAGCCACAAAAGCTTACGCTTACGGCTCACTCAGGGTGACGAAAACTAAGATTTAATCAATGACGAACCTGACCAATGAAGTTGACTGTTAACTTCACGCGATACAACTTATGTCGTAATCACAGTAGCTACGATATTTGGTGTAATTAAAATATGACTAATCCGCTCTATATTCTTAAACGCAAGAGAATATAGAATAAATGTACACGTACAATTTATAATTACACGTAATAACTTATAAGTAGTTTTATCACTTCTTCCTGGTACCTCGTTCTCATATTTCATAGGGCCCTACATTGCCGAGAGAACAGTGTCAAACCAGTCCCGGTAAACTCGATTGGGAAAAGGTATCAATGAAGACGTTAAACTTCTGGTTATGAATATCGACCGTGGGAAGCAAAAAGTTTCTTGTCCGGACCTAATTAGCTAATCACGCAAATTATGGTTAAATATGTTTGCCAATAGACTTAGCAAAGGGACGGCTGGACGATAATATTCTGCGTTTAGCCAAGCTGTTATCTAAACAAGGTGGCATGTTGGCCAATTGGTAGGAAGAAGTACAACATGCTGAGAGCACAATTAGCATTAGTTGCATTGCGTCGCGTTTTTCTTCCTCCGAATGAAGTGATTTAAATCGGAAAAGAAAAAAGGGCAGTGATAATCGATTTGTACAAGTAGACAAATTAATAAAACCCTTGCATGTATGATTCAATTGCATGTTTAATGCTTTTTGAAATCCTTTGGCATTGGTGTAAATACGTTTTGCGCCTATTTAATAATTAAATAGCATGCTGCGAACTAATTGCAAATATTTGAACTTGTTCGTATCTAGCTATATTTTTCCCCAAATTACACTTCTTAAAACCTATTACCTATATACCTTTTTGTTTTGTGTTCTTAGCATGTACAAATATCTGCATATGACCAGAAGTACAAAAGCTGATGTTTATAATATTTTTCATGATCAACCAAATTACAGAAGCATAGTCTGCTAGTATTTAGTTTCCTCTGAAAATGTGTTTTCAATAGTGAGGCGGAAAAAATATTTTTTAGATAAATTTAAAAAATGTTATATTTACCATGTAACTTATTAAAATAAGAATTATAAAAGCTCTCAAAAATAAATAAGCAAGGAAAATAAAGTCACTGCACGCTATGACCCATTGGTATAATTTAAAATATTGACAAGAGTTTAGCAAGCAACAAATTACTTCGAATATTGTTTTTCATTGAAGATTTTGATTAAGAACAATTGCCTTTCAAATAACTAATATGCCGTGGACTTATTTGTGAAATGAATCCCATAACTTAAACCAACTGTTGCAATCTGCATACGGAAACACTTTTCCGGTTTTTCTCAAATAGAGTTACATTGATCCGCAGCTGTTCGTAAAACATTTTTTATTATTATCAGCAACAAAAGTACACATCCAGCAGTGGTCAGATCTGGGGGCCAATGCTTTCGAGAATAACCGTCAAGACGTCTGTGCACTTTAGGGAAAACACATCTGTAATAGTGAAAGTGATATAAAACCAACGGAATTAAAAGGAAAAAAAGTGAAGTGAAAATTGATTGAGTCAAAACGCGATCCCAATTATGGGACGTTGATGCTAATGCTTCTGTAATCTTTTTCCCCCCTTTAGGTGTCTGCAGTCATTTGCCTTGCATGCACATACAGTTTGCGCCATGTGAAGAAGAAATTGTAAATAGCCATCCGAGATCAGATAGTGCCGCAAAATCAAAGGGAATTATTTTCATCCACATAGAGATTGTGCCGATGTTGGTGGGATTTTTCGGTGATAGCCTCGTGCTGTCATAAGGAAAGACAAATATCCAAAAATCAACAAATGAAGTTGGGAACGTTATCAGGTGAATTGGACAGAAAAACTCGAATCTAACCAAATCGAGCTTAACATAATCATATTGTCTTGACAATTTAAGATTGCAACGAGTTTTACATAAGATAATTGGCAATTTACAATTTTCATTGACATTCCCTCCAATGATTTGACTGAATATTCTATATATTCATTGGAATCATTTCAATTCAAAATATTCAAAAGTTATTTTTTGATCCATAAGCAAAACGAAAATGGTTTACCATTTACAAGTTTATTTTTGAATTTTACTTCATTTTGGACTTCTTAAGCCAGAGTTGTAATTTCAAACATTGTATCAATCTTTTGTTGCAGTTATTCAGATAAGAAATCAAAATCAGAGGTTGTTGGCAGAAGTTGGAATATTCCGGGTATTTACCATAACTGGAGAGACGAAATTTAAATTACACTCCCGTGTAAAAATTTGGGTTCGCCAAAAAAAAAAAAGAAACGTTTTGTACATATCTTTATGATTACACATCCAATTGAAACTCTTTATGGCGCTTTCGAAAGACAATGAGTTATTCCTACTTTGAAGGTATTTTGACAAAAACATTTCTTGAATTTTATTTACTAAATTTTATTTTAAAATAGTGACATTTTTCGAAGCACGCACTTAAAATACATGGCTTATTTTCTAAGAACTCGATCGACGAAAATTTCAAATAAATGCGCCTAAAAACTATTTTTTTGGTAAATAAATAATAATTTGAAGTCGTCGTGCAAAAGTTTGGGTTTACCCCTCAGTATGGTGTATCGTGCAAAATTCGGGTTCATGTTTTGCCATAACGCCTGGCGAGCTCGTGGTTCATTCTCCGTGGTCCATGGTTCATGCCCATGAAGGACCACCGGCACATAACATTTGTGGAACTTAGAAGTGAAAGCGAGTTGAAAAGTTGTATCAACTTCCAGCTGCTGGCAAGTGGTCTGTCTAGTATACTGCCGTTCTACGCATATTTGTCCCGCGGTGCATAAGGTTTACATTAAACATGGGATAAGTAGGCGTCGCCTGAGCCGTGTAGTTCCGGCGTATAGAATAGAACTACGGACGACCTGTTCCGGTGGTAAGAGTCCACCAAACGGGGTAACCCCAATTCAAGGTGTCATGCGAAAAACCGTGCTGAGGAATGAATGGTCGAAGGGGTGAAAAAGATGTTCGGCCATTAACGGAGCCTGTGGGGCACCTGGGCACCCCTCGCAGTATTTTGTCCCTTACCGCGTTAATGCAGGGCTCTGGCGTGGTGGACCTCTTTTCCCGTGCTACTCGTGGGATCCAATCATGAATACAAATTTAAATCAAAACAATCGTAGTAGTGCAGGTAGTAGCAGTAGTAGGGAAGCGAACGCCTTCGCAAGAAGTGGGTTAGTTAGGTCTCCGTTGAGGAGAGTGGAAGCAGGAGGAGGCAGCAGTGCACGTAGTGCCAGTGCTGGAAACCATATTTCATCCCCGGCTAACGCATCGGGTGAAGTTATGGATGGAGCGTGGTTGATGAGGGCCATCAATAAAAGTAGAGATGGGCTCTCTGCGATGGAAGTGGCTGCACAGCAGCTCGACTCCATAATTGACTTTGCGTCCTCGAAGTCTAACATCAGCAAGGACCTCAAGCAGGCCTTGTTCAGACTTCTTAAGTCAATGTTGGCGGCCAAGCAGAACCATGCTGAACCCATGGTGACTGTGGCTGCGGCAGAACCCGTGGAATTGAAGGTGCCGAAGTCTACCCAGACGGAGCCCTTCGTCTTCGCGGGTAGCCCCAAAAGCGCGGAAGCGAATGCTTACAACAAGCAATCGCAGAAGCGCGCGAGGCAGCCGTCAGGGGAGGAGCTACCCGGCGGCGCTCGCAAGGCCAGGCGGATATTGACCCCGAAAACCGGCAGAAGTGCCGGAAAATCGGACCCCAGCCAGGCGTCCCGGAAAGCCGAGAAAGGTGGGCCCGAAAAGGCTGGCCCCTCACGGAGTGATGGGAACAGGGGGTTGCGACCTTTGAGAGGCCCTCAATCACCACAGGTTAGGGCGGATCAGGGGGGGGGGGACGCCCCCTGGACAACCGTAGTAAAAAAGAAGAAGAAGAAGCAGGAGGTTCTTCAGCAGGTTCAGGAGCGCAGGGATACCAGGCCTAAAAAATGTAGGAGGGTAGGTGCCAAGCGCGAAAAGGGTGATGCGATCATCATCAAGACGGAAGAGTCCAAGTACTCGGAAGTCCTGAAGGCGATGCGCAGTGACGCGAAGCATGCAGATCTAGGAGCAGACGTACGCAGTGTCAGACGCACTCGTACAGGTGAAATGATCCTCGAGCTTAAGCGCGGCAAGGAGCGCAAGGGCGCCGCCTACAAAAGTTTGGCGGAAGAGGTCCTCGGCGAAGGTGTTGAAGTGAGGGCTCTGACGCAGTCAGTGACTCTGAAGGTGATGAACCTTGACGAGATCACCAACGCAGAAGAGCTCGTCACGGCACTGCGGCAACAGTGCGAAGTTCAGGTGCCCACCGCCACCGTTCAGCTACGGAAAGGTCCGGCAGGTACTCAGGTGGCCTTAGTACACCTACCTGTGGCGGACGCAAATAAGTTCGCTAAGGTAGGTAAGATCAAGGTTGGTTGGTCAGTATGTTCATTGAACATACATGAGCAACCGGTGATCTGCTTTAGGTGTAGGGAACCTGGACACAAGTCCTGGGGCTGTAAAGGCCCTGATAGGACCAAGTTGTGCAGGCGTTGTGGTGAGGAAGGTCATAAGGCACTAGGCTGCAAGAACCCTCCCAAGTGCTTGATTTGTTCCGGCAAGTCCGTGAACAACAATCATCCAACGGGAGGCTCAAGGTGCCCGACCTTCAAGCGAGCCATAAACGAAAAGTCACAGTGTAGGTAACGCAGCTGAACCTGAACCACTGTGACGCAGCTCAGCAACTGCTGTATCAGTCAGTTGATGAGTGGGGGACGGACATCGCCATCATATCGGACCCATACCGAGTACCCGCCGGCAACGGCAACTGGGTCGTGGATGGATTCGGAAAAATGGCGGCGATATGGACAACGGGTAAATACCCTGTCCAGCAGTTGGTGTCTACTACCTACGAGGGCTTCGTGATCGCCAAGGTAAACGGGGTCCTCTTCTGTAGCTGCTATGCGCCTCCGAGTTGGTCGACCGAGCGGTTCACGCAGATGCTGGACTGCATGACGACCGTGCTGACAGGGCGAAGGCCAGTAGTAATAGCGGGTGACTTCAATGCCTGGGCCGTAGAATGGGGAAGCCGTTTCACGAACCAGCGAGGTCAAATCCTGCTAGAGGCACTGGCCGTGCTGGATGTCGATCTGGCTAATGTTGGTACCAAAAGTACCTTTAGACGAAACGGAGCGGAGTCGATTATCGACGTTACTTTTTGTAGTCCTGGCCTAACGAGTAGTTCGAACTGGAGGGTAGACAATGCCTACACTCACAGCGACCACCTGGCGGTTCGCTACAGTATCGACTACAACAACAGCAGGCAGCGGGTTGAGGAAGCGGCTAGGTCAAGGCCAATCGTACTTCAATGATGAAGTACTTAGAGAGGCGCTCCGCCGTGAGCGTAACCTACTCGGCCTAAGCGGGGACGAACTGGTAGCGGCGCTTACGCGTGCATGCGATGCGACCATGCCTAGGAAAGTCCACCCTAGAAATAGGAGACCACTGACGTACTGGTGGACTCAAGCAATTGCGAACCTGCGCCGTGCCTGCCTACGGGCCAGGAGGCGGATGCAGCGAGCACGTACCGAGCAGGAGCGTGAAGAACGACGGGCGGTGTTCACCGCTGCCAAAGTCGCACTGAAATCCGAGATAAGGGCAAGCAAAAAGGCCTGCTTTGAGGGACTCTGTCAGAGTGCCAACGCGAATCCGTGGGGTGATGCCTACAGGATCGTTATGGCGTAGACAAGAGGTGCAATTGCTCCTACGGAGCAATCTCCACAGATGCTGGAGGGGATCATCGAGGGGCTCTTTCCGCGCCACAACCCTAGCCCATGGCCTCCTTTTGTAGGACAGCCGGGGATTGGGGCTGGCGATGAGGATAGAGTAACCGATGAGGAACTTGTAGGGATTGCAAAATCCCTAAGCATGGGGAAGGCACCAGGTCCGGACGGAGTTCCAAACCTGGCCCTCAAAGTCGCAATCTTGGAGGCTCCCGGTATGTTCAGATCTGCTATGCAGATATGCCTGGACGAGGGAGTATTTCCAGATGCGTGGAAGAGGCAGAGCCTGGTACTATTGCCAAAGGCGGGGAAACCACCCGGTGACCCGTCGGCGTATAGACCAATATGTTTGATTGACACGGTGGGGAAGGTGCTCGAGAAGATCATCCTCAACAGACTGTCGAGGTACACCGAGGGTGTAAATGGTCTCTCAAGCAACCAGTTCGGCTTCCGGAAAGGGAGGTTCACCGTAGACGTTATCCTGACGGTTAAGAAAACTGCTGAGATAGCACTCCAGCGTAAGAGGAGGGGTATTCGCTACTGCGCAGTAGTGACTCTGGATGTAAGGAACGCATTTAATAGTGCCAGTTGGGCGGCTATTGCTGATGCGCTCCTGCGTCTGGGGATACCCGAGTACCTGTACAAGATTCTCGGAAGTTACTTCCAGAATCGGGTATTAGTCTATGACACAGAGGTGGGTCGGAAGTGCTTTCACATAACCTCAGGAGTCCCGCAAGGTTCCATCCTGGGTCCGGTGTTATGGAATGTCATGTACGACGAGGTGTTGAGATTAAAATTTCCGGCGGGTGTGGTCATCGTTGGCTTTGCCGACGATATTACGCTGGAGGTCTATGGTGAATCGATCGAAGAAGTGAAATTGACTGCAGCCCACTCGATCGCAATTGTGGAGGAGTGGATGAGCTCCAGGAAATTGGAATTGGCTCACCACAAAACTGAGGCGGTTGTTGTCAACAACCGAAAGTCGGTGCAGCAAGCGGTGATCAGTGTAGGCGACTGCACAATCACTTCGAAGCGCTCTGTCATACACTTGGGGGTGATGATCGACGACAAGCTTACCTTCGGTAGCCATGTCGATTATGCCTGCAAGAGAGCCTCCACAGCTATTGTGGCACTGTCCCGGATGATGTCCAATAGCTCTGCGGTGTATGCCAGTAAGCGTAAGCTTCTGGCCAGTGTCGCCTCGTCCATACTGGTATGGTGGCCCGACTTGGGGCACGGCTTTGAGTACCGGTAGCTACCGTAGCAAGCTAGAGAATACTTATATTCATATCGTTTTGAGGTCGTCAACCAGTTCGGACGCGTTTGTTAATTGCTCCAGCCCACCTGTGCGCGTTTTAATTTGTGATTAAATTTTTATTACATCAGCTTTTAGTAGCTACAGGTGCCGTGCGCGATATTGTTTATAATCGAATCAGGTTTTTTTTTTGTCACGCGTAATGAGTTGCGAAATTTGTGCTTGCGACACTTCTGTCGACTCGGTCTTGTGGTCATGTGTAGGCTGCCCGCGGAAGTTCCATGCAAACTGCATTGGTGTCACCGTGCAGAGGGGTTCACTGCGGAGGAGAGACAGGAAGGTAGTGGACGTTAACTCTTACGTACTACCATGCTGTGAATCCTGTCAAGAGCTAATTCAGGCGAAATTAGATTTTAACGGACTATTGGAGCAACAAAAAGTTCTCGAAAAACAGCTGAATGCCAATACGGAAGTGATGCACAGACTCTCGCTTCATCAAGAAAAACCCAATGTTGTCCACGAAGCTATCGAAGGTATGGAGATTTTGCTTACTAGCGTAAGAAATGAGCTGGCAGCAATAAATAAAAACAGCAGCTTGGCTGGGAGTGTCGTTGCCATCAAGAATCATATTACCGGCCTTCTTGATACCGCAATAACGGCAACTACTGAAAATATGTACTCCACGCTAAAAACGGTGACATCCGATATATCTACTGACCTGCGCAACATAAACGACGAAATTAGCCATTTAAGTCAATTATCAATTGACACAGCGGCAAGTTGCGCGATGAATTCAAATCCAATGTTGGGGCTGGACATCCTCGATGAATTAAAGTCTTTGTCCGCAAATATATTGACAAACAAAAATACGTCGGCTCCACCATCAATAGAATATCCAAGTTTGGAAGCCGAATTGAATAATAAAATTGCTGAGGTATCAGGATGGCGACTAATTGGAAACAGAAAAGTTTGGAAAGCCGATTGGACGCAATATGACATGCGCCAAAGCTTTCACAAAAGGCAGCAAAATATGGCCGATAAAGCGAAAAAGCGTAGAAAGCGGAGAATCAGGAACGCTAACAAAAATTGTAATAAGAACAACATTAACAACAACAACGTGAACATTAATCACCATTGCCGTAATAATGTCCCATCCAAAATTCATCACAAAGTAAGCAAACAACAGAATAACAATCACGGAAATTTCGCCTTCAACAATAACCACGAAAGGAGTCATCAACTTCCTCCTGACAGAGAGCTTCTTGCGGCAGCGAAACATCATTTCTCTAGACCGCCAACAAATTATCGACCAACCATGCAGTTTAAAAGAGGAGAAATTTTAAACCCATATCCGGCGAGGGAGGCGCCCCGGCAGTCCGTTGTAGTACCACCCCCGAACTGGACGACGGAAGGATCTTCAACTGGTGGATCTTGTGAAGCATGCGGTGCATGCCGGCATTCGTGTTTTCTACGGAATTGACGGACCCCTCAGAGGCAGAAAATAATTCAATTCAACCCGGTGAAGCTAATCAGCACTTGGTAACAAATAATAATGACAATTCACCATATGGTTTAACAGACTTAAATAACGAACTACCAATAATTTCTTCTGAAACACAGCCAACTGAAATTTTAATCTATTGTCAGAACTTTAATCGCATGAAAAGTGCTTTTAAAATTAATGAAATTCATAAAAATATATTAAGTTCATCGTACTCAATCATATTGGGTACAGAAACAAGTTGGAATGATGATGTGAAAAGTGAAGAAATTTTTGGTAGCAATTACAACGTATTTCGCAATGATCGTGACTTACTTTTGACACAAAGAAGATCGGGCGGAGGAGTCGTAGTTGCAATATCATCAAATTTCAGTTCTGAAATCATTGCTTCACCTAAATTTAAAGAATTTGAGCATGTTTGGGTTAAATCAAATATTGGTAACGAAACTCATATTTTTGTATCAGTTTACTTTCCCCCAGATCAGGCTTGTAAGTCAACATACGAGAGTTTTTTCCTGATAGCAGAAGAAATCATAACTCAACTTCCTCCCGAAAACAAGGTGCATATTTATGGCGATTTCAATCAACGTAATGCAGATTTCATTCCTGATTTTGAAAACGAGAGTATTCTACTCCCTGTTGTTGGCGATAATGAAACATTGCAATTTATTTTTGACAAAACTGCATCCTTAGGCCTTCATCAAATAAATCACGTAAAAAATAAACAAAACTGTTGCCTAGATTTTTTATTGACAAATATGCATGAAGATTTTTGTGTGAGTGAGTCAATTTCACCATTATGGAAAAACGAAGCGTTTCACACGGCAATAGAATATTCTATGTTTATGCATATTTATCATACTCCTCACGAATATGTGTATGAGAATATTTTTGATTATAGTAGAGCCAATTATACTAATATTAGATTTAAATTAGATAACGCAAACTGGCAATCTGTTTTGAGAAATCAAGATAATATTGAATGTGCAATAGAAATCTTTTACAATTTATTGTGGGAAACCATTAGGGAGGAAGTACCAGTTAAGAAGAGACGAAGGAATCACAACTCAAAAAATCCAATTTGGTTCAACAAGCAAATCATAAATTTGAAAAATCGAAAACAAAAAGCTCACAAAGTTTACAGAAGATATAAAAAACCAGACGATTTAGAAAAATATTTGATTATTTGTGACCAACTCAATTTAGCCATTTCTACAGCACTTACCGAGTACAACATAAAAACTGAAAATGAAATAAAGTCATGTCCAAAGAATTTTTTCAATTACGTTCAAACTAAACTCAAATCGTGCAACTTTCCATCAACAATGACTTTGGATGAAAAAGTAGGAAATAATTCTGAAGATATTTGCAATCTTTTTCGCAAAATTTTTTCAAGAAAATTATTCAACATTTTCGGAAAACGATCGAGATTATTCTTACTTTTCACATTTTGCTGACTTTCCGAGTGATGTTGGCGTTAATTCTATAAATGTTCAAGACATTTTGTTTGGTCTTAAAAATTTGGACGCCACTAAAGGATCAGGGCCAGATGAAATTCCACCCGGATTCATTAAAAACTTAGCAACTGAACTCACAACTCCATTATTTTGGTTATTCAATATGTCTCTTCAAACTAGTCAATTTCCAAAGGTATGGAAAAAATCATTCCTTATACCTATATATAAATCAGGTAAGAAATCGGACATTCGAAATTATCGCGGTATTGCTATTATGTCATGTATTCCAAAACTTTTCGAGTCAATTGTAAACAAAAATATGTTTGCCCAAATAAAAAATCGTATAACAAACGCTCAACACGGCTTTTTCAAAGGTCGTTCGACCACTACGAACCTTCTGGAATTTGTAAGTTACTCACTGAGTGCAATGGATAAAGGTTACTTCGTAGAAGCTCTTTACACTGACTTTAGTAAAGCATTTGATAAACTTGACATTCCAATGTTGACTTTCAAGCTTGAAAAAATGGGAATCGAAATGAGTCTCCTAAAGTGGATCAAGTCCTATTTAAACGACCGTCAGCAAATAGTAAAATTTAATGGGAAAAGATCAAATCCAATACATGTTACATCTGGAGTACCTCAAGGCTCACACTTAGGCCCTCTTCTTTTTATTTTATATGTTAATGACGTTTCTTATATTCTAAACAAACTGAGGGTCCTTATATATGCTGACGACATGAAGCTATTTTTAGAAATAAAGAATAATTACGATCATAATGTTTTTAAGAATGAGATACAGATTTTCTACACGTGGTGCTGCAAAAGTTTATTGGAATTGAATATAAAAAAATGTAACCTCATAAGTTATAGCAGAAAACGAACCACACCATATATGTCTATTGTTTTAGGAAACGAACATGTAAAAAAATGTGATAAAATAAGAGACTTAGGAGTTATCTTAGACTCAAAACTATCATTTGTAGATCACTATAATGCAATAATTCATAGAGCAGGAAATATGCTCAATTTCATAAAACGATTTGGCCAACAATTCCGTGATCCTTACACATTAAAAATACTTTATGTTGCATATGTAAGATCAATATTAGAATATTGTAGTATTGTTTGGTCACCTTACACAAAAAAACATGAAGAACGTATAGAATCGATACAAAAGCAGTTTTTATTATACGCACTACGTAATTTAGGCTGGTCAGTACTTCCTCTACCATCATATGAATCACGATGCATGCTTATCAATATGAAATCACTGAAAGTGCGTCGTGATTATGCTATGGTTTCTTTTGTTAACGATATTGTTTCACAGCGCATTGATTCTGCTGATATACTTTCAAAACTGAATTTTTATACTCCAACTCGTCACTTGCGCAATCGTTACTTGTTCACAGTAGGTCATCATCGCACAAACTACGCTAAATTTAGTCCGTTGAATCAGATGATGACTATATATAATCAGCATTGTGAAATGATTGATGTTAACATGTCTCGAACAAAACTGTAAAAATACTTTTTTGATATACAAAACAATAGTAACTGAGGAATGTATTATGAATCGAGTATACTCAACAAATTTATAGTATATAAACAAATAGATATTAAGAACACAATGTAATTTAGAATGGTCTACAAAATGCTTGACGTCAAATAAATAAATAAATAAATAAATAAATATAATAATGTGCCTGAGGGTTGCGAGCGCGTACCGTACCGTGTCACACGATGCACTCTGTGTCATCACCGGTATGATGCCTATTGGTATCCTTATCATGGAAGACATAGAGTGTTTCGAAATGCGCGGCACAAGAGACATACGCAGGACTGCCAGACTGGCCTCCATGGTCAAATGGCAGCGTGCGTGGGACAGTTCCACCAAGGGAGTGTGGACTCACAGGTTGATTCCGAGGTTGGATATCTGGGTCAATAGGCGCCATGGGGAACTAACATTCCACCTAACACAGGTCCTTTCAGGCCATGGATGCTTTAGACATAATCTACACCGTTTCGGTCATGCGGGTTCTCCCGAATGTCCAGTTTGTGCAGGTTTAGAGGAAACGGCGGAACACGTTTTGTTCTTGTGCCCGCGTTTCCGCACAATGCGTGACCGCATGTTTGCCACATGCGGTCGGGACACGACTCCGGACAATTTGGTCCAGAGGATGTGTGAAGACGAGTTTGGCTGGAATGCCGTTTCATCGGCTATCACCCACATCGTCTCGGAACTCCAAAGGAGGTGGCGTGTGGACTCGAGGAGTGACTAGTGCAGACGCTAAACAACAGGTGGTCCAAGGGTTCGCAGTCGGCTACGTAGGTCATACCGGTGCCCTACGGTCGAAATCGACCCTTACAGCGATTAAGTGGCCGCGGAGAGAACATCCTGGTAGCGCTGCTGTCGTGGCGCCGGCCTACTGGGTTGGTACGAGCCTCTGGTTGTTCGGGGCAGGTGGAGCAATCCCAGCTGGTGCTAGCTGATAGGGCCTAAGCCTTCAGTAGGTCAAATTGCGAAGCCCGCAGTATCAGTTCTTGATACCTGCGGTGCAGCTGGGCGCGGGCTTAGTGGTCGACCCTGCCCGCTTTCAGCGGACAACGGGAGGTGAGGACCACTCGGGAAGCTGGCAATGCGCCAGCATGCTACCTTGGTGGACCCCCCTAAGCGTGTCATCGATGTTCGTTGCTGCATGGCTACGCAACTAACCTGGAGGATGCGATGTGCAATAGCCCCTCTCCGAAGCAATGCCTTCTTGGTGGTCCCGGAGAGACGAAGGGTTTGGCGGCAATGGAAATGGTTTAGTGGGTCGGGGGTGTAGTCCTGTTTACTGCTTGCATGTAGTAAATGGTCCCCAACCCCACACTCCCGGACCTCGGTCCGGAGTATGTTACCGTTTGAGATAACAAAAAAAAAAAGAAAATTTGAAATATAAAGTTGACGCATTTGTTTGTCTCATATAACTAAAATATACTAAAACTAAAATATAAGAACGTTCTTTGTGAGACTTCGCATGCAGTAGCCGAAGGGTGAGAATATCCAAATAATTTTTCAATTATTTGGGTATTCTCGCCTTAACCATGTAAAGCCACTAACGCTACCCACTGAGCTGCACCCACCGAGCGAATTTCACGCTGGGACCACAGTATCCGGGAATCGAGGCGAAGAGAGAAGGAGATAGAAACTGGGAAAGAGCTGGAGGACTAGGAAAAGAGAATCTGGAGTTAGTTGGGTTGAGTCTACCGTAGTGAGCAGTTCGTTCGTATACCAGACCGACTGTGAGAAAACCTCAAAGAAAGGCCGTAGAGTCAAATCGGATTCCGATCAGCAAAGTGTGGAGGACACATGGTTCGAAGGGTCGCCACAAATACTGGCGAGAAGTGGTCCACCCCGCCGTTGTCCACGCCGCAACAACCGATCCTGTTCATATAAGAAGTTTGAAGGGTCAGACAGTAGCCCCGGCTGGTGCGCAGAATACGGCCGGAAGCACTGGTCGGTCAATTCACCAACGGAGTACCAGGCCGGGCCAGCTAATAGCCCCGCAACTTCGTCAAGTCGTTGGAACCCACCAGAAACCCCGCCAAGCCACCTGATCGGACCGCCTGAAAGCCCCGCAACCACTTCAAGTCGTCGGAACCTACCCGCTACCCAGAACCCCGCCAAGCCATCTGGTCGAGCCAGCTAAAAGCCCCGCAACTTCGGCAAGTCGTCAGAAACTCTCCAGAACCCCGCCAAGCCACGTGGTCGAGCCAGCTTAAAGCCCCGCAACTTCGGCAAGTCGTCAGAAACTCTCCAGAACCCCGCCAAGCCACGTGGTCGAGCCAGCTAAAAGCCCCGCAACTTCGGCAAGTCGTCAGAAACTCTCCAGAACCCCGCCAAGCCACGTGGTCGAGCCAGCCGAAAGCCCCGCAACTTTGGCGAGTCGTCGGAAGCCACCCAGAACCCCGCCAAGCCATCTGATCGGGCAAGCTAAAAGCCCCGCAACTTCTTCAAGTCGCCGGAACCCACCCAGAACATCATTAAGCCACCGGAGATAGTAGCTTCCAAGCCGATCCCGCCAGCACCAACCACCTGTTCCAAAATGGGACCCAGGTATGTTTTGTACGTCGCATGTCCACGATGGGCCCCACCATCACCAAACGGCCGCAACGTTTACTAACCCTCATATTAACCCTAACTTCAAAATGGATTTAAAAAAAATAAACTGGTAAAATGTATCCTACGTCCTTTTCAATTCTCCATGAACAGAAAGTGTGCATGCAATTGCGTCATCTCTTCTTTGTCCAGTCCACATCTCTTCGTTCCTCTCGTGAGCCCTCAGAGCAAGTTGAGCCGACCCTGAGTTAGAATATTCAAATTCTGAGCTAGTCGTTTCTCGCAATTGGCGCCCCAAACTGGTAAAATGTATCCTACGTCCTTTTCAATTCTCCATGAACAGAAAGTTTGCATGCAATTGCGTCATCTCTTCTTTGTCCAGTCCACATCTCTTCGTTCCTCTCGTGAGCCCTCAGAGCAAGTTGAGCCGACCCTGAGTTAGAATATTCAAATTCTGAGCTAGTCGTTTCTCGCAAGTATGTTGAGCAGATTATCCCCCCATTGCTTAGAAGGAAAAAAAAAGTAGGCGTCGCCTCCGAGTTGGTCGACCGAGCGGTTCACGCAGATGCTGGACTGTATGACGACCGTGCTGACAGGGCGAAGGCCAGTAGTAATAGCGGGTGACTTCAATGCCTGGGCCGTGGAATGGGGAAGCCGTATCACGAACCAGCGAGGTCAAATCCTGCTAGAGGCACTGGCCGCTAGATGTCGATCTGGCTAATGTTGGTACCAAAAGTACCTTTAGACGAAACGGAGCGAAGTCGATTATCGACGTTACTTTTTGTAGTCCTGGCCTAACGAGTAGTTCGAACTGGAGGGTAGACAATGCCAACACTCACAGCGACCACCTGGCGGTTCGCTACAGTATCGACTACAACAACAGCAGGCAGCGTGTAGAGCAAGCGGCTAGGTCAAGGCCAAGCCCTCGTAGGTGGAAGACATCGTACTTCAATGACGAAGTACTTAGAGAGGCGCTCCGTCGTGAGCGTAACCTACTCGGCCTAAGCGGGGACGAACTGGTAGCGGTGCTTACGCGTGCATGCGATGCGACCATGCCTAGGAAAGTCCACCCTAGAAATAGGAGACCACTGACGTACTGGTGGACTCAAGCAATTGCGAACCTGCGCCGTGCCTGCCTACGGGCCAGGACGCGGATGCAGCGAGCAGGAGCGTGAAGAACGCCGGGCGGTGTTCACCGCTGCCAAAGTCGCGCTGAAGTCCGAGATAAGGGCAAGCAAAAAGGCCTGCTTTGAGGGACTCTGTCAGAGTGCCAACGCGAATCCGTGGGGCGATGCCTACAGGATCGTTATGGCGAAGACAAGAGGTGCAATGGTTCCTACAGAGCAATCTCCAGAGATGCTGGAAGGAATCATCGAGGGGCTCTTTCCGCGTTACAACCCTAGCCCATGGCCTCCTTTTGTAGAACAGTCGGGGATTTGGGCTGGCGATAAGGATAGGGTAACCGATGAGGAACTTGTAGGGATTGCAAAATCCCTAAGCATGGGGATGGCATAAGGTCCGGACGGAGTTCCAAACCTGGCCCTCAAAGTCGCAATCTTGGAGGCTCCCGGTATGTTCAGATCTGCTATGCAGATATGCCTGGACGAGGAAGTATTTCCAGATGTGTGGAAGAGGCAGAGCCTGGTACTATTGCCAAAGGCGGGAAAACCACCCGGTGACCCATCGGCGTATAGACCAATATGTTTGATTGACAAGGCGGGGAAGGTGCTCGAGAAGATCATCCTCAACAGACTGTTGAGGTACACTGAGGGTGTAAATGGCCTCTCAAGCAACCAGTTCGGCTTCCGGAAAGGGAAGTCCACCGTTGACGCTATTCTGACGGTTAAGAAAACCGCTGAGATAGCACTCCAGCGTAAGAGGAGGGGGATTTGCTACTGCGCAGTAGTGACTCTGGATGTAAGGAACGCATTTAATAGTGCCAGTTGGGCGGCTATTGCTGATGCGCTCCTGCGTCTGGGATACCCGAGACCTGTACAAGATTCTCGGAAGTTACTTCCAGAATCGGGTATTAGTCTATGACACAGAGGTGGGTCGGAAGTGCTTTCACATAACCTCAGGAGTCCCGCAAGGTTCCATCCTGGGTCCGGTGTTATGGATTGTCATGTACGACGAGGTGTTGAGATTAAAATTCCCGGCGGGTGTGGTGACAAAACGTCGAAAGACAAAATGTCGAATGCCAAAACGTCGAATGCCAAAACGTCGAAAGGACAAAACGTTGAAAGGGACAAAACGTCGAAGGGACAAAACGTCGAAAGACAAAATCTCGAATGCCAAAAATGTCGAATTCCAAAACGTTGAAAAGAAAAAGAGGAGCGAATGTCTGAGAAAAACGTCGACCTATTTGATGTAGAAGGAACAATTAGAAAATCTATGCAAATCGTCAAATCCAAATACTAATCAATCACCATCAATCTTGTTTACGGCGGATCCAGCCTTCGAACGTAAACAGTAATAAGGGTGAATGTTTTGATTGCTGAAGGCAATGAAAAATATATTATTTCCAATGTTCTTACTGTCATACAATAATACTGAACTGGTCTTGGAAAGGATAGTAAGGGGTCAGGCATAGCGTGACAAACCCTACAAAATTTTTGGAAGCCTCATGCAAAAAGCGGAACAAGGTGGAGAAGGAAATTAAAAAGTTGTGTCCTTTTTAAGCGTGACATGATTTGTGCGTACCATTCCTAAGAAAATCAAATTAAAAATAGCCAAAACTTGTCGGAATTGTGTGAGATTTGTTTAATCTGTAGGTCATTAAATAATTATTTGAGTCTTTCATCAAAAGTGCTAAATATAATAAAATATTAAACAAATAGATGCGAGGGGCACATTTAAAAACAATCAACTCTAGTTATAATAAAATGGTATAGGAAATGATTCGGTTTTCATTTATTTAACAATTGATGTTTGTATTACCATAAATTTTCTGCACAAAAAAATAAATAAATGTATAAAAATCAATTCAATAGTATGGATTGAAAAACTTGCTGGATATCCTTATTGCTATATATGTGATCCTGAATATCCTTTAAGAAAATCAATGGATAGAGTCAATGTAGGTCCTTATTCGACAAAAGAATGAGTAAATCTTTAAAGAATAAATAATCAACTAATGAATGTTTACATCGTTCTAAAAAGATAGCAATTGGCTCCATCAGTGAAAAGTACAGGCAACAGCCTTTTGGATTTATATGCCTATCACCGCTCAGTGTATGGTGACACTGTTGTTTGTATTCCGCTCATACAGCGCGCTACGCCCAATTCTCAAGATTCTCAACCTACCACCACAAATCATGGAATAATGGTAGTCGAGAACTGCCCAATTGAATTGACAGGTTTTAAAAAATGTTGATTACATGAAAAATAAGATCGTTCGTCGATAAAGTAATGAACGATTTCGATTTACCTTCCGTAGTGTTTACCTTGTTTTCAAATTTTCGATTTTACTCCTACTTTAAAAGAGTCATCAGTTGCCATTTTAATTTTGAGTGCCGTCCTTTTTTCAAAATAATGGTTAACATCACTTCTGCATATCTCAGGATACAATTTCAGTATGCTTCAAGTGCTGCATTGCTTCTTTTCCCGTCAACATTGGATGGTTGTTTGACATTTTTTGAAAATTGGTTCCATGCTTACTGTGATGAAAATTGCAAATTTTGCTGTTTCCAACGCTGTCCGCATCGCAACCATAACAAACGCTTGTTATCCAAGAATCTTCGCTAGAAAAATGATTGCTTTCGACGTTTTGTCCATTCGACGTTTTGTCCCTTTCGACGTTTTGGGTTTCGACGTTTTGGCATTCGACGTTTTGGGTTTCGACGTTTTGTCTTTCGATGTTTTGTCCCTAAACCGACTGCAGCCCACTCGATCGCAATTGTGGAGGAGTGGATGAGCTCCAGGAAACTGGAATTGGCTCACCACAAAACTGAGGCGGTTGTTGTCAACAACCGAAAGTCGGTGCAGCAAGCGGTGATCAGTGTAGGCGACTGCACGATCACTTCGAAGCGCTCCGTCAAACACTTGGGGTGATGATCGACGATAAGTTTACCTTCGGTAGACATGTTGATTATGCCTGCAAGAGAGCCTCCACAGCTATTGTGGCACTGTCCCGAATGATGTCCAATAGCTCTGCGGTGTACGCCAGTAAGCGTAAGCTTCTGGCCAGTGTCGCCTCGTCCATACTGAGGTATGGTGGCCTGGCTTGGGGCACGGCTTTAAGTACCGATAGCTACCGTAGCAAGCTAGAGAGTACTTATAGGCTAATGTGCCTGAGGGTTGCGAGCGCATACCTTACCGTGTCACACGATGCACTCTGCGTCATCACCGGTATGGTGCCAATTGGTATCCTTATCATGGAAGACATAGAGTGTTTCGAAATGCGCGGCACAAGAGACATACGCAGGACTGCCAGACTGGCCTCCATGGTCAAATGGCAGCGTGCGTGGGACAGTTCCACCAAGGGAGTGTGGACTCGCAGGTTGATTCCGAGGTTAGATATCTGGGTCAATAGGCGCCATGGGGAACTAGCATTCCACCTTTCGGGCCATGGTGACAGTATCTACACCGTTTCGGTCATGCGGGTTCTCCCGAATGTCCAGTTTGTGCAGGTCGAAATCGACCCTTACAGCGATTAAGTGGCCGCGGGGAGAACATCCTGGTAGCGCTGCTGTCGTGGCGCCGGCCTACTGGGTTGGATACGAGCCTCCAGTTGTTCGGGGCAGGAAGAGGCCCCTTCGTCAGCAATCCCAGCTGGTGCTTGCTGATAGGGCATGAGCCTTCAGTAGGTCAAATTGCGAAGCCCACAGTATCAGTTCTTGATACCTGCGGTGCAGCTGGGCGCGGGCGTAGTGGTCGACCCTGCCCGCCTTCAGCGGACAATGGGAGGTGAGGACCACCTGGGAAGCTGGCAAAGCGCCAGCATGCTACCTTGGTGGAGCGTGTCATCGATGTTCGTTGCTGCATGGCTACGCAGCTAACCTGGAGGATGCGATGTGCAATAGCCCCTCTCCGAAGCAATGCCTTCTTGGTGATCTCGGAGAGACGAAGGGTTTGGCGGCAATGGAAATGGTTTAGTGGGTCGGGGGTGTAGTCCTGTTTACTGCTTGCATGTAGTAAATGGTCCCCAACCCCACACTCCCGGACCTCGGTCAACATTGGCAACTTAACGGTTCCATAACAGGTTCCGGGATTCCCGAAAATGTGGCTCATTCAAATGATGATAGAACAG
The DNA here is from genome assembly GCF_002204515.2 of Aedes aegypti. Taxonomy (NCBI): domain Eukaryota; kingdom Metazoa; phylum Arthropoda; class Insecta; order Diptera; family Culicidae; genus Aedes; species Aedes aegypti. The sequence goes on along the minus strand of NC_035107.1, from coordinate 159,848,193 downwards.
CAGAAATTCTCAGAATTTCATGCATAATTGATAAAATAAATCTTCAGTTATGTAAAGTTCTGTGAGTTCCGAAAAAATGGACCATTAGTTGATGGAACTGAGCTTCGTGGCACAACATATCTTTCAATTTTTCTTGAGCACCAATTTTAAATGTCTGCAGTTATCTCAAATAAAATGTTAACCAAGTGGTCTCTTAACAATTTCCAGGAGTCGTGAATGAGTAATCAATTCATATATTTGATGGGATTGAGTGCGGCTCATCAATAATTGTAATTTCATAGATTATTTATCAAAGATGTCTAAAATAACATTGGTCACTCAGTGGTGTATAAAGTAAAAAGTTTTGTAGAGAATTAATCAGAGATGTCCACAGTTATCTAAGGTAACATTAGTCACATAGTGGTTTCGAGAGTATTGGATAAATGACCACATTTGACGGAACCTAACCGTACGGCTCATAAAACCTTATAGAATTTTATATAATAAGAGAGATGTGTTCAGCAATCATGAGTAATTTTCAGCTAACTAGTGGTTCCGTAACAGGTTCAAGGAGTTACGGACTAGTGATCAATTGAAATATATTCTACACATCATCATTTATTGAATATCATGAATAATTTATCGCAGACATTTCGAAGTACAAAATATAAATTGATGGTGAACTAATGTGCTTATAGAACCACAGAATAATATCTATTTTGCTGTAAATTCTTCGATGTAATGCAGTTTCAGAGATTACTCCTTCTTTTATGGTTTAAAAGAAAACTATTACAGCTGTTTTTCATGGTGTCGTGCTCTACCAGCATACTTTGATCAGAATGTGTTATTCAATGATAGAATGATTCTCAAGTTTGCCGTAGAACTCTGCCGCTGCCGTAGGAAAAAGAAAGTTTTCAAAATTTCCGCAATGATAGTCCCGGCAAGCTTCGTCTTGCCATCAAGTAGGCTTTCAAGAACGTCAACGTAAACGTCAAGAAATCCCTCATACAAAATGACACCTTAGTCTTCTCCCGTCTACCGATTATTCTAGAGACTTTTCCGAACTTTTTGCTCGCACGAAACACGTCGCATCCCTTGTGGAGTGCAACAGTGAAAAACTTGCATCAATCCGTCGACCCGTTCTCAAGCCATTTCGTGACATACAAACACCACTCCATTTTTATTTATATAGATAATTTCACTCATTTATTATCTGCTTAGTTCTTCAAAAAATTATGTAAGATTTTATTATTATGATGGCTTTGTTCTGTCAAAAAGTATAAAAATTGATCGCATTTTTATTTACGTGTGTTTCACGTGTTTTCAAATCGATAACAACTTTTCAAAAGGGCGTAACTGCTTTGGAAGGTCGTGGGTTCGAATCCCACCGGTCGAGGATCTTTTCGGGTTGGAAATTTTCTCGACTTCCCAGGGCATAGAGTATCTTCGTACTTGCCACACGATATACGCATGCAAAATGGTCATTGGCACAGTAAAGCTCTCAGTTAATAACTGTGGAAGTGCTCATAAGAACACTAAGCTGAGCAGCAGGCTCTGTCCCAGTGGGGACGTAATGCCAGAAAGAAGAAGAAGAACTGTTTTTGGAAAAAATACCTTTCATCAAAACTGGCGATCGCATTTGATGGGAGCAGCCATGTGTTGCTAGATTTCCGAATTTCTGCAAACAGTTCATGGAGCACCAGGTAACCAATATTCCTTCAGACAAGTTAGCTGGTAAATTTTCTAATCAGCTATGTACATTTTTATTTTGACCTTAGCGCATACACCAAATGTTGTATGAGACAGCAGATATTTATGATGGCACCTCAAAACAAATCTATCAACTATTTGTATTTTTACTTCCACATTTTTTAATTAATTTAAATGATTTTGGCACTTATCCGGGAATTTTGTGGCCTGTTTCGAAAGCACTAGGCCAATGTTTCTTTAGAAAACTGAGGATATATCTGATGAATTCTGTATGGAATTTCTGAAAAATTTGATGTGTCGCATGATATGGTTCATAAGTTCAAATCAGCCACTTATTCGGGAATTCCGGAATCTTTTATGGAAACATTATAATTATCAAGATTTTCAGTATTCTGATTAATACACGGTAGGATACTTTCAATTTGTGCCACTGATTTCTACAAAACACTACAAAGTTATCTAGATCTCATATAAATATAGATATCTCAGATAACCTTCGGTTTGTCGCACGATTGGCTATCGCTGAAACCAACTCCCTGATGCTTTGGGTGAAACACGAGTTACACTAAGAAAATATTACCTTTTTTATATGATCCTTTATTGCGTCTTGAATACTACCATCCAGAGAAAATGTGATGCAATATGTTTTATTATCAAACCATTTAACTTCACTTTGTTGCAGCTGGAGAATTCTCCGTTTCCTATGAACCATTTTAAAAATGACCAAACCATGTTGCACCATCCAGACATGATCAGAAAAAGCCAAAACATTTCCACCCGAAATGCGACACGGTAATCCACATAGCCAACTCGCACATCATTATCATTAGTGAACTAACTGAAAGCCTACAAACAGAAAAGGAACCTTCCCCGCCGACGGACTGATTACTCTGGGTTTCCAACGGGAGACGGAGTACGGTTTTCCAAATCTGGGACAAACACAACCATTTACGTCACATTCTGGTTGGTGGACAGAAGATTCGACAATTCATCTCGGCTTCATGTAATCGGCAAGCGATGGAAGAAACAATTATAAGAAACAGCCAAAAATCTGCCATTATTTTTTATTTTCCTTAGCCCAATTCCACTCGACCAGAAATTAGCAGACAAAAGTTGTTCAATCAATCTATGGTTACGCAGGACCATAGAAGTCATAATTCCTGGATAGTTTAAAGTCGATTACATCGATCAGATCTACACCAAGATTTCAATAATAACCCGAAACGATTAAATTAATAATTGTGCGGTGTTTGAACAGGACTTTGCTTACGCACATGATTATATCTACAACATAACTACCGTGTCTAATTCTTCATCAAGCGGCAACATAGCTCTACGCATTATCGGCGGATCGGTGCATTCCAAGCCGCAGCGGAACAAACCTTTTACTTCCATTTAACCGATCGGTTCTTGCGTTTTCCTACGTCGCGTTTTCTTTTTCCTTTTTATTTTGTTTTGCTCCAAACCTCCCAAAACGTTTACTCATTAAAGTGGTAATCAATCAAGCACATTGTGTGATAATGTTCTGAATTCACACGATCATTGACCTCACACAGCGCTAGCCATAAAGCAGCACGAAACTGGAGGGAATTATTGATTTTTCATACGTAACTGTTCTCTCCGATTGTTTTTATCTGTATCTTTTCCTGTGTGCTCCCTCCGCGAAGGAAGCCCAGCATTTATTAATCGTACTTAGGTAATGGCCTGTAAAAAGTAACGTGGTGGTAGAATTACAAATTTATATGTGTATATTATTCGCTCTACATTGTTTTCGGTTTCAAGTTTATGCCAATTAAACTCAACTGATATTCGAGCATTCTTTGAAAACGTAAAATAGAGTGTTCATTCCATCGGCCAACTGATCTAGAAAAGCATATACACAGACAAAAAGACTTAACACTTAGAACCATTTTCTTCAAAATTCATTATCCAATTCACACCAACAGCAACTGGTGAGCACGGAATACTGTTCAACGAGGCTATGAGTAGGCGCTAGTGTGAAACGTCATAAACGAGGAAAAGTGATGCATGCGCCTCTTGTTGTTAAGTTTTCTATATTAGTGAATTTGAAATGAACACTTATTTGACATAAGTCAAACAGTTGACAACAGCTCGTCGTGCGCGACAGACGCCTTTTCATACGTAGCTCTCACCAATCGTTGATTGAATCACCCGTGACACCTGCTGTGGAAGTGTTTTGTAGTCCATGCAAAATGTCTTCCCACAGGAGAAACACTCTTGTCGTCGACTTCAGTGTCCTGCCAAGACGGCCAGGAATGTCCCAAGTGGAGGAATTCATCAAAGACATCCTCAAAATCGACCATGGCCGATGTGAAGAACATCCAGATCCACAACCTGAAGAGCTGCGTTTACATGGAAATGAACGACCCAGGCATCGCACCACGACTACAAAAGCAACACTATCTGCGGCACTGGTTCAATCATGAAGGTATTAATTACCATATTCCAGAGTATGTAGATGGACCAACTACAACTTTGAGGATCCACGATCTTCCACCGCAAATGTCCAATACTGTCATAATGGACCATATGCAACAGTACGGCAGAGTGTTGTCCATCCCAACGAAGTATGGAAGAAGTTTTTCCCAGGAGTACCGAACGGCGTACGAGTGGTAAAAATGAAGGTAGAGAAACCGGTACCGTCTCATATTGTGATAGACAATCAAACCACACTCGTCACTCATCCGAAGGCATGCGAACAGTCATCTCTCAACGACAAACAGAAACAACTCCCCACACCACGAAGCGCCGAGAAAGTAGCAAAGTAGAAATGAAGATAACCAATGCGGCATTGTTGATCCACTACCGGACCAAAGCGACACTAGTGGATCGGAGTCAGATGACGACACGGCAGAGAGCAACAATAAAAAAGCAGACGTGCATCGCACTGAAAGTGAAAATGAAGCGGAGATGGACCTAGAATGCGGCAAGAGGCGGTTGTCAACTGGAACATCGAGTGGGTCGAAGGAAGAGAATGAACCAAAACGATCGTGCGCGCAGAATGGCAATATAGATGATGCGGAATGGAAAGTTCATTATACTAGATCCAAGAAGAAAAATACGAAATTGTAGTAAGGTACGCGGGGCAAGTGGGTAAATGGGGTAAGGTGAAAACAATTGATATATTTTACTGAATATGTGAATTAACGTTTTAAAACTCATGCGTAAACCTTTGAGGCCATTGAGAAACATTACGATAGGTAAGAAATTTCTGAGATTATTTCAGCCATTATTGCATAATAGAGCGAGAAATTGTTAACCTGTCAACTGTTACTCCGTAACAAGTTGGCGGCGTACAATCTTATTTTAATATTTTCAGTGGAAAAAAGTTGCGGAAAATAATTTCCTGTACCACTTCTTAGTTGTCCTCAGTGACAGTTTCAAACTGCAATAAAAAAAATTTTAGAATTAATTCGACGTAGACCTAAAAATAACTAAATTTATACACCGTCAATTTTCTTATCAGGTGGGGCAAGTGAAAAGTTTATCAATAGAGATTGAATTTGTGTTTTCTCTTTAAATAGCCATAAGTAAACATGGTTCGCAATTATCATAGAAAAAACATAATGTGCTGATAATTCAAGAAGCACTATACTCAAGCGTTAAAAGCTATTAGAAATTATGGAACTTCTCTAAAAGATGTTGCCAAACATTACAATATTAATATGTCTACTTCGGGCAGCCAATTAAAAGGAAGACGTTGACTGAAAAGTTGTAATATTAGAGAACACACGGAAATCTCGTGGAATGTCTATGTAAAGCTAGTTCAAAACATAAAAATGGGGTATAGGTCTATCCACATAAAAAAGATTCTAAATACGTTATTGAAGGATTCCGTTTGATTTCTCCCGAAGAGTTATCCGGCGTCATATCCGACTTTCTCAAAAACAAATAACGAGCGGTGGAAATTCTACAGAGCAGGAATGCAATTGCTGTCCTATAATGTAAGAACTAACATTAGAAATGTTGCAGTTATAATGTTGTCGATTCATTTCAACTAACATAACTGAACAGAAGAAAACTCAAGTGAAAAGAATAACATTTTCTTTGTTTACATGTTACTTATGTTATTGTTCATTGGGAAGCCTTACAAAAGTGTTAAAGCTAATAGAAATCGTGAATATAACTGTTTGTTTTTGAATTTATTGTTCCAAACGGTAAACTTTTCACTTGCCCCACTTTTGGGGCAAGTGAAAAGTAAGGAGACATTTTTCAAAAACTTTTTCTGTATTTTTTTCATCAATTTTTCATAAAAATCAATTTCAGCATGCTGTTTATATTTGGTGGGAGTCAAGCTAAAAAATATACACGACCTCATTTGTTTCAATTTAAAGTCTCTAGAATTTGAAGAATCTCAACTATGCGAATTCCATTACCCACTTGCCCCACGGTACCTTATAGTATATTATGTTATTATAATTGAATTTAAAATACGACACGAATGCACTTCTCAAGTGTAAAGTGTCGAAAATAAAACAAACAAACAAACAAACATTTAACATAAGTGGTCGACGGATTTTTTCAGTATTGCGTCGCTTTGTCTGTGGTATTAACGTTCGTATAACAAGTAATTCCAAAGCATGTGTAACATTTTGCCCTGACTTCAATTGATCCCGTATTGAATTCACATGCATAGGATACTTCCCGATTTCCCCCAATCTCAGTAGTACTACTTTTCCATTTAGCACCTGCTAAGGATGAGTTTCGTATTTCTCACCAGAACCAATTTCCTATCCAATTGTTAATTGATACGGTTGTACTAGGCATTATTCGCATCATGGCCAAGACAAAATCAAGCGCGCTTTAGAGCGTGCCTTTGCGCTTCGTTATCCATTAGTTTTCGGTGGTTCCGTTTTTGGATCGAAAAATAAGCGCGAAAAAAACAATTCCCTGTGTAGTTCTTCATAATTGACTACTAAAACGTGTGCAATACTGCATTAATGGTGCGCGGCACGGAACATTCTATTATGTGTAATGGCACATTAAACTTTTTTTTTCCTTAATTAACTGCAAAACGGTGCTAACCAAAAATTGTTCCACTTCGGAAATGATCGTTTACCGTTTTAGTCTCTACTCAGCAGTGTTGGACGTCATTGTTTCAATAACTGTTCGGTCTTGAGAAAAGTGGAGTTTTATACCTACTCTTCGTTCCAGAAACTTTATCGCTGTTGTTATATAACAGAATTTCAAGTCTCTATGAAACGTCTTTTAAAAACTTAATATTTTATTACTTCTTTTGCAAATCAGCACATTAGAGTATGATCATAGGAATAAATTACCAAATTGTATAAATTTATAATTGCTACTCTGTAATTGATCAGAACAATCGAAATTGCATAGATATTCAATGAATGGGACTACGGATCAGCTCATCATTCTAAGAGCTACGTCGTTATCACCATTTGGAAAGGGAAGACATGGAAAGGATATTAGGTTAAGGTAACGTTCTATAAGTCATCTGGGGTAAATTTTGCGATCCATGAAATATACACACCGGATTCAGGACATAACACGCTCAACGCATTCTACGCCGAACGAGTTGAATCTTAATTCCATCGCTCACCACCGCAGGAGCAAGCAAATGAATAAAAGGACTAAACAATACTCATCATATTACAAACAAACAGACGACAAAAATTATTAATGGTTTGCAACACCTTGAGTGGAGTCGAGATAAATATAGTATAGCGAAGCACACATGACAGATGCAAATGAATAGTTGCGCGTACGAATATTAGGGCTCTTGTCAGCCGTTTCGTTCTGACATTCACACCGCAAAAAAAAAACAAAATCCATGAAAGTTTATTTTTGGTGCATTCCAGGATATGAGTTTCAAGCAAAAGGGTCAATCCGGAATATGGATTTCCGGGGAATGTAATAGAATCACACTAGTTAATAGAAGGCTTACTTTTTCCATTGTAATACTGCAACAAACATTTGTGTTTTGGATTTTATATTGCGTTCACAACACTTCCGCTAAACAAATCTTTCGTTCACATTTTTTCAGGAATACATTTCAAACGGCAATCTAATATGTTTATAGCATTATCAACCGCAACAACGGTTCATATTCTCTCGTTGATTATTCGTTGCTTGATGTTTTTACGGCTGGCTTGCAGGGCCTGACACCAACCCCCTAAATTTCCGGAGGACCATTCCCCCTAAATGTTCGGAGGGCCATAGTGCGCAGTTTAGCTTAGAGTCATTCTCTGGCACTCGGACGATGATCAGCCGCCCCTGACATGGAGAACAGACGCTGTTGTGAGCCGCTCCTAACTTAAAGTACAGACGCTCTAGGTTACCCGATCTGCCCTAAGGTTACTCGAACCCCGGCCAGTAGGAGGTATGGATAAGAGTTGCTGGCAAGAAGCTAAGGACCGCACAGAGGGGTCTATTTTATTGCTTCGCCATGCCCAGCCATTTACCAACCGGTAAAGGATGGTATCGGAGCTGAACTCATAAAGATGGGCCCGAAGAGGCTGGCCATTTGTCTGCACCGGCTGATAGGTACAATCTGGGAAACAGAACAGCTACCGGCGGAGTGGAAGGAAGGGGTAATATGCCCCAGCTACATACAAAAAAGGCGACAAGTTAGATTTTGAGAACTTTCGAGCGATCACTATTCTAAATGCGGCCTACAAAGTATTATCCCAGATCATCTTCCGTCGTCTGTCACCTGTAGTAAACGAGTTCGTGGAAAGTTATCAAGCCGGCTTTGTTGACGGCCGATCGACAACGGACCAGATCTTTACTGTACGGCAAATCCTCCAAAAATTTCGTGAATACCAGGTCCCAACGCATCACCTTTTTATCGATTTCAAGGCGCCATACGACAGTATTGACCGCGAAGAGCTATGGAAAATCATGGACGAGAACAGCTTTCCCGGGAAGCTCACGAGACTGATAAGAGCGACGATGGAAGGTGTGCAAAATTGTGTGAAGGTTTCAGGCGAACACTCCAGTTCGTTTGGATAACGCCGGGGACTACGACAAGGTGATGGACTTTCGTGCCTGTTGTTCAATATTGCGCTAAAAGGTGTTATGCGGTGAGCCGGTCTTAACAACCGGGGTACGATTTTCACGAGATCCAGTCAATTTGTTTGGTTCGCGGATGATATGGACATTGTCGGCCGAACATTTGAAAAGGTGGCAGACCTGTACACCTGCCTGAAACGCGAGGCAGCTAAAGTTGGACTGGTGGTGAATGCGGCCAAGACAAAGTACATGCTAGCTGGTGGGGCTGAGCGCGACAGGGCTCGCTTAGGTAGCAGTGTTACGATAGACGGGGATACGTTCGAGGTGGTCGACGAGTTCGTCTACCTTGGATCCTTGCTGACGGCTGACAATAACGTTAGCCGTGAAATACGGAGACGCATCATCAGTGGAAGTCGGGCCTACTATGGCTTCCAGAAGAAGCTGCGGTCAAAAAAGATTCACGCCCACACCAAATGTACCATGTACAAAACGTTCATAAGGCCGGTAGTCCTCTACGGGCATGAAACCTGCAAGCACTTGGAGTCTTCGAACGTCGGGTCCTTAGGACGATCTTTGGCGGTGTGCAGGAAAACGGTGTTTGGCGGCGAAGGATGAACCACGAGCTCGCCCAACTCTACAGCGAACCCAGTATCCAGAAGGTGGCCAAATCTGGAAGGATACGATGGGCAGGGCATGTTGCAATAATGCCGGAAAGCAACCCTGCAAAGATGGTGTTCGCCTCGGATCCGGTCGGTACAAGAAGGCGAGGAGCGCAGCGAGCTAGGTGGGCGGATCAAGTGCGTATCGATTTGGCGAGCGTGGGGCAGAACCGAGGCCTCGGTGTAGGCCAGTGCTGTAAATATTCGACACTTATCGCAACGTTCGTTTTGTTGCCATGGTCAGCAATCATTTGTTTTTTCTCTGCATTCATTCGCTACCGCCACCCCTCAAACACAGCACGAGCTGTAGAAGGAACATCGAGAAATACAAAAACCATCAATTGGATGTTGTCTGACACGATGACATTTGCATAAATCATAAGGTTCGCATAATATTCAGACATATCGAATCATAGACAACA